>NC_133407.1:15012500-15637500 GCF_049350105.2 Macaca mulatta
TAATCTTACTGAGGGTCCTTTTTGTGTCACTAGTCACTTATCTGTTGCTGCTTGCAAGATTCTGTCTTTGCCTTTTGAAAATTATCATGTGTCTTGATGGGGCTTTCTTTGAGTTCATTTTACATGGAATTCATTGAGCTTCTTACATGTTTATGTTCATGTCTTTGATCAAATTTTGGAGGTTTTCAGCCATTATTTTTTCAAATTTTTTTTCTCTCTATTCTGATACTCCCACAATGAGTAGATTTGTTCACTTGATGATGTCTCACATATCCTTGAGGCTCTGCTTACTAATTCTTTTGCCTGCTCAAATATGCTTATTAAGTAATTACACTAGTGAATTTTTTATTTCAGTTACCATACTTCCTAATTCCAGAATTTCTTTTTGGTTTCTTTTTAGGTTTCCTGTCTCTTTACTGATATTTCCATTTTGTTCATACATTATTTTCATAAATTTATACACATCTTAACTTCTTAGAGCATCTTTAAGACAGGTTTTTTTGTTTTTTTGTTTTTGAGACAGAGTCTTGCTCTGTTGCCCAGGCTGGAGTGCAGTGGCCGGATCTCAGCTCACTGCAAGCTCTGCCTCCTGGGTTCACGCCATTCTCCTGCCTCAGCCTCCCAAGTAGCTGGGACTACAGGCGCCCGCCACCTCGCCCAGCTAGTTTTTTGTATTTTTTAGTAGAGACGGGATTTCACCGTGTTAGCCAGGATGGTCTCGATCTCCTGACCTGGTGATCCACCCGTCTCGGCCTCCCAAAGTGCTGGGATTACAGGCTTGAGCCACCGCACCTGGCCAAGACAGGTATTTTAAAGTCTTTGTCTAGTAGATCTGCCATCAGATCTTTTTCAAGGGCAGTTTCTGTTTATTTTTCCTTTGAGTATGCTGTACTATCCTGGTTCTTCGTATGCTTTGTGATTTTTTTGTCGAAAACTGAATATTTGAATCTAATAATGTGGTTACATTGGAAATCAGATGCTCTCAATACCCCAGAGATTGTTGGCTTTTGTTATTTTTGCTTGTTGTTTCTGGTTTTGATTGTTGCAGGCTTTCTCTATGCCAAAGATCAGCCTCAGCCTGAGGTATAAACTTAAAGTCTTCTCAGATCCTTTCTGAGCCTGTATCTTTTTCTGGGCATCCATTGTCACTTTCTAACTCTCCATGTATATGCAGTTGTTTTTGAATATCCTGGTCTGTAATGTCTGGCTCCCAACAAGGAAAAAGAGAAAAATGTAATAGGAGGGGCAGGACCTTTAAGCCCCTGGAAGTTACTTTAGCTAGAGGGAGAAGGGCTTGCAATAGTGAGGAAAGGTGCAACAATAATGGCTGCCTGCCTCTTTGTACCTCTGTTATTAGAAGCAGCAGTGACTAGGACTTGGAAAGCGTCTTTAGAAGAAAAAAAAAAAAAGCAGCAGTTAACAGTACACAGATCCTCAGTATTCACAGAATAAGGTTCTTTTTTCATGCCCTGATTCCCACAAGCTCTGTGCAAGCTGCTCCAGCAACAAGTGCACAGCTGCCTGCCAAGGGGCTGGGGCTGGTGGTGGGGGATGAGTAGTTGCTACTGTACTGAGAGCCGAAATTGATAGAAATTAGCCACGTTTTACCATCCAAAACTTTCCCTAGAAGTTATAAGCCTTCAGTAGACTAGAGTTCCAAAATAGTTACATCAGACAGATCCTATTGTCTGGGTGAGGAGACAGAGTCCTGGTGCTTTCTAATCTACCATCTTCCCAGAATCTCAATAATATCTTACAGCTAAAGGATCCATTTCAGAATCACACATTGCATTTAATCATCACGTCTCCATCAGTGTTCTCATCCAGTGTTCAGTCTTTCCTTAGCTCTCATGACCATGACACTTTTGAAGTTATTTTGTAGCATTTCTCTGAATGTAGTTTTGTCTGATGTTTTCTCATGATTAGAATGAGGTTATACATTCTCAGCATCAGTATTGCAGAAGCGATGGTGCATTCTTTTCATTGCACCCTTTCTAGTAACACATGGTTTCACTGTGCTCCATCACTGGTGATGTTAACTTTGATCTCTTGATTATGGTGGGGCTTACCAGACTTCCTTACTGTGAAGTTACTTTTTCTCTTTGTAATTAATAAGTGTTTTATCAGGAGACACTAATATTTTTAAACAGGTTACATATTCTGTTCATCGTTAAACTTGAATTATATTTATTTAGGAAATTTTTTATTTTGTATTCTAGAAAATTTATTTGGGAAAATTGACATACATATTTGTAACAGTATAGACTCATCGTTTCCCATTATAACGATCATTATTTATTTATTTTGAAGCTCAAATTGCCCTTGATTTGACCAACAGGATTCCATTCAAGCCGGCTTTTGTTGTTCTTTTGACATGTCCCCATCCTTGCAATCTGGTACTGTTGTACTATCCCTGCTTCAGTCCTGGAATCAATCATTTCTCCAAGGATCCATCGTTCCTATTAAGGAAAGATGGTTTTTACAGGCTAAGATCTGGACTCTAGATGTACTCACTGTTAGTGGGATGTCACTGCTCCCTAGACCTCTCAGTGGTCAGAGCTAGGGAATGTGTGTGTGTTTAGAGATATACATTTCTGTTTCCATATCTATCAAAAACCATGTTTTTACACCAGTAGTTCCAATTCCATTCTCGCACCAAGGAAATTCTAATTTCCAGATTGATAACCCACTTTTCTGACAGTGAGAAACCTAGCTTACGTTGTCTTTAATATATTTACTGATTTGATCAGTCCTCTGTATGCAACCATTTTTTCTGCTACCAATTTTTCTGTTGCCTCTGCTACTACCTCCTTACTTGCACAGATCTACTCCTCATCCTGCTAGGTTTTGCCATTCCATCCTCACTCAAAACCATGAATGCCCTTCTTATTTCACTTTGGCTCCAACAGCTTACACTTGATTACCACTCTATGTGGACGCCCTTCCTACCTGTCTGGGCTTAAAGCTGATACATTCATCAGTGGATACCCTTCTTATAGTTTGTTTGGGAATCTGTCCTAATGCCTGGTCATTTATAATTTTGGTAACTTTTTTAAAATTATCCTTTGCATTTCTTTGATTACTTTTACCATCTTCTCATGTCAAGAGACAATATATCGGCCAGCTGCGGTGCCTTACGCCTGTAATCCCAACACTCTGGGAGGCCGAGGCAGGTGGATCACCCGAGGTGAGGAGTTCGAGACTAGCCTGGCCAATATGGTGAAACCCCATTTCTAACAAAAATTAGCCGGGCATGGTGGCGCATGCCTGTAATTCCAGCTACTTGGGAGGCTGAGGCACGAGAATGGCTTGAACCTTGGAGATGGAGGTTGCTGTGAGCCGAGATCACGCCACTGCACTCCAGCCTGGGTGACAGAGCAAGACTCTGTTGCAGAAAAAAAGAAAAAAAGAGAGAGAGAGAGAGACAACATATCAAAAATATCATAAAGCCAAAATTATGACAGTTTGTCAGGATCACTCCCTTATTCCCTAATTATCTTCTCATTTACTAAGGATCATATATTTTATATTTGGTAAAGGAAGACTTTATGGAAATCTAAATTGGGTATAGTGTTTTTGAACTTGAGAACACTATTTCATCATAGTCTAATGTGTGATTTACTTCTGAAACATAGGCAGCCATTTTATGTTGAGTAAACATTCTTTGAAGATGGATAAGCCCTCAGCTAAACTACAGTAGTACAAAGAAAAGAAAAAAGAAAAAAAACTACAGCAGTAGTAGTCCCATGCTTTGTGTGGCAGTTGTTTTCATTTATTGTCTATTTTCATTTTTAATGTTGAGATGAAGAAGACCCTGTTTGACATTATTTTATTATGAACATTGTTAACATTATTCTTTTTAAAATTGTTCTCTATTTCTGTTCTGATTTTTCTTTTATTCTCCTCCCCCATGCAGTTTCTCCTCCTTTTTTTATTTTTAAAATCTAAAATTTGGCAAAGGATAATTTTGTTCAAGTCAGAATTTCTATAAAAGGAAATTATTTGAATATCTGATATGTCTCTCACCCAGTGTTTCTGCCCACATTACAATCAGGCACACACATTTATCAAAGTTAACAAGTCCAGAAAAAGCCACTGATAACCTTTGTTAAGCTTACTAGGAACTATAATGTTCTAGAATACTACCTCTAGTGAGGATAGTGCAGTTATTCAGGAAAGATTCATATAAAAGTTTGCCAAGCTGAAAGACTATTTGGTACTTCTTGAGCACTGCCACAAAAATATTATCAGAATTGTAATTGTTTCAATATTTGTCAGAAGGACACAGGAGAATTAACATTAATGAGCTTACTGTATTCTAGGCCCAAGTGCTCACCATGACCCTAGGCGGCAGATGCTGTTTTCCCATTTTACTGATAATAAAACTGCACCTCGGCAGTAATTAGGAAACTGCTCCAATCACAGAGTACAAGAGGCAGAGATTTAATGAGACTACAAAGCCTATGTTCTTTTCACTTGACCATGGTGCTGCTGTCTGTCAGAAGAGGAAAGATTCAGCACCTTTGGATTATCTCATTAGTATGATACAGATAATTCAGTTTTATAGCAATCTAGGTGCTTTCTCTGGAAGAAATTATTTTTCTGCCAGTCATCTGTCCAGATCATTATATATCAGGTCATTTCTAATTATCTGCTAGAGTAATTACAAAGCTTACTTTCATGGAAAAGATAACTGACTACCTGTGAAAAGCATTTTCTTGTGAATCCCATACATCCAGCTGAAATAAAAGACACTCTTAGAATGATCCTTTAACATCTTCCAAAATCTGTTAACTTACAGCTTTCCGCAAGTGATTTTTTGTGGGATTTATAGAGATACATTCATCCTGCTGCAGGAGTTCTTGTTAAAACCAACAATAGTGATACATTGGTCTGCAGCGTGCTCTATGGTTGTTTCGTTCCAGAGAGATGGGAAGGAAATTAGTCTATGGCACAAGCCCAGGGCACTACCTGCTCTGAAGGGCTGAATTTATCATGTATTTGATCATCAAAAAATTTTAAGAACAACTCTGGTATTTTGTGACGTTCAAATGTGAATTCTTAGATTTAACTGTTATTCCTACAAAAATGGTTTAAAGCACTGTCTGATAACTTGTTTAAAAACAAGCAGTGACTTTTCATGGTTATAAAATCCATGAGTTTGTAATTGTGCTTGTAAAAAGAAGGCAAAAACAAATAAAAACTCCTTGGTAACCACTGGGCCTAACTCAATGCTAAAATTTAAAGAGAACTATATTAAGAATCTATTCTGCCTTTTCTATCGAATTGTATTTCAGGATAATCAGAATAGGTCTAGTTGATAAAGTTATTCTCTACAGAAGAATTCTACCCCATGGAAGGAGTGGTATGATTAGATAATCATCATTTTTAACTTGTATTAAAATAAGTGATTCAACAACAATCAGTGGCCAAAACCATTGATAGTCTGCGCATGGTGGCTCATGCCTATAATCCCAACTCTTTGGGAGGCCAGTAGATCACTTGAGCCCAGGAATTCCAGACTGGCCTGGACAACATGGTGAGACCCCTTCTCTACAAAAAACACAAAAATTAGCTGGATGTGTAGGTACACACCTGTAGTTCCACCTACTCAGGAGGCTAAGTTGGGAAGATCAATTGAGCCTGGGAGGTGGAGACTGCAATGAGCCATGATCACACCACTATACTCCAGCCTTGGCGACAAAGTGAAACCCTGTCTCAGAAAAAAAGGGGGTGATTTATGAAGAAGTTTACCATAGTGGGATTAGATTGTCATACCTAAATCTAGTGGTCGTTTTTATCATCACTAAAAACCATTTAAGCCTCCTGGCATGAAACCATAGAAATACATACTGAGGTATATAAAGAGGAAATGACATATATGGGATTTGCTAGAAATACTTCAGATAAAAGGGAAGGGAGGACAAAGATGCTGTAAGAATGGTAAAATCTTAAAAACTGTTAAATCTGGGTGATGGGTGTATAAGGGTTCATTATACTGGTCTCACTTTTGTGGATTTTTATTACACAAAGTTTTATGATAGCACCAGTGTTTTGGGAATGACAAAATTGAAAAGAAAATTACTTAAGTCTTTTTTTCTTTGTCTTTTTTACCGCAAACATAATGGTTTTATCTGTGTTTCATCATATAAAGTTGTTATCCCCATACTTGTGAGAATCACCCTATAAAGTTACAGAAGTAATATCATGTCCTTTTGACAGATCTTTCCCTAGACCATTCTGACCTAGTTGCAGAGTTGTTGAAGGAGCTGTCTAACCATAATGAGCGTGTAGAAGAAAGAAAAATCGCCCTCTATGAACTTATGAAACTGACACAGGAAGAATCTTTTAGTGTTTGGGATGAACACTTCAAAACAATATTGCTTTTATTGCTTGAAACCCTTGGAGATAAAGAGGTAAATGGCAAAATGTGTAAACAGTAGCCTGTCCTTTCTGTCTCTTTTAGATTGCCTGTTAATCCAGTGCTACACGGATTTAGAAATTGGAAGCATGAGTCTCTTCTGCTGCTTCTTTCTGCATGAACTTTTCACTAGGAAGTACTTTTTCTTCTAAACCAAGTAGCTCAACAATTTTGAACAATTAACAGGAAAAATGAAAGGTTGCAGGCTGAATTCTTATAGAAAAGTACATGTTACTTGTTTTACATATTTAGATTAGTTGCTCAGGAGCAACTTTTTATTTATTTATTTATTTATTTATTGAGAAGTAATCTCATTCTCAAGCCCAGGCTGGAATGCAGTGGTGTGATCTCAGCTCACTGCAACCTCCGCCTCGCAGGCTCCAGCGATTCTTCTGCCTCAGCCTCCTGAGTAGCTGGGATTATAGGCACATGCCACCACCCCTGGCTAATTTTGTATTTTTGGTAGAGACGGGGTTTCACCATGTTGGCCAGGCTGGTCTCGAACTCCTGACCTCAAGTGATCCACCTGCTTCAGCCTTCCAAAGAGCTGGGATTACTGGCATGAGCCACCATGCCCAGCTCCAAAACTCCTTTTTATAGTCTGAATGTAGTTGTTGATTTCTTGCAAATACAGTAAGTGTAATATAAATTTTCAACTAGAGATAAGAAAACTTAATTATGTAGTATAACGCATACTTTATGCAGTTGTCTGCAACTCCTCCCCCATTATTAAGACCCTTAAGTTACAAAAATTGAAAATGTTGGCTGGGCGCGGTGGCTCAAGCCTGTAGTCCCAGCACTTTGGGAGGCCGAGACGGGCAGATCATGAGGTCAGGAGATCGAGACCATCCTGGCTAACATGGTGAAACCCCGTCTCTACTAAAAAATACAAAAAACTAGCCGGGCGAGGTGGCAGGCGCCTGTAGTCCCAGCTACTTGGGAGGCTGAGGCAGGAGAATGGCGTAAACCCGGGAGGCAGAGCTTGCAGTGAGCTGAGATCCGGCCACTGCACCCCAGCCTGGGCAACAGAGCGAGACTCTGTCTCAAAAAAAAAATTGAAAATGTTAAAGATTATCTACAACCCAAAATATTAAAAACATTTAAATGTTTCTTCTTAGCCTACAATCAGGGCTTTGGCGTTAAAGGTTTTAAGAGAAATCCTAAGGCATCAACCAGCAAGATTTAAAAACTATGCAGAATTGACTGTCATGAAAACATTGGAAGCACATAAAGATCCTCATAAGGAGGTAAGTTACCTGGAGGTTAAATTATTATTTCATTATTTTATTTCATGAAACATGTAAACATTGTATAAAATGTAGCCTTATTAATGATTTTCTTGAACATTTGCCTTGACATTCAGGATAATACCTGATCAAGAAGCAAGCATATTTTTTTCTGTTAAATGAATTAAACAGTGATATCATGGCCTTTCACCTAAAATAGGCCAGCTCTAGGAAATAATTTATTTAATTTCGTTTTCTCCTTCACTTTGAGTTTTCTACTTAGAGTTTAGCAATCTTGTTTTCACTTTTCATTTAGCAATAAGAATTTGATTTTTAAAAATAACTAATGAAGATAAGAAATCATGGTTTTGGGGGGGTTGGTTGTTCGTTTGTTGAGTCAGGGTCTCACTCTGTTGCCCAGGCTGGAGTGCAGTGGTGTGATCACAGCTCACTGCAGCCTCAGCCTCCTGGTTCCAGCGATCCTCCCACCTCAGCTTCCTGAGTAGCTGGGACTGCAGGCATGCACCAGCACACCTGGCTAATTTTTGCTATTTTTTATAGAGATGAAGTTTCACCATGTTGCCCAAGCAGGTCATTGTTATTTTTAAGCGATAAATTGCCTAGAGGAGCTATTTATCTGCTACAAGTTTATTCACCAAAGTAGTGAGGACAGCTTTCATGGAAGAGTTCCATGAACCTGTTTCGTAGTACTTGGTAGTCATGATATCTCTCTCCCCTTCTTCCCCAGTGACATTGATTAGATAACTGTGAGGATTTGTATTATACTCTCAGAAAGAATGAGAAAAAAAATTCAAATAGGGACTACATTTTTTTTATTTCAATAGATTTTTTGAGCAACATGGTGTTTGGTTATATGAATACGTTATTTAGTGGTGGTTTCTGAGATTTTGGTGCATCCATCACCTGTGCAGTGTACACTATACCCAATGTGTAGTCTTTTATCCCTCATCCTGCTCCCACTCTTTCCCCCAAGTCCCCAGAGTCCATTGTATCATTTTATACCTTTGCACCCTTGTAGCCTAGCTCCCATTTATGAATGAGAACGTATGATGTTTGGTTTTCCATTCCTGAGTTACTTCACTTAGAATAAAGGTCACCAATTCCATCCAGGTTTCTGCGAATGCCATTATTTCCTTCATTTCTATGGCTGAGTAGTATTCCATGGTGTGTGTGTGTGTATATACACATACACTTGGTGTGTGTGTGTGTGTGTGTATATATATACACATACACTTGGTGTGTGTGTGTGTGTATATATATACACATACACTTGGTGTGTGTGTATATATATACACATACAAAATTTCTTCATTGATTGATGGGCATTTGGGCTTTTTCCATATTTTTGCAATTGCAAATTGTGCTGCTATAAACACCTGTGTGCAAGTACCTTTTTCATATCATGACTTCTTTTTTTCTAGGTAGATACCCAGTAGTGGAATTGCTGGATCAAATGGTAGTTCTACTTTTAGTTCTGTAAGGACTATATATCTAAGAGAAAGCAACTGAGAAATAGCATTAAGTATCTCTGGTAGAACCAAGACAGAAGCAAAAGACAGATCAAAAAAGGAAGGTTAAAATAGAAACGAGATAAAATGAATCAGAGCCAAATGCAAGAGCTAAAGCTATAAACCTCTCCAAAGAAAGCAGAGGTATAAATCTTTATTACTTTGGATTAGGCAGTGATTTCATAATATAACTAAAAGCAGAAGCAACCAGCAACAACAAAAAAGATAATTTGGACTTCTTCAAAATTAAATACTTTTGTGCTTTATTAGCTTAGTGGTCAGCTAGAGGTAACACTTTTAAAACAAATTTGGCCGGGCATGATGGCTTACGCCTGTTATTCCAACACTTTGGGAGGCCGAGGCAGGTGGATCACTTGAGGTAAGGAGTTCGAGACCAGCCTGGCCAACATGACAAAACCCCATCTTCACTAAAAATACAAAAATTAGCCAGGTGTCATGGTGGATACATCTAATCCCATCTATTTGGGAGGCTGAGGCAGGAGAATTGCTTGAACCCGGGAGGCGGAGGCTGCAGTGAGCCAAGATCATGCCACTGCATTCCAGTCTGGGTGACAGAGCAAGACTTGTCTCAAAAATAAAAATAAAATAAATAAAAAAATCAAAGAAAATATTTTCTGTCTTTCAAAGGACATTATCCTGAAAGTGAAAAGATAACTCACAGAATGGGAGAAAAATTTTGCAGACATGTATCTGATAAGGTACTAATATCCATAATATATATTCTTACAACACAGCAATGAAAAGATGGCCCAATTTTTTAAATGGACAAAGGATCTGAATAAACATTTCTCCAAAGATACACAAATGGCAATAAGCACATGAAAAGATGGTCAACATCATTAGTCATTAGGAAAATGTAACCAAAGCCACAGTGAGAGATCACTTAACACCCAAAAGAAATACAGACAATACGTTGGTGAGGATGCAGGGAAATTGAAACCCTTGGGGCAATTACTTTTTTAAAAGATTTGACTGTGACTCTTCTAGAAGAGTGAATCATAACTTTTAAATATATCTGGATTTTTGCAGGGGTTTTGGGTTTTCTTTGTTTTGAGACCGAGTCTCGCTCTGTCACCCAGGCTGGAGTGCAGTGGCACGATAGCCCACTGCAACCTTTGCCTCCTGGGTTCAACAGGTTCTCCTGCCTCAGCCTCCCAAATAACTGGAATTACAGGTGTGCACCAACATGCCCTGCTAATTTTTGTGTAGAAACGGGGTTTTGCTGTGTTTGCCAGGCTGGTTTCGAACTCCTGGCCTCAAGTGATCTGCCTGGCTTGGCCTCCCAGAGTGCTGGGATTACAGACTTGAGCCACCTTGCCCAGCCCAGTTTTGTTTTCTGTTTCTGATTTTGTTTTATTCCATCAGTGTTTAGTAGTGATACACCTATGGCATTTCACTGAAAGTTTAAAAACGATGTCTAATATTTGTAGTTATTTACCTTTTGACCCAAATAAGGCCTGTAGCATCCCTACAAAATATAAAATTGACACTCTTAAGGTATTAAAGCTGAAATTGGCCCTGGGTCTTCTAACGTCCAGTGTATTTTCTTTTTTTGTTTTTGTTTTTGTTTGTTTGTTTGTTTGTGTTTAGACGGAGTCTCGCTCTGTCGCCCTGGCTGGAGTGCAGTGGCATGATCTTGGCTCACTGCAATCTCCGCCTCCCCGGGTTCAAGCGATTCTCCTGCCTCAGCCTCCCAAGTAGCTGGGACTACAGGTGCGTGCCACCACACCCGGCCAATTTTTTGTATTTTTAGTGGAGATGGGGTTTCACCATGTTAGCCAGGATGGTCTCGATCTCCTGATCTCATGATCTGCCTGCCTCGGCCTCCCAAAGTGCTGGGATTATAGGCGTTAGCCACCGCGCCTGGCTTTTTTTTTTTTTTTTTTTTTTTTTTAAGTGTATTTCCCACTGTACCTTTCTAAGCATTTTTCACCTATTGAGATCATAAGTGAGACACTGCCAAAGTAGCATCAAAAGCAGTTATTTTTACATGATCTTAAGACTGTCTTTAGAGATTACAGACTCTAATAAGAAGATAGACAGCCATTTCTTGTCATCATCATGAAACCAGTGTTTTACCCTCCCCAAAGCTCAATACAGAAGAAAGAAAATCATTATGAAAACAAGGAGGAATAGTATGTTAACTTTTGACAACACATTAATCATATGATTTTTATTTTATTTATGTGATGCAAAGGGCTCAAGCACTCCTAGAGATGAGAGTACTAATAATGAGCAGGGCTTCAGCGTGGCTTATGCAGGGGACTCCAGTCACATTGTAGTCTTAAGTAAATAGAGCCTCCTCACCCTAATACAACTAGACCACAATTTGATTTAAAAACTACTTTAAGGCTGCGCGCGGCAACTCACACTTGTAATCCCAGCACTTTGGGAGGCCGAGGCAGGAGGATTGCTGGAGCTCTGGAGTTTAACATCACCCTGGGCAACATAGCAAGACCTCATCTCTACTTAAAAAAAAAAAAAAAAAGTTCCAACTACTCAGAAGGCTGAGGTGGGAGTCTCACTTGAGCCTGGGAGTTTGAGGCTGCAGTGATTGATGATCAAGCCACTGCACTCCTGCCTGGGTGACAGAGCAAGACCGTGTCTCAAAAAAAAAAAAAAAAAAAAACTACTTTAGCCAACAGCAAAAAAGAGCACAAGAAGGCAAAATAGTGTAATAAAGCCCATTTATCCATCATCTAGCTTCAGCTGTTACTGACATTTTGCCAGTCCTTTGTATCTGTAATCTGCACCCTCACTTTTCATGTTTGTTTACTGTAGCATTTTCAAAGCAAATTCCAAATATTATATTAAATACTTAATGAAGTTTATACTTCCAGGACATAGTATAATATTTTTAAAATACTTTCTGGCTTACTTTCCTATTTTTGTTTAGGTGGTGAGATCTGCCGAGGAAGCAGCATCAGTGTTGGCCACTTCAATTAGTCCAGAGCAGTGCATCAAAGTGCTTTGTCCTATCATCCAAACTGCAGACTATCCAATTAATCTGGCTGCAATCAAAATGCAAACAAAAGTGATAGAAAGAGTGTCCAAGGAAACCCTTAACCTCCTTTTGCCAGAGATTATGCCAGGTCTGATACAGGTAAGCAACAAAGCTTTGAGAGGAATGAGCCATGATACATTTGGGGTTCAGTTATTTTAGGTACTTTCCAGGCATCATTACTGGCATGATCAAGCCTTCCTTCTGTTTGTCTGCAATATTCAGGACAAAGACTTTTTCATAACTAGCCAGGGGGTTATAGATATGGGTGTGGTAAAATTTACATAACATATAATTAACCATTTTTAAGTGTACAATTTAGGGGCATTAAATACATTCACAATGTTATGCAACCATCACTACTATCCACATACAGAAATTTTTCATCATCCCAAACCGAAACTCTGTACCCATTAAGCAATAACCCCATTCCTTTCTCCCTCCATTCCCCCCCAGCACCTGGTAACCTCTATTCTATTTTCTGCTAGATTCCTTATAAGTGTAATAATACAATATTTGTCCTTTTAAGTCTGGCTTATTTTACTTAGCATAATGTTTTCAGGGTTCATCCATGTTGTAGCTTGTATTAGAATTTCATTCCTTTTTATGAATGAATAATATGTCATTTATGTATATGCCACAAATTGTTAATCTGTTCATCTGTTGATAAATATTTGGATTATTTCCTTTTTATTGACAAATATTATAATGAATTTCCTTGTAATATCTTCATGCACTGACATATATACATCTAGAAACAGAATTTCTAGGTGTTACCAGATTTCACTCCAAAGTGGTTATACTAATTTACAGTCATTGATGTAATGTGTTTCTCTTTAGCTACATAAACCCAATCATAGAAACATTTTAACAAAAATGAGATGTGTTTTATAACATGCTTTAACTTAGCCATACATTGTGAACTCTTTCCATCCAATAAATAATATTTTGCAATGTGATTTTAATGGCTAATATTACATAGTATATATATTAAGAACCCTCCTAAAGAGAACTAATCATTATACATCTATAGTATTGTATTTTAAATTCTATTCTAAGCTTAATATTACTAAATTGGGAGGTCCTAACATAAGATCCAAATCTCTTTGTCTGTGCCTTAATACTAAGAACAGAGTATAGGCTGGGCACAGTGGCTCACACCTGTAATCCCAGCACTTTGGGAGGCCAAGGCGGTGGATCACCTGAGGTCAGGAGTTCAAGACCAGCCTGACCAACATGGAGAAACCCTGTCTCTACTAAATATACAAAATTAGCCAGGTGTGTTGGCACATGCCTGTAATCCCAGCTACTCGGGAGACTGAGGCAGGAGAATCGCTTGAACCCAAGAGGTGGAGGTTGCAGTGAGCCAAGATCGTGCCACTGCACTCCAGCCTGGGCAACAGAGCAAGACTCTGTCTCAAACAAACAAAAAAAAAGATTTATAATATGTATAATATGTATATGTCATATATATAATGGGTACTGAACCCATATTTGCTGGATAAGTAACTTAAAGAGTGTTAGGATACTAGCAAAGAGCCATTATGGCTTTAAGTTCTTATAAATTTATTTCCTCTGATGATAGGTTGGTGCAGGATTTTATTGCATACATGATTATTGGGAAAAGGCATCTTACCTATCAGAAAAGCAAAAGAACGCTAATGAACATAAATATTAGCATTTTAACTCTTTGCTATAGACTATTAAAATTAAGATGTGTAGGTATTAGGACCAGAGCAATGAAAGGC
Organism: Macaca mulatta; assembly: GCF_049350105.2. Lineage (NCBI taxonomy): Eukaryota > Metazoa > Chordata > Mammalia > Primates > Cercopithecidae > Macaca > Macaca mulatta. The sequence goes on from NC_133407.1 coordinate 15,026,447, forward strand.
AAGAAGGCAATGGCAATATGCTTTTTGAATGCCTTCAGATTTTCTCACCAGAAAATTATCTCACTGAGCAACTAGAATTGCATACAAAAAAAACATGAAAAACATCAACAAAATTAGGAAAAGGTATCCCAGTGAACCCCAAAATATGAGCAGATAAGGCCAAACCACCACTAGCAGCAAGTTCCCTGCAAATATCAGTGGTATGGAAAAGTGTGAAGGAAAGTCAAAAGTTACTTTTAAGACCCTGGGGCCAGAGAATCACCCAAGTTCTCACCCCTAAAAGAGATGTCTCCATTCAGAGTGAAAGGCTAAGTATACGTAACTGATAAAAATTTGGAGGTAAAAGCAAAGATACTGCGGGAAGCCCAAATCATGCTGGGTTGGCATGGATCCTCAGGGCTCTTAGAAATACCTTGCAAAAGCTCCCTTCTGGAAAGAGCTTATTTAGCAAAAAATCCATTGACTAGAGTCTAAACTGAGCATCTACACAACCATAAAAAAGAACAAAACCATGTCCTTTGCAGCAACATGGATGCATCTGGAGGCCATTATCCTAAGTGATTAACACAGAAACAGAAAACAAAATACCACATATTCTTGCTTATAAGTGAGAGCTAAACATATTGGGTACACATGGACATGAAAAATGGGAACAATAGACAACTGGAAACTCCAAAAGCGGTTGGGAGAAAAGGGTAGGGTTGAAAAACTACCCATTGGATATTGTGTTCACTGTTTGGGTAGGGGATCAGTAGAAGCCCAAACCCTCAGCATCACACACAGTATACTTACGTAATAAACCTACACATGTACCCTCTGAATCTAAAATAAAATAAACTGAGCATTGTAGCAATATTGTGACAGAGGTGGCTACCCAAAGGCCATATTTTTTTTAAAAAGGGTAACAAGAAGAAAGAATCCTGCAGCTGTAAAGCTAGAAAAACTTTCATGGCGTAACCCACTCCCCCACACAGAAAATTCATTTTAAAATATAGAATACAGAAAAGTGTCTTTCGCTTACACTTGAGCAATGGAAAAGGGTTGTGGAGGTCAAACCCAAAGATATTGCCTATTCTTCAAAAAAGAGGAAAAAAATAGTGGCGTGAGGTATACCTACAGTGAAGGTACACTAGACACATGGACACAAAGCAAATGAAAACTTAAACCCAAACTTAAGAAAACAAGGTAAAAAAAAATGTAAGAAAACTATAGAAACTAATAAAAAGCATGAATCAGATTTTTTAAAGCTTGTAAAGGGGGAATTAGACAATAGATCTATTCAAAACAGAGCAGCCAGCTCAATAAATAATATTTTACTACCAGTCTTTAGTGGAATATACCCTAAAAATGAAAGAAACTGCAAAGAAATCTTGAACTGCATTCAATATATTCATAGGAAAGATGCTGGTATGGTTATTTTTGAATAGTAATAACATTGATACACATATCGATAGATAAGATAGATTAGGACAAAGCAAATAATGATGCCATAAAATGAAGTAAATCTTAAAATCTTAACTTTGAATTGGATATGTCAAAATGAAAATATTGTTTAATTTCGTATCTCAAAAAATGTTTCCTACTAGCCTCTGGGTCAGTATCAACTCAGAAAAACTGAGCATCCCTACCACCCAGATTGTGGTCTTCAGATACCATTTTCCACTCAAAAGAGTCAGGTGTCTTTGGGAAAATATGAGTCCAGGTTTGGAGCAGATAACGTATAAAATGAGCCTGGGAATTCTTGTCTGAAAGCAAGAAAACTGTTCATATTTGAGGGTCAAAAAGAATAATGCTACAATGAATTAAAATACATCAAATTTTAAAGTGAAATTCATGAGTTTATATTGATACTTTAAAAACTGGCCAACTTTCAAGATTATTGGGTTATTCCCAAAATTGGTTAATAAAGAGAAAGAATCAAAGCACATAGACTACCTATCCTGTTTTCAGGACAACCAAATATTTGATGAGATGAAGTACTTTTAGAAGGATTCCAGTTAGTAAATTTAGAAAAAAATTATTGACTTATAAAATTATTCTTGATCAGGTGTGGTGGCTCATGCCTGTAATCCCAGCACCTTGGGAGGCCAAGGAGGGCAGGTCACTTGAGGTCAGAAGGTCGAGACCAGCCTGGCCAACATGGTGAAACCCCGTCTCTACTAAAAATACAAAAGTTAGCTGGGCTGGTGGCCGGCACCTGTAGTTCCAGCTACTCGGGAGGCTGGGGCGGGAGAATGGCTTGAACCCGGGAGGTGGAGCGGGGGGTGTGTGTGTGTGTATTTTTTTTTTTTTTTTTTTTGGTAGTATGTGGTAGCTCACACCTGTAATCCTAGCACTTTGGGAAGCCAAGGTAGGAGGATCACTTGAGCCCAGAAGTTCAAGACCAGCCTGGGCAACATAGTGATGCCTCGTCTCTACAAAAAGATTTTAATTAGCCAGGTTTTCTTGCCTGGTTTAGTGGCTCATGGTGGCATGCCTGTAGTCCCAGCTATTCAGCAGGCTGAGGTGCGAGAATCACCTGAGCCTGGGAATTTGAAGCTGCAGTGTGCTGTGATCATGCCACTGCATTCCAGCCTGGGTGACTAAGCAAGAGCCTGTCTCCAAAAAATATGTATATATTTTATGTGTGTGTATGTGTGTGTGTATATATATATGCACACACACACATATACACGCTCACACACACACACACACACACACATATATATATTTGGCCTCATTGAAATGATGGATATATGAAGTGATTTTCAGTAGCCACCAACATCATTAGGTAAAAAGATGATGGGGCAGGGTATATAATGGAGGAGTTAGACTAACAACATCTGAACCTACTGATCAATCTTAATATCACTGAAGGTGAGACAACTAGACGAAAAGTTTTCTTGCCTGGCTTGATGGCTCATGCCTGTAAACCCAACACTTTGGGAGGCTAAGGCAGGAGGATTGCTTAATCCCAGGAGTTGGAGACCAGCCTAAGCAACATAATAAGAAACTATCGCTACAAAAAAATTTTAAAAATTGGCCAGTCATGGTGGCATGTGCCTGTAGTCCCAGCTACTTGGGGGGCTGAAGTAGAAGGATAACTTGAGCTCAGTAGGTGGAGACTGCAGTGAGCTGTGATCATACCACTGCACTTCATTCAGCCTAAGTGACAGCAAGACCCTGTCTCCAAAAAATAAAAATAAAAAGTTTTCTTTTCTGAAGCAATTGAACCGAAATCTAATCAAGTCTTCAGTTTAACTGTCAGTTTAAAGGAAGTTCAGAGAATAGAGAAGTGTGTTAAATTGTACCTTAAGGGTATATTCAGTCAAATTCAGAATGTAGGAAATTCTGTGAGGAAAAATGCCAAATTCCTTTAGTAAAGAAATGGCACAAAGAAAGAGGAAGAGGAGGTTATCAACTGTTAAAGATTTAAAGAGTCTCAAGAATCTAATCAACTTGGCCGGGCATGGTGGCTCACACCTGTAATCCCAGCACTCTGGGAGGCTGAGGCAGGCGGATCACCTGAGGTCAGGAGTTCAAGACCAGCCTGGCCATGGTGAAACCCCATCTCTACTAAAAATACAAAAAAATCAGCCAGTTGTGGTGGTGCACCCCTGTAATCCCAGCTATTCAGGAGGCTGAGGCAGGAGAATCACTTGAACCTGGGAAGCGGAGATTGCAATGAGCCAAGATCGCTCCATTGCACTCCTGCCTGGGCAACAAGAGTGAAACTCCATCTCAAAAAAAAAAAAAAAGAATCTAATCAACTTGAAAAAGAAGAACAAAATTGGAGTACTCACACTCCCAATTTTAAAATGTATTACAAAGCTATGATAGTAAAGACAACATGGTACCGTTGTAAAGGTAGACTTATAGATCAATGAAATAGAATCCAAAAATAACCCTCACATTTATAGGCAATTATCACAGTGTTTTGTGGGGAAGAAGGGTATTTTTAATAAATGTGATGCTAGGACAGCTGGGTTTCCACATGAAAAACAATGAAGATGAACCCCTGCCTCACACCATATACAGAAATTAACTCAAGGAGTGATGCACAGAAAATGGCAGACAGAGTAGGAAGCTCCAAGAATTGATCCTTCTACTTAAGCAACCACTGAGCTGGCAAAAAATGAATAGAATCAACTTTTTTGGAACTCTAGGATCTAACCAAAAACTTGTAGTAACCAAGAGAGTACTTAATGAAAGAAAGAGGCTTACTTTCAGTACTTTAGAATAATGCTACAATCAAATTTTATTTCAAAGCAAATTCTTTTTTTTTTTTTTTTTTTTTTTTTTGAGACAGAGTCTCACTCTGTCGCCCAGGCTGGGGTGCAGTGGCACAATCTCAGCTCACTGAAACCTCTGCTTCTCGGGTTCAAGTGATTCTCCTGCCTCAGCCTCCCGAGTATCTGGCTGGGATGACAGGTGCCTGCCACCATGCCTGGCTAATTTTTGTAGTTTTTAGTAGAGACGAGGTTTCACCATCTTGGCCAGACTGGTCTTGAACTCCTGACCTCATGTTCCACCCGCCTCGGCCTCCTGAAGTGCTGGCATTACAGGCGTGAGCCACTGCACCCTGCCTATTTCAAAGCAAATTCTAAGTATCATGTCATATTAAATACTTCATGAAGTTTACACTTTCAGGACCTAGGATAACGTTTTTAAAATTACTTTCTGGCTTAATACTTCCAGAACATAGTATAATGTTTTAAAGATTAATTTCTGGCTTAATTTCCTGTTTGTTTTAGGTGGTGAGTTGCCTGGATAATGTTTTTAATTTTTTGTAGAGACAGTTTCTTATTATGTTGCTTAGGCTGGTCTCCAACTCCTGGGCTTAAGCATTCCTCCTGCCTCCACCTCCGAAAGTGTTGGGATTATAGGCATGAGCCATGAAACTAAACAAGAAAACTTTTTTAGGTGGCATCTGATTGAACGACACATAATGTCTAGTTGTCCCACCTTTAGTGATGTTAAGATTGATCAGTAGGTTCAGATGTTATTAGTCTAACCCCTCCATTATATACCTTGCCCCATCATCTTTTCACCTAATGATTTTAGCAGCTGCTGAAAATCACTTCATATATTATTGTAGAATGATTCTGTTCATTTTTGCCAGCTCAGTGGTTGCTTAAGTAGAGGGGTCAATTCTTGGAGCTTCCTACTCTGTCTGCCATTTTCTGTGCATCACTCCTTGAGTTAATTTCTGTATATGGTGTGAGGTAGGGTTTCAACTTCATTCTTTTTCATGTACTGAAAATACTTTTTTACTTTCAGTAAGAAACTTACTTAACTGCCTACCATCCACCATGCTCAGTAGCCTTGGTGATGGTGGCCCATATTTGTGGTGTAGCTTGCTGGTGCCAGGAGGAACATGGACCTTGTTCTCAAAAAATTGTGGTTGTGTTTTGTTGTTGTTGTTGTTGTTTTTATCTCTGGCATTCCCTGAGAGGCTGGCACAGAGATTAGCCTTTGTTTCACCTCCCATCAGGCTTAAGTGGCTTCCTAAGTGGCATCTATTGAAAAGATTTTAAAAACATACTACCCATAGCCACCTGAGGCAAGGGAGAGCGGACAAGACAAGCAGCAAACAAAAGCCTGGGAAGGAGGAAGCTGAGGAAGAAGATAATTGGTGAAATAAGGGTTTTGCTGGGCTACCACGTGTACTGAGGAATCCACCAAAAGTATGCTCACAAAAGACCTTAGAGCAGGGGTCCCTAACCCCCAGGCCATGGACTGGTACTGGTCCGTGGCCTGTTAGGAACTGGGCGACACAGCAGGAGGTGAGCAGTGGGCAAGCGAGCATTACCACCTGAGCTTCGCTTCCTGTTAGATCAGCAGTGACATTAGATTCTTACAGAAGCACGAAGCCTATTGTGAACTGCACATATGAGGGATCTAGGTTCCATGCTTCTTATGAGAATCTAATGTCTGATTGTCTGAGGTGGAACAGTTTCATCCCGAAACCATCCCCCCATCACCCTGCCCCATCCATGGAAAAATTGCCTTCCACGAAGCCAGTCCCTCGTGCCAAAAAGGTTGGGGACCACTGTCTTAGAGGACCCTAGGCTTGGACCTCTGGATGTTCTTTGGGCTCCATGCAAGTAGGAGTTGGGCTAACACAGAATTGTAAGCAGCCTAGCTCACTGAATGATTACCCAGCTCAGAGTCAATCTGCAAAGACTGGGAGAGTGTGTCTTGTTTTGTTTTGACGCCAGGCATTTAAGGAAATCTCTGTCAGGTCATTGACTGACCGCTGAGGTAACAAAGAGACTTCAGTGACCACGTACCATAAACAAAATTTACTCAAACAAATCAGTGATCTAAATATAGCAACTAAAACTATAAAACTCATAGAAGAAAACATGGCGATAAATCTCTATGATCTTAGATTTAAGGTCATCCTCTATGGCAGTGGATTATTAGATATGACACCGAAAGCATCAGTGATAAGTTAAAAATAGGTTAATTGAACTTCATCAAAATTAATAACTTCTGTTCATCTCAGGACCTAATAAAAAAACTGAAAAGACAACCTATAGAATGGGAGAACATTTTTGCAAATTATATATCTGATAACAGTCTACTATCCAGAATATATATAAAGAACTCTTATAACTCAACAACAAACAGATGAATAACTTTTAAATGGGCAAAGGACTTGAATAGGTATTTCTTCAAAGAAGATGTACAAATGGCCAGCAAGTACATGAAAAGATGCTTGGTGTCATTAGTGATTAGGGAAATGCACATCAAAACCACAATAAGATACCACTTCATACCCACTGGGATGGTTGTGATCAAAAGAACAAAAATAACAGGTTTTGATGAGGATGTACAAAAATTGGAACCCTTATACGTTGCTTGCATAAATATAAATTGGTGGTACAGCTGCTGTGGAACGCAGTTTAGCAGTTCCTCAAAAAGTTAACGTAAAGGCCGCGCACAGTGGCTTACGCCTGTAATCCCAGCACTTTGGGAGTCCAAAGTGGGTGAATCACTTGAGTTCGGGAATTCAAAAGCAGCCTGGCCAACGTAATGCAACCCCATCTCTACCAAAAATACAAAAAGTAGCCAGGTGTGGTGGCGGGTGCTTGTAGTCGCAGCTATGTGGCAGACAGAGGCAGGAGAATTACTTGAACCCTGGAGGTGGAGGTTGCAGTAAGCTGAGATCACATACTGCACTCCAGCCTAGGCAACAGAGCAAGACTCCATCTCAAGAAGAGAAAAAGGGAAAAAGATAAAGTTAACACAAAATTGTCATATAACCCACCAATTCTCTTCCCAGGTGTATACCCAAAAGAAGTCAAAGCAAATATTTAAATAGTTGTACATGTGAATGTTCATAGCAGCACTATTCACAGTAGCCAAAAAGTGAGAACAACCCAAATATCCATTAACTAATAAATGGATAAACAACATGATATATCATACAATGGAATATTATCCAATCATAAATATTACATTCCTGTTCCACTCCTTGCCCATAATACCTCATTCTGCCATGTGATTCCCTCACTGTTCTGGGAAGGGACAGTGTGTTTCTTTTTGGACACTGAACATTATCTACCTGGCCTGTTCTTGTCACATACCAGGCACTTAAATATTTAAACACTGAATGCCATACTGTTTGCCATGTTATTTGTAATAGGAAAAATTTAGCAGGAAGGAGGTTATTGGGGAGGAAGATTTAAACTTAAAATACTCTAGAATGATTAAATTAGGAAGCATACTAAATGAATGCCTCATATCATTATTATAAAGACCATATAGAAAAATTACATTATAATAACAGTTATATTAAAATGATGAGGGGAAATAAAATTAACATAGTTTGATTGCATGACTTAGGAATAATATACTTCTTTTAGCTAGGTATCTATTGATATTTTAATGCTTCTGCAGTTGCTTTAGAAAGATAAAATGATTAGGATTTTAGTGGAGATGAACTCTATTTTTCCTCTGAGTAAAATGTGCATATTCATTCAGATAATTGATTCAAAAATACTTCATGGATAAGATTGCTGTAGACTATTGAAATAAAGTAGGCCGGGCACAGTGGCTCATGCCTGTAATTCCAGCACTTTGGGAAGCCGAGGCAGGTGGATCACAAGGTCAGGAGATCAAGACCATCCTGGCTAACACGGTGAAACCCCATCTCTACTAAAAATATAAAAAATTAGCTGGGCGTGGTGGTGAGCACCTATAGTCCCAGCTACTCGGGAGGCTGAGGCAGGAGAATGGCGTGAACCCAGGAGGCAGAGCTTGCAGTGAGCCGAGATGGCACCACTGCACTCCAGCCTGGCAGACGGTGAGACTGTCTCAAAAAAAAAAAAAAAAGAAATTAAGTAGTGTGATCAAAAGCATAAGTAGGGGAGATGGACAGAGAAAGGGAAGATGTTGGTCAAAAGGTACAAAGTTTCAGTTAAAGAGTATTAGGTTCTAGCTATCTATTGCACAGCACAGTAACTAGTTAATAATGTATATTTCAAAATAGCAATTATAAAAGAAAATGGATTTTAAATGTTACTATGAAGAAATGATAAGTATCTGAGGTGATGGATATGTTAATAAGCCTGATTTAGTCATTCCACAGTGTACATGTATTGAAACATCACATTATATCCCATAAATGTATACAATTATTATTTGTCAATTAGAAATAAGATACTGTTGGCCGGGCGCGGTGGCTCAAGCCTGTAATCCCAGCACTTTGGGAGGCCGAGACGGGCAGATCACGAGGTCAGGAGATCGAGACCATCCTGGCTAACACAGTGAAACCCCGTCTCTACTAAAAAATACAAAAAACTAGCCGGGTGAGTTGGCAGGCGCCTGTAGTCCCAGCTACTCGGGAGGCTGAGGCAGGAGAATGGCGTAAACCCGGGAGGCGGAGCTTGTAGTGAGCTGAGATCCGGCTACTGCACTCCAGCCCGGGTGACAGAGCGAGACTCCATCTTAAAAAAAAAAAAAAAAAAAAAAGAAGATACTTTTTTAAATAAAATGAGGTTATTAAAGGCACAATAAAAGCATAGGGGAATAGTTTACATAGACTGGATTATTAGAGAAAGTAATTGCAGGGATGATACAGATGTAAAAGTTAATTAGGCCTAGATTATAGGACTACCTTGAGCTACCAAACCAACGAGTTTAGGTTTTATTGGATAGTGAGGAGTGCTGACTGCCTTAAAACCTAATGCTTTAGAAAAGTTAGTCTGGAGACTTTTTCAGGGTGAAATGTCAAGGGAGCAGCCTCAGAGTCAGAGAAGTACAGCTTTCCAGACTAAGTAAGAAACTGATAGAGAGGGCTAACAGAGTGAGGGCGCAGCAGGGGAAGTGAAGGGAGAGAAGGGCATTGTCTATGCTTGAAAAGGTTAAAAAGTTAACTTCAATCTGCACTTTTCTCTCCTCAGTATGCTGGAGAGTTTATCTTTCAGTTGCATCTTCTGTCCCTGTTAAAAAGGTAGTTTTCTCAGATCCCCAGGAGTACTAACAGTGGACTTCTCTCCATAGGGTTATGATAATTCGGAGAGCAGTGTTCGGAAAGCTTGTGTCTTCTGCCTGGTGGCTGTTCATGCAGTAATTGGTGATGAACTAAAACCACATCTCAGTCAACTTACTGGCAGTAAAGTAAGTAGTGCTGCTGTGTTTTAAAGATGGTGGCCATAGTGCATCCTTCAAAATTTAGTTATATGTCTGTAACGGTAAGCTTTTTATTTGGCATTTAATAAGTCAGACTTTGAGCATCCAACTTGCCCTTATTATATCTATTTTGTATTTTATCTTTTTCTACTCTAACATTTGTTAGATGTTCACTCAGGTGAAGTCAGCAGCTTGTTGGGATGGTTGGTAGGTTTCTGTGAGAGAAAATGCCTTCAGCTTCTAGTTATTTTTAATAGTCAGCTGACTTCTTACAAAATCCCAGACCCAAATCTTTACCCCTAAGCACTGTTTTATTAAGAATAAATAGACTGTTATGGTTATATATTCATGGATTACTGTATATCTTGCAAAATATAGAATACTTGCACATTTTTAAATTTTTCCCTTAAGAACTATAATAATCAAATTATCCTTCTCTATTATCCAAATTAATGTGCAACTTTAACTTAGTATGTTAAAAGTTTTCTGATTCATTGTTCAGGCTTAAAAAATGAGTAAGTCTTGCCTTCCTCATTTGATTGCTACTACCAGAACTTTGAAATTTACTCTACTAAGGTGGCCAAGGTGGTTCATACCCGTAATCCCATCACTTTGGGAGACCGAGGGGAATATCACTTGAGACCAGGAATTTGAGACCAGCCTGGGCAACAAATTGAGAAGACCCTCTCTCTAACAATAAAAATAATAATAATTGTTTTGAATTAGAAGTTTGTTCTCAAGGGTGAAGATAACTTAGGATTGTTGAATCATGGCTTACGAACCATTTAGCAGAAAGCACTCACCGTCACTTAAAGAATTTCTCAAACCCTAAGGATTGTCTTATTGTGGTCAAATTTATTTTTTAATAGCAAAAAAGCAAAATATACATATAATGGAAAATGAGCCTAGATACATTAAGTATCTATATAAGTTATAGATAAACAATAATTCTTAACTCTGGGTTACAAACCACTTTGAGACTTAGGTAAAATCTCATCTCAGAAAAATGCATTCAGATAAAACCATGAGACAAAGTTTTAAAAAAAATAGAAAAGTGCATAATGGAAACAATTACGTGTCGTTTCAGAGGGTTCTGTGATCCCCTGAATCCCATAGCTACCAGGTTAAAAACTCTTGGATCAATGAGTTAATGTTTAAAAAGCAAATCTTCTAAAACAATTAAAATTCAGCACTTTTATCAGAACAGTAGGTAGCCAGTTAATGTTACATATGAAGACAGTAGGTAGGTGGAAAAAATATTTTGAAATAACATTAGATGAAACAAGTAGGCCAGATGTGGCTCCCACAGCACTTGGGAGGCCAAGATGGGAGGATCACTTGACCTCAGGAGTTCGAGACCATCCTGGTCAACATAGGAAGACCCTGTCTACAAAAAAAAAAAAAAAAAAAAAGTTAGCCAAGCACAGTTGCACGTGCCTGTGGTCCCAGCTACTTGGGAGGCTGAGGTAAGAGGATTGCCTGAGCCCAGGAGGTTGAGGCTGCAGCAAGCTGTGATCACACCACTGCACTCCAGCCTAGGCAACAGAGCAAGACCCTGTCTCAAAAAAAAAAGTAGAACACAGAATTGTATGTGTATTGATTACAAACTTCATAAAATCATGATCTCATACAAAAACTGCAAAAAGACACAGAGATACTAAAAACATTCTTGGTAGAATAGCAGTGGCTTCATGGTCTAATATCTTAGGTCCTGTAACCCAAATACCTGAATTCCTGTTTTTGCCTACTTCTTACTCACCCCTGTGACCTTAGTCTGTAACTTAACCATTCTATATTGTGATTTCCTCATCTATAAAATATGAAGATAAAGAGATAACATAAAATATATTGTGTAACACCTAGCGCTCAATTGTTTGTTACTGCTTTAATGGTGACTTCTGAGTTTCCTTTAATGTTATAGTAGTCTGTTTTCATGCTGCTATAAAGAACTGCCCTAGGCCAGGTGCGATGGCTCATGCCTATAATCCCAGCACTTGGAGATGCCGAGGTAGGTGGATCACAAGGTCAGGAGATCAAGACCGTCCTGGCTAACATGGTGAAACCCCGTCTCTACTAAAAATAGAAAAAAATTAGCCGGGCATGGTGATGGGCGCCTGTAGTCCCAGCTACTTGGGAGGCTGAGGCAGGAGAATGGTGTGAACCCAGGAGGCGGAGCTTGCAGTGAACTGAGATTGCGCCACTGCACTCCAGCCTGGGTGACAGAGTGAGACTCCGTCTCAAAAAAAAAAAAGAACTGCCCTAGACTGGGTAATTTATAAAGAGGTTTAATTGACTCACAGTTCCTCATGGCTGGAGAGGTGTCAGGAAACTTACAATCATGGCAGAAGGGTAAGCAAACATGTCCTTCTTCACATGATAGCAGGAAGGAGAAGAATGAGAGAGCTGCAGAGCGAAGCAGGGAAAAGCCCCTCACAAAACCATCAGATTTCATGAGAATTCACGATCACGAGAGCAGCACAGGGGAACCGCCCCCATGATTCAGTCACCGCCCACAAAGTCCCTCCCCCAACACATGGGGATTACAATTCAGGTTACAATTCAAGATCAGATTTGAGTGGGAACACAGAGCCAAACCATATCAAAAGTTTTATATGTGATCCCTACAATATATTTTGAAAAGACATAAAATACTCGTCATGAACAACTTTCAAGACTTAAAAACTTTTTTGATATTTTATATATTTTTTTCAGATGTGCTAGCCAAAAAAACAATTTGTTATTCTTAATTATCAACAATAGCTTGGACATTATAATAACCCCCAGCCTAAAATCTATCAGAGCTCACATATATGTATATAATATTTTAATGAGTATCTTATAATTTGGAGCAGCTTGCTCAAATGACATTTATTTGGCTTGAATCTGCAGATGAAGCTACTGAATCTTTACATCAAACGTGCACAAACAGGCTCTGGAGGAGCTGATCCCACTACTGATGTTTCTGGACAAAGTTAGTGAAGCTCATCACAGCGAACCAGGTCTCTCAAAAGAAAGGACAGATAGACCACCCTCATCAATGAAAGGAAATTCTCAAACACATCTTTTGGAACTTACTATTGTTTCCCAGTTTTAGTTTTTTGTTTCGTTTCGTTTTGTATTTTCTGTAATAGAGGACTATCCTCAGTCTGCATGTAACTTTTATGATAGTTATTCCAAATTCAAGAAGAAGCAGTATTAACATCAAATGATCGATACAAAGTAATTTTTAATCTAATTCATCATTTCACATGTTTGTACTTTGTCTTCCCATTAACCTTTGCCAGTGTTATGATTGTATAAATTTTTTTAAATGCTGGTTAAACAGGAATGCTTAAAGCTTTAAAAGTTTAACAGTCTAAAACATTTTTGCTTTTATTCAACTGCAGAATAATATTTTTATTGCTACTTTGAGTTTTGTTCCGTATCATGTCCTATGCTAGAAATATTTAAATGATGTGAAACAAAGCAGGACTAATTTGAACTACCGCTGGACTCTGTTTGTGTGATGGTGATACATGTCATTAGTTGCAACTTCTTTGGGGTGATCTATAGTTTGAAAACTAAAACCTCAAAGACAGATGTTACAGAATCAGCCAGTTCTATAAAACTGATATCGTCTGTTGGTTATTGATCTTGCCATCTTTATTTAAAACCATGTCCCTTCTATGATCCCTTAAGAAAGCTGCACCAAATCATCTGCCTGTGTTTTCTTGATACTTACTGAAATAGAAGGTTTTATTGCAGGGTTTTTTTTTTTTTTTTTTTTTTGGTTTGTTTATATCTTTGTTGTGAATGATGCTTTTTTTGTATTTATTAATATCAAATTCACTTATGAATAAACTTGATAATGGAAACAGACAAAAAAATCAAGTGCGTGTGTGTCCTTGACCGTCTTCTGTTTCTCATGTAATAAACAAACTAATTATCGAGACATGGGAGTGACCAGCACCTTTTATTTAAATGGTGGAACCTGGTTTCCTTTTACCATGAAATTGTCTTACTTGAAAATACTGATCCTGATGAGAGAGAAGATGGTGCCAAGGCTATCTTTGTATAACGGGCTCAAATTCTCTACCTCTTCAGGGCTAATACTTTTAACTGAGCTGCTGCCTATAGTGTCTTTTGGAAAACTACTTAAAGGGTGATTTTCTGTTACTTCTTAACAAATTTTTTTAATCACCTCTTGCTACACCCATTCTTTTCATGTGCAGCTGACTTTCAAAAATTACCAGTTTTGGTGAAAGGCCAAATTAGATAATTTGGAACCAGGATATTAATGATTTCTCATCTTGACTTTTTTTTAAATCCTAATATAAAGTGAATTTGATTGAAAAGGCAAATAGCTATTAGGGAAGCAATTTGCTATTGTTACAGAGTTATCTGTACTTTGTTTAATTGAAAAAAATGTAGAAATGTATGTAAAGAATTTAAGACAGGAGTACTGAATGGATGATTTGTCATAGGCTTTCCCCTTCCTTTGTTTCTGTTAGCAGCAGGAAAAGTTTCTCTATATCCTCTCCCTCTACCTGTAACAATTTTGTTTTCTACTGTTAATTACATTGTGTATTTATAGTTCTATGCTTACTGTTGTGCATATACTGGCAATAAAACTGTACATAACATTACTTGAAAAAGTTAATGTATATCAGTTTTTCTGTCTCACTGTGTAAGAAGTCACTCAGTTTTAACTTTAGAAGGTCTTGGCCGGGCACGGTGGCTCAAGCCTGTAATCCCAGCACTTTGGGAGGCCGAGACGGGTGGATCACGAGGTCAGGAGATCGAGACCATCCTGGCTAACACGGTGAAACCCCATCTCTACTAAAAAATACAAAAAACTAGCCGGGCGAGGTGGCGGGCGCCTGTAGTCCCAGCTACTCAGGAGGCTGAGGCAGGAGAATGGCGTAAACCCGGGAGGTGGAGCTTGCAGTGAGCTGAGATCCGGCCACTGCACCCCAGCCTGGGCGACAGAGCAAGACTCCGTCTCAAAAAAAAAAAAAAAAAAAAAAACTTTAGAAGGTCTTGTATCAGTGGTGGTCTCTCGAATTTTCTAAGTTGATCTGAGGAGAAAAGATTTTTCAGGTGTAGCAACTACAATCAAAGGTATATAGCTACATACGCATGTATAACAACTTATCTGTAAGAAGAAAATGCATTTTAAACATTGAGCTCTTCTCAGTAGCATTTTATAACCTTTGGATATGTTTGTAATAATTTCAAATCAAAATATCGGTTTAATTTTGACCTCTGGTTTAAGATACTGCTTTAACTACTGTTGACAACTAAGTAGAGTGACTTAAGCTGAATAGTAACTAACTGGAAAATTAGATCAAGCACCTGGCATCTAATGGTAGACAGGCACTCAAGAAATGAGTTAACTACACAACGGAAAAGTATGGTTTAATGTGTCCAAATGAAAGCTAATAGATATAAACAAGAAAAAATTGTGTTTACAATTCTATAATCTCAGTTGATAAGACTGTAAGAAAGTTATTGATTATTTAAATCACTGTATACAATACACCCTTAATTTGTTCATTCCAGAAACACATTTAGATGACAGCTATTTAAAAATGGTCACGAAAAGCTACTGTTTAGATTTTTCCTCCTGCTATTCTCTCCCAAATTAATTATTAGTGTTGTTCATTTACTGCACTGCTGAGAACTAATTAAAATTATATATTCCAGATTGTAAAACATGTTTATTTCTTCTGGGTTTCAAAATCTAATACACTTCTGACATTTTCAAGTAACATGTGGTTTGAACCTGAGGCTTCAATTTTGCAGTTAATCTGCTGTGTTCCTTCATATTTTATTCTTACCAAACTTTAAGGCAAAATTACTTTTATTATCAAGTTATGCCTTATAGTAAAAGACTGGAATCTTACTGATAACATCATTGATAAGGCCAGGTCTATTTGTTAATTCAAATGTAGTTTATAATTGCTCAATTAGAATAGCATTTACAGTAAATAGAAATGATAATTAGCATATTACTCCATAATACATAAGGATTTTTAAACCTAATTTTTTATATCTTTGCTTCTGGTATTAGTTCATTTTATTGCAATTAGTAGTTTTGCAGCTGTATAAAAGGCTTGGAATTCCATTGTAAAAAAAAAAAAAAAAGGCTGTGCATGGTGGCTTACTCCTGTAATCCCAGCACTTTGGGAGGCCGAGGTGGGCGGATCATGAGGTTAGGAGATCGAGACCATCCTGGCTAACACGGTGAAAACCCGTCTCTACTAAAAATACAAAAAATTAGCTGGGCGTGGTGACGGGCGCCTGAGTCTCCCAGCTACTCGGGAGGCTGAGGCAGGAGAATGGCTTGAACCCGGGACGCAGACCTTGCAGTGAGCCGAGATCATGCCACTGTACTCCAGCCTGGGGGACAGAGCAAGACTCCATCTCAAAAAAAAAAAAAGTTAAATTATCCATCTTTATCGTAGGATATTTGGAAAATAATGAAAAACTGAAGAAAAAAAATACTTTTAATATCACCACTAAAGATAATCTGTATTGCTTGCTATTTTTTACAATACTAAGATAATGAGTTTGGTGCAATACTGAAAACTGTAAGGAAACATTAAATTTTGTTCACTGGAAGAGTGACAGGACTAGAATAACATTTTGAAAACTTTTCTATGCATGTATTTAACAATACTTTTGGGGGTTTTGTGGTGGCGGGGAGGGTGGTTTTTTGAGATGGAGTCTAGCTGTGTCTCCAGGCAGGGTGGAGTGCAGTGATGTAATCTCAGCTCACTGCAACCTCCGCCTCCCAGGTTCAAGCGATTCTCCTGCGTCAGCCTCCCGAGTAGCTGGGATTACAGGCGCCTGCCACCATGCCTGGCTAATTTTTGTATTTTTAGTAGAGACGGAATCTCACCATGTTGGCCAGGCTGGTCTTGAAATCCTGACCTCAAATGATTCGCCCACCTTGGCCTCCCAAAGTCCTGGGATTACAGGCATGAGCCACCATGCCCGGCCCTTAACAATACTTTTGAATATATTCTTTCTTCTAAAAGGTAGCTTCTGATGGAGCAAAGTGTTCCATTCCATGTGTGCAGCATAATCCTTGGGTTGTTGATATTGACTGATTTTTTGTTTTTTTGTTTTTTTTTTTTTGAGACAGAGTCTCGCTCTGGTTGCCCAGGCGGGATCTCGGCTCACTGCAAGCTCCGCCTCCCGGGTTCAAGCCATTCTCCTGCCTCAGCCTCCTGAGTAGCTGGGACTACAGGTGCCCGCCACCACACCCAGCTAATTTTTTTGTATTTTTAGTAGAGGCAGGGTTTCATTGTGTTAGCCAGGATGGTCTCGATCTTCTGACCTCGTGATCCACCCGCCTTGACCTCCCAAAGTGCTGGGATTACAGGCGTGACCCACCACACCCAGCCCCACTGAATATTCTTATAACAAATAGCTACATCTTTGACAAATCTACAATTATTTCATAGTAGGCAATTTTATACATGACTTTAATATGAAATTGCTAAGTATAGAAAGTCATTGTTTATTTGAAAATACACTAGTTGCTTAAATAGCAGTGTTTAAACTATTATTACAATGGTAATCTACAGTAGAACAGGGAAACAAGATTTTTTTACTTTATACGGACCAGATTTTCAGTATTCAAATTTACCTGCATTCATTCATGCAACAGATATCTGAGTACCTCCCTTCAAGGACACAGTAAAGCACATAACTATAATACCGTGTGGTTAGTGCTACAATAGAAACGCTACAATGATAGGAGCTGGGGCCGGGGAGTTGCAAATAAGGTGTAATCATCAGACGCTTCCTAGAAAAAGAGGTGATGCTTAAACCTAGTCTAAAGGCAGAATGTGTCTGAGATACATTGGGGGTTATAGAGTGAGCAGAGAAGAGAAGCAAAAGTAGAAAGGCAGCGATGTATAAAATGGCAAGAACCATTAGGGCATGTCACTGGAACTTTATAAACCACAGTTTATTTTCATAAATTTAAAAAATCTCCCTCCCCTCTCCTTTAAAAATATCTTCAGCAAAAACAGCCATGAGTGGTGGCACATACCTGTGGTCCCAGATACTCAGAAGGCGGAGTCAAGAGGATCACTTGAGCCCTGGAGTTTGAAGCCAGCCTGGGCAACATAGTGAGACCCCATCTCTAAAATACAAAAGAAAAAAAAAATCTGTGCATCCTTGCAAGCAAGCAAACTTGGATATAGATTTTCTTTTAGTGGTTACTATTTCAAAAGTTCTTCTTAAAGTTATACTGTTGAATTTCCTTTTTCAAACTGAACATAGCACTTTGTGTCTCCCCAACTGGCCACTGTCACACAACTTGGTTTGACTAGAACATGAGATAGTGGGGAGTGGCCCAAGATGGACTAACAGATATTCTAAGATATATATTCTATGATATAGTCTGTCAGCTAAGGAGTCCCCCTGAAGACTTCAGCAGAATAATGCAATTAGAATTAACATCTCAAACACTTCAATTTTACATCATCTGAAAACCAGAAGTGAGATGGTTTAGGCTCCAGTTTTTTACATATTGGCCTCTGCTACGAACCTGGTTCTGATGTCCTTCATTCACTTATTAAATATTTGAGCACCTACCTGCTGTGCATCTGACACCCCTACAGTCTGCGTGCTATAAATATGTAGTTGTGGATCTGGTGATAGGAGAAATGTGTTAATGTGTCCTCAGAAATTAGAGTTGTATGCTAGGGGCTGGCCTGTTACTCAGGGTAGGAAAGTGCCCAGGGATGCTGCTTTTTGCAAACCATGCTGACCAGCATGCTTTGTGCAGCTCTGGTCTCCCCATATTCATTCAATGTTAATGTCAGACTCGTAGGGCTGTATTTTTCCCCTTAAGAAAGTGTAAATCTGTTATTTATTGGAAGTGAATGCAAAAAGAGATTGCCTGACAGTTTTGCTAGTTTTAGTCTAAAGCCACATTTACAATAATTTTCATCAAAGTTTAGGTCAGAGTAGAGATGTAAAATCAAAGTTAGATTTTATCAATAAAGCAAAAAAATGGGCTTTTTCTTCTCCATCTTCCCAAAGCAGTGGTTCTCAACTGCCGGTAACTTTTGCCTGCTGGAAGACATTTGGCAGTATCTGGAGACATTTTTGATTGTCTCAATTTGGACGTGGAGGTACTATTACCATCTACTGGGTACAGGCCAAGGAAGGTGCCAAACCTACAATACACAGGACAGCCCTCCACAGCAAAAAATTATCTGACCTCAAATGTCAACAATGCACAAGTTGAGAAACCTCACCCTAAAGCAAAGGAATTCCCATAGATAGGTCCTAAGATAGCCCTGGTTAAAAGCACTGAATCAGTTTTTATTTCTTACTTTGTCTAGAGATATGTTCTCACTTTGTCACATAGGCTGGAGTGCAGTGGCACAATCAGTTCACTGTAACCTAAACTCCTGGGTTCAAGCAGTCCTCCCACCTCAGCCTCCTGAGTAGCTAGGACTATGGGCACACACCACCATGTCCAGCTAATTTTTGTTTTGAATGTTTATTTTTTGTAGAGATGGCATATCACTGTTTCCCAGGCTGGTCTTGAACTCCTGGCTTCAAGCAATCATCTGTTCTCTGCCTCCCAAAGTGCGGGATTACAGGTATGAGCTGTCACACCTGGCCTGAATCAGTTCTTTACACTGATAAATAGAAAGGTGAACAATTTAGAGATCGCTTCTAGCTGATTGATTTTAGGATAAATTCTCTCATTTTTAATACATGATGAACTCACATGTCAAATATTCAACACAAATCATTGATCCTTAACCCAGCCCAAACTGTCACTGCTAATTGTCTATAGCTTATTCGATTTTGAAGTTTCTGTTTAATGCGAGGCTAGTCCCTCAAATTTTGGTCTCATAAAAGTGATTTTTATTTCAAAAAACTGATATTTGGCCCCATAGGTGAGAATTTCCTTACAGTGAGGTTTACTCCAGGCACGTCAGCAGCGGTGAATGACTTTGGGGTTGGCTGGGCAGTATTAAACATTAGATTGTCATTCATATATTGTATGCTTATGCTTATATGAAGTACCTAGAGTAGTCAAAGTCATAAAAACAGAAAAGAAAATGGTGGCCTATGGCCATACCACCCTGAACAGGCCCGATCCCATCAGATCTCAGAAGCTAGGCAGGTTTGGGCCTGTTTAGTACTTGGATGTGAGAAAATAGGATGGTGGTTGCCAGGGGCTGGGGGCAGGGGGAAAGGAGAAGGTATTTAGTAGGCACAGGGTTTCTGTTTGGGATGATAAGAGGTCTGGAGATGGATAGCAATAATGGTCGCATAACATTGTGCATGCGCTTAATACCACTGAACCAAACCTTAACAATGATTAAGATGATAAATTTTGTTATGTGTATTTCTCCACAGTTAAAAACAATAAAATAACTTGATAGTCATTAAAGTAAGTTCAAAGCCAGGTACAGTGGCTCACACCTGTAATCACACCACTTTGGGAGGCCAAGGTGGAAGGATAGCTTGAGGTCAGGAGTTTGAGACCAGCCTGGCCAACATGGTGAAACCCTGTCTGTACTAAAAATAAAACACAAAAATTCGCCAGGCATGGTGGCGCAGGCCTGTAATCCCAGCCACTCTGGAGGCTAGAGTACAAGAATGACTTGAGCCCCTGGAGGCAGAGGCTGCAGTGAGCCAAGATCGTGCTACTGCACTCCAGCCTGGACGACACAGTAAGACTCGACACAGTAAGACTTGATCTCAAAAAAAATAAAAAATAAACAATAACCGCACCTGTAGTCCCAGCTACTTGGGAGGCTGAGGAAGTAGGATCACTTGAGCCCAGGAGTTTGAAGCTGCAGTTAGCAAAGATTGAGCCACTGCACTTCTGGTGACAGCAAGACCCTGTCTAAAAAAACAAAATTTTTAAAAAATCTTAAATGAGGTCAAAATATGAAAGTGATTAGAACCCTGTTTACTACGTAACCTAATTACTATGAATGATTATATGTAAGGATGTTGAGACAGAATATATAGAATATCTACATAAATGATTTTATATGCATATGAACACAGTAGGCAAATTGAAGCAACTTTTTAAAAAAGCAGCTGTGTTGAGAGTGTTTGCCCGCAGGAATCGTGAGATTTCTGTCTATGATTCCTCTCTCACTTTCTCTCTGCTTACCTTGTTCCTAATGTCAATTTCACTGATTCTGACTTTGTCACTGAGGTCTTTGTTTTTCTAAATTTGGCACATATAATCAGACCCATTTTGTCTAAACCGTACCTCCTTTAAGGTTCGTACCACAGGTAGATCTACCACCTCCCTCTCATTATCACCCTTGCATTCTGCTGTTGCATCAAGTACTTAGCATCTGGCCCACAAGTTTCCCTGTCTCCCCAAGGGAGGTAGAGCAGAGTGATTAAGAGAATGAGTTATGTGTTGGAACTACTCAAGTAGAAATCACTATTTCCACCACTTGGACAAGTTTACTTAACCTCTGAAAACATTTGAGTTTTTCATCTACAGAACTGCAAAAACAATACCACTTATCATATAAGATTGGTCGTGATGACTGAAATAATGCCTCTCTCTTGAGCATAGCCTTGTATCCGCAAGTGATGGCCTTGAGGACTATAGTCTTAATGGATAGTGGTAGCTGTCCAACTGACATCCCTGACTGCTGCTGCCTTCCTTCAAGCTCAGTTATTTCCCTAGCCCTGGCCCTGAACTGTTCCACCTTAACGATCATAAACCCAGCATTTAATTTGCCAATTGCAGGCTTTAATTTTTTAATTGTGATAAAAAAATACATAACATTAAATTTGTCATCTTAACCATTTTTAAGTGTAAAGTTCAAGTGTTAAGTATATTTAAATTGTTGTGCAACAGATCTCTAGAACTTTTTTATCTTAGAATACACTTATATAAAACACTGATTTGGCTGGGTGTGGTGGTTCATGCCTGTAATCCCAGCACTTTGGGACACCGGAGCAGGCCGATCACGAGGTCAGGAGTTCAAGACCAGCCTGACCAACGTGGTGAAACCCCGTCTCTACTAAAAATACAAAAATTAGCTGGGCATGGTGGCACATGCCTGTAATCCCAGCTACTCAGGAGGCTGAGGCAGGAGAATCGCTTGAATCTGGGAGGCAGAGTTTACAGTGAGCCAAGATCATGCCACTGCACTGCGACCTGGGCGACAAAGCAAGACTCCGTCTCCAAAAAGAAAAGCACTGATTCCTCTTTCCTACTTCCCTCAGTCCTTGGCAACTACTTTTCAACTTTGTTTCCATGATTTTTGACTACTTTAGATACTACATAAAAGTGGAATCATATAGTATTTGTCCTTTTGGGACTGGCTTATTTCACCTAACCATAATTTCTTCAAAGGTTCATTCATATTGTAGAGCCCATGACAGGAATTTCTTCTTTTTTAAGGCTGCATAATAGTTCCACTGCATGTATTTATCACATTTTCTTTATCCATTCATCCATTGATGAATATTTAGATTGCTTTCACCTCTTGGCTATTGTGAGTAATGCCACACAGGCATTTGTTGTTGTTTTAACCATTTATGTGTTTCCGGCACTGTGAACAATACTTGGAACATAGTAAGTACTTAATGATCATTTAATAAATGAATACAGGAATGAGTTCAGTGAGCCTTTAGAATATCCAAATCCTGGCAGGTCACAGTGGCTCACGCCTGTAATCCCAGCACTTTGGGAGGCTGAGGTGGGTGGATCACCTGAGGTCAGGAGTTCGAGACCAGCCTGGCCAACATGGCAAAACCCCGTCTCCACTAAAAATACAAAAAAATTAGCTGGGCGTGGTGGCACACACCTGTAATCCCAGCTACTCAGGAGGCTGAGGCACGAGAATTAGTTGAACGTGAGAGACAGAGGTTGCAGTGAGCTGAGATATCACACCATTGCACTCCAGGCTAGGCCACAGAGCAAGACTGTCTAAAATAAAAATAAAAATAAAAAAAGCTGACCAGGCACAGTGGCTCATGCCTGTAATCCCAACACTTTGGGAGGCCAAGGCAGGCAGATCACCTGAGGTCAGGAGTTCAAGACCAGCCTGGTCAACATAGTGAAACCCCATCTCTACTAAAAATACAAAAATTTGCCAGGCATGATGACGGGCGCCTGTAGTCCCAGCTACTTGGGAGGCTGAGGCAGGAGAATTGCTTGAACCTGGGAGACGGAGCTTGCAGTGAGCTGAGATCATGCCACTGCACTCCAGCCTGGGTGACAGAGCGAGACACCTCAAAAAAAAAAAAAAAGCCAGTAGATATTGTCTAGAACAGAATACCAAATAAAATCACTAAGAGTTGAAAGCGACTCCTTTTTGAAAAGTAGCAATCTCATGAGCCAGGAGACTGGGACAGTTTTGTTAAAAGCCTAATGGTATTAATGGATATTCTGAAGGTTTCTAAGATTTTCCCCTCTTTGATTTTCTTTAAAAAATAGATAAATTACACAAGCACTTCCAGATGTATGCTGTTCATGATGACAAAAACAATAACCAAAAAAAAATCAATGCATGTGTGAATGATACATGATTTTAAGTTTGGGAGAAGATGCAAGGATACATGCAAGATTGCAGACGTGCAATATGGCGGTGGAGTAGGAGGACTGAGGAAGAGATAGGAAAGAGTGTTTGACATGTGGGATATGTTAATAATTTCATTTATGTAAATACAGATTTGTATTTATGAAAGTCTTATCCTATGATATTGTTTGGCTGTGTCCCCACCCAAGTCTCATCTTGAATTGTAGCTCCTGCAATTGCCACATGTTGTGGGAGAGACCAAGTGGGAGATAAGTGAATCATGGAGATGGTTCCCCCGTACTGTTCTCGTGGTAGTGAATAAGTCTCATGAGATCTGATGGTTTTATAAGGGATTTCCCTTCACTTGGCTCTCATTCTCTCTTGTCTGCCACCATGTAAGACTTGCCTTTCGCCCTTTGCCATGATTGTGAGGCCTCCCCAGCCACATGAAACAGTGAGTCCGTTAAACCTCTTTTTCTTTATAAATTACCCAGTCTCAGGTATGTCTTTGTCAGCAGCATGAAAACAGACTAATATACCCTACAAAAAATTAAGTAGGCATTCTAGTCTTTTCTTCTGCTTCCTTGATCCCTCGCCACTCCTCAGTCTACTTTTCCACAGTCAGCCTTTTTCCCTGCCTTCATGTTTAAACCAGTCATTATACATCACAAATGTCAGTCTTGAGTGTGTGATGTTTGGTCAAAGGAAAGTGATATTTCAGTTCAGAAAATCCCCTATCACATCAGTAACCCATTATGGTACAATTTGATCAGATTGATTCTTGCTTCAGATTCCCAGATTTCAGCTTTTAACATCTTTCCTGCAAAAGAAAAAGCATTACTTTTGAAATTTCTGGTTTTAATGTCATGAAACATTTTGCTATTCCACAGAACAGCCGCATCAACATCACCCAGAAACTCATTAATACAGAATGCCAGACCCTACCTCAGACCTACTGAGAAAGAATCTGCATTTTTGACAATATTCCCAGGTGATTTATATGTACATTATTGTTTGTGATTCATATGCATATTAAAGTTTGAGCAGCAGTAATCTAGAGGTATTTATGATAACACAAATTTTAATATTGCATGATACTCTGATTTCAAAATGTCTTTATTTTAGCAACTAACAAGCAGTTCATTGACTCCACTTTTAATGCTTCCAGTTAGCAGCTTCTTTTTTTCATTACACATCCCCATAGGAAATCTACATACAAATGTATTAACTGCAATAAGGGAATTCCAGTACTGCATCCCTAAGATTACAAACACTTTGTTAATGAAATTTCGTGTTGTATCAGCATGAAATACCAACTAGCCTGACTCAAGTTACCAATCCAGTTTATTCTTCTGAGAAATACATAATACAAATGTAATTGCATTCCGTTAAAAATATATACATTCAACCTGTACTTGGACGTCTATTCAAATGGCAAGCATTGTTCTTGGCACTAGGAATACAGCACTGAAAAAGCAAACAAAAATCTGTTCCCTCCTGGAATTCATATTCTGGTTAGAGACAAAAGATAAATAAGAAAAATATAACATACATGAGATAGTAGTAGATGTGCCTTGCACATGAGATAAAAACTAAAAAAAAGCAGGGAAGAGGGATTTTTTTTTTTTTTTTTTTTGAGATGGAGTTTTGCTCTTGTTGTCCTGGCTGGAGTGCAATGGTGCAATCTCGGCTCATTGCAACCTCCACCTCCTGGATTCAAGCAATTCTCCTGCCTCAGCCTCCCGAGTAGCTGGGATTACAGGCGCCCGCCACCATGCCCAGCTAATGTTTTGTATTTTTTAGTAGAGATAGGGTTTCACCACATTGGCCAGGCTGGTCTCAAACTCCTTACCTCAGGTGATCCAGCCACCTCAGCCTCACAAAGTGCTGGGATTACAGGCATGTCACCATGCCTGGCTCAGGAAGGGGGATTTTTTTAAAGGAAGAGGCATAATGGGATCTTATGAAGGCTGGTCAGTGAAGACCTCACTGAAAGGGATATTGAGCAAAGACGTGAAGGAAGTGGAGTGTGACAGGCAGAATAACAGCTCCCCAACAACGTCCATATCCTAATGCATGGAACCTATGAATATGTTACCTTACATAGCAAAAGAGACTTTGCAGATGCAATCGAATTAAGGACCTTGAGAAGGAGAGATTATCCTGGATTATCCTTACAAGTGAAAGAGAAGCAGGAGAGTAATTACAGGGATCCTTACAAGTGAAAAGAGGCAGCCAGGAGAGTCAGAGAAGAACATGAGATGGCAGAAGTAGAGACTGTGATAATGCAGACATGGAGGCCGCTTCTGGAAGCTGAAAAAGGCAAGGAAGTCAATTCTCCCCTACAGCCTCCAGAAGGAAGGCAGCCCCTCCAACATCTTGACTCTAGCCCTTTAAAACTAATTGTGGGCCAGTGTGGTGGCTAATGCCTTTTTTTTTTTTTTTTTTTTTTTAAGTGGGATGGCTTTTATCACCATTTCAATGGAGGAAGTATAACATAGGGCTATAGAGTGAGACTGTCTAGGTTCAAACACTGACTTGAACTTGGGTAAACAGTCTGGCAGTTCCTTAAAAGGGTAAGCAGGCCGGGTGTGGTGGCTCACGCCTGTAATCCCAGCACTTTGGGAGACCAAGGTGGGTGGATCATAAGGTCAGGAGATGAAGACCATCCTGGCTAACATGGTGAAACCCTGTCTCTACTAAAAACACAAAAAATTATCCAGGCATGATGGTGGGGACTGTAATCCCAGCTACTCAGGAGGCTGAGGCAAGAGAATCACTTGAACCCGGGAGGTGGAGGTTGCAGTGAGCCAAGATCGTGCCACTGCACTCCAGCCTGAGCAACAGAGCGAGGGGCAACAGAGCGAGACTCTGTCTCAAAAAAAGGGTTAAGCATTCCCACATGACGCAGCAATTCTCCTCCTAGGTATATATGTAAGAGAATGAAAAACGTTTACACAAAAGCTTCTACATACATAGTCATAGCAGCATTATTCTTTTTTTTAACCCTCCCTAGTCACAGCTAGTAGGTATTATTCTTAATAGCCAAAAGGTGAAAAAGTGAAAACAACCCAAATACATCAACTGATGAATGGATTAAACAGCATATTGTATATCCATACAATGGAAAAAATTTTCAACCATAAAAAGGGATGAAGGCAGCCATAAAAAAGGATGAGTTCATGTCCTTTGCAGGGACATGGATACAGCTGGAAGCCATCATTCTCAGCAAACTATCACAAGGACAGAAAATCAAACACTGCATGTTCTCACTCATAGGTGGGAATTGAACAATGAGATCACTTGGACATAGGGCAGGAAACGTCACACACCGGGGCCTGTCAGGGATTGGGGGAGGGGGGAGGATAGCATTAGGAGAAATACCTAATGTAAATGATGAGTTGATAGGTGCAGCAAACCAACATGGCACATGTATACCTATGTATCAAACCTGCATGTTGTGCACATGTACCCTAGAACTTAAAGTACAGTTAAAAAAAGGGATGAAGTACTGATACATGGTATAACATGTATAAATTTTGAATGCATAAATGAAAGAAAATATAATAAGCCAAACTCAAAAGGCCATATATTATACTGTTAAAGTTTGCAGAATAAAAATGAAGTCACTAATACTGAAAAGCACCATGACAAATAGACTGGGAAAGGCCATGTAGAGAAGGTTTGCATGCCTGATAATGAAAGCTATCGAAAAGACTGCAAAAACCACTACCTTGCACAAAGGCCATTGCAACCTTATACAAAAAATACTTCAGCAAGGACATTTGCCCAGCAACTGCCTTATTGTTTATCTTTGTAGCCAAGAATAACTATTTCAAAACAATTATGTAATCCTCCTCATTTTCTTCCTTTAAGAATCTTTGTCGGCCAGGTACGGTGGCCCATGCCTATAATCCCAGCACTTTGGGAAGCCGAGGAAGGTGGATCACCTGAGGTTAGGAGTTCGAGACCAGCCTGGCCAATATGGTGAAACCCCATCTCTACTAAAAATACAAAATAAATAAATAAATAAATAAATAAAATAGCCAGCTATGGTGGCAGTTGCCTGTAATCCTAGCTACTCGGGAGGCTGAGGCAGGAGAATCACTTGAACCCTGGAGGTGGAGGTTGCAGAGAGCCAAAATCACACCACTGCACTCCAGCCTGGGTGACAGAGTGAGACTCTGTCTCAAAAAAAAAAGAAAGAAAAAAAGGCTTTATCTTCCTTCCCTTACCTCCCTAAATGTGCACATAGTTTACTATGGCATGTGTATTTTCATTGCAATGCTCTATTCCCAAAATAAATACCCTTTCTTTTAGAGAGCCTCTCTGTTTGTTATTTAGGTTGAAATATATGGTGTCTGAAAAGGGACCCGAAAAAGATCATTCTTGGAAGGAATCAGTGATATTTGGAACTGGCATATGTTATACAGTTCACCTTTTATTCCTTGGTGAGTTTTCTCTCAGGCTGAGCCTTTCTTTTTTTGTTAGAGGCTTTTTAATGTTATTTGGGATCTGATTTGGATTAAGCCATCTAAATAAAGGACTCTGCATACCTCCTGGGATGGTACAAGGCCTTTTAGCTTTTCAAATAAGTCCTTTCTGGTATAAAGACCTATGTCTTTCTGGACTGAGAACAGTGGTTTCTACAGAATTCATATTCCATTTGTGAGGCATGTGTTTTCTGATGAATGTACTTTCCGTTTGGTCTGTGCACCTAGTTTAATATTTTGTTTGATCTGCATGCCTGTGGTTAAAATTTTTGTGATTATTCTTATCTGATTTTTTTTATTTGGTTTGACTCTTTTCCCTTGCTTATTTCTGAAAATTGCCCAAGAGCAAAAATAAACATTCTAAATGGCAGGTGCAGGATGGATAATTAAAAGCCACTAGTGCAGTCGCCACCATCTAAAACACCAGTTTAAACTCCTGACATTCCCTGGCAAGATTTATAAGATTTTCATTGCTCTCAAGAGATTATTAAGAAATAAAATGGGATTCTCAAACATTAAAGTATGCCAGATTTTCTAGGTGGCTACATATTATGGCCTGTTCTTATGCACATTTTTATTTTTTAATTTATATATATATATATATATATATATATATAAAATTATTTTTTTTTTTTGAGACAGAGTTTTGCTCTTGTCACCCAGGCTAGAGTGCAATGGCACAATCCCAGCTCACTGCAACCTTCGCCTCCTGGGTTCAAGTCATTCTCCTGCCTCAGCCTCCCGAGTAGCTGGGATTACAGGCATGTACCACCATGCCTGGCTAAGTTTTGTATTTTTAGTAGACACAGGGTTTCACCATGTTGACAAGTCTGGTCTTGAACTCCTGGCTTCAAGTGATCCGCCTGCTTTGGCCTCCTAAAGTGCTGGGATTACTGGCGTGAACCACCATGCCCAACACTTATGCACATTTATAAACTGATGGGCAAAATTACATGAAAGAAGATTCAGAGCTGAAATGGTCATTATTTGAAAAACCTGAAACTATACATTAACATGTAGAGTGTTCTAAACTCTTTGTCTATTTTTTTCTGCCTACTTTAAGTCAGCTGACTTTTCTACTGTGTTGAGATAAAACTCATTGCATATGCCATTCCAGCCAAGATATAAAATAGAAAAGTTTTAAGGACTTTTAAATTAATGGCTTTACAAGTTACAATAGCTCCATGGTAACCAATAACCTAGACACCTTTTAGGTTTGCCTAACTAATAACTGTATATGGTGATGGAACACTTAATTGAAAAATTAGTTATCTAAAAGAAAAAGAACTACTAAAATGTTTATAACAGGCTCTCAGATCAAACAGGTCAAAATCTTGAGCTCAGAGTAATGATATAGGGTAACTCTCCAACATAGTTTTTTTTTCTGCCACATAGAGGCCAAAATGAAAAAGCAGAAAGTCCAAGCATGTCATCAATGTCTAAGTCATGATAAATGGTTATGAAAGGGGAATACATCAAAGGAATTTTGTGTATTATCAAGTTGGCTATAATTAGAAGGGAATTATTTGTAAGTCTTTCTAAAGATTAAACTTTATAAGTTTATTTTATTTTTTAAACTGACATATAGTAGTCTGGGCATGGTGGCTTATGCCTGTAATCCCAGCACCTTGGGAGGTCTCTAAAATAAAAATAGAAAAAATTAGCCAGGCAGAGTGGGACACACCTGTAGTCCCAGCTACTCAGGAGGCTGAGGTGGGAAGATTTCGTAAGCCTGCAAAATCAAGGCTGCAGTGAGCTGTGATTGTAACACTGCACTCCAGCCTGGGTGAGAGAGCCAGACCCTGTTGGGAAAAAAAAAAAAGAGACATGTAATAATTGTATATATTTATGAGGTACATAGTGATGTTTCAATACATATAATGTATAATGATCTGATCAGTGTAAGTAGCAGAGCTACCATTTCAAACATTTATCATTTCTTTACGTTAGGAACCTTCAATATCCTCCTTCTAGTAATTTGAAACTATATATTGTTAACTATAGTCATCCTAGAGTGGTATAGAACACTGGAACATATTCCTCCTATCTAGCCATAATTTTGTATTTTTTAACAAATCTTTCCCTATCCCCGCACCCCGCCATTTCCGCTACTCTTCCCAACCTCCATATCCTCTATTCTACCTTTTACTTCTATGAGATCAAGTATTTTTAGCTTCCACATGTGAGTAAGAACATGCAGTGTTTAGCTTTCTGTTCCTGGCTTTTTTCACTTAATTAACATAATGTCCTCCAGTTCTGTCCATGTTATTGCAAATGACAGGATTTCATTATTTTAATGACTGAAGAGTGTTCCATTATGTATATATACCACATTTTATTTATCCGTTCATCTGTTGTTGAACACAGGTTGATTCCATATCTTGGCTCCTGTGAATGCTGCCGCACTAAACATGGAAGTGCAGATGTCTCTTTAATATATACTGATTTCCTTTCCTTTGGATGAGTACCCCATAGTGGGATTGCTAGATCATATGGTAGCTGTATTTGTATTTTCTTAAGGAGTCTTCATACTGTCCTCTGTAGTGGCTGTTCTAGTTTACATTCCCACCAGTGGCGTGTAAGAGTTCCCTGGGAATGCATATACACTGTCAATGGGAATGTAAATTAGTTCAGCCACTGTGGAAAACAGTATGGAGGTTTTACAGAGAACTAAAAACAGAACTATCATTCAACCCAGCAATCTCTTTACCGGGTATATACCCAAAGGAAAGCAAATTGTTCTGCTAAAAAGACACATGGTCATATGTTCATCACAGCACTAATCACAATAGCAAAGGCATGGAATCAAACTAGGTGCCTGTCAAAAGTGGATTGAATAAAGAAAATTTGGTACATATATACCATGGGATACAACACAGCCATAAAAAAGAATGAAATCATGTCCTTTGCAGCAATACAGATGGAGCTGGAGACTATTATCCTAAGCTAACTAATACAGGAACAAACCAAATACCACATGTTCTCTCTTAAAAGTGGGAGCTAAGGGGTGGGGCACAGTGGCTCCATGCCTGTAATCCCAGCACCTTAGGAGACCAAGATGGGCAGATCACTTGAGGCCAGGAGTTTGAGACCAGCCTGGCCAACATGGTGAAACCCTGTCTCTACTAAACGTGCCCCCCCCAAAATTAGCTGGGTGTGGTGGTGCACGCTTGTAGTCCCAGCTTCTCATGAGGTTGAGGCAGGAGAATTGCTTGAACCCAGGAGGTGAAGGTTACACTCCAGCCTGAGTGATGGAGTGAGCCTCTGTCTCAAGAAAAAAAAAAAAAGCAGGAGCTAAACATTGAGTACACATAGACATAAAGATAAGAACGATAGACACTGGGGACTACTAGAAAGGGGAGGAATAAACAGAAACCATTTGGAATTGTGATTTTTGTATAGAATGAGAGGTGGGGGGTCTAATTTCATTCTTTTGCATATAGATATCCAGTTTTCCAGAGCCACTTATTGAAGATACTGTCCTTCCCCTACTGAGTATTCTTGATGCCTTTGTAAAAAATGAGTTGGCTCTAGATACATGGATCAATTTACAGGATCTCTGTTCTGTACCACTGACCTATGTGTCTTTTTTTTTTTTTTTTTTTTTTTTTTTTGAGACAGAGTCTTACTCTGTCACCAGGCTGGAGTGCAGGGATGTGATCTTGGCTCACTGCAACCTCCGCCTCCTGGGTTCAAGCAATTCTTCTGCCTCAGCCTCCCGAGTAGCTGGGATTACAGGCACACGCCACCACGCCCAGCTAATTTTTGTATTTTTAGTAGAGATGGGGTTTCACCATGTTGGCCAGGATGGTCTCAATCTCCTGACCTCATGATCTGCCCACCTCAGACTCCCAAAGTGCTGGGATTACAGGCGTGAGCCATTACACCCAGCCTATGTGTCTATTTTTATGCCAGTACCATGCTGCTTTGGTTACTATAGCTTTGTAGTATCTTTTAAAGTCTAGTAATGTGATGCCTCCAGCTTTGTTCTTTTTGCTCAGGATTGCTTTGGCTATCTAGGGTCTTTTGTGATTCCATACAATTGTTTTTCTTTTTTCTTTTTTTTTGAGACAGAGTCTTGTTCTGTCACTAGGCTGGAGTGCAGTGGCACGATCTTGGCTCACTGCAACCTCTGACTCTCTGGTTCAAGCGATTCTTCTGCCTCAGCCTCCCAAGTAGCTGGGATTACAGGCACACGCCACCATGCGCAGCTAAGTTTTGTATTTTCAGTAGAGATGGGGTTTCACCATGTGGCCAGGATGGTCTTGATCTCCTGACCTTATGATCCGCCTGCCTTGGCCTCCCAAACTGCTGGGATTACAGGTGTGAGCCACTGTGTGTGCCTGGCCCCATACAAATTTTAATATTTTTTTCTATTTATGTGAAGAATGTAATTGATATTTTGATAGGGATTGCATTGAATCTGTAGAATGCTCTGGGTCATAAATATTGAGATTTTTAAATATATATATATATTTTTAAGAGACAGGGTCTCACTCTGTCATCTGGCCTGGAGTGCAGTGGTATGATCATGACTCACTGCAGCCTTGAACTGCTGTGCTCCAGTGGTCCTCCTGCCTCAGCCTCCTGAGTAGCTGGGACTACAGGTGCATACTACTATGTCTGGCTATTTTTTATTTTTATTATTTATTTGTTTGTTTGTTTATTTATTTTTTGAGATGGAATCTTGTTCTGTTGCCCAGGCGATCTCTGCTCACTGCAACCTCTGCCTCCTGGGTTCAAGCAATTCTCTGCCTCAGTCTCCCTATTAGCTGGGATTACAGGCACCTACGATCATGCCTAGCTAATTTTTTTTGTATTTTTAGTAGAGACGGGGTTTCACCATCTTGGCTAGGCTGGTTTTGAACTCCTGATCTCATGATCCACCCGCCTCAGCCTCCCAAAGCACTGGGATTACAGGCGTGAGCTACCACACACGGCCATATCTGGCTATTTTTTAAAAATTGTTTTGCAGAGATAGGATCTCACTATATTGCTCAGGCTAAGGTTAAGTTTTTACATTGAAAACACACTCATACAAAACTTATTTATTTATTTATGAAATGGAGTCTTGCTCTGTCACCCAGGCTGGAGTGCAGTTGTGCCATCTTGGCTCACTACAGCCTCCACCTCCTGGGTTCTAGTGATTCTCCTGCCTCAGTCTCCAGACTAGCTGGGATTACAGGAGCATGTGACCACATCTGGCTAATTTTTTTTTTATTTAGTAGAGACAGGGTTTCACTATTTTGGCCAAGCTGGTCTCGAACTCCTGACCTTGTGATCTGCCCGCCTCAGCCTCCCAAAGTTCTGGGATTACAAGCATGAGCTACTGTGCCCCATCCACTCATGTAACATTTAAAAATTTCATCTCCTGTGTTAGAACAACAAGGTTTTCTTTTTTTTTTTTTTTTTTGGAGACAGAGTTTCACTGTGTCACCCAGACTGGATTGCAGTGGCTTGATCTCAGCTCACTGCAACCTCTGCCTCCCTGGTTCAAATGATTCTCCTGCCTCAGCCTCCTAAGTAGCTGGGATTACAGGTGTGCGCCACCAGGCCCGGCTAATTTTTGTATTTTTAGTAGAGCAGGGGTTTCACCATGTTGGTCAGGCTGGTCTCAAACTCCCGACCTCGTGATCCACCTACCTTGGCCTCCCAAAGTGCTGGGATTACAGGTGTAAGCCACCACACCCAGCCTCAGAATCACAAGGTTTTCTTAAAGTATTCATTTGTTCTTAGTAATATTGCTAGTGGTTTTGATTTTGCTTCTAAAATGTTTCTTTAACAGCCATCTTCTAAAAACTGTAGACGGTTTCTATTTCTGCCACATTTCTTCCTGAGATCTATTTATTTTTCTTAGTTTCAGGTTGGAAATGCTCTATTTTTCATTCAGAATAGTAATTTCATTTCTTGAGGTAAAATTTTTCTATTTGAAACCTCTCAGAAGTTCAACTTTTGTGTACCTCACTCCGCAGGATTTTCAGGTCAGACATCATTGCCTTCTTTTTTCTCCTTTATAAAAGATGTATCTTTTTGCTTGGCTGGGGTGATAACTTTCTGCTTCAAACTTTTCGTCAATTTCAGCAACTTTTTTTTTTTTTTTTCTGGTTCTCACTCTGTTGTTATGACCTGAGGTTGAAATGTTTATCATAAAGGCCTAGAAAAGTAAAGTTTTCTTCAGTATAACTTGATTCTGTACTCACAGCTCTTCTTGCTGTGTCTGAATTGTTCCATGTAACCAAGAAACTTCCCATGCTGTTACCAACAGGCATGTATTGCCCTGCTCAAGGTACCAGTTTTCTTGTTTATATTTCTCTATATAGTATATACTCACAACTCTGGACACGCTCTTCTTGTGTATGATTAATTTCAAGCACCCATTTCATTAGGTTTGACTTCCAGTTTATATAAATGGGCTTTCTATAATGAGAAGCAATCACACTGCAGAAATTAAAAATATATATATTTCTGGTAACTGGCCTAAGAACAACAACAACAAAGATTTTATGTTTTAACAACATAATTCCTGTGTTGTCTTTATTAGATCTTTGATTATTTAGAAAAACTGGGCTTTGAAGGGGTTGAGCTATTTACATCCATGTAACTTTCTGTATTGTTTCTGAGAATTCTTGATATCATTCTGCTTAAATGAATGACAATTATTTTACAGTGACCTGAGAGTCTGTTTTTATCAAGTGTTTTGAACCTCTTGATATCTTTAGTAGGCTCTGCCCACCAAATCAAAATCCTAAATTAAGTCTTTTTGACCTGAGGTTAACTCTGAGATTTTTCAGTTGGGCCCCTGGAGAGCATCAAAAAAATGTATCTCTCATCTTGTAGAGATATAAATGATTGGGCTTATTTGGTAAATTGTATGAGAGGCATTATCAAATGATAAGTGATACTATGTATGGGTATGTTATTGATATATTTCTAAATTATATAAATTCATAGAAACCAAATGTTATCAGCCATAATTTTAATGTTACATCTTTTATAAAGTTATATTTGTATAGATATTATTAATGTGAATATCTAAAGGTTATATGAAATTTATAAAAGACTCGTGGTCCTGTCATAGTTCTGGTTGTTATCATAAAATACTACCTGTAATAAAAATAACTCGACTTCCTTATCAATTGAGAACTTTCATCAGATTTTTAACTTTAAATATTCTGAGTTTTTGTCATCCACAGTTATTATTTGAATTATTCTCTAAAAGCATTTGTGATTAGCTATAGTCCAAAATTGCTTTTCATGAAGAAGACATGGATAAATACTCTTGGACACAGATTGCTAATAATTTTAGGATCAATGGAATAAATCATAATTTTCAGAGCTCTAATAAAGAAACTGATGGGTTAATGAAATTGCTAATGAAGGTCAAGCAAAACAAAAAATTAATTACATGAAGTTAAGTAATTGATTAAATAATGTTTTATGACTTTTATTTAAAACATTGTTGATTCTTTACTTCAATGTTTTGATTTCCAGATTTAAGGACATTGTTTTCTCATAAGCTATTTATAGTTTACAACAATTTGGTAAAATATACTTTTGTTTTCTTTTGGTTTGGTTTGAGTTTTTTTGAGATAGGGTCCCACTCTGTTACTCAGGCTGGAGTGCAATTGCACAATCACAGCTCACTGCAACTTCCATCTCCTGGACTCAAGCCATCCTCTGACCTCAGTCTCCTGAGTACCTGGGACTACAGGCACAGGCCACAACAGCTGGCTTTTTTTTCTTTTGTAGAGATGGCATTTTGTGATGATGCCCATGCTGGTTTTGAACTTCTAAGTTCAAGCAGTCTGCCCACCTCGGCCTCCCAAAGTGCTGGGATTACAGGTGTGAGCTACTGCTCTAGGCCCAATTTGGTAAACTATATTTTGTGAACAAAGGTAGAAGCATTTGCTTTGTCTCTGTACATGTTTACTCCAAAATTCAGAAAGAATTCATGAGTTTTTTTTTAGATGCAGTCTTGTTTTGTCATACAGTCTGGAGTGTGATGGGGCAATCTTGGCTCACTGCAACCTCCACCTCCCATGTTCAAGCGATTCTCTTGCCTCAGCCTCCTGAGTAGCTGGGATTACAGGTGCCTGCCTCCACACCGGCTAATTTTTGTATTTTTAGTAGAGACGGAGTTTCACCATGTTGGTCAGGCTGGTCTCGAACTCCTGACCTCAAGCAATATACCCGCCTTGGCCTCCCAAAGTGCTAGGACTACAGGCATGAGTCACCGTGCCTGGCCTATTTATGAGTATTTTTAATTTATGACAATATGATTTAAATAAGTTCAACAAAAATATATTCTCTCTCTTCTTTTTTCTTTTAATGAGACAGGGTCTCTCACTCTGTCATCCAAGCTGGAGTGCAGTGGCATGGTCTCAGCTCACTGCAACCTCGACCTCCCAGGTTCAAGCAATCCTCCCACCTCAGCCTCCCAAGTAGCTGGGACTACAGGTGTGCACCCCCCACACCTGGCTTATTTTTTATTATTATTATTATTTTTTTTTTTTTTTGTATTTTTTTGTAGAGACAGCTTTTCACCAAGTTGCCCAGACTGGTCTCAAGCCCCTGAGCTCAAGCAGTCCACCTGCTTTGGCTTCCCAAAGTGTTAGGATTACAGGTGTGAGCCACTACGCCTGGCCTTTTGTCTCTTTAGAAGCAGAAAACAGCTGGATAGGTTGGCGATACTGAGAGGTGACAATGTGCTAGCAGCCCTCACTCTCAGTGCCTCCTCGGCCTGGGCGTCCACTCTGGCAGCGCTTTGAGCAGCCCTTCAGCCCGCCGCCGCACCGTGGGAGACCCTCTCTGGGCTGGCTGAGGCCAGAGCCTCCTCCCTCTGCTTCCCGGGAGGTGTGGAGGGAGAGGCGCGGGCGGGAACCGGGGCTGCGAGGGCGGGAACCAGGGTTGCACGCTGCGCTCGCAGGCCAGTGTGAGTTCCGGCGGGCGCGGGCTCGAGGGGCCCCGCACACGGAGTGACCAGCTGGCGCCGGCTCAGGGCAGTGAGGGGCTTAGCACCCGGGCCAGCAGCTTCGGAGGTTGCGCTGGGTCCCCGCGCAGTGCTGGCCCGCCGGCGCTGCTCTCAAGTTCTCCCAGGGTTTAGCTGCCTCCCTACGGGGCAGGGGTCGGGACCCGCAGCCCGCCATGACTGAGCTCCCCGCCTGCGGTGGGCTGCAGTGCGGCCTGAGCCTCCCCGACGGGCGCCCGCCCCTGCTCCGTGGCGCCGGGTCCCATTGACAGCCCAAGGGCTGAGAAGTGCAGGTGCCGCTGGAGACTGCCAGGCAGCTCCACCTGCAGCCCTGGTGCAGGACCCACTGGGTGAAGCCAGCTGGGCTCCTGAACTGGATGGGGACTTGGAGAACTTTTATATCTAGCGGGAGGATTGTAAATGCACCAGTCAGCACTCTGTGTCTAGCTCAAGGTTTGTAAACACACCAATTGGTACTCTGTATCTAGTTAACTCTGTATCTAGCTAACGAGTGCTCAGTGACTCAGTGACTCTACGTCTAGCTCAAGGATTGTAAACGCACCAATCAGCACTTTGTCAAAACAGACCAATCAGCTCTCTGTAAAATGGACCAATCAGCTCTCTGTAAAATGGACCAATCAGCAGGATGTGGGTGGGGCAAGATAAGGGAATAAAAGCTGGCTGCCGGAGCTAGGCAGGGCAACTTCTTTGGGTTTTCTTTCATGTTGTAGGAGCGTTGATGCTTTGCTATTTGCAATAAATCTTGTTGCTGCTCACTCTTTGGTTCCAGGCTACCTTTATGAGCTGTCACACTCACCACGAAGGTCTGCACCATCACTCCTGAAGCCAGCCAGACCACGAGCCCACCGGGAAGAATGAACAACTCCTGACGCGCACTGCCTTTGAGAGCTGTAATACTCACCACGAAGGTCTGCAGCTTCACTTCTGATAGCAAGACCCCAAACCCACCAGAAGGAAGAAGCTCCAGACGCATCTGAACATCTGAAGGAACAAACTCCGGACACGCCATCTTTAAGAACTGTAACACTCACTTTGAGGGTCCACGGCTTCCTTCTTGAAGTCAGTGAGACCAACAACCCACCAATTCTGGACACAATATTACCAAAGCTTGGATTGAAATGTCATATTTAAGAATGTGCATTAAATGTCTGGCTTCAAGAATTCCCAGCCTTGGAGGAGTGAGTAAAAATTGTTACTTCCTGGAAAGTTGAAGAATCTTCACATTGTAAGTAAAATCTAAAGTCTGCCTTGGTTGGGTTTCCTAACCTCTAGAGGTTTTTAAAATCTGAGATCTCTATATGACCAATGTAGAGAAAGAAAGTTACGTTTCTAAGGAAAAATTATAATACATATGTTATTAGATTATAGCCCTATGCATTGTTTTCAAGTTCTGATTATTCACCTCTAGACTGGACTAGAGCCTGAATTTTCCTACTTTCCACTTGGCTACAACTCGACTAAAAACAAAAGCTGCTCTGTTCCTAAAGCGCTATAAGATGAAGCTAGATGAAGTTTAAGGAATTAGTCTCATGCTTGATGTACGGGCTACTCAAAATGTTTATTAATCCAACTGATGTCTTTACCAGCGATACTCCAACCGCAAACCAAAAGTTGATGTTTTCATGCTGTAGGCAGTTTTTCCAAGGCATCAGAACAAGACCCCATATCTTTTTTTGTTTTTTTTTGAGACACAGTCTTGCTCTGTTGCTCAGGCTGGAATGCAGTGGCACAATCTTGGCTTACTGCAACCTCCACCTCCCAGATTCAAATGATTCTCTTACCTCAGCCTCCCAAGTAGCTGGGATTACAGGCGTGGGCCACCAGGCCTGGCTAATTTTTTTTTTTTTTTTTTTTTTTTTAGTGGAGATGGGGTTTCACCATGTTGGCCAGGCTGGTCTTGAACTCCTGACTTTAGGTGATACATCTGTCTCAGCCTCCCAAAGTACTGGGATTACAGGTGTGAGCCACTGCACCTCGCCAAGACTCCATGTCTTAATGGGACTTTTGCCCACCTTAATGCTACCTTTTTCACTTGGCAGGATAGCAATAGTTTAACTGAAGTTTCACAACCAGTAGCTTCTGGCTAGTACTTAACAGAAACTAATGTAATAAATCCTTCAGTATTCAATGGTTAGGTAAGAAAATGTCTATGCTATTGCTAACACCACATGCTTTACCTGGATAAATTCCTTTGGAAAAAGGTGAGATCGATATATTCAAAATTAGAAAACAGGCTACATGGTTAAAATAGGTCTCACTTAATTCTCTACGGTCATTTGATTTCTTCAATTGGTTGTCTTTAAGCCTAGGTTCATGGCTCAAAACAATTATGCAAACTGGAATGGTCATATTATACTGTGTATTTTCCATTTTTAAACTTTGTATCTGTTACTTGTTAAAGTTTTGAAGAAGTACAACTCCTAAAAAAAAATTCTGGCCTAGCACTTTGAAATGATAGCAAAATACTATGAGACAGAGAAAATTAAACTTAACAATGGACTCCAGACTCTCATGGAACCTGAGAGCCACTCTGCTCAAACCTCCCTTATTGCTCTCATGTGACTAAAACGTTTTGACACTGATTCCTAGTCACCAGTCCCTCTCCCCAACATGACATGAGGCCAACAAATAGGACAGTTTCATCTTGCCACTGAGAGACATCAAAATCTAAAGGATGATTGACCAATTACAATGTTGGAGAAAAAATCTTGATCAAAAAGGGGAAACATGAAAATTGTCAGAATCAAAATGGAATCACTAATGTTAAAAAATATTCTGGTTGAGTGCAGTGGCTCATGCTTGTAATCCCAACACTTTGGGGGGCCAAGGCAGGTGGATCACCTAAGATCAGGAGTTTCAGACCAGCTAACATGGTGAAACCCCATCTCTACTGAAAACACAAAATCAGCCATGTGTGGTGGCATGCGCCTATAATCCCAACTACTAAGGAGGCTGAGGCAGGAGAATCACTTGTACCTGGGAGCCTTGAAACATTTTTTGTTTTCTTTTACCTCCCTGAATATGTTAATACAGTTTACTATGGTACATGTTTTCCCATTGTAATGCTCTATTCCCAAATAAATACCTTTTTCTTTTATAGAGCCTCTCTTTGTTATTTAGATTGATGGCATGATTCTATTTATATGAAATATCCAGAACATTCAAATCCGTAAACATGTAAATTATATTAGTGTTTGCAAGTAAATGGAGGGAAGTGGGAGTTCTTTTTCAGGTGTTGGAAATATTCTGGAATTAGATTAGGTACATGTTATTACAAATATAGTAAAAAAGACTCATGCATTTTAAAATGATTAAAATGGCAAATTTCTGATATGCAAATTTTATATAAAATACAAATAAATTTAAAGACAGAACAAA
The DNA here is from genome assembly GCF_049350105.2 of Macaca mulatta. Classification (NCBI taxonomy): domain Eukaryota; kingdom Metazoa; phylum Chordata; class Mammalia; order Primates; family Cercopithecidae; genus Macaca; species Macaca mulatta. The sequence goes on from NC_133407.1 coordinate 15,066,454, forward strand.
ACACTAGATATACCAATAGATGTTGTAGATTTTTGCAAGTGAGAATATCTTAGCATGTGTTTACCCATTTTGGGCCTTTTCTTTCCCTTTGTGTCTTGACTAGAATTTTTATTCTAAATTGTTACAGATATAATTCATGGATATATCCTATTTACAAAACAAGTATTTACTGGTTTATTTATTTTTTCTACATACCAGGATGGCCCCTGGATTTATCTTATTGTTGAAGGACTTCCTCTGATTATTGCAAAGGTAATCTTTCTCTGTAAACCTTTTGATGCTTTGTGTGCCTGAAGATGCCTTTGTTTAACCCTTAGAAAAATGGGAATGAAGCACAAAATTTTGGTTTCAAAGTTCTTCTTGGCTGGGCACAGTGGCTCATGCCTGTAATTACAACATTTTGGCACGCCAACGAGGGAGGATCACTTGAATCTGGGATTTGGAGACCAGCTTGGGCAGCATAATGAAACCCCATCTCCACAAAAAGAAAGTTTTTCAAATTAGCCAGGTGTGGTGGTACATATCTGTAGTTCCAGCTACTTGAGGCTAAGGCAGGAATATCACATGAACCCAGAAGTTCGAGGCTGCAGTGAGCTAAGATTGCACCACTGCACTCCAGCCTGACTGACAAAGCCAGACCCTGTCTCTTTAAAAAAAAAAGGGGGGGGAGAGGGTGGGGACGGGCACGGTGGCTCATGCCTGTAATCCCAGCACTTTGGGAGGCCAAGGTGGGCAGATCACAAGGTCAGGTGTTTGAGACCAGCCTGACTAACAGTGAAATCCTGTCTCTACTGAGAATTCAAAAATTAACCAGATATTGTGGCACATGCCTGTAGTCCCAGCTACTCAGGAGGCCAAGGCAGGAGAATCACTTGAACCCGGGAGGCAGAGGTTGTGGTGAGCAAAGATCACGCTACCATACCCCAGGCTGGGTGACAGAGCAAGACTCCATCTCAAAAAAAAAAAAAAAAAATTGAGTCATCATTTTGGTAAAATAAATAACATGGTAATCTGGAATTGTATATTATAATTTCAAGTGTTTTAAATCTCTGACTTATTAAACAGGTTTCCCAAAATCAGTTTTGAAATTTTCTTTCCTCACCCCTAGCTTTTGGATGCTACAGAGGGCCCCTGAAGCATCCAGAAGAGGGGTAAACAGGATTATTTGACATGTTTAGGTATGTGGATTGCCAAAATGATGTTTAATCTCCTTCAGGTTATATTTTAGAGAAGAATATTAATACATGTTCCAAAATTGTATTGTATGGGATGCCTAAAATTCTAATGTCTGAGTTCTGTGTTTATGCTATCAATGATAATTAAGGTTATTATGTTGAGTTATTGTAAACCACAGAGATAACCAAATTTATCTGTCAATCATGTTTTTAACTAACTACCCTGGACATCTTGTTATTCACAGACAATTCTTGTCTTGTTTTAATCCTCTTCAAAAGATGGTTTTATAATCAGCTATAGAACTTTGGTGTTCTTAAATGCAGATTTCTGATAACTTTGGAGATTGTGACATTGGAATAAAGAAAAATGTACAGGACTTATGAAGAGCTGAAATGTTAATGAATATCAAGCAGCATAAGAGTTAATGGAATAGATTGAACTAATAGAAAACTGAAATAATCTTTTTGTTTGTTTACTTTTGCTTAAAACATTGCTGATGCTTGTTTTGTTTTTCAGAGTCAAGAAAACTTATTTTGAGCTATTTACAGCATTTAATAATCAAGTAAGTTAACTCCTGTGAACAAAATTTGGAGCGTATTTGTTTCTCTCTGCCTGGCTTCTGCAGAATTTGTAAACTATTTGTAAGTATTCTTAACTTACGGCAATATGGTTATTTGCATCAGTGCAGAAAGAATCCATTTTCTTTTGCAAGAGAACACAACTGGAGAAACTGGTTGTTTTACCAAGGCTTTAAATGGAAGCGTGTGCTTCCCTTTAAGGAATCAAGCTTGACTTGCAGAGCCGATAAAAACTCCTTGGGAAAACTGGCCTCATACGTTGTCTACACCGTCCCCATACAGGGTTTGTAACTTGTGGTGAGTAAGAATGTCACTCTCTGGCTCCAGAGAATCTATAATCCACCCCACAAGTATTTATATCAGATGTTTTTGTATAGATAAGGGAACATGCACAGGGTCTTGCCTGAGCATGCCCACAGTGGACTGGAGGCTCACATACACTGGGGGATTGGGGTGGAGCCACAAGAAATTCATGCCTTCTGCAAGAGAGGAGCCTGGCCTCTTCAGCTCATGTGTGGTGGCCTGGTATTCAATCTTTGAGGTGGGAGCCTGCTGGCGGGACTTCTCGCATTGCTGAGAGCTCCCCTTTTGCTTAATAAATCCCATCCTCCTCACCTTTCAATGTGTCTGTGTGCCTAATTCTTCCTGATTGTGAGACAAGAACCCGGATTTAGCTGAGCTAAGGAGCAAAAAATGCTGCATCAGTAGTTAGGAATCAGCCAGGCAGGGGAGGGTTCTCTCCCAACCCACTATAAATGTCTGGTGATGTTTCAGCAATTATCTCATTGCCTCTGTAAAAATGATAATTTGGCAGAACCAGGGAGAGGCCGTTTCCTGATGGTCTACACCTGTTAATATCAAAATGTGTATTGAATGCAGGCCCCAGGGAGAAACAGCTTCCTGGGCATGCATATTAAGAGACAAAAATGGGCCAGGCGCAGTGGCTCACGTCTGTAATTCCAGCACTTTGGGAGGCCAAGGCAAGTGGATCACGACGTCAGGAGATCGAGACCATCCTGTCTAACACGGTGAAACCCTGTCTCTACTAAAACAAAAAAAAAAATTAGCCGGGTGTGGTGGCAGGCACCTGTAGTCCCAGCTACTCGGGAGGCTGAGGCAGGAGAATGGCATGACCCTGGGAGGTGGAGCTTGCAGTGAGCCGAGACTGTGCCACTGCACTCCAGCCCAGGCAACAGAGCGAGACTCCGTCTCAAAAAAAATAAAAGACAAAAATGGCAAAGTATGATCTTCTGGGTATACTCCACCAGATAAAGGAAGAAAGCCTCAGATAGGCATGTGTATAACTCCCTAAATACACTGTGTGTGCTCACTTCCCAAGGGTAAGAAGGGTTCTGCGCATGTGGGCAGGTCACCCTAACGGAAGAATCATGGGAAAGAGGCAAGGTCATAAAAGTCCTAGGATCACAGTTAAACAGGACACTTGACCTTCTGTCTTTAACCTTCACATCCCTGCTTAGATCTTTTCCAAGTGCATTTTCTTTTCCGTTCTAAGGCTTTTTTCTTTTTCTTTTTTTTTTTTTTTTGAGACTGAGTTTCACCCTTGTTGCCCAGGCTAGAGTGCAATGCCACAATCTCGGCTCACCACAACCTCCGCCTCTCGGGTTGAAGCAATTCTTCCTCAGTCTCCTGAGTAGCTGGGATTACAGGCATGTGCCACCATGCCTGGCTAATTTTGTATTTTTAGTAGAGACAGGGTTTCTCCATGTTAGGCTGGTCTCAAACTCCTGACCTCAGGTTATCTGCCCACCTCAATGTCCCAAAGCACTGGGAATACAGGCGTGAGGTCACTGTCTGACCTCTAAGGCCTTTTTAAATAAACTTCTATTCCTGCTCTGGAACTTGCGTTGGTCTCTTTTCTTGCCTTATGCCCCCCAGTCGAATTCTTTCTTCTGAGGATGCAAGGACTGAACTTGCTATTGATCCATAAGGATATGCCACCAGTAACTTTGGTTAACTTAGATCGCTTCCACCAGTAACTGCCTGTGAGCATGACTTCCTCTAGGTTCCTCAAGAAGAAATTCAGAACAAAAAATGGCAGTCAGCCAACCCGGCAACATGGCAAAACTCTGTCTCCACAAAAAATACACAAAAAATTCAGGCAGTCATGGTGCTGCACACCTGTTAGTCCCAGCAACTTGGGAGCCTGAGATGTGATTATCTTCTGAGCCCCGGAGATTAAGGCTGCAGTGAGTCTTGATCACATGACTGCACACCAGCCTGGGCAACAGAGTGAGACTGTCTCAAAAAAAAAAAAGAATGGTAGTCATCATTCAGTTCTCAGTTCCCCCTTATCTGAGGTCTAGGTGCCAGTGGACAGCATTTTCTATTTGGTAGGGATCTGGGTTTACTGAGAACAACTCAGAAACATATGTTAAGATGTTATCTTTTGGGCAGCTGCAGTGGCTCATGCGCGTGTAATCCCAGCACTTTGGGAGGCCAGGGCAGGAGGATCATCCTGGAGATTGCGATCATCCTGGCCAACATGGTGAAACCCCGTCTCTACTAAAATACAAAAAAATTAGCCGAGCATGGTGGCATACGCCTGCAGTCTCAGCTACTCAGGAGGCTGAGGCAGGGGAATTGCTTGAACCCAGGAGATGGAGGTTGCAGTGAACCGAGATCGTGCCATTGCACTCCAGCCTGGGCAACAAGAGCGAAACTCCCCTCTCAAAAAAAAACAAAAAGTACATCTACTACCCTTTTTGACTTAGTAACTATCCCACTGTAAAGGCAAGAGAACAAAAACAAAGAACAAAAAAAACAAAAACTATCCTAAATAAAATATTCATAAAAGATAGGTCCTCAGATAAAGTAGACTTCCCTTTTTTTCAGACCTATCCATATTTAGACCAGACGTAGAGAATACTTTCTTTGCTCTATTCCTTTCCACTCTAAACTTAATAATTTTAGCTAGAAAACAGTAACTAAGTTAAAAACACCACCTATCAAACCAAACCAGTCTTCAAAATATACTTTCTGACATTTAACTATTTTAAAACCCTTTTATTTAAAAAATGTATGACCGTGCACCGTGGCTCATGCCTGTAATCCCATCACTTTGAGAGGCCAAGGTGAGAGGATCACTTGAGATCAGGAGTTTGAGAGCACCTCGGGCAACATAGTGAGACCCCATCACTTAAAAAAAAAATGAAAATAGCGAGGCATGGTTTCGTGTCCGAGCTACTTGGGAGGCTGAGGCAGGATTGTTTGAGCAGTGAGCTATGTTGCGCCATTGCAACACAGTGACAGAATGAGACCTTGTCTGAAAAAAAAAAAAAAAATTAATGGCCCCTTAACCAACAGTAACTGAAAAGCCTATATTTCCAATAATAAAACTTCATGGCCGGGCAAGGTGGCTCACGCCTGTAATCCCAGCAGTTTGGGAAGCCGAGGCAGGTGGATCATGAGGTCGGGAGATCGAGACCATCCTGGCTAACACGGTGAAACCCCGTCTCTACTAAAAAATACACAAAATTAGCCAGGCTTGGTGGCAGGCACCTGTAGTCCCAGCTACCGGGGAGGCTGAGGCAGCAGAATGGCGTGAACCTGGGAGGCGGAGCTTGCAGTGAGCCAAGATCGCGCCACTGCACTCCAGCCTGGGTGACAGAGCAAGACTCTGTTTAAAAAAGAAAAAAATAAAAACCAAAAAAAACTTCATATAGCTTCCACTGTTAAACTCCATTATGACTAAATACTACAAGACTTTAGTACACTATACCAAAATATATTTTCACCAAAAAAAACACCTTTTTCATAGTCCACTAAAAACTATCACACCCTTCCTAATCCAAAACCCCAAAATTGTGTCTTCTACAGATATTAAAAAAAAAGACTGCTCTTATCACTCACATTGCAACAAAACTTCAGGACCTCAAACTTTAAGTTCATAATCTTACAACTCAGAATGGCCCTTCCAGACTCTTTTTTTTGTTTTTTTTTTTTCCCCGAGACAGAGTTTCACTCTTGTTGCCCAGGCTGGAGTCCAGTGGTGCAATCTCAGCTCACTGCAAACTCCACCTCCCAGGTTCAAGCAATTATCTTGTCTCAGCCTCCCAAGTAGCTGGGATTAGAGGCATGTGCCACCATGCCTGGCTAATTTTGTATTTTTAGTAGAGACAGGGTTTCTTCATGTTAGTCAGGCTGGTCTTGAACTCCCAACCTCAGGTGATCCACCCACTTCGGCCTCCCAATGTGCTGGGATTACAGGCATGAGCCACTGCACCTGGTGGCTCTTAAAGCCACCGACTCTTAAAACTATATCCCCATTAGAGACTTTAAATAAAACTAACAAAAACAAAAAACTAACCAAAAACCAACCAACAAACAAACCCTTTCTCTGAAAACAGACAACATCCTAGACATGGACAACTTTCTCAAGATCACAAATCAAGACTTCTCTACCATCATGAGATTCTTACCTCTTAATTTTTTCCTTACATATGCCTCTATAGACAATAAAAATAAAAGTCTTATATGCACTCACAGAATATAGTTTTATTTATAAAAGATCTCACAGCCCGTCTTCTAACAAACAACCTTGTGCCTTAGTAAATAAAAAAATAGACTGGGTGCGGTGGCTCACGCCTGTAATCCCAGCACTTTGGGAGGCTGAAGCAGGCAGATCACGAGGTTAGGAGGTTGAGACCATCCTGGCCAATATGGTGAAACCCCGTCTCTACTAAAATACAAAAAAATTAACCAGGTGTAATGGCAGGCAGCTACAGTCCCAGCTACTCAGGAGGCTGAGGCAGGGGCATCACTTGAACCCTGGTGGAGGAGGTTGCAGTGAGCTGAGATCGTGCCACTGCACTCCAGCCTGGCAACAGAGCAAGACTGCGTCTCAAAAAAAAAAAAAAAAAAAAAAAGAAAACAATATATTGTGCTGATGTTAATACCTTTATTACTTCACAATCAGTCAAAAACTTTAGTCCACTCCTCTTAACCAATATCATAAATTAAAAAAAAAGAAAAATTACGAAGAGGCCTTCAGTCTTCTAGATACAGACATCATTTATTGTCTCTTTTTCCATAATTTAGAATAAATGAAGCAATGATTAGAAATTATGCCTCATGGCCGGGCACGGTGGCTCACACCTGTAATCCCAGCACTTTGGGAGGCCAAGTTGGGTGGATCACCTGAGGTCAGGAGTTCAAGACCAGCCTGGCCAACATGGTGAAACCCTGTCTCTACTAAAAAAAAAAAAAAAGAAAAAAGAAAAAAAATACAAAACATTAGCTGGGCATGGTAGTGGGTGCCTGTAATCCCAGCAACTTAGAAGGCTGAGAATTGCTTGAACCTGGGAGGCAGAGGTTGCAGTGAGCCAAGATTTCACCATTGCACTCCAGCTTGGGCAACGAGAGCGGAACTCCGTCTCAAAAAAAAAAAAAAGAGGCCGGGCGCGGTGGCTCAAGCCTGTAATCCCAGCACTTTGGGAGGCTGAGGCAGGTGTATCATGATGTCGGAAGATCGACACCATCCTGACTAACACGGTGAAACCCCGTCTCTACTAAAAACAGAAAAAAATAACCCGTGCTGGCGGTCACCTGTAGTCTCAGCTACTCGGGAGGCTGAGGCAGGAGAATGGCATGAATCCGGTAGGCGGAGCTTGCAGTGAGCCGAGATCACGCCACTGAACTCCAGCCTGGGGGACAGAGCGAGACTCGGTCTCAACAAGAGAAAAGAAAAAGAAAAAAAGAAATGTATCCCTCATAATAGACTCTGTAGTTAACTCTACTACAAAGGCCATGGCACAACAGACTAAGTTCTCTTATTAAAGTTGTGCTAGATAATGGAATTGCTGTCTATTAACTTACTGACTGGACAGAGAAATATCTGCAGTTGCTGACACTTCGTGTTGCACAGAGATGAACATATCAGGTATTACAGAGATTCAGTTACAGAGGATTAATAAACAAGCTGCTTGGTTAAAACAGCTTGACCTTTTATCTAGTTCTTTCTTTGATCTATTTGATTTTAGTTAGTTTAGTTCATGGTGACCCTGGCTAAGGGGCACACTCCAAAGTCTTGGTATTATCCTCTTGATAATCTTAATAGTAGTATCCTACATACACTAAGGACTTTCAAAAGTTTTAAATGTTTATATACAATCATCCATAAAATGTCCATAAAATTTAAATAAATAAAAATTCCAACATAATAAAAAAAGTCTCCTCTACTCTAACGCTTACCAGAAAATGACCTAAAGTCCTTATTCCCACCTTACAAAACCCACTGTTGTACTATTTCCCAGTGGGATTTTAGACCAAATAAGTACATTTACAATGGTCAGAAAGTAATGTCAATGTCTACAATTTTGGTTAACCTCTCTATTTTGGTCAAGTTGAGAGGTTGACCAAAAGGGGAGAAATTGTTAAATTGAGTTTAGCCTAAAGTTGCCTCCTTATAAGTTCAGCGTAAAGGTTTCTGTGTACATAGTAAATTGTAACCTAACTGGATGTATAAATGGACTATAACCTATTATAGCAATCACAGAGTTTTGGCCAATCACAGGAGGCCAACTGTTCAAATAATACACTCACCCAATCAAGCTGTTTCTGTATCTCACTTCTGTTTTCTGTACATCACTGTCCTTTTTCTGTCCATAAATCTTCTTCTACCATGCAACAGTGTTGGAATCTCTCTGAACATATTCTGGTTCAGGGTGGCCACCTGATTGACAAATTTTTTTTTGCAAAATTAAACTCATATTTAATTTGTCTAAAGTTTTAACACTATCCTTCCTTTATATTTTGGTCTCTTTATGACATTACTGTTTAGCACTGCTTGATACTTCTATTTTTTTTTCCAGACAGGGTCTCATCTGTCACCCAGGCTAGAGTACAGTGGCACCATCATGGCTCACTGCAAGCCTTGACCTCCTGGTCTCAAGTGATCCTCCCACCTCAGCCTCTGGAGTAGCTGGGACCACAGGTGCAGGTCCCCAGGCCTGGCTAATTAAAAAAAATTTTTTTGACTAGGCGCGGTGGCTCACGCCTGTAATCCCAGCACTTTGGAAGGCCGAGGCGGGTGGAACACGAGGTCAGGAGATCGACACCATCCTGGCTAACATGGTGAAACCCCGTCTCTACTAAAAATACAAAAAATTAGCCTGGCGTGGTGGCGGGTGTCTGTAGTCCCGGCTACTCGGGAGGCTGAGGCAGGAAAATGGAGTGAACCCGGTAGGTGGAGCTTGGAGCAGTGAGCCGAGATCGCACCACTGCACTCCAGCCTGGGCAACAGAGCAAGACTCTGTCTCAAAAAACATGTTTATTTGTAGAGGCAGGGGTCTTGCTCTGTTGCCCAGCTGGTCTCAAACTCCTAGCCTCAAGAGATCCTCCCCTCTTGGTCTCCCAAAGTGTTGGGATTATAGTTGTGAGCAACCATGACCAGCCAACACTTTTATTTCCATCCTCCAGAACGCTTATTTTTTTCGTTGTCTTTGTTTTTCGTTGTTGTTGTTTGTGTTTCTAAGGACAGGGCCTCATCTTGTCATCCGGGCTAGGGTGCAGTGGCACAATCATAGGTCACTGTAGCCTCAAACTCTTGGGCTCAAGTGATCCTCCTGCCTCAGTCTCTCTTGAGTAGCTAGAACGACAGGAGCATGCCATCATGCTCGAATAATTTTTTTTTCTTGTAGAAACGGGAACTTGCCATGTTGCCCAGGCTAGTCTCCCAATTACTGGCCTTAAAGCCATCCTCCCAAGTCTTAAGTCTTGGCCTCCCAAAGTGCTGGGATCATAGACCTGAGACACTGCCCAGCCTGAGGTTCTGTTTCTAAATGTTTGACTCAGTACTTCCTTAGGGCACATCCTGATTGAAAAATTGATGGTAGCTTGTACTTTTACACTCTCTCCAAAAATTTCAGAGAATTATCTTCCCCCAATTCCATTTCTCCAAATTTTCCAACAACAAACAGTAAGCCTGGCTAATCTGGTTATAGACTAGGTTATAGAAGTGAGGTGAGATCATGGAATGAAGACCCAACTGAGACCCTCAATGAGGCCAATGTTTCCCTTGACCATCCGATTGTGCAGATTTATTTGTAATAGTGGAATGGAGCTTCCTGAACAGATGGTCAATCTAATGTTTTCGCCTGGAATCAGAGAAATCTGGATTAGTCAAATAGCCCTGGTTTAGCTACTTACTGTGTGACCTTGCACGGTGTAATCTTTACACATTTTCACCGAAATTACCTCATCTCTAAAGTGTTCTTTTGTATCTACTTCGGTGGCTGTATCAAATGAAATGTTTGCAAAAATGTTGTGTAAAGAGAAAAACATTCTCCAAGCTAATTTTTTTTTTTTTTTGAGACTGAGTCTTGCTCTGTCTCCTCCCGGGTTCAAGCCCTACTCCCGCCTCAGCCTCCCGAGTAGCTGGGATTACATGCGCGCGCCACCACACCCAGCTAATTTTTGTTATTTTTAGTAGAGACGGGGTTTCACCATGTTGCCCAGGATGGTCTCCTGACCTCAACTAATTCACTCACCTCGGCTTTCCTAAGTGTTGGGATTACAGGCGTGAGCCTGTAAGTTAATATTTAAATCACACAGGAGTTGAGACTATTTTTTTCTGGCTCAGTGCCACTGTTTCATCAGGCTGACATTTTAATCTATGTATTTTTGCACTTAAACGGGCGAGTTAGGGCGGGGCGCTCAGCATTTGGGTCTTATTCTGAGGCAGTAAGTTCGATGCAGGGCGAAGCCTGGGCCTTGACGTTCTCTTCAGCAGGGATTCCGCCAGTCAGGCGCCAGCAGCCGTACCTAAGGAACTCTGATCCGCACACTGCCTCTGTAAGTCAGCCTCTGCTCCTGCTTTCTATTTCATCTCTTTCGGTAAAAGGATTTCTGTCTTTTGGCCCCAATGGCGCGTGCCCACGCTAGGTCGCTGAGGAAGACCCCTCCGGCCTTCTGAGCAGCGTAGCTGTTACTGTAGCACGTCCTAATAGTTCGGAGCCGAAGGTCACGAGACTGCCTGCAGTTAGGACAACCAACAGCTAGTTCAACTCAGGATAGCCAAGCGGCTCTCTGCAATGCGACCAATGGGGGAAGTCTTTCCAGAGCTCTTTCTCAGGAGCGTTGACTGGCTTATTTTCACGCCAATCAAAGTTTTCTGCACAACTGGCTTTTCTGTCACCAGATGTGATGCGAACCGCTCTCTCCCTCGGTAGAGAGGGCAAAAAGCAGAGCCGACCGGGAAATACCACAGAACAGCAAATCACCTCCGGAAGTGGCGTTTGGGGCCGCTTTCTACCATGGAGTCCAATGAACTCTTTCTTTTGGCAGCAAATTCCGTCTTCGAGCCCGCCCAAGAGGAAGAACAGTTTGATTGGTTGTTTAGTCGGGGGACGCAGAGACTCACGGGAGCTTCGTCCAAGCACTTGCAGGTATTGCTCAGTTGGCCTGTCAATTTTCTCACTCCCTTGAAGGGGCGGAAACTGGCAGCCCTTTTGGCACCGCCTCTTCCTGAGCTGCTGTGCAAGGAGGCAGCGAGGCCGCCCCGGCTAGGAACAGCCGCGTGGGCGGGGCCGCATTGCACTGTCCGGACAGTTCCTGGGCCGCGAGGCGCGGGGAGTGGCCCTAAGCGCGGGGCTGTACGGGGAGGGCCGGGGCGTGGGGCGAACGCGGGGGCGGGGTCGGGGCGGGGCCGGGGAGGCGGAAGCGGCGCGTGAGCCTAAGTTGGAGCCGCGTTGAAGCCAGCGTCCGGGCCGGCGGAGCGGCGTCGGCTGGGTTGGCCGGGGCGGTGTGGAGCTAGAGCCTGGGCGGGCCTGGGGCGAGGAGTCAAGGCTGCGGAGAGGGTGACGGGCGGGCGGAGGGCTTGTCCCCGTGTGGTCTTCGGAGCGGCCAGAGGTCCGGCCTCCGAGCGCTCCCGGAGGAGGATGCGACCGGGGGGCCCCGGGCGGGGCGGGCGGCGGCGGTTGCAGCGCTAGCGGCGCGGGGGCTGGGCGGCGGCGCCGGCATGAGGCGCAGGGCCGGTGTCCGCGGGAGGGTGGCGCTGCCGGCGGCCCGGCCGCTCCCGCTGCAATTGCTAGCTGGGCTCGCCGTGCCCTGCCAGTGGGGCCCCCGCCGCTCTGGTCCCGGCCGCCGCTGGTGACCACTCGCCACCTCCCCGGAGGCTTCACCCGCGCCCTCCCCCAGGACGCGCCAGCGGAGCTCCGGCCCCTTCGCCCTGGACGCGGAGGCCGCGCTGTGCGGGGCGACTGCGAGGCCGGAAGATGGCCTGGGTGCTCAAGATGGACGAGGTGATCGAGTCCGGGCTGGTGCACGACTTCGACGCCAGCCTCTCGGGCATCGGGCAGGAGCTGGGCGCCGGCGCTTACAGCATGAGGTACTGGGCGCCCCGGGTGGGGAGAAGCTCTGTCTCCTTGGGGAAGGCCTGCGCAGCCCTGAGTCTCTGCCAGATGCGGCTGCTCCCAGAGGTGCACGAGCCTCCTGGGCTGCGGGGTCGGAGTCCTTGCCGCGTGGCGGTCGGGGGCCATGGAACCCCAAAGGCCTCTGTTCACCCTGCTGACGGGCGGGTGGGGGAGGGTGGCCCCGCAAGCTTCGGCCTCGGACCGCTCCTGAGGGCTTCATATTTGCTGTAAAACACGCCCAGCTATTAGGATGGCTTGGGTTGGTGGGGGAAGGGGCTTCCTTTCCTTACAAGTGATTTACAAGCCCCGTTGGAGCTAGAATACACTGTATGAAAAGGCAGCACTTATATTGGGAGAATACTGTCCAGCGTTTTGGGGTCAGCTGTCCTACATTATGGTTTTTTCTGGCTGCAGGTTTTAATCACTTGATGATAGTAAATTATAATTGAAAGAGCAGCGGTGGGAGTAGCACTGTGACTTCGTTTGGTTTTTTTTGATTGTCTCAAAGTGAAGTTTCCCATTTTGGAGACTACCCTCTCAGGCTATTTCCTCTTGAGGGTTTTAAGATGCAGTGATTGCACCACAAACAATTGTTTAGTCTCTGCTGTCTGTACCAGCGGTCATTCATTTTAATATTGAGAGGTTGAAACAGATCTGAGCTTAGTCTCTGCCCTTTATCCTTTTTAACTGGTAGGAGTTTGGAAGCTCTGTATTTTTTTAGTGGCTCTATTGAAATATAGTTTACCATAGCGTTGACTCGACTAATAAAGTATAAAAGTCAGTGGTTTGGCAGCTTTTCAATAATGTGAATTAAGTGTAGCTTTCTGTTCTTTGGAAAATGTCTAATGTCTTGGAAGTGCTCTACAGTTACCCAGTAGCATTCATACATCTTACTGCAGCTCTAGAGGAGGAATTCTGGGTCAAAGCTGGCCTGGAATCATGGTGGCTGCTCCTTGAAGTAATTGGGTCTTTAAATCTTAAAGAGAAATTCTGAGCCATAAAGAACTCTCAGAAAGGTTGGAGACATTTTTCGGAGTGTGGAAGTGAGTGGTGGAAAGCGTATGAAACCTGGAGTTCCCCACCGTCTGGCTCTGATTTGGTCTCTGCTGGGCTTCCTGAACTTGGCACCTCTTCTCTCTGCAGTTGTATAACTTAAGGCCTGTAGATGAGGTGGCTTATTTTCTAGACAGTTGTCTCAGTTGTTCAGGAAATTGAGCTACTGAAAGTCATGGAGTCACCCCAGAGGGAAGTATTAGAGGCAGTGCTTCTCTAGTGAAAACGCACTCCTCTAGTGCCATTCTGCTCCTTAGCTCTACTGGAAACACGAGGCTTACAGTCACGGCAAAAGAGGCACGTGAAGCAAGTTCATATGTGTCTCTCCTCAACTGCTTCTCTTTTATGGTAAAATGAAAGTTTGCTGCTGAAAAGTTTACTTATTGATAGCTATTTTGAGCGTTTACTTTTTTCTAGGGTTTTATTTGACCTCTAATTTGATTTAGTGATTCAGTCAACTTATTAATGTAATAATTTATGTGTATAGTTTATTTCCGTGAAAAGGAAGTACAATCTTGATGATTTTAAACCTTTCCCTGACCATGTATTTTTAAAGTAGTGTGTGAGATCTTTGTAATTCTGTGTAACCTACAATACTCTTTACAGGGATAAGTTTCCCTTGAATGCTTTTTTGGTTGTGCCGTTTAATCTAAATTTTCAAAGACATTTGAAGGTAATCACCATTTTTAAGAAGCTTATTTTTTTCATATTTAATTGAGTCCTCAAAAACTAAGAGATGAGAGTGCTTGCCTCTTGCAAATTCAAGGCCCTTTGTTTGAAATTCTCAAACTAAGGAAATTCCAAAATTGACTGGATAAGGAGAAAATGTGAAGAAGGCGTTAGCTGCTGCAGGCCTCCCTGGACTGCAGTTGTACTTTCCATGCCTGGCCCTGGAACCCTGAGAGGGTTTGGGCTACCCATGAATGGCTCACTCATTCTCCAGCGTGAGCATTCAGTCACTTCCTCTTGCATCCAGTAGGAAGGAAAGCTTATCTTTCAGAGTTCAAGAAGTAAACTTGAAGAAATTACTGGAAAAATGACTTCTTGATACAAATTGATTTTGTCGGCAGCTTTCCATTTTTCTTTCAAAATGGAACATGATTACTGTATTTGCTTTTTGGATGGCTTCAAAAACAAGAGGTATTTCTTAAGACTTCTCTTAAGGAATGGTTTCTTCATCTTTTGGGAGGATAGTTTGAAAGGAAGAAATGGCTTCTCTCAGCGGTCTGACTTAAAAATAGCCAAGTGTGATGTTTGGTATGCTTGTAGACCTAGCTACTTGGGAGATTGCTTGAGCCCAGAGATTCAGGGGTGTAGTGTGTGCTATGATTGCACCTGTTAATAGCCACTGCACTCCAGCCTGGGCAAGAATGAGACCCCCTTCTCTTTCGTTCCCCCTCCTTCTCTTAAAAAGGTAGGAGAAATATGTTTGTGTAAAATAATGTAAGCTGGTAATATTGGGAATATAGTGGGGCTAATTGATAACATTACCTTTGCTTCTCCTTTTTTCTTTTAGCTCTGGTTCTCATGTGTTCTGTGTGTGCTGTTGTATTATACTTTTTTTGTTGTTTTTGTTTAGTTTTTTTTTTTGGTATTGTATTTGGGTGTGAGATGTGAACTGCAGCAGATTCTATTTGAAATGAGGCAGGTCAAAAATATTTTTAAAAATCTTGGTTACAGTAACAATTTTAGAGATGGATAGAGACCTCAGAAACCTTTTAGAGTCTAGACCACTCATTTTCTTATACTGTAAATGCATTATCTGAGGGTCATAGATGTTAAAGTGATTGGCTTAAACAGATGAAGGCTGATTTTTTCCCCCACACAGAGTGAAGACTGAAACCCATGGTAACTTGAAATCTGGGTCATTCTTGTTTTGTCAAGTATGGAGTAGATAACCAAATGACTTTAAAAAGTAATACTCGTTAAAACTCAGAGACGGTCTTTGGACCACCTGGTAATTTTCTTTCCATCTCACTGTTTGAAATTTGTCATCTGTAGCCAAGTTAATTTTTAGGATTTGGGGGTTCAATATTGAAATACTTTTGAAGATAATAGGAAGTAATGGCTTCTTTAACTTATAAAAATTTTGGTATTAAATTCTCACTTTAAAAAAGGTATTATCTGAGCCCTGTTTGTTAAACTTCGCTGTGGTATAAATCTTTTGAAACAAAAGATAATACATTATGTATTTTGAAATGGGAGGTATGTCCATAGTTTACAAATAATTTGCTAAATCAAAACTGCTTTGAGTTAATGACAGATTTCCTATATTGATTGAAAGGTAAAATGTTTAAGAAATCTATTGTACAACAAGGTTACTATAGTTAATGATACAATGTATTGAAAAATGCAAAGGGTGGATGTTAACGTTCTCACCACAGTGATAACTGAGGTAATACATTTGTTAATTGGTTGAATTTAAACATTGGACAGTGTATATATGTCAAAACATCATGTTGTACAGGGTGGGGGGTTATGCTATTATCTGTCACTTTTTAAAAAGTTAAAAAAAATTAGTGTTGCAGACCCTGTAGGGTAACAGAATTTCAACTTAGATCAGTATTAAGTTAGTAAAAGATTAGTAAGGATAGGGTTTATTATGTAGCTATTAATAGTTGATGATTTTCTTTTGGTCTCATGCTAAAATAGAATGTCCCTGAGTAGGTGACATATATCTTGGAAGTACAGATGATCCCCAACTTAGGATGGTTTGACCTAAAATTTTTGTTGTATAAGCCATATACATTCAGTAGAAACACCTTCAGTAGACACTGTATGTTGTATTTTGAATTTTGGTCTTTCCCAGGCTAGTGATATATGGTATGATGCTCTTGTGATGCTGGGCAGTGGCAGTGAGCCATAGTTCCCAGTCAGCATACTGTGTTGCCAAATGGTTTTCCCCAACTGTAGGCTAATCTAACTGATCTGAGCATGTTTAAGGTAGGCTAGGTAAGCTATGATGTTCAGTAGGTTAGGTGCATGAAATGTTTGTTTGAGACTAGGTCTTGCTTGCTCTGTCACCGATACTGGAGTACAGTGGTACAATCACGGCTCACTGCAGCCTTGACTTTGCTGGGCTTATGCAATCTTCTCACCTCAGCCTCCAGAGTAGCTGGAACTACAGGCAGTGCCACCATGCCTGGCTAATTTTTAAAATTTTATTTTTAGTAGAGGTAAGGTCTTGCTATGTTGGCCAGGCTGATGAATTTATCTTTGATTTATGATATTTTCAACTTACAATGGGTTGATTGGGACTTTATTATATGTTAGGGAACATCTGTGTAGAACAATTTTAGGATTGGTGAAATTTAAAAATTTTATTATGGTTCTTCAGAATACTGCCAGAATTGGCAGTGATTTCTGTTTTTTCCCCTAGAATCTTTTCATGAAGCAGTTTCTATAAAACTTCTAATTTCAAGGTTTAACCACTTTTTCCTGGATTTAATCTTGGCTGCATTACAGGAAATGATTTAGTAAATTAACTCATTTAAGAAATTTATTGATTTAAGATTGTAGTGTCCACATTTTAAAATTTATTACTATAAAGCTGAGGTTGGCAAACGTTTTTTGTAAAGGGCTAGGTAGTAAATATTTTAGGCTTTGTGGGATGTATAGATTCTGTCACATTTTGTTTTTTACAACCCTGGCTGGATTTAGCTCTTAGGCCATAGCTTGTCCATCCCTGCTCTAAAGGATAGAGTCACCGGGCACAGTGGCCTAAGCCTGCAATCCCAGCACTTTGGGAGGCTGAGGCAGGTGGATCACCTGAGGTCAGGAGTTTGAGAGCAGGCTGGCCAACATGGTGAAACACTGTCTCTACTAAAAATACAAAATTAGCTGGGCGTGGTGGCACATGCCTGTAATCCCAGCTACTGGGAGGCTGAGGCAGGAGAATCACCCGAGCCTGGGAGGTGGAGGTTACGGTGAGCCAAGATTGCTCCACTGTGCTCCAGCCTGTGGTGACAGAGCAAGACTCTTTCTCAAGAAAAAAAAAAAAAAAAAAGATGTGCTCACTATTGAAACCTTACTTTCAAGAAATTATTTTTATGTAATCTCAGCGAATTTGTGTAATTCCATTGTTTGTCTATAAATTTTTATTGTGTTCAGTTTTTAAAATTAGGGTTCCCCTGCCCCTGTAAGATACAGTACAGTTTATATCCTTCAATTAGGACTGTTTGAAACTTGGTGGTTTATTGATATGGTCTCATAAATTTGATGTTTCATCATAGTGGCATTTGTTGGTTTGCCAGGACACATTTAAACATTTGCTTTGGATGGAAATACCATCTGATGCTTTTTTCTTTTTTTTTCTTAGCTCTAGGTTCTATGACTGATATTATTATTATTTTTAGAGACAGGGTCTTGCTTTGTTGCCCAGGCTGGAGTACAGTGGCTATTTGCAGACTTGATCACTGCACACTACAGTCTCCAATTCCTGGGCTCAAGGGATTCTCCTGCCACAAACTCCCAAGTAGCTGGAACTACAGGTGTACCACATGGTGCCCAGCTTCATGACTGAATTTAAAGGAGGCTATGTATTATTTACTTTGCTTGTTTTGGGACATATCTAACAGATGAATATGCAATTGTCAGCCTGTGGTGTAGAGTTTTTTTTTTTTTTTTGAGATGGAGTCTCGTTCTGTCACCCAGGCTGGAGTGCAGTGACGCTATCTCAGCTCACCGCAACCTCAGTCTCCTGGGTTCAAGCGATTCTCCTGCCTCAGCCTCCTGAGTAGCTGGGATTACAGGTGCATGCCACCATGCCCAGCTAATTTTTGTATTTTTAGTAGAGGCGGGGTTTCACCATGTTGGTCAGGCTGGTCTCGAGCTCCTGACCTCGTGATCTGCCCGCCTCGGGCTCCCAAAGTGCTGGGATTACAGGCATGAGCCACTGCACCGGCCTATGGTATTCTTTTTTTAAAAAAGTGGGCAGATCACTTGAGGTCAGGAGTTCGTGACCAGCCCGGCCAACATGGTGAATCCCTGTCTGTACTAAGAATACAAAAATCAGCCGGTTGTGGTGGTGGGCACCTGTAATCCCAGCTACTCAGGAGGCTGAGGTAGGAAAATCGTTTGATCCCAGGAGGCAGAGGTTGCGGTAAGCTGAGATCGTGCCACTGCACTCCAGCCTGGGCGACAGAGTGAGACTCCATCTCAAACCAAAAAAAAAAAAAAAAAATTAACTCGAGTTTTTTGGATATTGTGAAATTGTTACCTTGATATGAACTATTACAAAACTAGTTTTTACTCATTCGTGTATTCATAGTTGAACTTTTAACTTATAACTTTTCATTTTGAAATTTTTCAAGTTACAAAAGTAGTATAGAGAGTTCAAATGTACTTTTCACCCAGCTTCTCCTACTTATAAAACCAGAGTACTATTGTCAAAATCAGGAAATTAGACTTGGTGCAGTACTGTTATTTAAATTACAAAATTTATTTGGAATTCAGTTTTCTCCCTTTTGTCCTTTTTCAGATTCCAATCCAGGATTCTATATTGCATTTAGTTTTTTTTTCTTTTTTTTTTTTTTTTGAGACGGAGTCTCACTCTGTCGCCCAGGCTGGAGTGCAGTGGCCGGATCTCAGCTCACTGCAAGCTCCGCCTCCCGGGTTCACGCCATTCTCCTGCCTCAGCCTCCCGAGTAGCTGGGACTACAGGCGCCCGCCGCCTCGCCCAGCTAGTTTTTTTTGTATTTTTTAGTAGAGACGGGGTGTCACCGGGTTAGCCAGGATGGTCTCAATCTCCTGACCTTGTGATCTGCCTGTCTCGGCCTCCCAAAGTGCTGGGATTACAGGCTTGAGCCACCGTGCCCGGCCTGCATTTAGTTTTTGTGTCCTGTGACAATTTTTAGTTTTTCCTTCTTTTATGATTTTTGACACTTGATGTGTGTAGTGGTTAAAACTGTTTTAGAAACATGTAATTTTTTGGTGTGGGTGGGGAATGCAACGATAAGATATACTTGTGAACACTATTTAGCCTTGAAAGGATCTCTTATTTTTAGCAGTGATTTTGAGTAGAGTAGGACCACAGTTGCTTTTGTTATTACTTTGTCTCTATCTAAACATAAATAGGATGCTGTGTATGTTGTAGTAACTTCATAATGAAAGTATCAAGAAATTTGAAAGCATTAAAAATTTATTTGAATAACAATTACGAACCATTATGTATTAACCATAAAATTTTTTAAAATTAAAAAACTTTGCCAAAACAGAGAACTTAGCCAGAAGAGGGTCACTCTCTGTTACCCAGGCTGAAGTGCAGTGGTGCAGTTATGGCTCACCGAACCCTTCACTTCCTAGGCTCAGGTAATTCTCCCACCTCTGCTTCCCTAGTAGCTGAGATGATGAGTATGCGCCACCATGCCTGGCTAATTTTTTTTCTATTTTTTGTAGAGACGGGGTTTCACCATGTTACCCAGGCTGGTCTCAAACTCCTGGGCTCAAGCAGTCCGCCTGTCTCGGCCTCCCAAAGTGTTGGGATTACAGGTGTGAACCACTGCACCCAGCCAATTTTAACTTTCTTTGGATGAGTAAATGTTTGACTATACATGTAATTTATTTAATGGACATGAAAGTATTCAGATTTTGTTAGTAGTGGTTGGTTCATGACCTTGGCTGTCAAGTATGTCTTTCCTGATGCTCTGTAGTTTACACCACAACGTTCTCATCTATTTCCTCCCTGACTCTTCTAGAAAGCTTAATGACACCTCCTCAGCTTCACAACTCATCCTCACAACTCATCCTCGCTGTGCCTATTTTCAACTGATTCCCTTAGTTCTTTACTGGGAAAATAGAACTTTCTTTTTTTTTTTTTGAGATGGAGTCTCACTCTGTCGCGCAGGCTGGAGTGCAGTGGCGCGATCTTGGCTCACTGCAACCTCTGCCTCCTGGATTCAAGCGATTCTCCTGCTTTAGCCTCCTGAGTAGCTGGGACTACAGACATGCACCACCATGCCCGGATAATTTTTTTGTATTTTTTAGTAGAGACAGGGTTTCACCATATTGGACAGGCTGGTCTCGAACTCCTGACCCCATGATCCACCCACCTCAGTCTCCCAAAGTGCTGGGATTACAGGTGTGAGCCACCGCACCTAGCAGAACTTTCATATACTGTACTGGCTTGTGAGTTTTTCTATGGTGTATTTGGGTGTGTATTTCTTATTTATTCTGGTTTGGTCATTTGGGCTTCTTGAATCTGTGAATTGGTTGGTATATTTCACCAGTTCTAGAATTTGCTCAGCCTTCCTGTCTTCAGTTATTGCCTCTATTGCATTCTTTGCTGAGACTTCAATTTAATGCAAAATCTTCTCACTTTGTCCCTTCTTAACTTCTTCATTTTCCGTAATTTCCCTCTCTGTGCTGCTTTCTGGTTAACTTCTTTTTACCTGTATTCCAGTCTCCTCATTCAGTCTTCACTTCTGTCTGAGCTGCTATTAAACCTGAATTCTTAATTTGGACAGTTTTATTTTCCAGTTCTAGAAGTTCTATTTGCTCTTTTTCCATTTTTGCTGTCCTTTAAAGTTTCCTGTTCCTTGCAGATGGTTTCAGGCTTTTCTTTTATTTCTTTAAACAGAGTAAGCATGATTTTATAATTTGGATCTGATAATTCCAGCGTCTGAAATCTCTGCTGGTCTGTGTACAGTCAGGAAAATAGAAATCAGTTAGCTGTCTCAAGCAGAGAGGGATTTAGTGAAGTACTTGATTGCGAAGGAGCTGGAAGGGTTGGAGGAGGCGGCCATGTTACCTGGTTGTTCTTGGGCTTGTTGCTGGAGGCATGGCTGCTGATCCCCTGTAATTTTCTACAGCTGCGTTCTGTTTGGTTGCCTGTTTTTGCATCTGGCTTTTCCCTTTCCCGCTCTTTAATTTCCCACCAGTGTTTGCCTTTGGAGAACCTGACAAGACTCTGTCTAGCAAGAATTCTTCTATATGTAGTTTTCAGGCTTCTAACCTTCTGCAGTAGAGGCAGAAAAGATCTGAATACCAACAGACGAAATCTGGAACTGGATATATGTCGTCTGTTGTTTCTGCCGTTGGTTTTTGCTCCTAGAGTCTTGTTTGACCTTTTATGCCTGGTTATTTTGGGGTACTGGCATTTCAAAATTACTTGGAATAATTCAATGCCTAAATCTTTTCACTTGCTTGTCAGACCCCTGGGAGCCCTACCTGTCAGTGGTTCCCCGGACCATGCTGGAGAAACTAACCAGTACTTTCTCTTCACCCTTACCCTGTGCATTTAGCTGTTTCCGTTCCGGTTTAATGTGGTTGGCTGTATCCTACACCCATAAGGCCACTAAAACTACAGTACAGCTTTGCAGTTCTTTCCTCAGGTTGGGTAGGTAAAAGCCACTTTCAGTTCTAGGCTTGCTTGGAGTTACTGCACTTTTTCAGATTTTGGCCTGTTTCCTTATCTTGTTAGTTCTTCAATACTTTTAAGAATATATGTGTTCTCTGACAACTTTTTTTTCCCCTGTTCTCAGTGAGGGTGGATGGGGTATAGGTTCATTTAAATTACTTAGCCTGCCGTTACTGAACAGTCAGTTCTCTATGTTGTTTTTTTCTATTTAGTTTCTTTCATGTCTCCTTAGAATTCTTATTTAGCTTCCATATGTTTTATCTATCTTGTCCTTAAAAAAAATTCAAATTTTCACTGTTTTTGAAAATTAGTACATACATTCATATAATTAAATTCAAAGGCTATGAGAGGGTGTACAATGCAGTCTCTGCCTCACAGTAGGGTCTTGCAGTCATTAATTTGACGTCCCTGAAGGCAGCTTACATTGCTGGATTTTTAGGTGACCTAGTAGATTTTTATACTTCATGTAATCAAGCTTGTTGTGATTTCCAGGTCTTTTTTAGCATCCTGATTTTTTTTTTTTTTTTTTTTTTTGAGATGGAGTCTCGCTCTGTCGCCCGGGCTGGAGTGCAGTGGCCGGCTCTCAGCTCACTGCAAGCTCTGCCTCCCGGGTTTACGCCATTCTCCTGCCTCAGCCTCCCGAGTAGCTGGGACTGCAGGCGCCCGCCACCTCGCCCGGCTAGCTTTTTGTATTTTTTAGTAGAGACGGGGTTTCACCATGTTAGCCAGGATGATCTTGATCTCCTGACCTCGTGATCCGCCCGTCTCGGCCTCCCAAAGTGCTGGGATTACAGGCTGGAGCCACCGCGCCCGGCCAGCATCCTGATTTTTGGTGCTAAGCTACATTAAAATTTGCCGACATGTAGATCTTTCAGTTTTGCCTTTTAAAATGCATCATTTGGGCCTGGCACAGTGGCTCATGCCTGTAGTTCCAGCACTTTAGAAGGCCGAGGCGGGTGGATCACTTGAGGCCAGGAGTTCAAAATCAGCCTGGCCAACATGGGGAAACCCCACTTTACTAAAAATACAAAAATTAGCCAGGCATGGTGGTGCACGCCTGTAATCCCAGCTACTTGGGAGGCTGTGGTGGGAGGTTGAGGCTGTAATGAGCCATGATCATGCCACTGCCCTCCAGCCTGGGAGACAGAGTCACGCTCTGTCTTAAAAAAAAAAAAAAAAGAAACCCTACTTCTTTTAGTTCTGTTTAACATTCTGTCTTTAGTACTCAAAAATGTGTTTCCATTTATGGGATTACAAAAACCATCAAGGTTTTAGCACTTTCAACGTAGTAGAAATTATAATCTTGTCTGGAGACCTAGTTTTCAATCTTAATACTAATTGGTTGATTATTAATGCAGCAATCAGTTCATTGATTCAGCAAGTATTTGAGCTCCTTTGTGCTAGATGCTGGCATCAGTCATTGAAGAAACGTGCTTATGGCAGATACAAACTTAGTAAGTCATGTATATTGTTGGAAAGTGATAAGAGCTGCGAATAGAGCTAGGGTAGGGAAATTGGGAGTGTGGGTGGGAGGACTCCAGTGTCATGTTGTCACTGAAAAGATGACATTTGAATGAAATGAGCCATTATGATATCCAGTAGAAGAGTAGAACCAGGAGGCCGGGGTAGTTGGAGCAGGGGGAATGAGGGTGACGAGAAGAGGGGATGAAGAGCAGGTTGCATAGGACTTTGTAGGATTTTGTAAGGACTTTGGTTGAAAGTGAGCTGATGGAAGGGTTCAGAGAACTGAAATGGTTTAAATTCTGTTTAAAAAGGATCACTGGTTGCTGTGTTGACTAGAAGGCATTTTCTTTCTAATTAAGTAAAAAATTAATTGGAAATTCAATAGCAGATGATCTTTATGTGTTTATATGTTTGTTCAGGAGTCGTTTAGCACTTACCATGAGCATATTATTTTCTCTGTGGATCATCGAGACTATAACCAAGTGAATAAAAAGGTGGTTGTCTTCTAGGATCTGAAGTATATAAAATTGTGTCTTCCATATGTAACAATTTATTTATAAAAAGCCATTCTCATGCAGTTATACATTTTATTTTGATGATCTGTATCTAATGATCAACCCAACCCAAGCAGTTAGCATTGAAATGTTAAAATTATTCCCTGTGTTATTTTTCAGTGTAATTAATGGTTCAGAGTCACAACTCTTATCTCATTCTTGTTTTCTTTCTCCCTGAGAGGGTTTTAAATGCTTGCATACACATAAAATGCAATATATATTTTCATCTTCCCTGGAGCCAATTTGACTATTATGACCTCTTTTTATAAAGAGGTGATCTGATTCTTTTTGTTTGTTTGTTTTGTTGTATCTGCCCCCAAGGCAGGAGCTTAGATGGGGCAAAATCCCTAGGTCAAGGTGTTGCGAGAACTCTATGGGAGTGTTGGGGACCACTGCTAACCATGTGATCCTTGGTTATTACTTGTGTACCTAGGAGTGTTTTGACAATTCCTGGGTATAAATAAGAAAGGGAGAATTAGTGGATAGTTAGTATCTTTGAAAATCAGCAGCTGGGCGCAGTGGCTCACGCCTGTAATCCCTGCACTTTGAGAGGCTCAGGTGGGTGGATCACAAGGTCAGGAGATCGAGACCATCCTGGCTAACACGGTGAAACCCCGTCTCTACTAAAAATACAAAAACTTAGCCGGGAGTGGTGGCAGGCGCCTGTAGTCCCAGCTACTTGGGAGGCTGAGGCAGGAGAATGGCGTAAACCTGGGAGGTGGAGCTTGCAGTGAGCCAAGATCGCGCCACTGCACTCTAGCCTGGGCGACTGAGCGAGACTCCGTCTCAAAAAAAAAAAAAAAAAAACACACAAAGAAAATCAGCACAGTGCAGAAATGCATGTGGGGAGTAGGGACTACTGGTGGGATAACGTTCTCTCCCAGGGTTTCCATCCCATTTCACTTGTTTTCACATTCTGTTTTTGAATTGAATTGAATTGAATTGACCTGGCTACCCAAGTATCTGAGTGAACAGCTTGTAGGAAAAAAAGATAAAATAAGCAGTTCAGACAAGTCCCTATTATTGGTGTTGATATAGTAGTTATTTGTTTGGATGTTTTGTTGTTGCTACTGTTATTATTCTACCTTTTATTGAAGAATGAGTATAGAAAAGTTAAGATACAAATGTACAGCTCAGGTAATTATCTTAAAAACAAATAATCACTCTCCATACATTAATAGGGGAAATGTAAAATGATTGCAACCACTTTGAAAAACAGCTTGGCAGTTGCTCACAAAATTAAACAGAGGCCGGGCGTGATGGCTCATGCCTGTAATCCCAGTACTTTGGGAGGCTGAGGCAGGCAGATCACTTGAGGCCAGGAGTTTGACACTAGTCTGGCCTACATGGTGAAACCCCGTCTCTACTAAAAATACAATTAGCTGGGTGTGGTGGCACATGCCTCTAATCCCAGCTACTTGGGAGGCGGAAGCATGAGGATGACTTGAGCCCAGGAGTCAGAGGTTGTGGTGAGCCAAGATAGCACCACTGCACTCCAGCCTGGGTGACAAAGAGAGACTTTGTCTCCAAAAAAATAAGTAAAAGAAATAAAGTTAAACAGAGTTACAGTGTGATCCAGTAATTCCAGTTCTAGGTATATACTTAGCAGAATTTATCTACACAAAAACACAGAAAAGTGTTCATAGTAGCATTATTCATAATTGCTGAAAAATGGAAACAACCCAGATGGCCATGATGTGAATGGATACAGAATATGATATGTCTATACAATGGAATGGAGCCACAAAAAAGAATGAAGCATTGGTACATGTTAGAACATGGGTGGTCTATGAAACATGCCAAGTGAAAGAAGCCAGTCACAAAAGACCACATAGTCATATGATTCCATTTAAATGTCCCAAATAGCAAATCCGTAGAGATAGAAAGTTGCCAGGGGCTGAGTGGGTCTGGGATAGTATGGTGAGTGACTGCTAATGGGTATGGGATTTCTTTTTGAGGGGAGAAAATATTTTGGAATTCAAGAATTAGATACTGATGATGTGAATATACTTAAAACCACTGAATTACAAACTTTAAAAGGGTGACTTTATGGCATGTAAATTATATCTCAGTAAAGCTGTTAAACATATCCAGTATGGACAGTGTCCCAGAAGACCCCTCATCACTCTCCCAGTCAGGGCCCCAGATTATTCTTGGGGGAAGAATAGCAGCTGTTGCTGCTGCTACTGTTTACCTCTCAGAAGGAGCCATTGTTTTAGACTAGGCGTGAAGCTTTATGTTCTTAGCACTTGCCAAGGCACAGCAGGGAACTTTTTGTAAAGCCCCATTTTAATCAAATGCTTCTTTGTGATTCGGTGGTGTCAAATGTGACCTATCTTTGGCAGTAGTATTATTTCTTGCCTTTGAAATCGGGTAGCTATGTACTCTTGACTTGCTTTTTTTAATAGAATGAATCTGGACCTTAAAATTTTAAAAGAATTTTTTAAAGTGCCATATATATATATATATGTTCAGAGCTGCCCTGCTGCCCCCCACCACTTCCCACCCTGAGATAGGGGTTGTTAATGCCATCCTTTAGGTGAACCACACATAGCATTAATAGTTCTTTTATTGTACATATAATTTCTGATCTTAAATTAAAAAAAACAAAAACTATCCCTAAATGTTTATATGCTTTTAAATATTTCAGACAAGATTGGGCGCATTCAGGATGATATGGCCATAGACAAATATTTCAAATCCAAAGTAAGGTCAATGTTGATTTTTTGCTTTTCAGTGATGTCTTGGCATTGCCCATTTTCAAGCAGGAAGATTCCAGCCTTCCATTGGATGGTGAAACAGAGCACCCACCCTTTCAGTATGTGATGTGTGCCGCAACGTCGCCAGCAGTAAAACTGCATGATGAAACGCTTACTTATTTGAACCAAGGTTAGTTTGGCTATGTCACATTTGACAAGTAAGAATTTACAGAAATACGAACTAATATTTTGGCATTGTAGCCTAGATTATTGGTAATAATTAAAAATTAGGTTCTTTTCTTAAATTTTACAACTTAATGAAAATTGTAGGAATTTTACTGTGAGCAGCTGAAGTACAGTTTGTGTAAACTGATTTGTGTTAAAGAGGGTCTGAGGAGGAAGATTTATTACAGGATTTTTAAAGACATAATCCAAAGGACTAGCAGGTAGGAAAGAAAGTCAGTTATTTTTAGGGCCAGTGATTTCAATATGGAACTTGAGAATGAATCAGAAGTCCAGCTAGCAAGGAACCTGGATTTTGAACATGAAGCAGTTCTGTGCTGAAAATAGACTTAAGCTGCACCAGGATGGAGTCTGTGGCTAAATAAACAACATCACATTTTATCTTCTATATCTTGTTTGTAGTTTATGTCAGAGTGTTACATTTCAGTGATATGAAAGAGATGGTGGGGAAGGAGGGAAAACGGAGATGTAGGGGTACTTTTTTTTTTTGAGTCTGGGTTTTGCTCTATCGCCCAGGCTGGAGTGCAGTGGCGAGATATCGGCTCACTGCAACGTCCGCCTCCCAGGTTAAAGCAATTCTCGTGCTTCAGCCTCCCAAGTAGCTGGGATTACAGGCACCCACCATCACACCCAGCTAATTTTGTATAATTTTAGTAGACAGGGTTTCACCATGTTGGCCAGGCTGGTCTTGAACTCCTGACCTTAAGTGATCTGCCTGCCTCAGCCTCCCAAAGTGTTGGGATTACAGGCGTGAGCCATTGCACCTGGCTCAGTTTATCTTTGGAAAGAGGAGAGATTGCTCTTTGCAGTTTGGGCACAGGCTGATGTGACTTACCGCTGTAAACAAAAGTACTTTGAATGTAGGAATTAATTTGTTGGATACATATACTGAAAGCATGTTGAATTCTGATTTAAAAAAAATTTTTGAACATTTTTACTGTTATATGCTCATTGTAGAAAAACTGGGAAATATGTGAAGGGATAATGCCAAAAATTGACTAATTAAGCTTTTTGGTCTGTTTCTTGAATGTATATACGTTTCCTTTCAAAAAATTAGAATTATGCATCTCTTCACTTAAGAGTATATAGTATTTGTTTTTCTGTCATTAAATAGAATTTTTACTCCGGAAGTTTTGGAAAGAACAATAGATTTTAGACTTTTACATGTGATTAATATTCTGAAATGTGGAAGAATAACTTATTTCTACCTTTTCATTTGATATATAAGTTTAGAATCTACAAGGTTTTACCTTCAGGTAGTCCTGTCTCTACATTTGTGACAATACCCTGTTTGTTTTTATATTTAGTGTTTGGGTAGGCAATCACTTATTTGAGACTGACGTTTTATATTTGAAAGAACCTTAAGAACTTACTTGGTAATCTGTTTTAGACACAAAAATAACAGAAGAAACAATGTAGGGGCAAGGATATTCACTGTAACTTTATTTCTAAAGATAAAAAAGGAAATAACCTGAATTTTCCTTACTTGTGGAATAGTTGAATAAGTTCTGTTACATACATACCATGGAATGAATTAGTATACATACACACCCTGTTTAAAGGAACATGTAGGATGTGCATCTGTTGGCCTGGGGAATGCCCATAGTTTATCATGGTTGTCCTTAAACCAGATAAAGATATTTCATGTCGATAAAAGTCATAATCTACCATCTGTAGTAGTGATATAGTAGACTGACACTAATTGATACTGTGCATCTAGCATTGTACTAAATACATGTGGTAACCTTATTCAGTTCTCACAGTAACTCTAGGAGAGGTTTATTCATTTTATAGATTAAACTTAGAGCAATTAATTACTTTGCTCAGTGTCAATTTGGAAAGCTTAGGTTTTAACAAAATTTTTTTGAAGTATTACAGTAATGTGCACAAATCTTAATGAATTTTTACATATATATTCCCTTGAAACTATTACATACTTTTACCTTTTCCAGCACTCCAGTAGGCTCACTTGTGCCCCTTTCTCAGGTGATACCTCACTTGAATATAATCAATATAAGGGCAGGTGGTTTTCATGTACTTTATTCTGCTTACTGCAGTATTAATGTTGAGTATTTTCCTGGTTCTGGAATTGTGTTATTTCTTGATTTTTCCTAGTCTTTTCAGAAAAAAGGTAGAAAGCTGAACTGTATATGTAGACATGTTTAAAACAACATATATTTTAGTAATTTTAAAAAATAAGGGCTGGGCACGATGGCTTACGCCTGTAATCCTAGCACTTTGGGAGGCCAAGGTGGGCGGATCCATGAGGTCAGGAGATCAAGACCATCCTGGCCAACATGGTGAAACCCCATCTCTACTAGAAATACAAAAATTAGCCAGGCATGGTGGCACACACCTGTAGTCCCAGCTACTCAGGAGGCCGAGTCAGGAGAATCACTTGAACCCAAGAGGCAGAGGTTGCAGTGAGCTGAGATCGCAGAACTGCACTCCAGCCTGGGCGACAGAGCAAGACTGTCTCAAAACAAACAAACAAAAAAAAAAAATTGAGTAATTTTAAAGGAATTGTACTTTTATGTACCCTTTTAAAAGAAATTATAATGCCTTTCAAAATAACTATATGAGGATTATAATATATATAATAGTGTGTTGTGTTTTGCACAGACTGTATCTTAGCATTTATCATCTTGACAAAAAGTTTTAAACCCAAGATTTTCCATGAATCCTTAAACAAGTTTTAAAATTTTCTATAAATACATATT
Source organism: Macaca mulatta (assembly GCF_049350105.2). Lineage (NCBI taxonomy): Eukaryota > Metazoa > Chordata > Mammalia > Primates > Cercopithecidae > Macaca > Macaca mulatta. Next base: position 15,095,667 of record NC_133407.1, read on the forward strand.
TTCTTCTTTCCCTTCTTTTTCTTTCTCTGCTCCTTCTCTCTTCTCCCCCTTTCTCCCTCCCTCCTCCTCTTCCTCCCCCTCTCCCTCCCCCTCTCCCTTCTTTCTCCCTCTCTTCTTGGTCTTGCTCTGTCACCCAGACTGGAGTGTAGTGGTACAATCATGGCTCATTGCAGCCTTGACCTCCCAGGCTAAAGTGATCCACCCACCCTAGCCTCCTGAGTAGCTGGGCGTATAGGCACAGGCCACCACGCCTGGCTAATTCTTTAAAAAAATTTTCGTAGAGATGGGGGGTCTCCCTATTCATTTCCCACACTGATCTCCAACTTCTGGGCTCAAATGATCTTCCTGCCTTGGCCTCCCAAAGTGCTGGGTTTACAGGCGTGAAGCACTGAACCTGGCCTTTTTTTCTTCCTTCCTCTCTCCTGCCTTCTTTCCCTTTCCTTTTGTTTGTTTGTTTGTTTTTAGAGACAGGATCGTGCTATGTTGCCCAGCTGTTTTTGAACTCCTGGGCTCAAGCAGTCCTCTTGCCTCAGGCCTCCTGAGTAGCTGGGATGTAGTCCTTAAAGGTATATTTTTCTAATGAGAGGATTCATAGCTTTTTCTACATTGGACAAGGATTGGACCAGACTGAGAGATTTCTGAGTATCTTTCACCCTACCTCTTTGTCTACTGAATAATAGAAGCTTGCTAATTTAAGCTAATAAGACAAACAAAGATCCAGACTAGCAAAGTGTCTTCAGCTCACTAGACTCGCTTTTCTTTTTCTTTTTAATTTTCTTTTTTATTTATTTTTTGAGACAGGGTCTCACTCTGTCTCCTAGGCTGGAGTGCAACGATGCAATCTTGCTCACTGCAACCTCTGCCACCCAGGCTCAAGGGATTCTCTTGCCTCAGCCTCTGGAATACCTAGGACTATGGGCACATGCTGCCGTGTATGGCTAATTTTTGTATTCGTAGTAGAGACAGGGTTTTACCATGTTGGTCAGGCTGTTCTCCAACTCCTGGCTTCAAGTGATCCACCCACCTTGGCCTCCCAAAGTGCTGGGATTACAGGTGTGAGCCACCACGCCCAGCCGAAATGGTCATTCTTGATGAAGAGTATTTGCCACTATGTAATGCTGTAAAGAAAATAAAAATCAAATTCGGTATAGTCTTCACTTTGTCAGTAGAAATTGGAGCAAGTTTTCCTAGTTGTATTGATGTCTTAGTGTCATATTTTGAGTTCTTTTTGAACTGCAGAAGGACTGAGTTTAAAAACTTATTTGTGTTTAAGGCTGGGTGCGGTGGCTCATGCCTGTAATCCCAGCACTTTCGGAGGCCGAGGCAGGCAGATCACCTGAGGTTAAGAGTTCAAGACCAGCCTGGCCAACATGGTGAAACCGTCTCTACTGAAAATATAAAAGTAGCCAAGCGTGGTGGTGCATGCCTGTAGTCCCAGCTACTCGGGAGGCTGAGGCAGGAGAATCACTTGAACCTGGGAGGCGGAGGTTGGAGTGAGCCAAGATTGTACCACTGTACTCCAGTCCCCCATCCCCGCCCCATGCAAACAAAATAAAAAAGCAACCTGTATTTGTGTTTGCCTGGTTATGCCTGAATAAGAAGAGCAGTTAAGTCCTTGACTTTAACTGTGGAGTAAAAACTGTAGTCCCAACATGGAGCCACCAGAGGGTGGAGTACACATAGCTGGCTTTCCCTTTGGGCAGGGCTCTGGCTGGAATAGACTGCCTTTTGTCTTAACAGCTGGGGGCTGAGCCTTTGATGCTTCCACACGTGATAATATGAGTGAGACTTGTGATCTTACTCCCTTGCTGACTTGCTACTGCTGGATCAACCCCTAACTCTTCAAATAAAAAGAATTTCTCCTTGTTACTCCCCAAATGCATTTTCATTTGGAGACCAAATTCTACATGGAGAATACTCTGCTAAGAATGTTAATTAACAAGCCTGTAATCCCAGCATTTTGGGAGGGTGGATATCTGAGGTTGGGAGTTCGATACTAGCCTGGCCAACATGGTAAAACCCCCCATCTCTACTAAAAATATAACAATTAGGCTGGGCGTGGTGGCTCACACCTGTAGACCCAGCACTTTGGGAGGCTGTGGTGGGTGGATCACGAGGTCAAGAGATCGAGATCATCCTGGCCAACATGGTGAAACCCCGTCTCTACTAAAAATACAAAAATTAGCTGGGCGTGCTGGCACGTGCCTGTAGTCCCAGCTACTCAGGAGGCTGAGGCAGAATTGCCTGAACTCACGAGGCGGAGGTTGCAGTGAGCCGAGATTGCACCACTGCCCTCCAGCCTGACAACAGAGTGAGACTCCGACTCAAAAAAAAAAAAAAAATTATCCAAGTATGGTGGCACACACCTGTAATCCCAGCTACTTGGGAGGCTGAGGCATGAGAATTACTTGACTTTGGGAGATGGAGGTTGCAGTGAGCCCAGATTGCGTCACTGTACTCCAGCCTGGGCAATAGAGTGAGACTTTGTCTCAAAAAAGAAAAAAGAATGTTAATAAAGTACAGGTATAAGGCCCTAGAAACAGCATGTTTATTGGATTAAGAATTCTGTTAAATATTTCGGAAAGTTCTTTTTGCTTAGTTTCATTTTTCACAAAATGAGATTTCCTCCTGATTAGTTTCAGTTCATGTTACTAAAATTTTATGATAGGAATAGGACTTTAGAAATAAGGTTTCTAAAGCATTGAACTTAGCAAAATGGGAACTGTCACATCTTGGGCTCCATATTACCCTGGAGTCCCATTTGATGAAGCTAGAGTATGTGTTTTCAAGGATGGGTGGGGACATGAATCACAACAGTTGTATTTTTCAACTCTGGCAGAATTTTTGCATTTCTGAGCCAAAAATGGAACAAAAAATAAAACATGAAAAGTAAATTGAGAAGATAAAGCTAAAAACAGGACTAGTGTCTCATAGAATATTACTGTTGGTCTATATTAACTTTATATTTCATTAATACTGGATCATTCTTTATATTTCAGTTACAACCTAGACTATTGTTTCAGGAAGCCATGGTATTAAAATACTTATGGATTGGGGGAGAAAGTAGGAAATTTCTGAAAGTCTGGTTGTTCTCTCAGTGGATATTACCATTGAAGAATATAATAGTTTCCAATAGGGAAACCACTTTGAGCATAGCAAGTGTTACAGAGCCTTTTTTCTTCTGTTTTTTTTTTTGTTGTTGTTGTTGTTGTTGAGATGGAGTCTCGCTCTTATTGCCCAGGCTGTAGTGCAATGGCACGATCTCAGCTCACCGCAACCTCCGCCTCACAAGTTCAAGTGATTCTCCTGCCTCAGCCTCTGGAGTTGCTGGCATTACAGGGGCCTGCCACCACGCCCAGCTAATTTTTGCATTTTTAGTAGAGACAGGGTTTCACTGTGTTGACCAGGCTGGTCTCAAACTTCTGACCTCGTGATCCTCCTGCCTCAGCCTCCCAAAGTGCTGGGATTACAAGCGTGAGCCACTGTGCCCAGCCTAATTTTGTATTTTTAGTAGAGACGGGGTTTCACCATGTTGGTCAGGCTGGTCTTGAACTCCTGACCTCAAGTAATCTGCCCGCCCTGACCTCCCAAAGTGCAAGGCTTACAGGTGTGAACCACTCCACTTGGCCAACTCTTGATTTTTGTGCCTCAAGTGAGCTCCTACCTGTCTTTGAGGTTAGGAAATGGTGACTGTTCAATTCCTTGATCAGAAATCGGGAGTAATCCTCAACTCTTCTTTCTGTTACACTTTACATCTAATATAGCAGAAAACTGACGGATTTATGCTGATCTGATAGGTGAAAAATGATTTCAGTGTGGTTTTAATTTGCATTTCTCTAATGGAAGTTGAGTGTCTTTCAATACGTTTAAGAACTGTTGACATTTCCTTCTTTTGTGGACCCCCACATGTCCATTTCATTTGCTCATTTTTTTCTTCTAGGGATACTGGACATTTGTTAGTAATTTTTGGAGACAGAGTTTTGTTCTTGTTGCCCGGGCTGCAGCGCGATGGCACAATCTCAGCTCACTGAAACCTCCGCCTCCCAGGTTCAAGCGATTCTCCTGCCTCAGCTTCCCAAGTAGCTGGGATTACAGGCATGCACCACCACACCCAGCTAATTTTTGTATTTTTAGTAGAGATGAGGTTTCTCCACGTTGGTCAGGTTGGTCTCAGACTCCCAACGTCAGGTGATCTGCCCACCTCAGGCTCCCAAAGTGCTGGGATTACAGGCGTGAGCCACTGTGCCCAGCCCATTTGTTCACAATTTTATAGGAGCTCTTTATGTACTGGGGAGATTAGCCCTTTATCTTGCAAATATTCCCTCTGTGACACTTTTTTTTTTTTTTTTTTTTTTTTTACTTGACCAATTAGAATCCGAGTCAAAGGGCATAGTATTTAATTTGTTGACAGGTGCAGCCACATTGCCTTTTAGAAAGACTTTTTAGTTTATATTCTGTACATTATTCAAGGTTATTTCTCCCCCATACTTGCCCACTTGATTTTTAATTAAATACTTCTTCTTTTGTTTGTTTGTTTGTTTTTGAGATGGAGTCTCACTCTGTCGCCCAGGTTGGAGTGCAATGGCATGATCTCAGCTCACTGCAACCTCTGTCTCCTGGGTTCAAGCGATTCTCCTGCCTCAGCCTCCAGAGTAGCTGGGACTGCAGGCGCCTGTCACCACACCCGGCTAATTTTTTGTGTTTTTAGTAGAGATGGGATTTCACCGTGTTAGCCAGGATGGTCTCTATTTCCTGGCTTCATGGTTCGCCCGCCTCGGCCTCCCAAAGTGCTGGGATTACAGGCATGAGCCACCGGGCCCAGCCTAATTAAATACTTCTTATGGCCAGGTGTGGTGGCTCACACCTGTAATCCCAGCACTTTGGGAGGCTGAGGCAGGTGGATCGCCTGAGGTCAGGAGTTCAAGATCTGCCTGGCCAACATGGCGAAACCCTGTCTCTACTAAAAAATAATACAAAAATTAGCTGGGCGTGATGGCGGGCACCTGTAATCTCAGCTACTCGGGAGTCCAAGGCAGGGAGAATTGCTTGAACCTGGGAGGCGGAGATTGCAGTGAGCCGAGATTGCGCCACTGCATTCCAACCTGGGCGACAGAGCGCAGCTCCCTGTCAAAATAAATAAATAAAAAATAATAAATATTTCTTATTGAGCTGATAATCAGCATAAACCTTTTGTTAATTTTTATTTCCTAAATTCTTGTGAGGTTGAGTGTAATTTTAAATATAAATGGTGTATTTTTCAAAAGTTTGTATTCTTCATTTTGAAAATTATTTCTTACTGTTTTCAGAATACAGATCCATTGTTAAATATACTGCATATATCTTCTTCCAATCTGTATCTTAGTTTAACTTTTTAAAGTCTCTTGCCATAAAGGTGTATTTTAGTGTTTCTCTATCTGTTGAATGAACGTAAGCAACTTTTCTTTGTAACAGACTGTATATATGTTGTTTTCCTTCACCAGCCTTGGAGTGATGTAGTTGTATTTTGATAACCCCTTGTTGAATTTTGATCCTATACTCTAGAATCCTTTATATATATATATATATATTTTTTTTTTTTTTTTTTTTTGAGACGGAGTCTCGCTCTGCCGCCCAGGCTGGAGTGCAGTGGCCAGATCTCGGCTCACTGCAAGCTCCACATCCCGGGTTCACGCCATTCTCCTGCCTCAGCCTCCCGAGTAGCTGGGACTACAGGCGCCCGCCACCTCGCCCGGCTAGTTTTTTGTATTTTTTAGTAGAGACGGGGTTTCACCGTGTCAGCCAGGATGGTCTCGATCTCCTGACCTCATGATCCGCCCGTCTCGGCCTCCCAAAGTGCTGGGATTACAGGCTTGAGCCACCGCGCCCGGCCTATATATTTTTCTGTAAGCCCCCTGGGAGTATGGACAAGGTATTGGTAGTTATAAAGATTCATGTGATACTATAAGCATTCTTTAATTTTTACTGATTTTCTGCATGCCAAATTATACTGTCATTTTTATTATTTAATAACATAATCCAGAAATCATTTTTTGTGGATTTGGAGTACATTATTAATTTTTTTGCAGCATTTTCCTAATTATCTAGATTGATGTGTGAATGTCTGTGTTTTCTAATGAACACTAAAAGTGGAAACAACCCAAATATCCATCAACTGATGAATGGATAAACAAAATTTGGTATGTTCTTTACACAATGGAATAGTATTAGGCAATAAAAAGGAATGAATATTATTTGACAATAAAAAGGACTGACACATACTACATATGGGTAAACCTTGAAAACATTATGCTAAGTTTAAAAAGCAAGGCACAAATACCCACATATTGTATGATTCTGTTTATAAAAGTATCTAGAGTGGGCAAATCATAGAGACAGAAAGTAGATTGGTGATTGCTAGCAGTTGGCCGGGCCGGGGGTGGGAGGTGGGTGTGGGGGAGGGATTGGAAATGACTACTAATATAGGTTTCCTCTTAGGATGATGCAAATGTTCTAAAACTGGTAGTGGTGATGGTTGTACAACTCTGACTATACTGAAAACTAATGTATTACGTACTTTTTAAAAATGTGAATTTTATGGTATGTAAACTATGAGAAAAGCTGTTACAAAAATTAGTCTTAGGTAATGCAAGCATAATAAAAATTTAGTGTAAGAGAGTGGCAGATGAAGATAAATTGACAGAGAAACGTTTGTCTCCTGTAATAATGTAAGGACAGAAGGTTGGTGTGATTTTTCAGGGAAAAGAAGGATCAACCTGAATTTGCTTCTCTAGCAAGTTAACTATCATTGTGTAATATATGTTCTGAGAAACATGCATTTTGAATTATGTTAAGCAAAGTGATGTTCTTTATAAGGATTGTTTTTTATACACAATTTCTTTAAATAGGTCAGTCTTACGAAATTCGGATGCTGGATAATCGGAAAATGGGTGATATGCCTGAGATCAGTGGAAAATTAGTAAAGGTAAGGACAGTCCATTTTAATTCCCAAATGGATATTGCTGTGATTGAATGAGTTTTTGTTTTAAAAAAATTAATTTCACTTCAATAATTGTTGTATTACAACTTTTTAACTTTTTGAGCTATATTTTGTTTATTCACCTGTAAAATGGGAATTACAGCCATTATTGGGTAGAGTAATTGTGAAAGACCCTTGGAAATCAAGGAACAATAGAAAAGTTTGTTGCAGTTATGGGGTAAAAAACTCACCACCACAACAAAAAACTATAAGCCTCTCTAAAAGTAAAAGATAATATGGGGAAGAATGTCAGTGTTGGCATAAAACTTTAAAAAATCCTTTACCTTGTAAAATTTCATTTAAAAAATTGAAATCTCTGTTCACCCTACCCATGTATCTGAATTAAGATGTCATCATCCTAGATGTAGGAGGCATAGCTGTTTTCCAGCTAACCTGTTCTTTTAGGATATATCTTCAGAACCATCCCTGCCCCCAGCCCCTCCTCGCCTGTATCCATCATACATCATGGCTAGTTATAAATTCCATAGCATTACAGGGCAGGGTTAATGAAAGAATCTTAATTGGGGAAAGGTGAAACCTCATGTGACTACGTGTTAGCAAGAGACAAGTTCTCTTGATCCTTCCATCTCCCCACAGAGTGGCATGTCAGGGCCCAGGTGCTGCTGGGCCCTCATTGTGGAGGGGCATCCTATTGGAAAGACACTGCCCTCTGTGGATCTGCCTTTTTGGTGGGTAAACATGGGAAGGGCATCCTTGTGGTGGGAATTGGATTCAGGCAATCTAAATTTGGTGTGTTAACTAATGTGGCATGTCTGGGAAAGCCAGCTGCCCAGTACCTGGAGGGCACCTGGAAGGTTACTTGGGGATCAAATGATAGGTTACCAAAGGTGCTTTGGAACTTCTTGAATGTGCAGAACATATTCAGCAGTGTGCTTTCTCTGATTGTTCTGTTTTTGTCTGTCTTTGTTCTGTGTGGTTTTTTTTTTTTTTTTTCTTTTTGTCTTATTGTTAGGGCCTCATCACATGTAAGATGCTGGGTTTTTTTTGTTTGTTTGTTTAAATGTATCAGTGTAAAAGAGTTGGAAAGTTGTTTTAATTGTAAACTCCATAATAAAATTTAGTAGGATTTGATGGGCCCTATATTGAGGTCTTTAAAACTGGATCCAAAAATGTTAGAACAATTTTTAAAATATTTTATTATGGTAAAATTTGAACATACCCAGAAGTAAAGAAAATGGTACAATGAATCCACATATATCCATCATATGGTGGTATATAATAAATATATCTGGTATATATCATGAGTTCTTACAAGTTCTCCTGCCAACTTCAACATGCTCCACAATTTACCAGTCTTGTTTCATCTATTCCCCCTTGTGCTTTTTTTGTGTATGCTGGATTACAGAATTTACTAATTCGTAATTTTAACTCATTTCCTCATTCATGACCATTCAGTGTTCTGAGGAAAATATAACAAACTTTGACATCCAGACCAAATGCCAAAATTCAGTGTCCATCAAGGCATTGAAGAAAATCAATTCTGAAACAATTGTCTTTGTCATTTATCAGTGGAGACAGGCTGGCTTTCCAGGGCAGTTCCCTGAATAGGTGGTAGGATTTAGGAATAATTACTCTGATAGGTGATACCTAATGCTTAAAATATTTTGGCAAGCTGGTTGAAATATCTGTCAGATTAACTTGGAATAGCAGGGTTAAGTTGTATAACTGCTTTTAAGTTCAACTTCCTTGTATTTACTTGCAAATTAAAACATGTAAAAACATTTAATACATAAAATTAGTGCAAGTAAATAAAGGGAAAAGTGATACCTCATTATGACATAATGAACTACTGTTAGTAACAAAACCATTAACTTATAAATGCACAATAAATGTTTCGCTGACACAACACTAGTTGTTAGTATACTAGACAAGTATATTCCACTTATTCTGAAGGCATCAGTATCTAAATATTTAGCTCACTGATTGAAAAGAGTTAATTTTTTTTTTTTTTTTTTTTTTTTGAGACGGAGTCTCGCGCTGTCACCCAGGCTGGAGTGCAGTGGCCGGATCTCAGCTCACTGCAAGCTCCGCCTCCCGGGTTCACGCCATTCTCCTGCCTCCGCCTCCCGAGTAGCTGGGACTACAGGCGTCCGCCACCTCGGCCGGCTAGTTTTTTGTATTTTTTTTAGTAGAGACGGGGTTTCACCGTGTTAACCAGGATGGTCTCGATCTCCTGACCTCGTGATCCGCCCGTCTCGGCCTCCCAAAGTGCTGGGATTACAGGCTTGAGCCACCGCGCCCGGCCGAAAAGAGTTAATTTTTAAAGCACTTTACATTGACTTCATCTTTGATAAGCCAGCTGCATGATTTTTGGTGGATGTGCCAGGCATTCAGTTATATTCTGTAAGCTTGTCTGGGATTAAGAGCTACTGTCTGCTGCTACCAAAGACTGCAGGATGAATTTCTTGGAAATCACATCCTTTTTTTAGCTAGAGAGTCCCTAAAATATGCTTCAAACTTCTAGAGTTTTATTTACTGGCCCTAGGATCTTCGACTATGCTACTTAAATCTTGGGGGGAACCTTAGGGATCAAGTGATAGGTTTGCAGAGGTGCTTTGGAACTTCTTGAATGTGCTGAACATATTTAGCAATGTGCTTTCTCTGATTGTTCTGTTTTCGTCTTTTTTTGTTCTGTTTTTTTCTTTCAGTCTTATTGTTAGGGCCCCATCACATGTTGCTAGTTCTGAAAATGTAGTCAATCTCCTTTTAGGGAGAACTTTCAGATAATGAGATTTTTCTCCCCATTTCATTTAAGAAGTTCCTTTCCTCTCTCCCTCCCTTCTCCCTCTCTTTTTCTCTCCCTTCCTCCCTTCCTTTTCTTTCCTTCCTTTTTTCCTTTCCATTCTTTTTTGGGTAGGGTTTTCTGGTAGAAACTGGAAAACCTGCTAGACAAATTCTAAAAGAGCTATACAATGCTAGAATTTTTCTTACATATCTTGTAATTTCCTAACTTTGATCCTCCTTTTATCTTCTTTAGTATTTTAGTCTGACCTAGAATGGGGCTTAGTAAAGCTCTGAAGTCTAATATCTGTATTCTCATACTGTTTTCATCTGAGTATGTGTATTTAGTATGGTTCTCACCGAATATGGAACAATTAGAATTGTGATATTTTCTGTGCTGTACTTTTGTCTGGAGACAAGCTGGCTAGCAAATGTGAACCGCTGGCACTGGTGTCTTAGGGGCCACCACTAGCCTATGCACCATCACTATGAGAGCTTTGCTGTGGTCAGGTGTGAAGTGGGTGCTGGGTAATGGGTTGGGCAGGCCCTGCAGGTGTGGGTGCAGGTGAGGAAGATGGGCATGGAATAAAGCAGCCACTGAGCCCTATAAATTTCTCCCACATTGGCCTCTTTTTTAAACTATCTCAAAGAAAAAAATTGCTACTTTTAATTGGCTACTGGGACTACAGGTGCCCACCACCACGCCCGGCTAATTTTTTATGTTTTTAGTAGAGACAAGGTTTTACCATGTTAGCCAGGATGGTCTCGATCTCCTGACCTCCTGATCTGCCCTCCTCGGTCTCCCAAAGTTTTGGGATTACAGGCATGAGCCACCACACCCAGCCAAAAAAACTCAATTGTTAACTGTTATTTTAAATTAACAAAGTTTTACCATTGTGCCTGGGTTTCTCTGTCTCTGTCTTTTCATTTTTAATAACTCCTGTATGCATCTGGTATTTTCTTTATAGGAATATAATTCTTGCTCATTAATTTTAGTGGGAAGAACCTTAATTTTGAATTGTAATAACAAATTATTTTATTTATCAAACGTAAGTTACCATTTTATTTATAATTTTAATTTCTGAGTTATAATTCTTTGCACCAAGTAATTGTACCGTAATCCAGGTATCCAAGGGCAAAAGAGTTCACTTATGGAATGTTTAAAACAGAATCTGGTTGTGTATGTTCTACTGCTATGGGTTAACACATAAGAAGTAGAAATGGTCCTGCATTTTAGCTGGAGCAGTTTAAAAGTACTCATTTTCCCCACTTATTCCACAGAGCATCATAAGGGTTGTATTCCATGACAGACGGCTACAATACACAGAGCATCAGCAACTTGAAGGATGGAAGTGGAATCGCCCAGGAGACAGACTTCTTGATTTAGGTACAGGCAGTGATCAAAAGACCATGGAGATGAGGGCATTGTTTAGCTATGCCCAGTAATGTGTTATGTGGGCATCATGAATTACTTGTGTGGGGAAAGTTTTGGTGTTTGTGGATTTTATGTCTTGTCTTTTTTTTTTTTTTTTTGAGACAGAGCCTTGCTCTCTCACCCAGGATGAAGTGCAGTGGCACGATCTTGGCTCACTGCAGCCTCCACCTCCCGTCTTCAAGTGATTTTCCTGCCTTAGCCTCCCAAGTAGCTGGGATTGCAGGCATGTGCCACCATGCCTGGCTAGGATCTTGTGTCTTTAGAGTTGTTTTCCATATATACATACACACACATATATATATGTATGCATGTATACATTTTTTTATTTTTTTCCCATCCTTGTATTATAAAGAACCGAGAGAGTTGTTGTATAGTTAAAGAGTCAAGTAACTTTTTGGTGCTAAACTAATGTGAACCTGGAATTCTACGATTTTGAAACCATTTAATTGTAAACTGGTACCATCTTTTCTTTTTTTTTTTTGAGATGGAGTTTTGCTCTGTCACCCAGGCTGGAGTGCAGTGGCATGATCTTGACTCACTGCAACCTCCACCTCCTGGGTTCAAGCGATTCTTGTGCCTCAGCCTTTTGAGTAGCTGGGACTACAGGCATGTGCCACTGCATCCGGCTAATTTTTGTATTTTTAGTAGAGATGGGGTTTCACCATGTTGGCCAGGCTGATACCAAACTCCTGAGCTCAGGTGATCCACCTGCCTTGGCCTCCCAAAGTGCTGGGATTACAGGCGTGAGCCATCGCGCTCAGCCTTATCATATTCTTAAAAAAATGAAATACAAACCATGGTAGGGGAAACTATGATACTTGTTTAGGGTAGGTTTCCATGTTGAGGAAGTTGATCATGGAGACCATTGAAGGACAGAGTTCAAAGCAGTTACAATTATTTCATTAGAATATAATAGGTTGTAAGTTTTTAAGTTATTTAAAGTGGATGAGTTTTTATGTAACTTCTTTTTAAAACATAGATATTCCAATGTCTGTGGGAATAATTGACACAAGGACAAATCCAAGCCAGTTAAATGCGGTTGAATTTCTGTGGGACCCAGCAAAACGCACCTCTGCTTTCATTCAGGTTTGGATTTTTACATTATTAGAAGCATACTAACCTAGTTGTTTAGGTCATGGCAGGATTGAATTTTTGATACAGTATCATTTCCTTGAAATGCCTATTTGTAAACTATGTTGTAGTGTCTTTCTATATAGATAGTTAGGTTTAATCTAGTAAGTTCATCCTATTTTAAACTAACATATATGAAGACATTCTATGATATGGAAAGCATTATTCAAATGTTATTTTTACCACTAGTAGTCCCAATAATGAAAATGTCTGTTTTTCATGAGATGTGTTTCTCTTGAACAAAAGTTGCCATTTAAGAGGATACAATTGAAAAAAGATTGAGGTTTTAAAATTCCTTCAAGCATTATTTTAAAAACATTCTAATACTGAAAAATTCAAACCTCTACAAATAGGATAATAATGATGATTAATTGTCCATGTAACTGTCACCTGGCTTTAGCAGTTTTTTGTAGTTTCTTCCCCCTTTTATTGTTGGAGCACTGTTTTTTTTTTTTGTTTGTTTGTTTTTTGAGATGGAGTCTCATTCTGTCATCCAGGCTGGAATACAGTGGCTTGATCTTGGCTCACTGCAATCTCTGCCTCCCAGATTCAAGCGATTCTTATCTCTCAGCCTACCGAGTAGCTGGGATTACAGGTGTGCACCACAATGCCTGACTGATTTTTGTATTTTTAGTAGAGATGGGGGTTTCACCATGTTGGCCAGACTGGTCTTGAGCTCCTGACCTCAAGTGATCCGCCTGCCTTGTCCTCCTGAAGTGCTGGGATTACAGGTGTGAGCCACCGTGCCCAGCCTGTTAGAGTACTTTAAAGCAAGTTTCAGACATACTATTTCATCCATAAATATCGTGTCTCTAAGAGATGATTTTTTAAAAGTAACTGTAATATCATTATTCTATATTTTAAAAAAATAGTAATTCTAATACCCAGAATGTTCAAATTTGTATGTGGTGAAATTTAAACTACCAGGTAGGTAATATATACAAGAGGAAAACCACTTACTGGCTGACCAGCCTACACAAGCTATGCTTTGCATGAACTGTAAAAAATAACTTGAATTTTGCCTTTTGGTATTCTACCAATATTATTCTCCATCAGTTAAATCACTGGGGGCATGGTTTATATCAGCCAAATATTGATATAAACTCATACTGTTGGTGTTTGTCTATAAGGCAACTAGTTATGTAGTAAATCAGACTGATACAAGACCTGGCTTTACATCTCAGGTTGTATTGTCATATTGCAGAGATCAGTTTTAATAGTGAGTCATTAGAAGAGGGGATGTGTAGCAGTCAGAAATGACCAAGGTCTTGCTGTTAACTCTGTGTGAAACCCTAAGGATGTCATCCAGGTGGGTATTAGGAGACAGGGCAGGAGTGGTAGAAGGATGAGTATTGCCCTCTGGATCCTGAATAGTCTTTGAAGAGTTGACCAAAGAGTTTAGATGGATACAGAATAGTATGGGTAGTGGGCTTTCTGGACTATGAAATTTCCCCAGGCAAAGTATCACAAATTAGTGTCTGTAGGAACGGCAGTAAGATAGTTGGCTGGGTAGAGCAGGGCTAATGGCAGTAGAGGACAAACAACAGAAGCTCTAAATGATGAGGTGAAGATTGCTGTGGATTGAACAGGGCTTAGGACCCTGGGTCTGAGATTAGCAGACAGTCCCAGGTGGAGGTGGGCAGTATACATAGGAAGCTACTGTAGTGTTGTACCCCTGATTGGAGCCAAGTCCTGCATTAGAGGAGAGGCATTGTGATGGGCAAGAGCTCAGAAAGTCTGGAGAGGCTCAGCTGGATTTGTGAGAGGGAAGCCATATCTTAAAAACAATTAGAGAGGTTCATAGATAATTTGGCTAGTATGTGTGATGAGTTCATTTTAAAGGATCTTGAATTTATAGTGGTGTCAGGTCACTCAAGAGGGAACAAAATAGAAAAATAACCAGTGGTAGGTCTTTGAATCCATTTCAGCCTGAATCGTTTTATAGGTACACTGCATCAGCACAGAATTTACTCCACGGAAGCACGGAGGTGAAAAGGGAGTGCCCTTTAGGATCCAGGTTGACACATTTAAGCAGAACGAAAACGGGGAATACACAGATCATCTACACTCAGCTAGCTGCCAAATCAAAGTTTTTAAGGTAAGAGAGAGAACCCGGTTTTCCGTAATTAAGGCTCAGTTTTGCCTATAAAGCTGTGTGTCTGCAACCTGATGGATGAAATAGTATACTTTGTTTTTAAGCCTAAAGGTGCAGACAGGAAACAAAAAACTGACCGAGAGAAGATGGAGAAGAGAACAGCTCATGAAAAAGAAAAGTATCAGCCGTCCTATGATACCACAATCCTCACAGAGGTAATGTAGTGCAGCATTTGGTTTTGGAAGAGAAGCAAAGGTTGCATATTAGTCTATTTCCAAGATGAGTTTTGCTACAAAAGGGTTGGGGAAGATTGGGTGGCAGTTTGACACGTTATTGTTTGTGAAATTTGTGGGGAAAATATTTAAATTTGGGGATTTTGTTAGACTGTTTCCTGGGTGGGATCTTAAATGAAGATGCTGAAATCCCAATGAGGTCTTAGAAACAGACCTTAAAAACTTTGAAGTTGGCAAGAGACTTAAGTTGGGGCCTAGAAAGTCCAATTTTTGTCACTGCTGGGGTTTTGCATTTTCTTTAACTTTGAATCCTGTTAGTCATACATTTGTTTAATTGGACTGAAGAGACATGAAACAGGGTGTTAGATCTTTCTTTGTATAATGAAAAGACATTGATCCCAATCTTTGGTGTTTGTCCAGATGAGGCTTGAGCCTATAATTGAAGATGCAGTTGAACATGAGCAGAAAAAGTCCAGCAAGCGGACTTTGCCAGCAGACTACGGTGATTCTCTGGCAAAGCGAGGCAGTGTAAGGGACTTCTGCTTCTCTTTTCATTGTGCAAGAAACCTTGTGCAGTGTTAGATATAGGACCAACTTCCACCGCAAAGTAAAGCCAAAATTGTTTTTGATGTCCATGTCTTGATTTAATTTGCTTTTGTTTAGACTTCCTGCTTCTGTTTGTTCCTCACTGAGGAAAATTTCCTAAATCTAACACTTTAAAACAAAGCAAAAAACAATGTTGACCATATTGGGTGGTTTTGGAGGGAAAAAAAGACACTCAGAGATATGTATTCCCTCCCTGACTCCTTCCCTTCCTCCTTCCCTCCCTCTCTCTCCTCCACACACATACCTCCTTCAAGAGCACTGAAATTAATTGAAAATACTTTCTTTAGTAAATTAGCTATTATTTTTGTGTAACTGAAAAGGGTCTTGCTTTCTCATATGTATACTTGATAAGAAAATTTCGTGGACAGTTAGATGATGGCAGCAAGCTTGACATTAACACGTGCAGTTCTTTGTCACATTTTTCTGCATGTAGCATAAAAATGTGTGTCTGTCTATGCTTCTAAAAGCCTGTTTGGCAGCACTGGTAGAAGAAAAAAACTGATGGGATTCATGTTTCTTCTTGGCACTTGCATTGCGAATTAATGCTTCGGGCCAAAGTAGTGTACCTTGCTACACGTAGACCTGGGTCCCCCTCAATATGCAGTCAGGGTCATCTGGTTGAATATGTGGTTTGTCCGGTTAAGTATAGCAAATCTTTATTTTATGACATGACTCTTCATCTATTAGTCCACAAAGGATGATCCTGCTTTGCAAACTTAGATCAGCTACATACCTTCAGTAAATGTAAACACAGAACATTAAAGAATCATTTAAAATAATTGTCATCATATGTATTCATGACTGCTGTATTCACTGTTGCAGTCTTTGCACTATTAAAGTGCCAGAGGATTTTTCACTCTTACACATATCACAATTACTGTGGTTAAATGTAGACTTTGAATGTTACTGTCACAAGCACTATCACAAGAAACTCATTTCCAATTATAGTATTGAATAAAAATGTTTTAGTGCTTCTCTATGCAATGAAATTGAAATTGTACTCATCCTAGTGCCACTGGAAGCGCACATTACATTTTCTTTAACTGGGCTTTTTTTTAAAAAAAAAAATCGAATCAAAGATTGTTAAAACAGCTGTATATTCTTTCCTAAAACACCCACCACAGCAATTTTGTTTTTATCCTTTTCTGATTTCCCAGCTGAAGACCCACCAATGGTTCTTAGTAAACTTCTTTGTGTGGGGGGATTCTGGTAACTCACTTTTCCTCTCCTGTTATAAACTATTTAACTAGTAAAGAAGTGGGTTCTGGTAATTCCTAAATAAAAGAAATTCATTATAGCCCAGATGTAATCTGAAGATGGGAAAACTGTTGGTAAATTCTTAATGATTCTTAACTCAAGTCTGAAGTATGCAAAACGTCAGCAGTTCACTGGCCTGGGATTTCACATCTTCGTCGTGTATTGCTTGCTGCCCTGGCTGTATTTGATTTTGTTCAGATGCTTCTAGGGGTGGTTAGAGCTCATTTTGAAAACCTGTTTTTAAAAAAGCAGGGTATAGATTGATCCCTTAAAAAAGAAAGTTTGCAGAATTTCATGTTTCTTCAAATTTCTACAAAGGAAGGCCAACGTTTCATAGAGTTTTTGTCTTGTTACAGTTGGCTTTCAGTAAAAAGGGATATCCAGATTTACTGTTAGAGTCGAAAAGATGCCGAATGAAATGGTCCCACACTGAATAGTCACTACTGGTTACCAGGAGATGCTGTACAATAAAACTCTTAGTGTGTCTGTTGGTCTTCATCTCTGAGCTGTATATGATTGGCTCAAATGATGACTGCCAATTTCTACAGCCTAAAATGGGTGATCATTCTTTACCTGGGGAGGGACTGTGTTCATGGTGTACTGAAACCATAACTATGAGCGCAGGCCAGGCATTGCTGGCACCATTATGAATTACAGACTCTCTTCAGGAGCATAGGCACTGCACCATTGCTTGCTTTTCGAATGTTAGAAGAATCTAAATACCTAAAAGCAAAATTTTATGGAGTTTTGGTAAACTTGGTGTTTCTACATTACTCTGCCATGCTAACTTGAAGCTTTTTGATGACTTCATTTCTTCAAATGGCTGGCAATAATTACCAAAAGTTTAGAGAGACTTGATACTTTTAATATTAAATGGTTTACATTATTTATATGTGCATGTTATGCTGTGTTATATTTTACGTGTGGAGGGGATGTTGCAGCAGGAAAATCTTTCAGATAGTAGAGGTGAGGCGACAGTGTGTGATGCCCATGATTAGATTTGCTAGTCAGCTCACAGGGTCTTGGGTTTATCAAACAGTGTAAACTGAGGAGGTGATACTTTGTAAGATGGAAAGAAAAACAAGGGTCTAGTTTTTTGTTTTGTTTTGTTTTTTTTTTTTGAGATGGGCTTTTGCGGTGTTGCCAAGGCTGGCCTCCAACTCCTCAAGCAGTCTTCCTGCCTCAGACCTCTGAGTAGTTGGACCACAGGTGTGTGTGTGCCATCTCACCTGGCTTAAAAGGCCGTACTTTTACAAGAATGGGCATTGTTGTGTAAAATGTATTTTATAGCAAAGTTGGTATGCCATGCAATAAGTTTATTCAAAGCTCTCCAGCTAAATTAGATTTCTTTTTTGAAAGTTGACTGGTAATAGAACTAATAAGTCTGCAGTCATTTTTCTTATTTTTAAGGGGATAAATAATTGGGTAGTTGAGATTATTTTCCATGTATCCATTGCTTTTGATGGATGTCAGACAAGCGTTTCAAGCCCCTGTAACCATTGGTGAGACTTAATTTCTGCCCTCAGTGTGCTTCACAGTTTCTTAGCTCCATTACACCAGTAGTCTTGACACTTACCTACTCAAAATAATTTTAAAATTTTTTTAGAGACAGTGTCTTGCCTAGTCATCTGGGCCTGGAGTGCAGTAGTGTGATCAAAGTTCACTGCAGCCTCAAACTCCTTAGCTCAAGTGATGCTTCCATCTCAGCCTCCTGAGTAGCTAGGCCTACAGGCACACACTACCATGCCTGAGTACTTTTTAAATTTTATTTTTGTTGAGACAGGTTGCTGTGTTCCTCAGGCTGATCTCCAACTCCTGGCCTCAGAATGATACTCCCACCTTGGCCTCCGAAAGTGCTGGGATTATAGGCATGAGCCATCATGCCTGGCCTCAAAAGAATTTTGAGAAAGGATACACTTGCACCTTTCCAGATTGACATCTGAAAGTTTTCATCATAAAATTTTTCATCATAAATTTAAATAGCTGCAAAGGAAGCAATGTTCTGGCATGGTGGCGATTTGTATTTACAATTTAAGATAAAATTGTAACATTACTCTTGAGGTGCATCCTATGGAATCTAAATGCCATAGCAGTTTGACCACTGCTATTGTTCATTCAAAAAATTCATTAAATCCAAAATTTTACTCTGTTCTTCCTTCTTGGTCTCATGTTTCTAATTCACTCCCTTTAAATTTTATCTTAATATGACATAGTTTTATGCCTGAAAATCTTTAGAAATTTTTTTCTTATTTATTTTTATTTTTTCTTCCTGAGGCTTCAGATGACCAAACTGAAATTTTTAAATGATCACCCCAAAAAAATTACCTTTCAACAAATTTACATAAATTGAAATTTAATTTTTAAAATTTGCTATGACCATAGCGTCTTAACTCGGTCAAGATATTTAAAACTTATTAGTACCAATTTATCAAAACAACAAATCCTACAGATTTTGATGAAAATTTATTAAATGTAAAAATAGAAATATTATTGGAAGTGCATCTTGAATGATGAGACAGAGTAGAATTAACTTCTAGAATTTTATAGATGTGAGAAATTTTGTTTTTTCTTTCAGCAATGCCATTTAGGTCCTGGAAGTCCTTTTGAATCATCTGTCAAAAATCCCAGGGACATTTTTGTGTGATCTACTAGATTATTTCAATATATGTCAGTTGACAATAGGTCCTCCTGAATTATTTTGATAGCAAATAGTTGAAAATCACCTTTTTTTTTTTTTTTTGAGAAGGAGTCTCGCTCTGTCGCCCAGGCTGGAGTGCAGTGGCCAGATCTCAGCTCACTGCAAGCTCCGCCTCCCGGGTTTATGCCATTCTCCTGCCTCAGCCTCCGGAGTAGCTGGGACTACAGGCACCTGCCACCTCGCCCGGCTAGTTTTTTGTATTTTTTAGTAGAGACGGAGTTTCACCGGATTAGCCAGGATGGTCTCAATCTCCTGACCTTGTGATCCACCCATCTCGGCCTCCCAAAGTGCTGGGATTACAGGCTTGAGCCACCGCGCCCGGCCTGAAAATCACCTTATTTACAGAAAAACTTAGTCATTAGAGTTATGTACTTTTCTTTTTTTCAAGATGGGGGTCTCACTGTGTTACCCAAGTGGGAGTGCAGTGGTGCAGTCATGGCTCACTGCAGCCTTCCCTTCCCGGATTCAAGTGATTCTCCTGTCTCAGACTCCCAAGTAGCTGTGACTACAGGTGTGCACCACCACACCTGGCTTTTTTTTTTTTTTTTTTTTAAATCCTAGTGTCTTTAGCTTGGCTTTGAGAGAGTCTTTCTTCATTTTATTTATTTATTTATTTATTTTTTATTATTTTTGCGATGGAATCTCACTCTGTCACCCAGGCGGGAGTGCAATGGCATGTTCTCGGCTCACTGCAACCTCCACCTCCCGGGTTCAAGCGATTCTCCTGCCTCAGCCTCCCGAGTAGCTGGGATTACAGGCGTGCGCCACTATGCCCAACTAAGTTTTTGTATTTTCAGTAGAGATGGGGTTTCACCATGTTAGCCAGAATGGTCTCAATCTCCTGACCTTGTGATCCACCTGCTTCAGCCTCCCAGAGTGTTAGGATTACAGGCGTGAGCCACTGCGCCCAGCCTCATGTTTATTTTATTGTTTTTATTTTTTGGTAGAAACAGGGTCTCACTATGTTGCCCAAGCTGGTCTTGAACTCAAGCTATCCTGAGCTATCCTGGGCTGCTGCCTTGGCCTCCCAAAGTGCTGGGATTAAGGGTATGAGTCACCATGTCCAGCCTGGGAAAGTCTTAAACCCCAAGGCTATGGTTAGATGTGATGCCTTTCTTGTGTAAAATGAGAGAAGGATGATTATGAAAGGGGACCCTTGAAACTGAGTCCTCAGATGCATTGGTTTTTAGAAAGAATACCTGTACAGTGAAATCACATCATGTGATGTCTATATGTCAAGTTTGAAGACTTCTATTTGAGATTACCCTGGCATGCTTAGCATGCTTTTGACTTTGACTTTTTCAACTCTCCTAATTGTAATAGTTCATGTATCTCCGTGTCTTTGTTCTGTTTCTGGTCAGAATTTTGCCTGGAGCTGAAAAATACTAAAGTTTACCATAACACTTCCAGAAAATATAAAACAGAGAGAGAGAGAGAGAGAGAGAGAGATAGAGGCAGTACTGTACACAGTTGATGTATTTTGATGCTCGGCCTGTCTGGTCTGTCTTGAGGATTATTACTCTTTAGAGGTATCAAAGAAGCAAATGGGTACTGGTGAGGCTGCTCATTGGGGAAGAGGGCAAAAGGAGCACTAGTTAGGTCAGAGCCATGTTTCAGGTCACCATGTGATGTCAGATGTTGCTTATAAATTCTTTCTTGTCTTCGCCATTCTTAAATCTTGATAGGTGCCTGTTGGGAAACTGATAAAGAGGATACTGGTAAAGAGGGAGGAGAAAGCTCTTGAAAGCAAATTATACTTAAGCATATATTTTAAATGCCTTTATAAATTTTTGCTGCTGTCATCACTTTAGGTCTTTAATCAGTGTCTAGACGCACACAGCAGGTAAAACTTTTCTTTGCCACACAGAAGTAAATTTGACATGTGTCTGTGAGGTTGCTTGATAAATGTCAGCTGTCTCGCATTTTATAATCTTGCATTTGGCTAGTGAGTGAATTACAAAAATATTTCTTCCACATATTTTAAAAGCATATCATTAATTTATTTCTGTTTCTGTCCTTAGTGTTCTCCGTGGCCCGATGCCCCCACAGCCTATGTGAATAACAGCCCTTCCCCAGCGCCCACTTTCACCTCCCCACAGCAGAGCACTTGCAGTGTCCCAGACAGGTATCTGGTTTGCGTAATCATGTGCCTTCGTTTCCCCATCTCTCCATGTACAGCAGCCTTTTGTTTATATTGTACCTGAAGGAAATAGTAAGGGGAAATAGCCTGTATCTCAGTGGCAGAGGACAATCATTGTCTTTTCTTCGCCTACCAGCCTTTTTTACTCCAAGCCCCTTGTGCCTTACATAGTCACAACTATGGTAATTGTAGACAAGGGGCCATTTTCAAGATATAGCCAAGATACATTCTTTGTGAGATTAAAGACAACATTAATAGTGTCTATAGGTAAAGAGAGAATGACAAAGTCAGTTTGTTACTAAGTTCATTCTCTTGTCTATAATGCTTATATCAAATGGGTTATTTTCTGCAGTATTTCTTTTCTCTCCCAATAGATACACTATTTTTTTAATTGAATCTTTAAGGGAAGACCTTTCTGTTTCTACAGATTTGCTGTGGTTTTAGAAATGGAAATGGTGGACTCTTTATTCTGTTATCCAGCCTTGACTGGCAAGAGTTTAGAGTGAGCTTGGGGTGGGAGCAGGAGACTGCATTTGGGCATCTTGAAGGTGCAGTGGTACCCCATGGAGGCTTTCCATTCCAGGGCTTTGCTGCAGAACTGATGCAGAATAGTTCACATCAGAAGTTCCCTATTTTTTAGGAAGTTTCTTGTTGGGGAGGAAAATTATGAAAGCTAAGACCACAAAGGAAAAGGTTCTCAGGTCATGCTGACAAGGTCTGATGAGAAAGCAAGCAAAAATGTGCTCTCCCTCTGAGGAGATGGATAAACTGAGAAGGCAGCTTGGTGTCATGTAGGCTATTATGCTTTAAGAGTAGAAAAATACGCTTGGACTCAGCAACTTAGAGGAGTGACCAGAGGACCAGTAGGTTACTATTTCTGAGGGCTTAGAATAGTTTCCTCGTCAGTCCAGTCTGAATAATCTTAGAAAATGATTATGGCTTTAAAGGTGAGCCGTAAGTTTATGTACTCACTAGTAGGCTGGAGAACTCACTGTGTTCCCAGCACTGTTCTAAGTATTCTGATACATTAGTGACCAAACAGACAGACCCCCGTATGAAGGAGCTTAAGTTCTTATGGGTAGAAAGGATATAAGTAATCAAGATAATAAACCTAAGCAATTGAGGCACGGGGGCTAAGAAAGGAGTTGGTGCTCAAGAGCCAGAAGGTAGCCCTATTCCCTGTGGAGTTTTCATTTCATTTTACTTAGAAGCACAAGGATAGTGGTACAGGTTAATTTCTTTTGTTCTCTTGAAATTCACCCTCATCAATCTTGGATATATGTATTACTTAAAGGAGTATAATTTTATATTTTTGCTTAGGATCATTATACTGTTTCTTGTAGCTCTTTTTTTTTTTTTTTTTGCAATTATTTTCAACTGTTTATCTAATTTGATGTTTTGTATTTTTTCCCCCTAACTTTAAAAAATTAATGTGTAGGCCGGGCGTGGTGGCTCACGCCTGTAATCCCAGCACTTTGGGAGGCCAAGGCGGGTGGATCACAAGGTCAGGAGATCAAGACCATCCTGGTTAACACAGCAAAACCCCGTCTTTACTAAAAATACAAAAAAATTAGCCGGGCGCGGTGGCGGGCGCCTGTAGTCCCAGCTACTCGGGACGCTGAGGCAGGAGAATGGCGTGAACCTGAGAGGCGGAGCTTGCAGTGAGCTGAGATCCCGCCACTGCACTCTAGCCTGGGCGACAAAGCGAGACTCTGTCTCAAAAAAAATTAATGTGTATCCTTCATTTTCCTTGGCATCCCCGAAGATAGTTGGGGAAGCCTTTTTGTTTCATAAAACTTGAATTTCTTACTAGAACAGATGAAGAAGGCACAAATTAAGACACAGTCTTCTGTGTCTTATTTCGTCGTCATATCCACACCCTAAGCTGTTGTGCTTGCATTTTTGTTGCAAACTTTCATAGCTCTCTCCCACTGTTGCCTTACTTGAAATTTGCATAAACAGCTTTTAATGCCTTGATTAAAACATATATGCATTACAAAAATCATAATTTCCTGCTTTCTCCTTTCTCCCCAGCAATTCTTCTTCCCCAAATCATCAGGGAGATGGAGCTTCACAGGCCTCTGGTGAAGTAAGTATCTTTCTACTAAAAACTATCTGATGCTTTCAGGGTCCTACATTTTAAAGTTTTGTTTTTTTTGTGCAAATTTATGGAGTAGGTGAGAAGTTTTGTTACATGTATATAATGTGTGGTAATCAAGTCAGGATATTTAGGGTGTCCATCACCTCAGTACATTTTTTTAGGTATAGTCATCCTACTCTGCTATCAAATATTGAATTTACTCTTCTATTTTATTGTATGTTTGTTTGTACCCTTTAATCCAGTTCTTCTCATCCTGTCTCTTATCCCTCACCCATTCTTCCCAGTTTCTGTTACCTATTTTTCCACTATCTTACCTCTACCTTCATGTGTTCAAATTTTTTAGCTCACTTATAAGTGAGAATATAAGTCTTTCTGTGCCTGGCTTATTTCACTTAAGACAATGAAGTGTTCATGTTGTCCATGTTGCTGCAAAAGATGATTTCATTAGCAGCTGCATGATTTTTCTCTTTTTTTTATGGCTGAATAGCATCCCATTGTGTATCATGTTTAAGTTTCTGACAAGGGCCTGCGTCATTATTTGGATTGTTGGAGTCAGACTCATGCTCTTTTTGGGTGTTTTTTACTTCAAACTCCGAGGCTTTCTGTGTCAATTGTTTAAGTGTTCTCAGTTTGAATGGTTCCTTTTATTTATGTTCATTTTCATTGTTAATAGCAAATTCAGCCTTCAGCTACGATCCAGGAGACGCAACAATGGCTGCTGAAAAACAGATTCTCTTCCTACACAAGACTGTTCTCTAATTTTTCAGGTATGTGTATGTGTGTGTGTATCTGTGCATGAGAATGTTTTGTTTTTGTTTCTGTGCTTTTATTAACTTTATATTTTTAAAATTTTGAAGTTGCAAAGAAAAATGCACAGAAAAGTTCTTTATATCTATCCCCCAATAGGAATATCTCGTATTTTTATTATATGCTATTAAAGCCAGGCAATTGACATTGGTTCAGTCAACAGTTTTACCAGACTTATGTGCCCTCATTTGTGTGTACGTGTATATAGATTTACATTATTTTTTTCACTTTATTTTGAAATGATTTTTGTTTTACAGTAAGTTACAGAGCTAGTACAGTGATGTTTTGGTGTACTCTTCACTCCATTTCTCACATAATTATAGTACAGTAGCAAAACCAGGAAATTGCCATTGGCACAATGTATGTTACGGTATAGATTTTTGTAACCACCACCACAGTTAAGATACAGAATTATGCCATCACTGCAAGGATCTCCCTCCTGCTACCCCTTTAGAATCACACCGACACCCTTCCCCTACCATCCCTAATCCTTGGCAACCACTTTATATTCTGTCTCTATAATTTTGTCATTTTGAGAAATGTTATATAAATGCAATCATATAGTACGTAACCTTTTGAGATTGGCTTTTTTTCAGTAGCATAATGGCCACCTAAGTTGTTGTGTGTATCAGTAGTTTAATCCTTTTTATTGCTAAGTAGTGTTTCATAGTCTGAATGTACTCAGTTATTGTTTTTATATACTTATGTGTAAGGTTTTTTCTCTGCACAGTAAGCTAAGCGAATGTTAAGAAGGAATTTTAAAAGCTATCAAGCACTGCTTCTCCAGGTAGTGCTACAGGAAACCTGTTTAGAGGGACAGTAATAGATACTGCCAGGTGGGGCAGAGGTAGCATTTCCCAGATATATTTGGCTCTGGGAGTCTTTTCCAACGTGACCACCTAGTAACATGTCCTGGCCAAACATGCTGAGAAGTGCTGGATCACAGTAAAGTGGTAGGTAGCTTTCCTTCACCTGCAGTGCAGTAGGGCCATTAAAACACAACTTTGTGAATCCCTTTAAGAGGACAGAACTTGTGTGTGCACACACTCAGCCTGAAGAAAAGCTTGATTTTGCAAAGAACATGGTTTCTTACTATGCCACGTATTGTAATGTTTGTGCAATGAGTAGGTATTCCCGTGTAGTTCTTTGTCTCTTTAAAATTAAAGTTCCAGGTGGAAGTCATTTGCTAGCTGGGGACTACATTTTTATATGATTAAGTAAAGCCTTTTATGTGTGAAAAACTAAAAATTGTAAAATTTCAGGGTTGGGGAGCTGGGGTTTTTCTTGCACTGTTGTATGGAAGGCAGATGAAAAGCATAGCACATAGAAAAAGCGCCGACGTTTGGAACTGAGGGAGGCCCCACGTTACTCCTGTTATATCAGGCAGATCCATGTTTCTATCTGGTGAGTTTTAAGCCCTTTTCGCTGTAAGCAGTGATCACATGGTGCGGCCTTCTGCCTTTTCCTTTTTCTGGGGGCTTCTTCCAAGAAAGTGGGTGAGGAGCTAGCCATGGTACGCTCTTGGCACATCTCTTGAGTCAGAGCACTGACAGTAGCACGGTGAGGAGGGCAGTGAGTCTTCTTGCTGTGATCCTTGTGGGCATTCACATTTCAGGATGGGTTGTACATGCAGTTACCTGTCCAGTTCTCCGTATGGGTTAAGGGTGTGCACACACATACACAGTACTCTCTGGTCACAACTGTGAGGTGCATGTAGTAAGCCCCAGTGGAGAGATGAAAGAGAGCCTCTCTGCCTACCTGACTCTATAAAATGACTCTAATAATGCTCTTGTCTCATGGGAGATATGCTTCTCTGATCTTGTTTTACAGACTAGAAATTTAGTAGGCTTTTGCATTTGAGCCTTTAAAAAATAGAAAGATGACTTCATTATCTTCTTACATATGTAAGTGGCTATTTATCATATGGAAATCAAGCCTTCATCCCAAAGTGCATCTTAATTCCCCCAATAAACTGTATCCTAGCTGTTAGAGAATAAAACAAAAGATTATGGATAAATTCAGACATTAAAAAGTAGAGAGAATATGATTAACTCCCATGCAGCCATCTCCTAGCTTCAAAAACTACCAGCATTTGGTCAGTTTTGCTCTCCATTATTTCCTGTCCTGCCCTCTGTTGTATTTCAGAGCAAATCCTAGATGCTGTATCATTTATGCTTGAAATACTGAGTAGTAGTTCATGGTGTCTATGTACTCAGGTATGGCTTCCATATACTTATGTGTAAGTTTTTTTTCTTCTATAGTAAGCAAAGGAAGTGTTTAGATAGAATTTTTAAAAGTGTCAAACACTGCTTCTCTAGGTGGTGCTATAGGAAACCTGTATAGAGAGACATTTACACTTGTAAATGATGTTGTAAGTAGGATGTGCTTGGGGGAAATCTTAGGGTATAATGTGTGATTCTCTGCCATTCTTCTGTTAAAAGGCTGCTGTGACAGTTGTTTATGTTATAGAATGTTTGACTTTACATTGCACGTTTCAGTATAAAGAGGCCCAGTCCTAGTTCGGCTACCAACTCTTACAGACTTTAGGCAAGTCCCACAAACTCTGGACTTCCATTTCCTTTTTTGTGAAATTAAAGATTGATCGGCCTGGGTGATCTCAGGGTTTGTTTCTATGGGCTGGGTCAGAATCATGTTTCTTCACGTAGCCACAACCCAGTCACTAAATAAGGTAGATGAGTGAAATCTTGTATTGAGAAGAGTTCTTTAGGCCCGACACTCATTGATTTGATTCATCGGCCTCTGGACTTCTAAGCTCCTTCTTGATACAGGACATGGAAAAGCCAGCATTTTCCTTGGCTCTGAAGGACAGGTGTCTGTCTTTTTGTATTGTTCATGTATATGTGTATATTCAGGATATCTATCATTATTTTGAAGGACATTGGACTGCATGAAGACAGATGCCTGTAAAGCAGTTCTGTTCTTTTTCCATTTGAGAAAAATATTTTTGCTCTTTTCTAGGTGCCGACTTATTAAAACTGACAAAGGAGGATTTAGTTCAAATTTGTGGTGCAGCCGATGGAATTCGGCTCTATAATTCACTGAAGTCAAGGTAAAATACTGTGAACTGTTTTGCTTGAAATAAGAATGTACCTTTCTTCGCGTGGGGAATTTGGGCAGAATGTGTTTCCACGCTAGGTTGGCATGTGTGCCTGTGTGCGCCATCGAGCATTGGCAGCATTGTGCTCACAAGAAGACTGTTTTGTGTACACCTTCAGGGCAGGCCCAGATATGATGCAGGCACTGATGAGGGCAGAGGTAGACTGTAAGACTGGTAGAAATGCACATGGGCAGTACTGATTTCTTGAAGACGACTGGGTTTGTTGCCAAGAAAACAAAACTTCTAATTTAGGTGAGCTATACAGAATCTATGGTTTTCAAGGTCATGACTATTACTAAACAGTTATTAAAAATGTAAACTAATTGTGAATTAAAATGACAGAAACTGTAAATTGTGCTGGCTTGTAAGAACCATTTACTATCATTGCTCTTTCTATACTTGTGGTGTGAGAATTCCATTAAAATTGAATCTTACTGATTTTTAATTTGCTGACTTAATCTTGAAACTTAAATTTACCAGCATCTGACAGACCATCTCAATGGTTTAGAGTCTGGATCATCATATTAGACCACCTGTGATAGTTGGTGTGAGGTGTGTGGTTTTTATATTTTTATTAGTAAATTATTTTGTATAATGAAATAACATTATAAAGTTCTCATAAGGAAATAGAAATTAGATTCCTTTAGTTGTCACATTTGTACATGTGTAAGGCAGCTTTCTGTCCCAGGCTTATCAGTGGCATCTTCTGATTGCAGGTCAGTTAGGCCTCGTTTAACCATCTATGTCTGCCGGGAGCAGCCAAGCAGCACGGTGCTGCAAGGGCAGCAGCAAGCTGCAAGCAGTGCAAGCGAGAATGGCAGTGGGGCACCCTATGGTAGGTATTGAGGGTATCTCGATTCTGTCACTTCTGAAACTGTCAAGACAAAAATGGGAAGGACTTGATTGAGCAGGCTTTGGAGAACTCTTGCTGTGTTAGGAATGCCAAGTTGCTCATGAAGGAGCCTTGCTAGCAATGAGAGGTGGCAGCTCTAGGGCCAAGTCCTTGGGAGAAGAGGAAACTGGCATTCTTTCTCAGTTATTACAGCCACACTTAGGGTCTCTTTTTCATGTGGCCCTTCATGCTGGAAATATGTAACAAGTGGAAAACCTAGCTTGAATGCATTGAGATCTTTCTGGCTTTTATTTTTTTTATTTTTATTTTTTTGTCAGATTTACTGAAATGATGAATGTAACACTGGCAGCTTAACAAAAAAAGCAGGAGGGTTTTTCTTTCCTTTTTTTTTTTTTTTTCCCATTTTCCTGACTAGGGATGGGCAAAACTCTTAGAGCATAACATATGTGCAACAGTGCATGCATGTAATAGTCCTAAGCGTGTGGACTTGTCATGACAGGTGTTCGGCCAGCACTGTGCACCTTGTGTGTGGCGAGTCTGATGCCGTATCTTTATGTCATTGTAAATAATACCAGACAGTATGTTATCTCTGGAGGGCTTCTCATCCTGAGCGTTAATTGTATGGTATAGTGCTAGGACAGAGATAAAAATCTTGGCCTCTCCCTCTTCTCGCCTTTAAATACAGCCCTTAAGCATTTTAAAAGGCATATATTTTCTCATTTGTAGTATTGATATATGTTAATATTTCCTTCTTTCCATACTCTGAAGTAGAACAAAGGCAACATGCTCAGAACTTTTCAAAAAAAGATGTGTTAATGGCATTCAGAGATGCAGTTATTTGCCCTAATAATAGATAGAACTCTGAAAAATATTTTGTGATTTGAATTTTACTGAAAAATTGGAAGGATAGCATCACTACTCTGAACTTTTTTGTATTTGGTATCATTTTGACTTCAGAAGCTCTGAATTTTGAGATTATACAGATTCTTAAAAGGATAAAAATTTAAAGGGGCTCTCCATGTATCATCAAGAGCTTATACATCACTTACATATGGCCAAGATTATAATATTTTGGAAGGTGTGTCCTCAGACATGAGTGTTTGTGGAGGGATGTGGGGAAATATTGGATATTTTCCCATAATCAGCAGACTTCTTGTGTAAAAAAAAGGTCAGGTAGTGTAGTAAGTATTTCCATCTCTTTAGACCATATATAGGGTCTCTCACATTCAACTCTGGTTGTAGTGCTAAAATAGCCATAGACAATATGTAAATTGTAGATAAGGCTGTTTCAGTAAAACTTTATTTAAAAAAAAAAAAAGTGGAGGGCAGGAATTGGCCCATATGGACTGTGATTTGGTGATACCTTCTCTAGAGCATTTCTATAGTCTTACTATAATTTTAGTTCCAACTTCTAAGTTTTATGTAATGGAAAATTCTGGGTTTCTATACTTACAAACCCCTTGTTTGGGGAAGCAAAGTTCTCCGTAATGATATTCCTGAGCCATGTCTGGCTTTAATCAGTAACTGAGCAGGACCTACAAGAGTGAGACTCACTACAGATGTACACTGCAGATATCTGCTGATAAGTTCTGTGTAGCAAAAATGCAGAACACTGGATGGAATGTGGCTGGGGCTTTCTGTAAGGAAGCATCACATTTTATTGTTTGTATTCTTAGCTTTTCATGTAGCATCTTTTATATTATTTAAAATTTTTTGTGGGGGGAGGGGCATAAACAGATAGCTTTTATTCCTTAGGATAAATTCCTAATAGTAGGATTACTGGATCAAAAACTGTGATGCTTAACTGGGCGTGATGGCTCATGCCTGTAATCCCAGCACTTTGGGAGGCCTAGCTGGTTAGACTGCATGAGCCCAGGAGTTAAGACTGCTTCAGCAACATGGTGAAACCCTGTCTCTACAAATAATAATAATAATAACAATAAAATCAGCCAGGCATGGTGGCATGTGCCCCCACCATAGTCCCAGCTACTTAGGAGGCTGAGGTGGGGAGGATTGCTTGAGCCTGGGAGGCAGAGACTATCGTGAGCTGTGATTGTGCCACCGCCTCCAGCCTGGGCAGCAGAGAAGGACGCTGTCTCAAAAAAAGGAACGAAAAGAACGTGACTCTTTTAGGGTTCTTTTTGTATATTGCTAGGAATACATGAAGTATATATTATTTTTAAAAACAGCTTTCTTCAGGCCTAATTTACATACCATAAAGTCCTCCCATTTTAAGTATATAATGGTATTTTAGCAAATTTAGAGAGTTTGGCAGCCATTGTCAAAATCCAGTTTGAGTTCCATTATTTCAAGAAGATCCCCCATGTTCATTTGCAGCCAATTCCTGTTTTTAAATTTTGAATACATGAAACTATATTCATTGAATAAAAATATAAAGAAAAATTCAAACCTCAAATCTTTTTGTCCAGGGATTTCTGTTAATGTTTATTAAATTATATTTCTGGATATAAATAATGTATTCTTACGTTTTAGATTGGTAGTTTGAGATTTCAAGGTAGTAAGATGGGGAAAGAAAGAGTTTATTCCCATTTAAAATGTTTTTTACTTTTTTGGTACTTTGAAAGGTGTGACCTTTGTACAGATCCTACAGATCAGGTAGAAAACAGATCAAAGATCACTGTTAAAATGCTCTTCTTTTTGTTTTTTTTTTTAAATTTCAGTTTATCATGCAATCTACTTGGAAGAAATGATTGCTTCAGAAGTTGCTCGAAAACTTGCGCTGGTGTTTAATATTCCTCTCCACCAAATTAATCAGGTTTACAGACAGGGTCCCACTGGTATTCACATTCTTGTTAGTGATCAGGTAAATCAAATCATTTGTTTTTCCTTTTCACACTGGTATTTACTTTTATACATGTAATTGTAGAACTGTAGAAAAATTCTGTGACCTCTTTTGAAAATACTTATGAGAATCATTTCCCGAGAGTTGGGAATCACTTTGGAAGAACTTATAACCATGAGTTACAGGCATCCTAGTGATAACATGGAATACAAGCCAAGGAAAACTGGCTTAGCTTCCCCCCAGCCCTTTAGGATGCAGCCAGTTACTGGGGGACTCTAGGATAGTGGAAGGCTTTGGTCCGTTTTATGAGGTGAGTCACTGGATGTGTTTTCCTTTTGTCTATTATTTGATGACTAATTTTAAAAAACATGTAAGATATATAATTTTCCCCTTAGTGATTGGTGGCAAGCAAGTAATAATAGAAGAGCACTTTATGCAATTTTTAAGAGTCATCATCCACTGAAGCTGGCAGGGGATGTGCCCCTGTGGGTCACACGGGTGACCGACCAGGTCTCTCAGGGACCATTATGGACAGGCACAGTGAACACAAGGCAGTGCAGCACGTGTGCATCTTTGCTGCCTCACACTGCCTTCATGAATTATCGTTTTGGCCATTGAGTCCTGTATTTGTGTGAGAAGAATATTTACTGTTTTTAAATCATTTTTAGTTAAGAAATGACAGTTGGATCTTAATTGTACTTACACATTTACTTTATCCTTCTAGATGGTTCAGAATTTTCAAGATGAGAGTTGTTTTTTATTCTCCACAGTAAAAGGTACTTTGCATGTGTGTGTGTCTTAAAATGCCAGAATCATGAGAGATGGTGTGTGCCTCTAATTAGTGCCTCTCGTGTATTTATTCTTTAAAATGATGGCTTTACTCATTTTAAGAAGAAAGTTTGATAAATGAATTGAGAATATTTCTAGTGGTTGTAATAGAAATTAACAAATAAGGAAGAGGAGTCAGTCTTTCTAGATGACTGGAAAAAAAAATCTCAATTCATTCAGCCAACGTCTTACTGAGCACTTTGTGTCAGACACTGTGCTTCTGTCACTCAGTGGATCTTGAATAAAACAGAATCCATGAAACTCCTATTGGGGAAAGCAAACCAAAATTGGCCAAGAGATACACAAAATTACCAGTATGTTAAGTGCCATGAAGGAACAGGAAAGTGTGGGGTACTTGTGGATAAGGGAGATCTGGGTTGAGGGGAATGTGAAGCTGTAAGGTAAGGCTTCTCTGAGGAGGTGTCATTAATCCTGAGACTTGAAGAATGAGAAGGAGCAGGAACTGGCCATAGGATTAGCATCCCCAGGCAATGTGGGGCTGTGTGCAAACACCTGGCTTCTTTGAAAGCTTGGCAGTGGGCCATGTAGCTGCCATGCTGTGTGTGAGGATGAGCTGATCAGGGTGAATCAAAGCAGGAGGCCGGGTCCGGCATGCGGGACCGGGTGATGATGGTAGTTCGGATTTACTTGAAATGTATTGGGTTGTCACTGAAGTTGTTTAAACAAAGGAGGAGTAATGTGACTAGATTTTTCTTTCACTTTCACAACTCTGTGGAGACAGATGAGAAGGTGGCAAAATGAGGCAGGTGAAAGGTGCCACTGTGGTGGTATCTTACAGATTTATAGACAGGGCCCCAGTGGGCTGCACATTTGAGGGAGGAATAGTTCTGACACCTGGTTTTCTGTGGAAAGTAACTGGGCCGATGGTGATTTCATTGAAGAGGTAAGTATGTTTGGGGTAAATCAACCAAGAGTTTGATTTTGGATATGTAGAAATGTCAAGTAGGCAGTTGACTGTCACCACTCTGGGGCTCAGAGAAGAGGCCTGGCCTTGAGATGTAAATTTGGAGGCCTTCAGCATATCAACAGTGACTCAAAGCTGTAGAAGTTGTTAAGGTCATTTAGGGAGAGAATGTGAAAAGAGAGCCAGGACCAGGCTTAGGTGGCTCCCACATTAAAGAGGAGGGATTCCTAAATGTAAAATTTGAGAAGAGATCATACATTCATAGACTGTTTTAAAAGTCAGGTGAGCCAAGATCCAAATCCGGTCTTAGCACAAAAGCTGCCCCTAGAAGAGGGAGATGTCATGTGTGTCAAGTATCCCCAAACTACTGAAATACTGATTTTACTTTGTGCCTCACATGTTGCATATGCCATCAGGTTACCTGCGAGGCTGAGTTTTAACTCTGAACTGGTTCACTCTAACTTTTACTTTCAGAAACATCTTTAGCCTAGTACCCTTCTGCTCAGTCTTTTGTTCTCACAGCAGTACAGTTTTTACCTTGCATAACTGACATTGTCTAAAAAAGAAAACATATAGTATAATTGTATAGTTTTGTTTTGTGGAACCAGTAGACGTTTTCTGGTGTTAGAAATCATAGAATCTCCCCTCTGATCTCAATTTACTGTTTTTTTTTTTTGTTGTTCAAACTTTGTCCTCATGAGAAAAATCATTTTTTTATGAATGCCTATATTGCTTCTATTTACTGAGAAACACTAGGCAACAAAAGGAATGATACATTTTTAAAATGTTTGAAATCTCCCTCTCAGTGGCTCAGAAATTTTTCTGGAAAAGATAGATGTACACATTTGCATTTGCTCCCTCGGGTCCTCTGCCCTGACACAGTATATTTTACCTGTTCTGCTTCTAGTTCTTGCTTCCCTTATGGACAACACTATTATTATTGTGTGTCTTGCTAGATGTCCCCCTACCCCCAGAACTGGCAGACAGTGTTGGAATGGGGGCATTGATAGTGGACCAGGCTTCGCAGAATGTCTAAAAAGGGAATGTGTACATGAAGTGTTTTGGGGGAAGAGGAGCTAGAGCAAGTTAATTTGCTTGTTTATCTAGAATCATTTAAAGGTAACCTCTGAATTGGGAAGGGAGGTTGTAGTTGGCAGGGAGTTTTCCATTTAATAGGCTTAATTTCCTAAGCCTGACTGAAGAAATATTTCTTTCCTTTTCTGCAGCTGAAAATAGTGATGGCATCCACATAATTTTGAAGTGATGTCTTATATAGACTGAACTATATTCAGTACTAAATAGTCACGCTTAAAAGTGTGTGAAGACTGAATCCAAGAAGTCTTGGGATTGGATTTTACCATATGAAATGTTTCATATTGAAAACACAAGATGACCTTTCTAACGAGCTGTATGAGAGGTGAATCTCCTCACTGTCACTGCCATAGCCAAGCACCCTCATGAGAGTGAGCACATCGGCACAGCATGCATCCAGCTCTGGAGGCCACAGTGCAGGCATAGCTGCCCGCTGCTCTGGCAGAGGCCAGTAAATACAGTTCCTAGAAGCAGCCTTTGCTGTCTTTTTACACTGTATGCGGTTTGGAAATGAATGTAGAAACTTACTGTGGGCATTTACCTTTCTGTGCCAGTTTGGCTTTTATTGCCTGAACCTTATGCTGACCTGGAGAGGAGATGGGGGACAGTGCTGTTTTGGGGCCAGCAGTGAATCTGTATGCGGAAAGATGTGTTGTGCTGATGTGGCCGTTGGTGGTCAGGTAAAAGGCTCGGCACCTTCTTGGAAGAAATCATGTCTAAGGGTGTACGTTTGATATGATCATGCCAGATTGGAGAAGATCCAAGCCAGGAAGATGGGCTTGAAGCAAACTGCATTATCAGGAGTACCTTGGTGAGAGGATCAGTGTAAATCCTAATAGGTACAAAGACTTTTGTGTTTTGGCTTTGTCACAGATTTATTGAAAAACTTTTTTGCTTCTGCTTCCATTTTTAGCATTTTAGTTTCTGGTTTTCATTTTTGGAGATTCCTTGCTAAACTCGTGGTTTTTCTCTCGTTTTCTTCCCTCTCTCCCTCCATCTCTGACCACCCCCCACCCCCACCATCCTGTTAAACATTTTTTAAAGCCCTACCCCAGACATTGGAAATAGGTGACCCAAGTAGGGGGAGAAAGTATTATTGTTGATAGCTTCTGAATAGGTGTTAAGGAATCTTCATTATGAACAAGATGAATTTTTTCGTGGAAACACTAGATGTTATCAAACACTAAAATGTACCATACAAATCCCTTAAGCCTCTCCTCAAATATTGAGCTTTAGTACAATCATGGATAGACATTCTGGTGATGATTTAGGGGCTTTTTATACACCACATAATAGCTTCTTTCTCTATAAAAAGAGTGCCTCTTTCATAAAACCAAATGCTTGTCTGCTAGCATACTTTTCAAAGGGAATCCACTGTTTCCTCACTTTCCTCCCATATCTATCTCCGTCCTTCATCCAAAACCTTCCCAGAATCCATCAGCAAGCATGTTTGAGGCCTATGGTGTAGGGGACTGAATTTTTTTTTTAAACTTCTATTCCATTTTAATTGTAGGATCTCTGTCCATATACCCAGGTGTCCTTATTTGAATGTACTATTTGGTCCTCATCTGTGTTCAGGCAAAAAATAGGAAATGAGTAATTTTGAGTTTGTAATCTCTCCCGGAAGACAAACTGCTTCAGTGGGTAAAAGCTTTGACATGTTTTATTCATAAAGGGGGTTAATTATTTGCTACAAAGAAGCACGGTCTGTTTTCATCATCGATTTGAAAGTATCTGTAACTCCTATAGATCCTATAGGCAGAGCTTTCCTTTCTGACTTTTTGCCTTTGCTTTTGTGTGACCACATGTTTCCTGTACCAGTCACTGGGGAAAGAAGTGAGTTTATCTCTTGTTTTAAAAGTTTTGCTTGTCTATTTAGCATTCCTTTTTGGGTCTCAAGATTTATGGAACAATAAATGTCATTTAATGCTGTGTGCTTATTTTGAATTCCTCATCAGGTTTTAGAAGCGGGGTAAAAATACTTAGACGCTTATGAGACTTAAATTTTACTGCGTGGCATTGAACATGAGTTTGTCCCAGTGAAACAGGCTAAATAAATCTTGGCACCAGCAAATTTGTTACTTTGTTTTTTTAATAGTAGGATGTACACATTTCAGTATAATAAATGTTTTCTGATTGTTTTGCAAATGTGTGTCTCATTTAAAATCCCAGTTCCTGCTTCTGTCACTTCATGTCATAGAATCAAGGAGTTTCCCTGTGTGTGTTCTGAGCCAGTCTAAATGTAATGTTAGGCCCATAGTTTTTTCTTTTTCAGTTTATTTTCTCAAAGCTGATGCAACTGAGGATATGTTATTCCAGTAACTGTTCCAGACTTGACTTGAAAAGGAAGCAAACCTGATTGTCTTACAAGAGGTTCTCCTGTTTTGTAAATGAGGCCATGGGTCATTGAGCATTGAGTCCAGTAGCTGTGATTGATAGGTTGTATCATGGCTCAAAAGAAATCATGTAGAGAAGGCTCTGGTCATTTAATCTTTTGTTTTGTTTTGTTTTGTTTTGAGACGGAGTCACTGTTGTCGCCCGGGCTGGAGTGCAATGGCATGATCTCGGCTCACTGCCACCTCCGCCTCCCAGTTTCCAGCATTTCTCCTGCCTCAGCCTCCCAAGTAGCTGAGATTACAGGTGCCTGCCACCATGGCTGACTAATTTTTGTATTTTCAGTAGAGACAGGGTTTTACCATGTTGGCCAGGCTGGTCTCAAACTCCTGACCTCAGGGGAGCCACCCGTCTCGGCCTCCCAAAGTGCTAGGATTATAGGCGTGAGCCACCACGCCTGGCCTTAAGTTAATTTTTTAAATAGAAACTCTAATTCATAATCACTAAAGTGAGTCTGTTATGTGCTCATTTATTGAAGTTGCTTCCTGCATCAGTCTTCCTCCCCCGTCTCCTCCACAACAGTAGGTATAAATGTATATTTAAGGAACTGCTATGGTATCCACACAATTTTTAGACCAAGTAATGCTGGAATATAGCATAAGGCAATAAAATGTTTGATAATCGTGCTAAGTCCATTTATGGGCAGATATATCTATCTGCTTTCGCTTCCTAGAATGCAGCCGAGGTAATATATCCTTAAAAACACTTCTAAAACTGCCCAATAAAGGTATTGCTAGTCACAGGAAAACATCTTGTTTTTGCCGTTTTACTTACGTTTCTCATGAGCTTCTGGCCCTTCAGTTTGGGGGGAGTGGTGGTTAGGAAGGGCCAGCCACCATGAACACCTACGTTTACAAGGAAGGTGGTGATAGTTTCTTAATAAAGATCACAAATGTGGACAGCATGGAGCAAGAATCAACCACAGCAGACAGTAGGGTCATTTTACCAGATTTCAGATAACATCATGAAGGTCTGCATTTGGAAAATGGTTTTGCTTGGATGTGTCTGCCATAAAATCATAGCAATAAAACCCTCTGACTTAATTTTTTTTAAAGCATTGCAATGGTTTATTCAATTTTATGAGTCTAAAAGGTACCAACACTTACTGATCTGAGTTTTAAGTCTGTAAAACTTTTGAGTAGCTATGGTGTAACCTGATTTCTAAGATTGCAAAATAAGCTTGAAAAAAAAATCACATCCATTTTACATGCATCCATTCATTACTTTTAATTGATTATACTACAGATAACTTAAGCCTTAGTTCTTTTTCTTTAAGGTTCCCCCCAGTTTTATGAGAGGCATGGACATAATTAGCTTTTTTCCTTTAATAAAAATGCATTATGTGCTGTAGCATACACCAGAGCTTCTACTTTCCAATCAGGCAGGCACAGACTCTCTGAGCTGCTTTTGTTTTTGGTCCCTGGAGGTGTGTATGACAAGTTGACAGAAACAAAAAGGTGAAGACCCTGCTCCACCCAGTATAGAGTCCTCTTTTCTTTGGTGTCTCATGGAAACCTATTAACATGCCTTCCACATAAGTCTCTACATATAAAACTATCAGGCATTATGAATTTGCAGTACAGTCACTTTGACAAAGTTGCTATTTTATCTTCAAAGTGGAAAAGTCCTGCTAATCAAAATGGAACTGTTGTGAATTAAAGTAGGCCACTGGCTTAAATATCAGGTAGAAAATCAACAGCCTAGTTTTTTGCTCAGTTTGTGCTAACACTGATGGTCTTTTTGAGGAGTGCTGATAATGCCAAGGGTAGAACTTTTGTACCTAGGTAGGTACCAATCTCTTAAGAGATCCAGGTTTCTGGCATGGTCCTAGCTGCATTGAAACCACTTGTCCTCTTAACTGACACAAGGCTTTGATTCGATTGTTTCACAGCAGAATAAAGGTGAAAACTCTCACCAGAGTTACTGCAATCCATACAGAAGTCTTTACCTGTAAATGCCTTTCCCAATGGAGAATCAACAGATTGGGTGATGGTGGAGTAGGTCAGGAAGACTCAGGTCTTCTAGAGGAAGGGATGCCTCATCACCCCTTGGGCCCAGGCAGCTGCTGTCAGAGAATGACACAGCACCTGCACAGTCGCTGGCCACTTCCTGCCACTGCTGTCGGTGGGGTGACGGGAGCAAAGTAGGCGTGGACTTTGACATGAGGGAGCTGAGCCTGGAAGGATGAAGAAAAAAGTGGAGTCTTTACACTGGTATTTTTAGGATTATGGTCATAATTCTAGTCCGCTATTAAAGATCTTCACCTTAGTCAGTTCAAATAGAATTTATGCTATAGATTGGAGCTGCTACTGTTACTCCCCCAACCCTCTGCCCCGCATTAGTACGTGAAAACACTTACGTTAATATATTTTGATATGTTTCTAAGGATAAGTGAAAACACTTACGTTAATATACTTTGATATGTTTCCACCCGGGGTAGTAACCAGCCCTGTGTGCAAACTAAGTGAATGTTCTCTACAGCTGTAGCACCCTGGATGGGGCTGTTTTGATACGTAAATGCAGTTGCCTAAACTTAAAGCATAATCAATAAAACAATGTAGGTGAACTACATGGCAAAAGCCAAATTCTGTTAAGCCCTCTTACCTGGAAATTAGCCAAGAGAGTTCTACCTCCCACTCATAATGACCTTAAATTGCTTGCCTTTAACACAGGCCTTTTTACTTTTTTTGAGACAGTTTCACTCCTGTCCCCCAGGCTGGAATGCAATGGTACAATCTGGGCTCACTGCAACCTCCTCCTCCCGGGTTCAAGCGATTCTCCTGCCTCAGCCTCCCAAGTAGCTGGGATTACAGGTGTGCACCCAGCTAATTTTGTATTTTTAGTAGAGACGGGGTTTCACCATGTTGGTCAGCTGGTCTCGAACTCCTGACCTTGTGATCCGCCTGCCTCGGCCTCCCAAAGTGCTGGGATTACAGTCGTGAGCCACCGCGCCCAGCCCAACAAAGGCTTTCTTATAAGGGCTCCGATCACCAGACTATGTGGAATCTCCATCCCAGACCCAACTCAAGTTGAATCTTCCAGGGCAGAGTCTAAGCAAGAACATTTTGAAGAAGTCTATAAGGTGCCACTATTGTGCCAGATCAGTTTGTGTAACTATTGCATAACAGAGAAAATGGGTGTTGATTTATTTTGAGATGGAGTCTCACTCTGTGGTCCAGGCTGGAGTGCAGTAGTGCAATCTGGGCTCACTGCCTCAGCCTCCCGAGTAGCTGGGATTACAGGCGCCCACCACCACACCCAGCTAATTTTTGTATTTTTAGTAGAAACGGGGTTTCACCATTTTGACCAGACTGGTCTTGAACTCCTGACCTCAAGCGATCCGCCCACCTTGGCTTCTCAAAGTGTTGGGATTACAGGCATGAGCCACCACACACCTGGCCCCGGCCTGATTCTTGATGTTTTCCTTTGTTGCTTAGAAATGTCAGGTGTGACCGACTCCCCTGCCCCACACCTACCCGCATCCGCTTGATGCCTGCACGGGTAACCTGCTGGCAATCGTACAGCTCAAGGCGCTCCAGGCCTCGGCAGTTCTCTAGGTGTTCCAGGGCCACATCAGTGATGAGGAGGCAGTTGTCCAACTCCAGTACCCGCAGCCTCTCATGGCCACAGGTGCTGTTGCTCAGGTGCAGGATCCCATCATCTGTGATGAGTTCACAGTGGGACAGGCTCTGGAACAGGGAGACATTAGTAAATGTTTGCAGGACCCTTATTCCAAGGCTCAAGTCCTAAAAAAAAGCTGGAAGCTAGCCTTTTTGCCCTTCTGCAATGGAATGACACAGCAAGAATGCCCTCAGCAGATGCCAGCCCCAGGACTTCCCAGCCTTCAGAACTATGAGAAGTTTCTGTTCATTACAAATTATCCAGTCTGTGGTAGCAGCACAAAACAGACTGAGACATTTAATCAGGCAGTGAGGACCAAACACAAAGCCTTGGGGCCCTTTGGTTATGGGTTTGCTACACTGGGAGTGGCTTCTCTCCTAATTGTGTAATGATGGAAATAAAATTTTCAGGGGAAATTCCAGAGTTTACCCCCTTGACAGCAGTTTTATTGGCCAGTTCTCCATTTGAGGGGATGCAAGTGAAATCAATGCATCTAATGTCATTTAGAAAACTGCATAAATAAGGCCGGGCGCGGTGGCTCAAGCCTGTAATCCCAGCACTTTGGGAGGCCGAGGCGGGCGGATCACAAGGTCAGGAGATCGAGACCACAGTGAAACCCCGTCTCTACTAAAAATACAAAAAATTAGCCGGGCGCGGTGGCGGGCGCCTGTAGTCCCAGCTACTCAGGAGGCTGAGGCAGGAGAATGGCGGGAACCCGGGAGGCGGAGCTTGCAGTGAGCCGAGATCGCGCCACTGCACTCCAGCCTGGGCAACAGCGTGAGACTCCGTCTCAAAAAAAAAAAAAAAAAAAAAAAAAAGAAAACTGCATAAATAGCTGTGACCCAGAGATGTACTGAACATCTTTGAAGGTTATAATCAAATAGACCTTGAACGGTGTGATCTGACATTACTGACTTCTCTTGGGTAAACAGTAACGGTTGCAGAAGATAAATTCAGATGAATATTACATAGCCAAATGACAGTTGTGTAATTCTCTTAAGTTCTCCATATCAAAAACAGTTTTAGACCTGACAGTTTCTCCCAATGCATATCAAATGTAAGATTCACCCCACCATAAAAACTGGAGAGGCAAAAGTACTGCATCAATGTCCCATTTGTTCATTCAAATATATGAGCTCCAACTCTGTCCCAGCCCCCACGGGTGCAATGATGAGTAAAAATACACTTTTCTGCACTGGCGGAGCCCAGACTGGAGAGTCTAGAAAATCAAATAATGCTAATCTTTTAAACTGAAGCTGAGATGCTTCGACAGCATATGATAGCAGGATTTGTCCTGGGGAAGAGACCACTGAGTTGCTATTTGAAGGACTAGGAGCTAATCCTAGGAAAGAGAGCAAAGAGTTTGTTGTGTGCAAAGCCCAGGGGTAGCAGGAGAATGG
The DNA here is from genome assembly GCF_049350105.2 of Macaca mulatta. Lineage (NCBI taxonomy): Eukaryota > Metazoa > Chordata > Mammalia > Primates > Cercopithecidae > Macaca > Macaca mulatta. The sequence continues at coordinate 15,136,961 of NC_133407.1, forward strand.
CAAGTACTGTTTAGGAAGAAGGTCAACATATAATAGGTGGGAAACAAGAGGATGCATGTAGATGCAGATGAATTGGGGAGGTAAGAGCCAGATCACAGAGTTGTGTAGATTATGTAAAGAAATTTGATTCCAAAGTCAGTGGGAGGAGTTGTAAGGACAATGTGATGTTACAATTGTTTTTCAAAAAAGATGGAAAATAAGTGTTGGTGAGGATGTGGAGCAACTGGAAGTCTCATATGCTGCAGGGGTTATTTCGATGTTTCTGACTGAAATGCATACATGTGTTAACCAAAAAACATAGGAATGCTGGCTGTAATAGCCCCAAACTAGAAGCAGTACTCAAATATTCACAACTAGAGAAAGGATAAATAAATCACAGTGTCCCCATTCTATAAAGCTGTGAGAATGAACAATATACAAACTACATGTAACAATATGGATAAGGAAACCAGATGAGTATACATGATGGTTCCATTCATATCATTTAAATAAAATACAAAAAGAGGCAAAACTGATATATGCTATTTGGAAGTCACGACTTTTGGGGGATCAGTGATTGAAAGGGAGCAGAAAGGGCCTTTCTGGGGTCATGATAATGTTGACCTTTGATTGGGGTGTATTCAGTTTATGGAAATGCATTGATCTGTACACCAATGATAAATGTACTTTTCTGCATGTATATTTTACTTCAGTAAAGTTAAAATTGAAAAAACAAACCACTCTGCCAAATTTTTTAGTGCGGAAGTGGATACAGTTTAGGGCAAGTGAATGGCTACTGCAGTCTATGAAGCAAGGAAATGTCTGAGAGTTTGGACTTGAGTCCTGGCAGGGGAGACCTAAGTAGATGGGTGTAAGGTATTCCTGCAGAATAAAAAATCTAAGACATAGCAGTAGTACTGGTTGTAACAGCCCCAAACTAGAAACTACCACTAGAAACTAGAACTACTGGCTATGTAACTGAGCAGCAGAGTACAACCTCGAGGGAAGAGAAGCTAAAGAAGAGGAATTCTGTTGGATCTTGATACTTGAAAAGTTCTTCTCTGAGCTTGATCTTAACAATATGGAATATATTTCCTTTCTCATGAATCGAATCACTCTACATGGTTTACATCAAATAGTATTTATGTAATCAATGCTGTTCATTGGTGTTTAGCTTTTAGAATTGACTTATGAGTAAAGCCAGAAAACTGGTTCTTTAGGAGGCTGTTTAAAATTGGTAAATCAAAAAATAGAATTTTGATTACTTACAATAAAATGGAATCAAAAAAGTATCTCTCTGTGTATGTATTTATTTCATTTTATTTTAAATTTTTATTTATTTATTTTTGAGGTAGAGTTTCCCTCTTGTTGCCCAGGCTGGAGTGCAATGGCACAGTTTCAGCTCAATGCAACCTCCACCTCTCAGGTTCAAGCGATTCTCCTGCCTCAGCCTCCCGAGTAGCTGGGATTATAGGCATGTGCCACCACGCCCAGCTAATTTTGTATTTTTAGTAGAGGCGGGGTTTCCCCATGTTGGTCAGGTTGGTCTCAAACTCCCGACCTCAGGTGATCCGCCCGCGTTGGCCTCCCAGTGTTGAGATTACCGGCGTGAGCCACCACGCGTGGCCAATTTCATTTTATTTACATATAGATTCACACATATATATGTGTATATTTACAAACACAGATTGGAGAAAGATGATGGAGGTGGTGTATGAATGCTAATTTCTCCATTGTTTTAATATAGGGAAATTCAGAAATCAAGAAGTTAGCAGTAATATGAGACTGAGGAGATACTGTTATATTAATTGAAAAACTTAGGTACTGGCATATTCAAGTATTCATAGAAATTTTTAAAACCTGATTGAAGGAAAATCAGAGGGTGCTTGGCCTTTTCCAAGTTAACAGGAAAATCTGCTGCCAACAGGGTTCGCATAGCAGTGGGGCCTTCTATATTAACACTAACAACATAGTCAATAGTCAGAGCTGTCTGGTTCGGGCCAATTCTGCAGAGTAGGTGTCATTATTCCCTTTTTACAGATGACGGCATTGTGGCTCAAAGAAGTTGAGACTTGCCAATTATACCCAGCTCAGGCTGGCCTCAAAGCCTTTTCTCCTGCCATGCACTGTCACTCACCCCCGGCAGGAGTGGTGCATTCTGGAAGTGAGCAGCTTGTATCACATTCCTGACTCAGAGGCGGTTAGGGTGGTGGGGCAGAAGATGCAGAATGGGAGGTGGAACTGCTTTTAATTGCCACCAGCAGGTGTCTTCTGCTCCCATGGGTGTGGTGTGGATGTGTGTGCGTGAAAGACAGGGAGGAGAGGGACAGAGAAAGACAATCACTTTTCATTGCACAAAGAATTTCTCGAGAAGGACAGAAATGGGCCATAGTGGTTATCCCTGTGTAGGGAACATGGCAACTGGGGATTTTCCTCCTATTCCTGGTACTTTTTCTTTTTTGACGGAGTTTCACTCTTGTTGCCCAGGCTGGAGTGCAATGGCGTGAATCCACCGCAACCTCCCGCTCCCAGGTTCAAGCGATTCTCTCAGCCTCCTGAGTAGCTGGAATTATAGGCGTGCACCACCACGCCCGGCTAATTTTTTGTGTTTTTCGTAGAGACAGGGTTTCTCCATGTTGGTTAGGCTGGTCTCGAACTCCTGACTTCAGGCAATCCGCCCGCCTCAGCCTCCCACAGTGCTGGGGATTACAGGTGTAAGCCACCGCGCCCGGCCTCCTGGTACTTTTTAAAGTAACTTTTACTTTTGAATTTTTTTTTTCTTTTTTTGAGACAGAGTCTCACTCTGTCGCCAGGCTGGAGTGCAGTGGTGTGATCTTGGCTCACTGCCACCTCTGCCAGGTTCAAGCGATTCCCCTGTCTCAGCCTGCCGAGTAGCTGGGACTACAGGCGTGCGCCACCACACCCAGCTAATTTTGGTATTTTTAGTAGAGACGGGGTTTCACCATTTTGGCCAGGATAGTCTCAATCTCCCAACCTTGTGATCTGCCCGCCTAAGCCTCCCAAAGTGCTGGGATTACAGGTGTGAGCCACCGTGCCCGGCCCTCTTTTGAATTTTGTCAGTTTTTTTTTCTGCATTAGTTGATGTGATCATGTAATTTTTCTTCTTTAGTTAACATGGTTGATTACATCAGTCAGTTTTCAAATATTAAACTGCACTTGTGTCTCCGGAGTAAATCCTGCTTGGCCATGGTATTATAATTATTTCTATATATTGCTACATTCTATTTGCTAACATTTTGTTACAGATACTTGCTTCTATATTTATGAGGAACATCAGTCTGTAGTTTTTTTGGTACAATTTTTGTTTGGTTTTGATAACAGGGTATTACTGGCCTTGTTTGTTTTTTTTTTTTTTTTTTTTTTTGAGACGGAGTCTCGCTCTGTCACCCAGGCTGGAGTGCAGTGGCACGATCTCGGCTCACTGCAAGCTCCGCCTCCTGGGTTCCCGCCATTCTCCTGCCTCAGCCTCCTGAGTAGCTGGGACTACAGGCGCCCGCCACTGCGCCCGGCTAATTTTTTGTATTTTTAGTAGAGACGGGGTTTCACCGTGGTCTCGATCTCCTGACCTTGTGATCCGCCCGCCTCGGCCTCCCAAAGTGCTGGGATTACAGGAGCGAGCCACCACGCCCGGCCTACTGGCCTTGTTAAAAAAAAAAAAAAGTTTTGGGAGGCCGAGGCAGATGGATCACTTGAGGTCAGGAGTTCGAGACCAGCCAGGCCAACATGGTGAAACCCTGTCTCTTCTAAAAATACAAAAATTTGCTGGGCGTGGTGGTGCACACCAGTAATCCCAGCTACTCGGGAGGATGAGGCAGGAAAATAGCTTGAACCCAGGAGGCAGAGGTTGCAGTGAGCCGAGATTGTGCCACTGCAGTCCAGCCTGGGCGACAGAGCAAGCTCTGTCTCAAAATAAAGAGTTGTAAAATGTTTTACTGTCTATTTCCTAAAAGAGAGTGTATAAAATTGATGTTAATTCAGGTCAGACACAGTGGCTCACACCTGTAATCCCAGCACTTTGGGAGGTCGAGGCAGGCAGATGACCTGAGGTCAGGAGTTTGAGACCAGCCTGGCCAACATGGTGAAACCCCGTCTCTACTAAAAATACAAAAATTAGCCAGGCGTGGTCGCACATGTCTGTAATCCCAGCTATGCACAAGGTTGAGGAGAACCACTTGAATCTGGGAGGCAGAGGTTGCAGTGAGCTGAGATTGTACCATTGCATTCCACCCTGGGCAATAGAGTGAGACCCTGTTTCAAAAAAAAAAAAGATGTTCATTCCTTAAATGTTTGGTAGAGTTCCCCAACAAAACCATCTGGATCTGGACATTTCTTTTTTGGGAATCCTGAAACTGCAAATTCAATGAAAACAGTAATCAAATATTTAGATACCTTGCCTCCCAAGTTAGCCCAATTAATAGATCTTTGAAATCGAGAGATGATACCTTACAGAACGAGAACCCAAACAGCTTCCTGCTGTGGTGGGAGGGCTCTTTCATCTTTAAGAGGTGAATAATGTCAGAAAAACTCAGACTCACCAGGGCTTGCAGTTTAGGACAGTGAATGGAGAGCTGGATGAGTGTGCTGTCGGTTATCTGGAGAGAAACACGCTGTGTCAGTGTGGCTTCTACACCAGAACTTAATACCTAATCCTGGCTTCTCCTGAACATGAGAATCAAAAGGTGTAAAAGAGAATTAAAAACTCATCTCAAACACTCTGGGGCTGGGAGCTCCTCTCTTCACCAGCACTCTAAAATCTGCCCACTTCTAGAGATGCATAACTGTTTTCTGGTCTCTCCTCTGGTGCCCCAAGGAGACCTGGGGCAAGAGACAAAGTGGAGTGGGCAAGGAGGGTTCCCAGGATTCTCCTCTTTGGAGTCATCCCATCACTGGACATGCAAGCTTATTTTACAGAGCTATCCTGAACTTCTCTTCTGTAGTTCTGTCTGATGACTGAGAATGGCCAAAAGTTCACACATCCACTGCCATGGCCTTCACAGGTTTCCAAGCCCTGCCACTGAGGTTGATCAAGGAGGGTCAGGATGACAGCCAGTCAGTGTCTCTGGCTGTGCCGCACTGGCCAGCAGTGACTGAGGGGCAGGCTGCCCTGCAGGGCTGTCAGGAGTCCACTCACCAGGATGCATTCTTCAAGATCCATCTTCTCCAATTCGTGGCAATTCTGGAAGAGTCCACAAGATACACCCTACATGTGAGTCAGTGGTGAGGGCAACAATGGTGGCTTGCCCCACCCCTCTGAGTATTGGCCCAGTGTCCTTGTTCTCTTCTATTAAGAAGCATGCCCTGTTCCTAAAGCTACCCAGTAAACCAGCACTTCTGAGCAGCTTCCTTTTGAGTTACATGCGGTGCTTCGGAACTGGGAACAGGGCTGCCTCTGGCTGCGTTTCCTTCTCTCAACTTGGAAAGAGAGTTGTCCAAAACCTTCCCAGTGGCTCGCAGACATCAGCAGGTAAATTTTAGCCCTAGCCTAGGCTCCGGGAGGGCATGGGGATGGGGCACAAAGCCACACTGTGGCAGTTGGGTGGAGGTAGCAGAGTGTATCAGCAGCCCCAGGAGGACATGGGTTCCTGACAGCAGGTCCAGAGGGGCCCCCAGTGGTGTTTGCAGGGCAAAGGGCAGAGTACAGCCCAGTTACGGGGAGCTGCTGAGAGGCCAAGTTGGGGTCCACATGAGGAATGGAGCCGACTGCCAGGAGGAGGCTGGCCCCGCTTGAGCACACGTGAGGCCCAGACCCTTTACAGAACCCTCTACAGGACTTCCCTAGATGTCTGGCTAACCGGAGAAACTGCAGTGCACACCCCAAGGGCTCTGCTCTGCTCTGCTCTGCTCTGCTCTGCTCTGCTCTGCTCCGCTCCGCTCTGCTCTGCTCTGCTCTGCGCCTGTCTTTGCCGAAGACAGTCTTCTGCACACCCGAAACTACTCCAAGTCACTTTGAATTCGGGAGGTGAATTAGAGTTTGGTTGTATTCTTTAAATCTATGCCTTACCCGAGCTAAAAGTGTAAAACCTGCGTCCGTCAAATGGGAGCATCGGGCAGCCTCCAAAATTCTGAGGAGAAAGTATACAGGGGAGAAAACGGTACCAACTAGTTAACAGTGGAAGCACAGAATGTATGATGCATACTTGAGTTTTTGCTGCTCTTTGACATGCTTTTCCTTCTGTTAACAGCCCTGAGGGAGTGTGACCTGCCCAAAGCCCCAAAGTTCCATCCCAAATTTGGAAAGTAAGAATCTTCCTGCTATAGCAGCATGTTGTTTTCAAATAGTATTCTAATATTTGTTTTTTGGGTTTTTTTGTTTGTTTTTTGCAAACGGAGTCTCACACTGTCACCCAGGCTGGAGTGCAGTGGCAGGATCTTGGCTCACTGCAGCCTCCGCCTCCCAGGTTCAAACGATTCTCCCGTCTCAGTCTCCCCAAGTAGCTGGGACCACAGGTGCCTGCCACCATGCCCAGCTAATTTTTGTATTTTTAGTAGAAACAGGATTTCATCATGTTGGCCAGGCTGGTCTCAAACTCCTGACCTCAGGTGATCCACCCTCCTTGGCCTCCCGAAGTGCTGGGATTACAGGCATGAGCCACCATGCCCAGCCTTGTTCACTTTTTAAACACATTTAAAATGAACTTTTCTCAATGAAATCATCTTGATATTTACTGCATTTATAGAAATTCCCGGGTACCCTAAAGGAAATTTAAAAAATTTGTAGACAATGAAAAATAAGTTAATTCTCAGTTACCCAGGCTTAATAGGGATGGGTGCATGAATAACATTCTAAGTTAAACACTCTCTTACAGCAACAATTTTGACCTCCTTTCTGACCAGTTTTGATCACCCAAATTCCTTCTAAGCAGAAATATCTAAATGATATAGTACCTTCTCTACAACAGTAAGAAAAATTGGTAAAAGCAGAAATATACGATTCTTAAAAGATACAGAACTGGTGTGAGCGTGGGAATGGATCAGTTTCATTGGGAAGTAGAGATTTTTAAAAAGTATCTTTTTTTCTGCCTCCTGGGTAGAGTTTAAAGGTTGCTGGTTCTGAAGTCAGTTTCTATTGTTACTATTGTTAAAATTTTAATATTCATAGCTGGTAATGATAATCTATTACCTTGAAGATCAGAATACAAATTATTGGGTTTTTTTTTTTTTTTTTTTTTTTTTTTTTTTTTTTCCTGAGATGGGATCTCACTCTGTCGCCCAGGCTAGAGTGCAGTGGCACAATCTTGGCTCACTGCAATCTCCGCCTCCCGGGTTCAAGTGATTCTCCTGCCTCAGCATTCCGAGTAGCTGGGACTACAGGCGCCTGCCACCACACCCGGCTAATTTTTGTATTTTTAGTAGAGACAAGGTGTCACCATGCTGGCCGGGCTGGTTTCGACCTCCCAACCTCAGGTGACCCACCCGCCTCAGCATCCCAAAGTGTTGGGATTAAAGGCGTGAGCCACCGTGCCTGGCCTAAATCATTATGTGTTAAAAACAAAACCTTCTTCCTACTGGGGAAGAAGCTAAGTGATTGTGATGTTCCCCTCATTCTTCTGTTTGGCGGCAGGTCTGGAGGACGTGAGGCTACCACTGCTCACTATGTGCTCACTCAGATGCTTAAAGCAATAACAGGATGAGGTAAATTAGGTGGAAAACTGTGACATTCATTGAGAAATTAAAGTTTGGATTCACTGGTGGTAGACATTTTATACTCTCCCAGTACATCCTTCAATGAACTGGATTTATACATTGTCCCACCCCAATTTACCCAACAAAAGCCAACAACAACATAACTACTGCCTCCACCACCCCTACCTGGCAAGCCTGTCCTCTCCTGCAGGAAGCCCTCTTGGTTAACTCAGCCAAACTCTGAGCTGCAAAGCAAAAAGTGCGGTGTACTCACTGCAGTCGTGGACAGTTCAAACCCAGCGCTGTGAGAGAGGCATCTGTGAGGTTGCTGCAACCCGAAAGGCAGAGAGCCTGCAGCCGGTGACAGCCCCTGCATATCTGCACCACACCCTCATCAGTAATGCGCTGAGGAAAAGCAGCACAGAAAGAAAAGTCAGAGGACACCAGCAATGCCGAAACGGGAGCAGCAGAAAAATATCTGCTGTTGTTCAATGAGTTTTGGTTGCTGATTACTAGCATTTTATCCAAATAACTCCAACAAAATAAGAAGTACAGGGTAGACATGTACTTGTGTTATCTCTGCATAGCTTTAAAATATTCCAGCAATTTAGATAAGACACATGCATCCAGGAAAAAATAAAATTTTTAAATAATACAAATGGAAAATAAAAGTTTAAAATTCCATTTCTCCCTCACTAGAGTCATCAAAATACAGATTTTTTTCATAAAATTCATAAACTCATAATTTAAAAATCTGATTAAATAAAGAACTTTTGAGGCTTCCCGAGTTTAAATGACATTAATGTTTGATTGGATTTCTGCAGATTAATGCCTTAGATATTTACAATATACACATGTATATTTATATTTCATCAAATGTTTTAGACAACAGGAAAATTAAATACATCACAAAATTATTGATACATATCTTAAATTCTATGAATTTGGCCATGAAGATTCAAAATAATATGTTCACTTGAACAGACTACTTGATACAGAAATAAACACACACATCTGTATACTTCAAGCCATCAGCCAGTGCTGTCCTATACATAAGTCAAGGTCCTATTTTTGAATAGTCCTGGCCCATAAGGTCAACATTTGTCCAGCAGATAGTTTCTGGTTTTTTCCCCACCACCAGGGACTCTAAAGATTTATAATATATTCATTTAAAGCTGAATGCAAGGGCTTTCCCTTACCTTTCTCAAAACCTACGTTCCCCTTGAAAAACCTGGCAGGATGTAGCAAAGCATCCTCTTCAATTATCAACGTTTACAATGGCAGTGGGGAAGGACCAATAGTTTTCCACAGGCTAATGTCCGGATGAAAATGCCACCTTGCTCTTGCCTATGCGTTTTATTCTTTAAAGCATTTTTGCATGTGTTATTTCGTATTATCCACTGAAACAACGTGAGAGGAGTCATCATCCTCAATTTATAAGTTAAAAAAAAAAAAGACACTTCATGTCTTATAACTATTTAGTGACCAATTCACGGCATTCCTCAATAGTGTCCCTAATACTCTATTCAACAAAATCAAGACCTGGTCTATATTATTTTTAGGGGCGATGTCGGTGGCTTTGTACTGCGTATGATTCCTTTTTGTTGTTGTTCTTCCATCTTGTGACAAATTGGTAGGTTCTATAAGGACACAGGATGAAAATCAGGGTGTGGCAACATAGCCCATCTCAGCTGCCCGGGGGGGCAGATTGCTTTGGGAGACAACATAGAGCCAACGGTGTTCAGGAAAGGCGTGCTACTTACTGAACAGGACTGCAAGTTGAGGCTCACAAGCTCATGGCAGTAATTCTGAATGTGTTTCAGAGCTTCATCTTCTAACTGAGTGGACAGAGAAAACAAAATTTGACAGCTGGAATCCAGGTGAGGGAACAGTGGGACACCAAGAAAAATGCAAAAGCAGCTCCCTGGATGATGTGCCCACACCTGACACATAACACAAACAGCTGTATCAACCCTCTGGTACCTGTGTGCAGCCCCTCAGGAGCAGGGCTTTCAGGCCTCGACAACCTCGCACCAGTGCCTCGATGCCATCCTTCGTGATCTGATCACACCAAGAGAGGTTCAGGTACTCCAGGTTTCGGCAGCCCTCACTGAGAGAACAAGAAACAAAAACTATGTGCAGTCTCTCCTGTAGAGAGTTAACGACCAACTCTGAGTTTAGTACATCACCAGATAAATAACTCTGAGTTTAATAACTCTGAGTTTCATCACCAGAAATTCAGAAGCGGAGACCCATGCCTGGGACCTCTTGGAGACACCTATTTCTTGCTGGATCCAATGTGACCATTAGGAAGGCTTCCAGAATGTTCATAGTTTTGGGTATTCTCTTGACACAAACAATGGGCACTCTTACCTGATCCCCTTCAAGGAGCTGTTTGTAACAGACACACAGGAGGTCAGATCCAGATGTTTCAGCTTGGAACAGAATCTGCTAAGGCTATAACACGTGCTGAAAAAGAGCAGATGCACTAAAGATATTTTCAACCATGTTTCTTTCCCTTCTCTCTCCCTGTGGCTATTTGGTCACCAATTAATCTTCATTATTTACCTGTCAGTGATTTTTGTGCATCCGTTGAGGTTTAAATGTTCAATGTTTCGGCAGTTCTGTGCAAAGGTCCTAAAATGAGAAAACATTTTAAAGCTCCCTGCAAGTTGCTGGACAGCCACTAGAGGGCATATGAAACCATTCACGCTTAGAACAGTGCTCCCTCAAACTTAATTAAAGCGTGTAAGACTCAGCTAGGGTTCTTGTCACAGTGCAGATTCTGATGACAGATCTAGAATGGAGCTTGACAATCTGCAGTTTAAAGAAACTCCCAGGTGATGCCAGTGCTGCTAGTCTAGGGACCACATTTTGAGAAGCAGAGTCCTAGACTACCTATCAATCAGTTCTCCTTTACACACAGCTTGGTGAGTCATCACCAAATCATGAGAATAGAGGCCTAGCTCCCTGCTCCCTCCGCTCTACAAAAAAATCAATTTGAAGCAAGGGGGCAAATCTTCTTGTACTGTGCCATGCTGTCACTTGCTTACCCTAGAGCCTTTCCAGAGAAACCATTTCTGGCGATTGATAGAAGACAGCAGTTAATCAGTATCAAGACCCACTCATTTTACTGGTGAGGACGTTCAGTCATGAAGAGAAACTTCCTCATTGATCTGTGGGTTGGTAGCAAGGCCAGAAGCAGCAAATTAAAACCCCCTATTCACCACTCACTGCTTAACATATTCAGCAAGGACTAGCTCAGGTCATCTCCATCATTCTGAAATACAGCTTTCAGATGTGCTCCTTCCAACCTGCCCTGGTACAGGTAGGGGGAACCAAGCTGGAGCCTGATGGACTGTCTGAGATGAAGAGATGGGGCTGAAAGTCTAGGAAGACCAAGGCAGCCGGAGTTATCTGGCAAGAGCACTAGAGCAGAGAGAACATCACAAAGAGAACTCCAGAGATCTGTGGAGGGTGCCCCTCAAGAATTAATTACAGGCCAGGCATGGTGGCTCATGCCTGTAATCCCAGCAATTTGGGAGACCAAAGCAGGAGGATCACTTGAGCCCAAGAGTTTGAGACCAGCCTAGGCAACATAGTGAGACTCTATCTCCAAAACAACAACAACAACAAAAAGAACTCAGTCCCACACTGACCAATGTACGCATGTGATGAAACTACCCAAAGCCCAAGGCCAGGGAATAAGAATCAACAAAAAGCATTAAAGGAAACAGTAGCCAGAGCTCACCAAGGGCAAGGAATAGTGCCCATTTCTACCAACCAAGGGTGAAAAATGCCACAATTCTTGGGGCATTGGATAGAGTATTGAGAATAGTCTTCCTTTAGGAGTGGTGCACAATTAGCCCTAAACACTGCTTTGGGCCGGGCACGGTGGCTCAAGCCTGTAATCCCAGCACTTTGGGAGGCCGAGACGGGCGGATCACGAGGTCAGGAGATCGAGACCATCCTGGCTAACACGGTGAAACCCCGTCTCTACTAAAAATACAAAAAAAAAAATAAGCCGGGCGAGGTGGCGGGCGCCTGTAGTCCCAGCTGCTCGGGAGGCTGAGGCAGGAGAATGGCCTAAACCCGGGAGGCGGAGCTTGCAGTGAGCGGAGATCTGGCCACTGCACTCCAGCCTGGGCGACAGAGCCAGACTCCGTCTCAAAAAACAAAAAAAAAACAAAAAAAAAAACAAAAAAAAACACTGCTTTGGTACAACCTAACAAATCTTAAAAACAAGACCTAACAGGAACTATTCCCAATTAAGTCAACTGTATCCCAGAACAAAACTCGAGTATCTATAGGAATGCAAAAATATCTGCACCCAACAAAGTAAAATTCACAATGTCTGGCACTGAACAAAAAATTATGTTTTCATAGAAGGAGGAAAATATATCCACAATAAAGAGAAGATGTAATCCACCAAAACCAAAACTCTAAACTGACACAAATAGCAGAAACAACAAAGGCATTAAAAGTTACAATGTTATTGCCTAGAATACATTTCTATGAAGCTAACAATTAAACATTATGTAGACACTTGGAAAAATAAAAGCGATCCAAGATGCAGTCGCTCACACCTGTAATCCCAGCACTTTGGGAAGCCAAGGCAAGCAGATCACTTGAGGTCAGAAGTTCAACATCAGCCTGGCCAACATAGTGAAACTCTGTCTCTATTAAAAAAAAAAAAAAAAATACAAAACGTAGCTGGTGTGGTGGCACATGCCTATAGTTCCAGCTACTTGGGAGGCTGAAGCAGGAGAATCACTTGAACGCGAGAGGTGGAGGTTGCAGTGAGCCATAATCACACCACTGCACTCCAGCTTGGGCCACAGAGTGAGACTCCATCTCAACAACAACAACAACAACAACAACAAAAAAGATATGAAAACCACAATGGCTGATATAAAACTTTATTGGATCTTTATTGGATGAGATTAACAACAGATTAGATATGGCAGAAGAAAAGATTAGTGAACTTGAAGACATAGCAATAGCAACTATCAAAAATGAAACACAGAGCGGAATAAAACAGAAAAAGAACAGAGCATGAATGAACTGTGGGACAACTTCAAGCAACCTAATATACATGTGATTGGAATCACTAAATAAGAGGAGACAGAGGAAGGAGGAAAAAATACTGAAGAAATAATTGCCAAAATTTCCCCAAACTTTATGAAAACAATAAACCTATGGACCCAAGGAACTCAAAGAACTACAAGTGCAAGAAACATGAAGAAAAACACACCAAGGCATATTATAACCAAATTGATCAAAACCAGTGACAGATTAGCCATTCGTGGTGGTGTGTGACTGTGGTCCCAGCCACTTGGGAGGCTGAGGTGGGAGGATCACTTGTGCTCAGGAAGTGGAGGTTACAGTGAGCCAAAGTGGCACCACCGCACTCCATCCTGGGTGACAGAGTGAGATTCCAGAGAGAGAGAGAGAGAGGAACCAGTGATAGAGAAAACCCTAAAAACAGCCAGAAAACAAAGCCATGTTATGTGACAGCAGTTTTATCACTGGTAATGAAAAGGCAAGAAAACAGAGGAGCACCACCCTTAAAATACAAAAAAAATAGTCACTATAGAATTCTATACTCAGCAAATTTTTGCTTTTTTTTTTGAGACGGAGTCTCGCTCTGTTGCCCAGGCTAGAGTACAGTGGTGCAATCTCAGCTCACTGCAAGCTCTGCCTCCCAGGTTCACGCCATTCTCCTGCCTCAGCCTCCCAAGTAGCTGGGACTACAGGTGCCCATCACCAGGCCCAGCTAATTTTTTTTGTATTTTTAGTAGAGACAGGGTTTCACTGTGTTAGCCAGGATGGTCTCAATCTCCTGACCTCATGATCCACCCACCTCAGCCTCCCAAAGTGCCGGGATTACAGGCGTGAGCCACTGCACCCAGCCCAGCAAAAATATTTTTTTTTAAGTGAAGGAAAAAATAGATTTTTTTAGACATAGAAGAGCTGGAAGAATTAATCAGGCTTACAGTAAAAGAAATGTAAAAAAATTTCTTTATGCAGAAAGAAAATGATACCAGTTAAAAATATGTGTCTACAGAAAGGAAAGACTGGATGTAGCAACTACTTGGGTATATACAATTTTTAAATTTAAATCTCTTAAAAATAGGCAGGGCACTGTGGCTCATGCCTGTAAACCCAACACTTTGGGAGGCTGAGGCAGGCAGCTCACTTGAGGCCAGGAGTTTGAGACCAGCCTGGCCAACAGGGCAAAACCTTGTCTCTACTAAAAGTACAAAAATTAGCCAGGCAGAGTGGTACATGCCTGTAGTCTCAGCTACTTGGAAGGCTGAGGCACAAGAATCACTTGAACCTGGGAGGCGGAGGTTACACTGAGCCTAGACCATGACACTGTACTCCAGCCTGGGTGACAGAGTGAGACTGTCTAAAATAATAATAATAATAATAATAATAATAATAACAATAAATCTCTTAAAAATAGTTGACTGTTAAACAAAGGTACTAAATCTATGAAGTGTATATAAGTAGAATTAAAATGTATGACAACAATAGCATAAAGACGAAGTGAGGAGAAATGAAAGTTTTACATAATACAATATGAAGGTAGACTGTACTAAATTAAACATGTAGTCAATAAACTCTAAAGCAATGACTAAACATATGAAGAGTTATAGAAACGAAGCAAAAAAAGAATATAAAATGAAGTCATTAAAAAACACTTAATCTCGGCCAGGCATGGTAGCTCACGCCTGTACAATCCCAGCACTTTGGGAGGCTGAGGCGGGCAGATCATTTGAGGTCAGGAGTTCGAGATCAGCCTGGGCAACATGGTGAAAACCTGTCTCTACTAAAAATACACAATTTATCCAGGCAAGGTGGCCCATGCTTGTAGCCCCAGCTACTTGGGAGGTTGAGGCACGAGAATCGCTTGAATGCAGGAGGCAGAGGCTGCAGTGAGTCGAGATTGTGCCACTGCACTCCAGCCAGGGCAACAGCGCAAGACCCTGTCTCAAAAAAAAAAAAAAAAAAAAAAAATCTAAAAGAAGAAAGAAAGAGGAAAGGGGAAAAAAGAATGTATAGGACAAATAGAAAACAAACAGCAAGAGGGTGGATTTAAACCTAACCATAATCATCATATTAAATGCAAATAGTCTAACCCAAATTAAAAAGCAAAGACTGTCATATTGGATAAAAAGCAACACACAGCTGGGTGTGGTGGCTCACGCCTGTAATCCCAGCACTTTGGGAGGCTGAGGCGGGCAGATCATGAGGTCAGGAGATCGAGACCATCCTGGCTAACATGGTGAAACCCCGTCTCTACTAAAAATATAAAAAATCAGCTGGGCATGATGGCGCGTGCCTGGAGTCCCAGCTACTTGGGAGGCTGAGGCAGGAGAATGGCAGGAACTCAGGAGGCAGAGGTTGCAGTGAGCTGCACTCCACTGCACTCCAGCCTGGGTGACAGAGCAAGACTCCGTCTAAAAAAAAAAAGCTACACCCAACTATAAAAAATCAACTTTAAATATCGATACAAATAGATTAAAGTAAAATGATAGAAAAACAGATATAATGCCAACACTAGTCAAAAGAAAGCTGGAGTGACTATATGAGACAAAGTAGATTTTATAGTAAAGAAAATTATCAGGGATAAAAGAAGGACATATCAATGAAAAAGACATAGCAATTCTAAATGTTTATATACATAATAACAGAGCTTCAAAATACACGAAGCAAGAGCTGACAGGACTGTGAGGAGAAATAGACAAATAAAAAATTATAGGCAGATATTTCAATACTTCTCTCTTATTAGTTGATAAATTACTAGTGGAAAATTAGTAAGAATAGAGAAGATCTGCTCAATACTATCAACCAACCTGTCCTACTGGCATTTATAGCAAACTTCATCTAACAGCAGAATATACATTCTCTTCAAGTGCACATGGGACACTTGCCAGGAGTGGCCATATGATTGGCCACAAAACAAGTCTCAATAAATTTAAAAGGATTCAGGGTATAACTATGTTCTGTGATCACGACTGAATTGAATTAGAAATCAGTAATGTGCTCTTCTGGAAAATGTCCAAATATTTAGAAACTAAATAATATTGTTCTAAACAACCCACGGGTCATGAAAGAAATCAAAAGGGGAATTAGAATGCATTTTGCATGAAGATGAAAACATAGCATATAAGAATTTGTGGCATGAATTTTCCCCAAAATACTGACTTAGTTTATGTCATTATGTCATTAAACTCCCATACTAGAAAAAAAAGTCTCAAATTAATGACTTCAGCTTCCGTCTTAAGAAACTAGAGAAAAAACAAAAACAAAAACAAATGAAGCCCAAAGTAAGCAAAAGGAACGAAATAATAAAGATCAGAGTGGAAATAAATGAAGCAGAAAACAGAAAAACAATGAAAAATGGGTGAAAACAAAAGCTGGTTCTTTGAGAATATCAATAAAATTGATAGACCTCTTAATAGACTGACAAGGACCAAAAAAAAAAAAAAAAAAGACAATTACCAATTTCAGAAACGAGAGAGGGTATATCACTGCAGATTTTACAGATATTAAAGTAAGAGGATATAAACAATGTTAATAAGTCCAAGAACTTAGGTGAAATGGACAAATTCTTTGAAAGACACAGACTACCACAACTCATTTATGAAGAAATAATCTGAAGAATTCTATACATATTAAAGAAATTGAGGCTAGGTGAGGTGGCTCACGCCTGTAATCACAACACTTTAGGAGGCCGAGGCAGGCAGATCACCTGAGGTCAGGAGTTCAAGACCATGGTGAAACCCCTGTCTCTACTAAAAATATAAAAATTAGCCAGGCATAGTGGTGGGTGCCTGTAATCCCAGCTACTTGGGAGGCTGAGGCAGGAGAATTCCTTGAGTTTGCAGTGAGCCAAGACTGTGCCACTGCACTCCAGCCTGGGCAACAAGAGTGAAACTCCATCTAAAAAAAAAAAAAAGAAATCAAATTTGTGATTAAAAACGTTCCCCCCAAAAAACATGCAGAGCAGATGGCCTCAATAGTGAATTCTACAAAACATTTTTTAAAAATATAAATTGTACATAAACACTCCCAGAATTTTTAAAAATTGTTTTTATTTTTATTTATTTACTTTTGAGACCAAGTCTCGTTCTGTCGCCTAGGCTGGAGTGCTGTGGTACGATCTTGGCTCACTGCAAGTGCCACCTCCCGGGTTCACGCCATTCTTCTGCCTCAGCCTCCCAAGTAGT
Source organism: Macaca mulatta (assembly GCF_049350105.2). NCBI lineage: Eukaryota > Metazoa > Chordata > Mammalia > Primates > Cercopithecidae > Macaca > Macaca mulatta. The sequence goes on from NC_133407.1 coordinate 15,153,823, forward strand.
TGGGACTACAGGTGCCTGCCACCACGCCAAGCTAATTTTTTGTATTTTTAGTAGAGATGGGGTTTCACCATGTTAGCCAGGATGGTCTTGATCTCCTGACCTCGTGATCCGCCTGTTCAGCCTCCCAAAGTGCTGAGATTACAGGCGTGAGACACCACGCCTGGCCAAATTGTTTTTATTTTTTAGAGATAGGGTCTCACTCTGTCACCCAGCTTGGAGTATGGTCGTGTGATCATAGCTCACTGCAGCCTTGAACTTCTGGGCTCAAGCGATCTTCCCACTTTAGCCTCCCAAATAGCTAGAACTACAGGTATGCACCACCACACTCAGCTACTTAATTTTTTTTAAGAGATGGGGCCTTGCTGTGTTGCCAGGCTGGTCTCAAAATCCTGGGCTCAAGTGATTCTCCCACCTTGGCCTCCCAAAGCACTGGGATTATAGATGTCAGCCACTGAACACATCCCCAGAAATGTGAATAGGAGGAAATACTTCCCAATTCACTACATGAAGCCAGTATTACCTTGATACCTAAACCAGACAAAAGCATTATAAGAAAATAAAATCATAAGGCAATATTCCTCATGAGCCCAAATGCAAAATTTTTTAACAAAATTGTAGCAAATAGGATCCAATAATATATAAAATAAATAATACATGGCAATTCAAGTGGGCTTTATCTGAGTGATAGAAAGTTGTTTAAACATGTTTAAAGGTGTCAATCTAATTCATGATTTAAAGAATTTTCTTGATTTAAAGAAAATCATTTTGTTCCATAACAGTTACTAAGTGAGTGTTTTTATACTTAAAAGATGTTGTGAATCAATTTTTTTTTTAGCAATGGTATAGCAGATGTTTGAATTGTAAATTCTACTGTCTGCATTCACTGTGTGTTGCACATTCTTACTGGAAGTCTGTGATTGCTGTACATTGTGGTAATATTTAGGTCTGCAAGAACACAAAGTGTATTCCAAGGTTATGGGGGGTACACCCTAATTTAGCCAACCTCATAAGCAATACTAGAGGCCATGAAGATAAAGACATGAAGGTTTTAATCATCTCTGTCTCCAGAAATCCTCAAGGCACAAATGTGTTTTTTGTTTTTGTGTGTTTGTGTGGGGTTTTTTTTGGTAGAGGAGTCTCATTTTGCTGCCCAAACTGGTCTCAAGCTCCTGGCTTCAAGGGATCGTCCCACCTCAGCCTCCCAAAGTGCTGGGATTACAGGCCTGAGCCACTGTGCCTGGCCAGCACACATCCTTAACATTGATAACATTCCCAATTGCCCAGGTGCAGTGGCTCACGACTGTAATCCCAGCACTTTGGGAGTCCAAGATGGCTGAGGTCAGGAGTTCAAGACCAGCATGGCCAATATGGTGAAATCTTGTCTCTACTAAAAACACAAAAATTGGCTGGGCGTGGTGGTGCACGCCTGTAATCCCAGCTACTCAGGAGGCTGAGGCAGGAGAATCGCTTGAACCTGGGAGGCAGAGGTTGCAGTGAGCTGAGATCGCACTGTTGCACTCCAGCCTGAGCGACAGAGCGAGACTCGGTCTCAAAATAAAAACAAAAATAAAAACAACCCCCCCACCAAAACCCCAATAAATAATGGTTATCCAGTAAGAGATGGGCAAATATTTGGTTGGATAGGATATATTGCTAACAATAATAAAATTAATGTAAAAATCATATCCCATCATTATGAGTAAGCAAAATTCTAGCTTATGCCAAGGAAAGTTTTGAAATATTTTATCAATTAGTAAAATTTATAAAGGTGGCTAATATGAGAGGAAAACTAGGAAGATGCAGAAGTGAAGAAGGAAATAGAAAAGAGGTAGGCACTTCATACATGCTATTTCTTGTTATGCCTATGACAGTCCTGTGGGAGCTATAACTGCCCTGACTTTGCAGGAGAACTGATACTCAGGCGAAATAATTTGTCCCAAGGTCACATCCCTAACAACAGTACAGCTCGGTTTCCAACCCAGGTTAGATATTCCAAAGTCCTGGTCCTCTCATTACTCTATGCAAATTACCACAAAAAGAATTTTAACAGAAGAAGAACATATAATAGGCTTGGTTTATTTTTGCTGATGAAAATGCTACAAGCTGCCATGACAGAGTGAGCCACTGGATTTGACTTACTTCAAGGAGGAGTCCCCAACACCAATGCAGCCTCGCAGGCTGAGCTTCCTCAGGAATCCACCGCATCGCTTCGAGATATTTTCCACCACTCGACCCTTTAATCAAGAAAGTTCGGGGGGAAAAATACTGTTTTTTCATGCTGCTTATCTAACAGCAAAATAACCTGAAATCTAGGAACAGAATATATTTTTCCAAGTGTAACAGAAAATATTTTGGAACATTCCTCTAACACCTCAGTTCTATCCTTAATGCATGAAGGGGCTGCAAGCGCTGAAAAATGTTCTCAATTAAAGCATTAAGTATTCTAAAACCAACAAACAAAAACACACACAAACACAAAAACCAAAATCTGTACACTGCCTTTTGAAAGCCTTAGCCCTGGGGTTAGGCCCTCCCTACCCAAGGGTCACAGCTATTCCGCCAATCAAAAGGCTTTTTGAGGTTAGCTGTGGGAATACCAGCCACTGAGCAGAGATCTAAGACAATGCGGCTTTAAAAAGAAAATCCTACTTGAGCTAAACATTACCACTTTAAAAGTATAACAATATATTGCAAAAGCTCCCCCTCATCCTCCTTAGCTGTCCCCTACTTAAACACATTTGCTTTGAAACAAGAACTTTCGCTGCGTACTGGCAGAGATATTAGAGGAAGCAAAAAGAAAATGAACAATGAACAATGATTAAGCACTTCCACTTTTTAAAAAACGTTTTCTACTTCAAATCACTTTTTTTCTTTAGAGATGGGGTTGCTGTTTGGGGGTCTCACTCTGGTGCCCAGATTGGAGTGTAGTGGTGTGGTCATAGCTCATTGTAGCCTCAGACTCCTGGGCTCGAGCGGTCCTCCTGCCTCAGCCTACTGAGTAGCTAGGACTACAGGCACAGGCCATGGCACCTGGTTTACTTCTACTTTTTGAGGAACAATTTCTTGTACCTATTATGGCTCATTTAATAGATTTAATAGTCAAAAAACTTCATGAACACTCCCAAAACGGAGGTAAGGAAGAGTATGTGTAGAATACAGAAGATCCCTTAGGGCATCTTGTAGTAGTACCATGCCCTATGATTTATGCCAGTAGCAAACTACAACAACCCAATCCAAGCACGACGATTAATGACCAGACCCTTCAGGAATAAAGGTCTGAGTCATTCCACCAGGTAAAGAACCATGACCAGCTGAGGTGCTTGCTGAAGGCAAAGGAATACAGAAATTTATTGTGGAAGAAGGTAGTTAGAAATACTAACTACAACCTCCACCACCACAAGGGAGGAAAAGTTCAAAGGGACAATTTGATTTGTTTTGAATACTATTATCCTCATTTTATAAAACAGCAATCTTGGCACTGAACTGTGAGCATGACGAATTCACCAAGATACATCAAAACCACAGGGGGCGGGCGCAGTGGCTCAAACCTGTAATCCCTGTACTTTGGGAGGCTGAGTCAGGATTTTGAGACCAGGCTGGCCAACATGGTGAAACCCCATCTCTACTAAAGATACAAAAATCAGCCAAGCAGCCAGGCATGGTGGCTCACACCTGTAATCCCAGCACTTTGGGAGGCCGAGGTGGGCGGATCACGAGGTCAGGAGATCGAGACCATCCTGGCTAACACGGTAAAACCCTGTCTTACTAAAAATACAAAAAATTAGCTGGGCGTGGTGGCAGGCACCTGTAGTGCCAGCTACCTGGGAGGCTGAGGCAGGAGAATGGCGTGAACCCGGGAGGCAGAGCTTGCAGTGAGCTGAGATCACGCCACTGCACTCCAGCCTGGGCGACAGAGCGAGACTGTTTCAAAAAAAAAAAAAAAAATCAGCCAAGCATAGTGGGGCACACCTGTAGTCCCAGCTACTTGGGAGGCTGAGGTAGGAGAATCGCTTGAGCCTGGGAGACGCAGGTTGCAGTGAGCCAAGATCATCCCACTGCAGTCCAGCCTGGGTGACAGAGCAAGACTCTGTCTCATAAAAACAAACAAAAAAACCCCACAGGATACATATTGTTACCTAGCTAACATCTTAATTACGTTGAAAATCCAATCTTTGATACTGTTAGCATCTATTTATACTTTCTTGAGACTACCTGCATTAATAATTATTAATTTTTTTTTTTTTTTTTGAGACGGAGTCTCACTCTGTCGCCCAGGCTGGAGTGCAGTGGCACGATCTCGGCTCACTGCAAGCTCCGCCTCCCGGGTTCACGCCATTCTCCTGCCTCAGCCTCCTGAGTAGCTGGGACTACAGGCGCCCACAACCGCGCCCGGCTAATTTTTTGTATTTTTAGTAGAGACGGGGTTTCACCATGGTCTCGATCTCCTGACCTTGTGATCCGCCCGCCTCGGCCTCCCAAAGTGCTGGGATTACAGGCGTGAGCCACCGCGCCCGGCAATTATTAATATTTTTTGAAGCAAAATTCCAGACAATTGTAAAATAAATCTTTCTCACAGAGGGAAAAAGATTATGACTTAGAAATCAAAGATATGTATTTAAGTACCTAATAAACAGAAACAAACAACAAAAAAAAAACAGCTCTACACCAATGTCTACAAACGGAGCACCTAATATACTGTTCCCATTTCAAGTTAGTAACATTTATATAAACTTTCTAGTCCTCCTTTTTTGGGGCAAAGTTCTTGTACTGGAATACAAAACTACATACACAATATTCTGTTCCACTCTTTCCAACTAAGAGGGGGAAAAATGCAAATCCATTTCAGTGCAATATTCAAGCCAATGATTCTGTGTCTTATCTACCAGACAATATGTTGTAGGCATGCATTTTAGAATGAAGGGCTTTAAAGAAAAATAAGCCCTAAAATGGGCTAAAGACCCTTGGAGTTACCACTTTCAGATTCACACACTACTTAGTTATTTTTCATTTTTGGCCTAGCACAATCTTCAGTAACCATGAAGACACTGACAACAAAATGTACAAGTTTTAAAGGCACAGAAAATGCCAACCCAAACTTCAGGTAAACCACACGTATTCACAAAAGAGAAGATGAAGGAAAGGTACCGTGTGCACTTGTCACCTAGATGCTTTACTCTGCCTTTTCTTCATGTGCCAGTCATGCAACCCACCGTTCAAGATACCTACAGTCTCCTCTTAGTAGGTGAGTGACCTTGGGTAAGTTACTCAACCTTTTCTGTGCCTCAGTTTAATATGGTGCTTATGACAGTGTCAGACACACAGCAAATATTATTAGTGTGTTGATCCTGATCCTTGACAACTTCTCTTTTCTCTCACATTTCCTTCCCAAAGTGCATATTTTTAAGACTATCCATAAAATGCTTCCTAGGGCAAGCATCCTCCAAAGGGTCTTGTTTAAGGACTATGAAAGACCCCAAGACTTGGTTCATAATCTAGGCTGGACCAAGGGGGCTAGCCCAAAAGGGAAGCTAAGTGTTATGACTAGATTGCAACCCTGGTGTCAGCTATTTTAGGTTTTCACATGCAATTATTTATATAACTGGTGAACCATAAATTGGCTTCCCCTTTGGTGCATGGACTTTTAAGTATTTCTGGGATGTGTTTACATGGCAGTTAGCTGAAAGTCAGCAGTCAGCTAAAATCTTGTAATCAAATAATGCACAAGGTAGTGATATTTAGTTGAAATAGTAGTACTTTTTAATATCAGAATAATTTTTTTTTTTTTTTTTTTTTTTTGAGACCGGGCCTCACTCTGTCACCCAGGCTAGAGTGCAATGGCACAATCAGAGCTCACTGCAACCTCTGCCTCCTGGGCTCAGGTGATCCTCCCACCTCAGCCTCCTGAGTAGCGGAGACTACAGGCATGTGTCATTGTGCCTGGCTAATTTTTGCTTTTTCATTTTTTTGTAAAGACGCGGTTTTGCTATGTTGCCCAGGCTGGTCTTGAACTCCTGGGCTCCAGTGATCTGCCCCCTACGGCCTCCCACAGTGTTGGGGTTTCAGGTGTGAGCCACCGCACCCAGCCTGACTTTAAAAGTTCTTCACGTGCTTTCCAAAAAAGTTGTATGGTTGGAAAAGTCATCAAATTTGAGGAGACATGAAGAACCACAGAAAGAGAGAAAGTATTTTGCTCAGTTTTTTCAAAACAATAACTCTCCTTTGTGGTCAGTAGAAATGACTACAATTTTTAGAAATTAAATGTCCTCCACATCGTCAGTAAACACAGTGAACAAATATTTAGATATGATCAGTTTGAAGGGGAATTATATTCACTGGCATGGAATGTTGGCATGTTTAGGTGGAGCACTGTTGTAATCACTGCTGTTAACTCTCAAAAGCGTACTAAAGAACACCTAATTCAGAAACTACAGTGTTAAGCCAGGAACTAGAGCTTATCGTTCCAGGATGGGCGTGAATCCTCTTCCAAGAGCAGAGCACCACAATATGACAGAAATAAGGGGTTCCCCCTTTATTTAATAAAGGGAAATCTTCTGCTCTGCCCCACTTACTGTAAGTATTGTGCTCCACTGGTATAAGATGAGAAGCAGAGACTCTCAAGCAGTAAGTAACCTAGAGAAGGAGGTGAAGAGTCTCCACAACTGACCTAGACCATTAGTTTGTCTAGGTCAAACCAGGTTAAGCAGCTAGCAGGAAATTGCTTAGCTCAGTCCTACTGTTAAACACATGCATTTCCTTATCCAAAAAAAAACAAAAAACAATAAATACATCTTGGTAAAACCACATGGCAAACATACTGTGTGAGTAACTAAATTAAAATGCATTTCCACTACTGTAAGTTTGCTAAACTGGAAATACATTAGGTTTTACATTAGGTAGAAAATAAACTTCAGAATCTCAAGACCCTCAAACCAGCGCTTCAGACAAATCCTAAGTACAATGCTCTTTATTATTCCCTGCCTTAACTTCCTTTTTGGTTAGAAATTTCGTATTGAATATCAAAGTTGTTCTAAATAAACTGTGCTCATTTCATCAGGTTTACCATGCTTAAATGGAGATATTTACATATTTACAGATAAATATATCAGAATCTTGGAATTGTATAAGACTTAACTATTACTTTACTTCTTTATTTTATAGATAATAAAACAGAAGTACTGAGAGATTACACGACTTAAGTGGCTGAGCTGGGGTGACACTTTAGATCTCCAGCCTCACTCTTGGGCCTGTGCTTCTGCCATTTCTCCATTTTTGATGATGAATTAGAATTCTCAGTGGATTTTTTAGGTCAATAAGTGTTTGTTAAGTCTCCTAAGGTTAAAGCATTGAACCAGGTGATAATGATGCAGGTGTGTGGCTTTAAAAAGCTGAGTAGTAAAACTCAGACTATAAACTAAAGGAGAGAAAACCAATCTGTTACTGATACAATTTAAAATGCAAGCAGGATTTTGTTTTATGTATGCAAATCCCTTCCAGTTTTTCTTCTTTCTGTTCTACCTCGGCACTTTAGTATTAGATCTAAATGCAGTAAAATAAAAAGGCAGGAAAGAGGGAACAGTTACTCATCTTTTTAAAAAGTTTTCTGTCTAAACCAAAGCTAACTTACCTCTACATCTGTTTGAAAGTTAAAAAGATCTATTCTTTGCCAGTTGCTTCCATCCAGGGCTAAGATGTTCCAAGCCTGGAAGGTGGGAGGTAAAGGAAGAGGGATTGGGGGTGAAAGAAACACATTTATTGAGACTCTTAAAGAAAGTCTTGATTAACCTTTATTTCCAAACCTCTACTTTTAATGTATATTAAGTCAATCGTCAAATGCAAAATTATACCATTGTGTTATATTAAGTATAAAAGATAATAAAATTTTAATTTTCAGTAATTTGAACTAAAACTCATTCTAATAAAACTTGATATTTATTGATTAAAAATCTGGTGAATACTCTACCTTGGAAATCTGTGCACATCGGCACAAAGTTACTATATCCAAGAAGGAAAATATTCTACAGAGAGAGGAAAAAAACACAAAAACGAGATGGTGTTAACATTTCAGGATAATTATAAGTTGAAAGAAAAAATCTAATCCGCCACCTGGATACATAAGTTTTTTCAAGATTCCTCAATGTGCAATATACAAGTGCACTATAACTTTATATCACTACAGTGAAATACTAAATGCTTGCATGTTCAGAAGCTGTTTTGGACACACAATACAAATTACCTTAGAACTCGTTAAGCTTATATTTCCCTTGTTCTAAGAAATGGACACAGGAAAGACCCTAATTTGTTCTATTTGAAGACCACCGCTCTAGCATAAGCCCTCTTTTGGTGGTAGATGCGCTGAACAGGCTCAGATGCCTGAGCCTCAAACAACATTGTCAAAAAAAAGCTTGATGACAAAGCCCATTTGGTTTGAAGTATTTGTTCGCCTGGCAGAAAGATGGAGCTCATTAGTTGGCAAAGTCTATAAGTGATCAGTTTTTCCTAAGCAAAAGCCAAGGAGCCAGAGAACACAGGAAAGATGAGGGGGAAAGAAAAGCAGACAGAAGCAAACAAAATCTTGGTTGGCATCAGTAATGCCTTAGAGGAAGCAGTAGCTGCCAGCATGGCAGGGGACTGAGTGAAGCCTCGACATGCTGGCAGTCAAGGAGAGGAGCTGCTGCTGCTAGTACGTGAGCAAAGAGCCATGTGCGCCTCAGCACTGTAGAGTGACAGCTGGAAACAAAGGGCAGCTTTTCTGTGAGAAGGATGGATAGGGTTGAAGTCAGGAACAAGAATAGTACTTTGGTTCTGAGAGTCCTGGAAAGTAAAGATGAGAGTCTGTGCCTCTGAGTGTGGAAGGGGGAGAGTGGTAAGATGGTGAACAGCCACCTATAATATTCCTCAAAATTCTTTAAAGGTAACAATAGTGGTGAGATAAAAATCCATAGCCTCAGGAAGGAGAGTAGAATCATAAAACATCAAAGTGTTGTACCCTACAATAATGTACCCACATGCAGTACCATGGGATACTGACTGCAGAGATGCCATCCTACAATACAGGCTACAATCATTCTCTAGTGAAAAGCAAAGGATAGAAGCATAATAAGGGTTACACTGACTTTAAAAGATTCAGTGGATCTTTGTACATAGAAAAATGCTGGTGGCTAAAATATATGTACTTAAACATATACATCCAAGTATTTTAGGATATCTACACATCTACATTGCTCAACCCAAAGGCTCTCCTGCCCCTAATAGCTGTGTTCTGTGACATACGACCATCCCACAGCTAGCCACATCTGATTGTCAGCTCCCTACAGAAAACAAGCACCAAACAGAAACTAGCCTAGTACAGCAGAATCACATTTCATGCAGGGATTGGGTTCTAAAAGCATATGCCAAAGGTAAAAAAAAAAGAGTTAGCTGTTTCCCTTGAAAATCCCTTAAGAGCATACCACCTTTATCATGTCTCAGTAATAACAATACTGGTAATAACAAAAATAATCAACACTGATTATGCATCGACTATGTGCCAACCATAGTTTACATGTGAGTCATTTAATTGGCACAACACTGCTATGAGGTGTTGTGCAATTACTATCTCCATTTTACAGATAAGGACACTGAACATAGAGGTTAAGTAAGGTGCCCAGGGCACGCTGATAGTAAAGGTGGAACTAGGATTTGAATCCAGGTAGTCTGACTCAAGAGCACAAGCCAGGACCACTACATATACTGCTTTGGAAAGCTTAACACAGCTGTTTTTCCCTCAGGATTGGGCTAGATCCTAAGAAATAAACTTAATCTAAGAGATATGAGCCGCTATGTGAGCTCCAGAGTGACTGACACAAGTAAGCTATAAAGTAACCTAACAATGCCATATGCTGGATACTCTAACTCCTACCCGATAGTTCAACAATGTACAACCAATCACTAATCAATGTTACTTCTGGAAACCGGTAAGAGTTCCCAAAAACAACTTTTGTAATCGCCCCCTCCTGATTCATCCTTTTTTCTTTAAAAACTCGAGCAGGCCAGGCACGGTGGCTCACACCTGTAATCCTAGCACTTCAGGAAGCTGAGGCAGGTAGATCACAAGGTCAAGAGATGGAGACCATCCTGGTCAACATGGTGAAACCCCATCTCTACTAAAAATATAAAAATTAGCTGAGCGTGGTGGTGTGCGCCTGTAGTCCCAGCTACTCAGGAGGCTGCGGCAGAAGAATCGTTTGAACCCGGGAGGCGGAGATTGCAGTGGGCCGAGATCATGCCACTACACTCCAGCCTGGGCAACAGAGAGAGACTCCATCTCAAAACAAAAACAAAAACAAAACAAACAAACAAAACTCAAGCAACTCCTTTTTTCTCAGGATCACTTCCCAGTGTTTCCTGAGCTGCAATCTCAAACTTGCCCCAAATAAACTCTCTAGATTAATTTTACCTCAGTTTCCTTATTTAGGTCAACAGTGCTATTTCTTAACTGATAATAACAGATGAAGTAGTTTTCATTGAGTGAGTGTGTTGCTTGGAACAAACTGGACTCCTGCCTCACTGACATGTGAAGCAAGAGCTCACACGTTGAGACACACGCAGGAACCAACACATGGAACAGGAATTCACATTTCTCATCTCATGCTTACTACCTAGGTTTATGATTACTGAATGAAAAAACAGATTGCCTAAAGTATTTACATTATTTCCCCTCTCTCCCCAACCTTTTAAACTGAAAGTAGTTGAATTTGCACAAATAGGCGTGGCGATACTCCAAACTACCACACTGACGGCCAAAGCCAATTCCTGACTCATGTTTCAATGAGTAAAAGTAATGCCCTCAATTACAAAGCCTGGGATACTGGCAATAGAAACGTAGATAGCGACACGAGTGACAAACTGAGTTCTGACCCCTCCAAAACATTCTTTCCTAGAAAGTGCTTCCTTATCTCAAATGTGATCGCCTCAACTTTACAAGGCAAGCACTGCAATAGCGCCTGGTTATAAATATACACAGCGGAGCGAGGGATTGGATGGACTTTTGGACTTTGTATTCTGCTCCATTAGTCTGTTTGCCTTTGTGCCAGTAAGGCTGATTTCATGAAGCTTTAATAATAAGTCACAATGTCTGGTAACGTAAGTCCTTCAACTTTGTTCTTCATCAAGATTATCTTACTTATTCTTGATTCTCAGAATTTCCTATTAAGTTTCAAAATCAGCATATCAACTTCCACAAGAAAACTTTCTGAAATTGTTACTGGGACTGCATTGAATTTACAAAAAATTTGGGAACAATTGAGATTTTTACAATATTAAATTTTCCGATCCAGAAACATGATCCATTCCAAAATTTATTTAGGATTTCTTTAATTTCTCACAGTAATTTTTGTAGTTTTCCACATAGATACCTTGCTTATCTTTAGATTTTTTTTTCTGGTTATTTGATGTTCTTATTATTAAAATGGAATATCTTTTGGCAGCACATGGTGGCTCACACCTATAATCCCAGCACTTTGGAAGGCTGAGGGAGGAGGATCACCCGAGCCCAGGAATTCGAGACCAGCACGGGCAACATAGTGAAACCCCATTGCTACAAAAAAATACAATTACTAGCCAGGTGTGGTGGTGCATGCCCATAGTCCCAGCTACTCAGGAGGCTGAGGTGGTGGGATCAACAGAGCCTAGGGAGGTCAAGGTTTCAGCGAGCTGTGAACCTGGGCAACAGAATGAGACCCTGTCTTGAAAAAAAAGGAATATTTTAAATGTCATTCTTTAATTGTTGCTAGTATATAACGTTAATTTTCATATACTGACCTTGTACCCAACAATATTTCTAAATTTGTTCATTCATTCTGATTTTCTACATAAAACATCAATTCACCAGTGAATAATGAACTAACTTTCCTCCTTTCCAACAATTATACTTTCTATTTCTTTTGCTTATTACAGTGGCTATGATTTTCTCTAGTACAATGATAAATAGAACTGGTAATGAAATACATCTTTGTCTCATTCTCATCTCAGAGAAAAAGCTGCCACTATTCAATTATTATGATGTTTACTATAGGTTTTTTTTTCCTGCCTTTCAATTAGTTTATAATTCCTTTGTTATAGCCTATAAAATATTTCCATTTGGCGCATGCACAATTTTAACACCTTTCACATTTGTTTATCTCCCCTTTAAATTTTTTTTTTTTCCAGATGGAGTCTTGCTCTGTCACCCAGGCTGGAGTATAGTGGCGTGATCTCAGCCCACTGTAACCTCCGCCTCCAGGTTCAAGCAATTCTCCTGTCTCAGCCTCCTAAGTAGCGGGGATTACAGGTGCATGCCACCACATCTGGCCAATTTTTGTATTCTTAGTAGAGATGGGGTTTCACCATATTGGTCAGGCTGGTCTCGAACTCCTGTCCTCAGGTGCTCCACCTGCCTCAGCCTTCCAAAGTGCTTGGATTATAGGCATGAGCCACCAGGGCCAACCTAAAATTTTTATTTAAAATAAGAGCAAGTAGTACAGATAGTTAGCATATACACCCCCACCAAAAGACCCACATAGATCCCCCTATCATTAACATGTCATATTAGTGTGGTATATTTGTTACAATTAATGAACCAATATTGATACATTATTATTAACTAAGGTCTATAGTTTACAACATAGTTCACTCTGTATTAGTTAGTTCTAAAGGTTTTGCCAAATGCATGTCATGTAGCTGCCATTACAGTTTCACATAGAATAGTTTACTGTCAACAACATGTTTCACGTATTCATCTCTCCTCTCTTCCTCATGAACCCTCGGCCACTACTGATTTTTTTCTTCCCAGACATGGTCTCACTCTGTCACCTAGGCTAGAGTATGGTGGTACGATCATGGCTAACTGCAGCCTCAACCTCTTGGGCTCAATCAATCATCCCGCCTCAGCCTCCCAAGTAGGGGAGACTAAAGTCACACGCACCATGCCCAACTAATTAGAAAAAAAATTATTTTGAAGAGACGGGGTCTATGTTGCCCAGGTTGGTCTTGAACTCCTGGCCTTAAGCAATCCTCCTGTCTTGGCCTCCCAAAGTGTTGGGATTACAGGTGTGAGCCACTGTGCCCAGCCCCACTGATCTTTCTAATGTCGCTATAGTTTTGTGTTTTCCAGATGCCATATGATTGGAATCAAACACTATGTAACTGTTCAGACTGGCTTCTTTTACTTAGCAATATGCATTTAAGGTTCCTCCAAGTCTGTTCATGGCATGATAACTTACTGTGTTTTATTGCTGAATACTATCTCATTGTGTGAATATAGCAGTTTGTATATCCATTCACCTATTGCAGGACATCTTAGTTGCTTCTGGCTTGGGGTGATTATGAATAATTCTGCTATAAACATTTGTGTGTAGTTTTTTGTGTGGATATAAATTTTCTACTCATTTGGATAAATACTTAGGTATGTGGCTGCTTGACTGAATGATACATTTATGGTTAGCTTTGTAAGAAACTGCCAAGCTATATTTGAAACTGGCTGTACCATTTTGAATCCTCACCAACAGTGAATAAGTGTTCCTCTTGCTCTGCATCTTACCACCATTTTGTATTTAGATTTTTGAAATTTACCCATTCTAATAGGTATACAGTGGTATCTCATTGTCTTAATTTTCAATTCCCTAGTGACATATCGTATTAAGCATCTTATGCTTGTCATCTGTATATCTTCTTTGGTAAAATATCTGTTCAGATTTTTTGCCCATTTAAAAAAATTGAGTTATTTCTCACTATTGAGGGTTTTGTTTTTTTGTTTGTTTGGTTGGTTTTGTTTGTTTTTGAGATGCAGTCTCACTGTGTTGCTCAGGCTGGAGTGCAGTGGTGCGATCTCAGCTCACTGCAACCTCTGCCTCCCGGATTCAAGCAATTCTCTGCTCAGCCTCCCCAGTAGCTGGGATTACAGGTGTGTGCCACCACACCCAGCTAATATTTGTATTTTTAGTAGAGACAGGGTTTCACCATGTTGGCCAGGCTGGTCTTGAACTCCTGACCTCAAGTGATCTGCCCACCTTGGCCTCCCAAACTGTTGGGATTACAGGCGTGAGCCAGAGCCCAGCTGATTTACTCACCGTTGAGTTTTAAAAGTTCTTTACATATGTTGCACACAAGTCCTTTATTATACATTTGGCAAATATTTTCTCCCAGTTTGTGGTTTTCATTCTCTTAACAGTGCCTTTCTCAGAGTAAGATGTTTTAAACTTTAATAAAGTCCAACTTACTCACTTTTCCTTTCATAAACAGTGCTATTGGTGTTGTATCTAAAAGCTCATTGCCAAATCCAAGGTCACCTAGATTTTCTCCTACACTTTCTTCTAGAAATTCTGTGTTTTACTTTTAGGTATATGATCCATTCTGAGTTGATTTTTGTGAAAGGTCTGTGTCTACCTTCATCTTTTTAAATACAGATGTCCAATTTTCCAACACCACTTGTTGGAAAAAAATGTATACTTTCTCCATTGACTTGCTTTTGCTCCTTTGTCAAATATCAGTTGACTATGTGGCTGTATTTTTAGGCTTTCTATTCTGTTTCATTGGTCCATCAATCTATTCTTTCACCAGTGCTACATGTCTCGATTACTGAAGCTGTATACTAAGTCTTAAAATTAGTCCAATAGCGTCAGTCCTCTGACGTTGTTCTTCTTCAGTACTGTGTTGGTTCTTCTCAGTCTTTGGCTTTTCCATATTAACTTTTTTTTTTTTTTCTCCAAGTAATAGGGGTCCTACTATGCTGCCCAGGACAGTCTCAAACTCCTGGCCTCAAGTGATCCTCTTGCCTCAGCCTCCTGTGTGGTTGGGATTACAGGCACAAGCCGCTGCACCTAGCTTGCTTTTCCAAGCAGGTTTACAAACATCCACAAAACCAGTTTTGTGACTTAAATATGTGACTGTTTGACTAAATGATACACTTATGGTTAGCTTTGTAAGAAACTACCAAGCTATATTTTAAACTGGCCGTATCATTTTGAATCCTCACCAACAGTGAATAAGAGTTCCTGTTGCTCCTGCTGCTCGCAAAGTAATTTAGTAAAGTTTTGATTTGGATTTTGGTGAATCTACACATCAACTTGAAAAAAGTTAACATTTTAGCAATACTGAGTCTTCCGATCCATGAATATGTAATATCTCTTCACTTATTAAGATATTCATTGATTTCTTTCACTGGAATACTGGAGTTTTATAGTTTTCTTCATATAGATCTTACAAAATTTTCTTCAGAATTATACTTAGGTATTTCATTTTTTTGATGTTAACAGTATTATTTTAAATTTCGAATTTCAGTAGTTCATTGCAGGTATATAGGAAAGTAATTAACTTTTATAATATTAACCTTAGATTCTGTAACCTTACCATAATTGCTAATTAGTTACAGGAGGAGGTTTATTTATTTTATTTTATTTTATTGAGACAGAGTCTTGCTCTGTCACCCAGGCTGGAGTGCAATGGCACCATCTAGGCTCATTGCAACCTCTGCCTCCCGGTTCAAGTGATTCTCCTGCCTCAGCCTCCTGAGTAGCTGGGATTACAGGCGCCACCACCATGCCTGGCTAATTTTTGTATTTTTTAGTAGAGACAGGGTTTCACCATGTTGGTCAGGCTGGTCTCGAACTCCTGACCTCAGGTGACCCACCTGCCTCAGTCTCCCAAAGCGTTGGGATTATAGGCGTGAGCCACCGCACCTGGCCCAGGAGGAGGTTTATTATTACTAATTATTTTGTCAGTTCTTTGGGGTTTTCATGACATGGGCAATCGTGTCAACTGCAAACAAAGCCAACTTTCTCTCTTTCCAATGCATATCTTTTATTTTCTTGCCTTATTTTATTACATTAGCTAGGACTTCCAATACTGTGATGAACAGGAGTGGTGAAAGGGGACATCTTTTTCTTGTTCCCAATCTCAGGGAAAAAGCATCTAGTCTCTCATCATTAAGTATGATGTTGGCCAGGCACGGTGGCTCACGCCTGTAATCCCAGCACTTTGGGAGGCCAAAGTGGGTGAATCATTTGAGGTCAGGAGTTTGAGACCAGCCTGCCCAATATGTTGAAACCCCATCTCTACTAAAAATCCAAAAAAGGCTGGGCGCGGTGGCTCAAGCCTGTAATCCCAGCACTTTGGGAGGCCGAGATGGGCGGATCATGAGGTCAGGAGATCGAGACCATCCTGGCTAACACGGTGAAACCCCGTCTCTACTAAAAATACAAAAAAAAGAAAACTAGCCGGGCGAGGTGGCGGGCACCTGTAGTCCCAGCTACTCGGGAGGCTGAGGCAGGAGAATGGTGTGAACCCGGGAGGCGGAGCTTGCAGTGAGCTGAGATCCCGCCACTGCACTCCAGCCTGGGCGGCAGAGCCAGACTTCGTCTCAAAAAAAAATAAAAATAAAAATAAAAAAAATTAGCCAGGCATGGTGGCACAGGCCTGTAATCCCAGCTACTGCGGAGGCTGAGGCAGGAGAATCACTTGAACCTGGGAGGCAGGTGTTGCAGTGAGCAGAGACTGCACCACTACACTCCAGCGTGGGCAACAGAGCTGGACTCTGTCTCAAAAAAAAAAAAAAAGTATGATATTAGCTGTAGGTCTTGTGTAGATGTTCTTTATCAAGTCAGGGAGTTCTTCTGTATTCCTAGTCTGCTGAGTATTTTTATCATGAATGGGTGCCACAATTTGTCAAATATTTTTTCTGCACTTTCTGATGTGACCACATGATTTTTTTCTTTAGTCTGTTGGTGTAATAGATTACACTGACTTTTGAAGGTTAAAATTTCCTTGCATAGTTAAAATAAATTCTGCTTTATTGTGGGATATAATTATTTTATACGTCACTGGATTTGACTTGCTAATATTCTGTTAAAGGTTTTTGCATCTATTTTTATGAAAAATGTTGGTCTTGAGTTCTCCTTTTTTTGTAATATTTTATATGGTCTTGGTATTATGGTAACACTGGGCTCCCAGAATGAGTTAGGGAAGTCTTCTGCTTCCATTTCCTGGGTTTAAGTGAGAATCAATGTTGTTAAAATGTCCATACTTGTTGTTTCCTGACTTTTTAATGATTGCCATTCTAACTGGTGTGAGATGGTATCTCATTGTGGTTTTGATTTGCATTTCTCTGATGGCCAGTGATGATGAGCATTTTTTCATGTGTCTGTTGGCTGTATGAATGTCTTCTTTTGAGAAATGTCTGTTCATATCCTTTGCCCACTTTTTGATGGGGTTGTTTGTTTTTTTCTTGTAAATTTGTTTGAGTTCTTTGTAGGTTCTAGATATTAGCCCTTTGTCAGATGAGTAGATTGCAAAAATTTTCTCCCATTCTGTAGGTTGCCTGTTCACTCTGATGGTAGTTTCTTTTGCAGTGCAGAAGCTCTTTAGTTTAATGAGATCCCATTTGTCAATTTTGGCTTTTGCTGCCGTTGCTTTTGGTGTTTTAGACATGAAGTCTTTGCCCATGCCAATGTCCTGAATGGTACTACCTAGGTTTTCCTCTAGGGTTTTTATGGTATTAGGTCTAACATTTAAGTCTCTAATCCATCTTGAATTAATTTTCGTATAAGGAGTAAGGAAAGGATCCAGTTTCAGCATTCTACTTATGGCTAGCCAATTTTCCCAGCACCATTTATTAAATAGGAGAGGATATGGAGAAATAGGAACACTTTTACACTGTTGGTGGGATTGTAAACTAGTTCAACCATTATGGAAAACAGTATGGCGATTCCTCAAGGATCTAGAACTAGATGTACCATATGACCCAGCCATCCCATTACTGGGTATATACCCAATGGATTATAAATCATGCTGCTATAAAGACACATGCACACGTATGTTTATTGTGGCACTATTCACAATAGCAAAGACTTGGAATCAACCCAAATGTCCATCAGTGACAGACTGTATTAAGAAAATGTGGCACATATACACCATGGAATACTATGCAGCCATAAAAAAGGATGAGTTTGTGTCCTTTGTAGGGACATGGATGCAGCTGGAAACCATCATTCTTAGCAAACTATCACAAGAACAGAAAACCAAACACCGCATGTTCTCACTCATAGGTGGGAACTGAACAATGAGATCACTTGGACTCGGAAAGGGGAACATCACACACCAGGGCCTATCATGGGGAGGGGGGAGGGGGGAGGGATTGCATTGGGAGTTATACCTGATGTAAATGACGAGTTGATGGGTGCTGACGAGTTGATGGGTGCAGCACAGCAACATGGCACAAGTATACATATGTAACAAACCTGCATATTATGCACATGTACCCTAGAACTTAAAGTATAATAATAAAAAATAATTTAAAAAAAAATGTCCATACTACCCAAAGCAAATGACAGACTTAATGCAATCCCTATCAAAATATGAATGACAATCTTCACAAAAACAGAATAAAAACAATCCTAAAATTTATATGGAATCACAAAAGACCCATAATATAGCCAAAGCTATCCCGAACAAAAAGAACAAAACTGGAGGAATCACATTACCTGACTTCAAATTATACTACAGAGCTACAGTAATCAAAACAGCATGGTACTACCATAGAAACAGACACATATGGAACAGGATAGAGAACCCAGAAATAAATCCATATAAACTACATACTACAATAAACTCAAAAGTCCCAAGAACATACCCTGGGGAAAAGACAGTCTCTTCAATAAATGTTGTTGGGAAAACTGGATATCCATATGCAGAAGAATGAAACTAGACCCCCATCTCTCACCATACACAAAAATCAAATTAAAATGGATTAAAGACTTAAATCTAAGACCTCTAACTATGAAACTATTACAGGAAAGCATCAGGGGAAATGCTCCAGGACATTGTTTTGGGCAAACATTTCTTGAGTAATATCCCACAAGCACAGGCAACTAAAGCAAAAATGGACAAATGTGATCACATCAAGTTAAAAAGCTTCTGCACAGCAAAGGATACAATCAACAAAGTGAAGAGAAAATCCACATGATGGGAAAAATATTTGCAAACTACACATCTGACAAAGGATTAGTAACCAGAATATATAAAGAGCTCAAACAACCCTATAGGAAAAAAAAATCTAACAATTCAATTTAAAAATGTGCCAAAAATCTGAATAGGCATTTCTCAAAAGAAGACACAAATGGCAAACAGGTATATGAAATGGTGCTCAACATCACTGATCATCAGAGAAATGCAAATCAAAATACAACGAGGTATCATTTCACCCCAGTTAAAATGACTTATATCCAAAAGTCAGACAATAACAAATGCTGGCAAGGATGTGGAGAAAAGGGAACCCTCACACACTGTTGGTGGGAATGTAAATTAATACAACTACTATGGAGAACAGTTTGGAGGTTCCTCAAAAAAACTAAAAACAAAGCTCCCATATGATCCAGCAATTCGACCGCTGAGTATATACCGAAAAGAAAGTAAATCAGTATATTGAAGAGATATCTGCACTCCCATGTTTGTTGTGGCACTGTTCACAATAGCTAAGATTTGGAAGCAACTTAAATATCCATCAGCAGATGAATGGATAAAGAAAATGTGGGACATATATACAATGGATACATTCATCCATACATCCAACATATATCCATCCAACATCCAACATATATACATTCAGCCAAACAAAGAATGAGATCCTGTAATTTACAACAACACGGATGGAACTGGGGGTCATTATGTTAAGTGAAAGAAGCCAGGCACAGAAAGACAAACTTCGCATGTTCTCGCTTATTTGTGGGGGCTAAAAATTAAAACAATTGAACTCATGGGGGAAAAGAGTAGAAGGATGGTTGCCAGAGGTTGGGAAGGGTGATGGCAGGAGGATGTGGGGGGGACATGAGGATGGTTAATGGGTAAGAAAAGTAGTTGGAAAGAATGAATAAGACCTAGTATTTCATAGCACAACAGAGTAACTACAGTCAATAATAAATTCTACACTTAAAAATAACTAAAGAGTATAATTGGATGGTTTGTAACACAAAGGATAAATGCTTGAAGGGATAGATATCCCCATTTACCCTGATATGATTATTATACATTGGATGCCTGTATCAAAGTATCTCATATACCCCATAAATGTATATGCTTTCTATGTAACCACAAATTTTTTTTATGTGAACACAGAGTTGTTAATATTCCTTTATTATCCTTTTAATGCCCATGTAACAACGATCCCTTTCATTTCTGATCTTGGTACTTCCGCTCTTCTTTTATCCTGGTTAGTCTGGCTAAAGGTTTAGCAATTTTACTGAACATTTCAAAGAACCGGCTTTTGGTTTCACTTATTTTCTCCATTGTTCTTAATTTCCTTGATTTCTACTCTTCCTTTTTTATTTTTAAAGCTTATTTATTTATTTTTAGAGACAGGGTCTTGCTATGTCACCCAGGATGGAGTGCAGTGGGGTGATCATAGCTCACTGTCACCTTGAAATCCTGGGGTCCAGGGATCCTCCTGAGTAGTTAGGACTACAGGCACATGCCACCATGCCCAGCTAATTTTTTTTTTTTTTTTTCTTGATAGAGATGGGGTCTCACTATGCTTGCTTGGTCTCGAACTCATGATCTCAGGCAATCCTCCTGCCTCAGCCCATTATTTCATTTCTTTAGCTTGCTTTAGACTTCCATTGCCCTTTTTCCTCTAATTTCCTAAAATGGAAGCTAAGATTCTTGATTTTATTTTTATTTTTTATTTTTTTGTGAGATGGAGTTTCACTCTTGTTGCCCAGACTAGAGTGCAATGGCACGATCTCAGCTCACTGCAACCTCCGACTCCCAGGTTCAAGTGATTCTCCTGCCTCACCCTCCCAAGTGTCTGGGATTACAGGCACACACCACACCACGACACCCGGCTAATTTTGTATTTTAAGTAGAGACAGGGTTTCACCATGTTGACCAGGCTGGTCTTGAACTCCTGACCTCAGGTGTTTCACCCACCTCGGCCTCCTAAAGTGCTAGGACTACAGGCATGAGCCACCACACCTGGCCAGATTCTTGATCTTAGATATGTATTTTTTCTAATTTATTCATTCAGTTCAGTAAATCTCCCTCTAAGCACTGCTTCCTACAAAGTTTGGTGAGTCGAATTTTCATTCTCATTTAAAAATATTTTTGCTTTCCTCTTAAGACCTTTTCTTTGACCCATGTATTATTTAGAAATGTGTTCTTTAATCTCCAAATATTTTGGGAATTTTTGGCTTTCTGTTGCTGATTTCTGGTTTAACTCATTGTGGTCTGTAAGAACACTTTGTATGCTATTCTTTTAAATGAGTTGAGCATTTTATGACCTAGAATGTGGTCTATCTTGGTGAATGTTCCATGTAACTTTAAGAGGAATGTGTATTTTGTTGTTGTTGTTGGATAAAGCATTCTATAAATGTCTATCAGTTCTAGTTAACTGACGTTACTGTATATTCTGCAGGATTTCTGCATTATGTTCACAAGAAAGGCTCGTCTGTGTATTTCCTTTCTTATAATGTCCTGGTAGGTTTTGATACCAGAATTATCCTAGTCTCATAAAATGAATTAGAAAATGTAGTGGGTTGAATGACACGTGCCCCATCACCACCAAATAAAGATGTATTTGTGACCTAATCAACAGAACCTGTGAATATTACCTTATTTGGAAAAAGGGTTGTACAAATGTAATTATGTTAGGGATCCTGAGAAGAGAAGGAGGCAATGTGACCACAGAGGCCCAGACTGATGAGTGATACAGCCAAAAGAAGCTGGGAGAAGCAAAGAATGGATTCTCCCCTAGAGCCTTCAGAGGGGGCATAACCATGCTCACACTTTGAATTCAGACTCTGATCTCCAGAACCGAGAAAGAATAAATTTCTGTTGTTTTAAGTCATCCAGTTTATGGTAATTTGTTAAAGCAGACATAGAAAATGAATATATTAAATGTTCTTTTTCTGTTTTCTGGGAAAAGTCAACATAAGACTGACATTGTTTCTATCTTAACATGTGAAACATGTGAAAAGATTCCCAAGTGAAGTCATCCCAGCATGGAGGTTGCTTTGTGGATTCAATTTATTTACCAGATATAGGAATCTTCAGACTTTGGTTTTTTCTGTTGTCAGAGTTTGTAATTCTGTAGACGTTATAGTGATGTCCCCCTTTTGTTTCTGGTATCAGTAATTTGTGCCTTCTTTCTTTTCTTAATCAGTTTTAGTAAGAATTTATCAATTAATCTTTTCAAAAGGCCAATTTTGGGTTTTGTTAATTTTCTCTAGTGTGTTTGTTTTGTATTTTCTTAATTTTGGTATAATTTTCTTTCCCACCACTTCTTTTAATTTATTTCCTTCCTACCACTTTATTTAGTTTTAATTTATTTCCTTCCAATTGATGCTCAAGTAATTGATTTTCAGTTTTACTACTTTTTCTCTTTTAATAGTGTACAATTTTACTTACCACATTTTTGGTTTTCAATCCATCTGGAATTTATTTTTGAACACTTACACACTGATTTATTTTATCTCAATCCTATACTGAGTACCTATTTGTGAATAGATGTTACTATATTTTTTATTCTTTTCCATTGTATTGTTCCAATATAGCATCATTATAATTACTATAGCTTTATAATGTTAGTATGCAAAAGGATAAATCTACTCAATTTGATCTTCTTCAAAACTGCACTAGCTATATGGGCATCTTCACTATTATACATAAATATTAAAATCAATTTGTTAAATTATCCATAGCTTCCTCCTGAGATTATGACTGAAATTACATTTTTACAGTGTTGAGTCTTCACATCTAGGAATGTGGTTTACTTTGACATTTATTTGCATTTTGTTTTAGTCTTTCAGAAAATTTTAATTTTCTCCATAAAAGTCACATTTTTTGTTCAGTTTATTCCAGGGTATTTTATAGTTTTTTTTTTTTTTTGTATTATGAGTGTTATCTTTTTTGTATTTATTTTCCTAATAATTGAAATTGATTGTTAGATATTAATTGTATATCCAATATTACCATACTCTTATACTGATTCTTTTGATATTGCTATGTAGAAGAACAGATTGTCTCAATTAATGATACCTTATAAATGCTTATATTTTTTATTTCTGTTTCTTGTCTTATTTCATTGGCTAGTATGTCTGGAAAATACTATGTAACAAAAGTAATAGACTATCTATAACATTTGCAGGCCCAAGGGCAAGAGTACAAATGAAGACCCACATACCACAGGTTTAAGTATTTTAAAGTTATAAAAATCAAGCTAGAAAACTCTTAAATATGCTCTTCCTTCCCTCCTTGACAGATATATCTTCATGACAAAATTTTTTAAAAACTGGAAAATTACACTATATAACTGGAAGTAGGCAAAATACTAAAGATTGAATATAATTATTGTTTCACATGACTGGGTGCCCTACTGAAGAGTTTGCAGTATTAGAATAATAGAATAAAGATACATGGAATACTAAATATTGTATTTCTAATCAATAAAATATTTTTGTTTCATTATGTTGTTATAATTAAGGTTTTTACATAATTTTTGTTCCATTATTATTGATGCCAAATTAGAAAACTTTTCTTGAGTCATGTAGTTTTAAAAGTTTTTTATTAATCTAAATTTGGAGAAACTTCACTAGGCTGAAGTTTCAGTTGGGAACAGCAACTGAAATCTAAAAAAAAAAAATACTTAAGTTTAGAAAGTATACCAAAAGTGTTTGCATATAATGTTCAAGTTTAGTAACAAAGTAGCACAAGAGAAATTAAATTGTTATTGCACAAAATCATATTGGTATTGTTACATGTTAGAACTAGACCTACATATACATAAAGTGTCATATGAATATTACAAAATGTTCCTTAACTATCATACATATATAACTGCGATGAATACTATACTAATTCATGAGTACCTGCAAAATCATAAATTATAACATGCATATAAGCAAAAAAAACAGATGACTGAAAAATACTAAGAAGTTATATTTGTTGGCCTGGCACGATGGCTCACGCCTGTAATCCCAGCACTTTGGGAGGCCAAGGCGGGCAGATCACGTCAGGAGATCGAGACCATCTTGGCTAACACGGCGAAACCCTGTCTCTACTAAAAATACAAAAAAATTAGCCGGGCGTGGTGGCAGGCGCCTGTAGTCCCAGCTACTCAGGAGGCTGAGGCAGGAGAATGGTGTGAACCCAGGAGGTGGAGCTTGCAGTGAGCCAAGATCACGCCACTGTACTACAGCCTGGGCGACAGACTCCATCTCGGAAAAAAAAAAAAAAAAAAAAAAAAAAAAAAAAAAAAAAAAAGTTGTATTTGTTTTGCAAGAATCTAATGGCTGTAAATAAATAAAGAATAATTTTATGATTCTGTATTTGGTCCTCAAGTTGGGAAACAAAGTATTAAAAAGCATTGTTAGAAATTTACTCTTCATCATAAATAACTAAAACAAAAATGCTTACAGTGTTGGTTCAGAATGGCAGTATTTAAAATAAACACAGTAACAAATGCTAATGTTATCAGAAACTCTATTTTTTTCATAATTGAGGAACTTTGGTTAAAATGACTTATGAGAGTGAAAAAAGTAGAGCAAGTCTACTAAAAGCAAGTCTTACTGAATTTTTTTCTTTATCATTCATAAGCTTTAAATTTTTAATATACACATTTTAAAAATCTTCCTATTAGCAATGTAATGGATATAAAGAAAACTGCATAAATGAAATGTATAGACCAATGACTTATAAAACAAACATCTTATTATAACCCCTACCCTGGTCAAGAAATAGAACTTTGTCAGCAACCCCAGAGCCCCAGAGCCTTCACATGTCCTTTTTTTTTTGGAGACTGAGTCTTGCTCTGTCGCCCAGGCTGGAGTGCAGTGGCGTGATCTCAACTCACTGCAACCTCCACCTCCCGGGTTCAAGCAATTCTCCTGCCTCAGCCTCTCCAGTAGCTGGAATTACAGGTGCCCACCACGATACCCAGCTAATTCTCATATTTTTAGTAGAGATGGGGTTTCACCATGTTGGCCAGGCTGGTCTCAAACTCCTGACCTCAGGTGATCTGCCTGCCTCAGCCTCCCAAGGTGCTGGGATTACAGGCATGAGCCACCATGCTGGGCCCTACATGTCCCTTTCTAATCACAATACTACCCTCCATTTCTTCTAAGTGTAGCCACCATCCTGCCACTTTATACTCTTCTCTTTCTTTTCTGTATTTATTATTCAATTTATCATCTCTAAACATTATAGCAACTGGTTCTCATTTGCCCTTTTAAATCTTTCAATCTGCAGGCACCCTCCTTCCATCCCTTCTTTCTCCCCCATGCAAGTTATTTGTTGAAGAAATCAGATTATCCTGTAGTTTCTCACAGTGGATTTTATTAATTGTACCCATGTTAATGTTGTTTAATATTCCTCTGACCTCTGTATTTTCTATAAATTGGTAGTTGGATCTGTAAAATTGATCAGTTTCAGGTTTGACTTTTTTGTCTGAGCAAGACTCCTTCGCAAATGGCATTTTTCATCAGAAAGCACATAATATTTGGTTATTTCTCCTTTTGTAATAAGAAGCAGTGAAAGCTCAATGCCTAGATCTATTAATTTACTAAGGGCTATAAAATGGTGACATTCTAATTCAATCATTCTTCTTTCATTTGGGGTTCCTAAGGAAAATTCTCATTCACTGTTCTTTTACTTAGTACAGTTTGTGTAAGATAGGCGATTTAAATACTTCCTTTTTTTTTTTTTTTGCGAAGGAATCTCACTCTGTCACCCGGGCTGGAGTGCAGTGGCGCAATCTCGGCTCACTGAAACTCAACTCCACCTCCCAGGTTCAAGTGAATCTCCTGCCTCAGCCTCCCTAGGATCTGGGATTACAGGCACGTGCCACCACACTCAGCTAATTTTTGTATTTTTAGTAGAGACAGGGGTTTCACCATGTTGGCCAGGCTGGTCTCGAACTTCTGACCTCAAGTGATCTGCCTTGGCCTCCCAAAGTGGTAGGATTACACGCATGAGCCATGATGCCTGGCCTACTTCCTTCTTTTTTTAATCAAAATAACCCATTTTGGCCAGGGAGAGACTCTTCAAGTTGGTTCCTGAGTACTTTTCAAACAACTCTTTCAGTTTGGCTGTCTTTTACACTAAGGTGTTCTAGTTCCATCATACACTTTCTGTCTCAGTCCTACAATCAGTGTTTGTCCAAGCCCTGGTTTCTTTTTGTGGAAAATATTATTTCAAGACCATAATCTGGATGCTAAGGCAGCACAATGATATCGGATGGTCATTATCTGATAGCATGTTAATTACTGAACTAGCATGTTCAGTAGCCAGATCTAAAATATGCCCCCACAAAAATGATTTTTTATTAAAGTATAACATTCATCCACTGAAGTGTACAAATCCTAGGTATAAAAATACATATACAAATTTATGATACCACCATCTCACTCTCGACATAGAACACATTCAACACCAAAAGATTCTGTTTTGCCCTTTTATGCACCCAGAGGTAAACAAAAATATACTCCCTCCCAGAGGTAAACACCTCTGAATTTTATTACCATAGATTAATTTCCACTGATATTGCACTTCACATAAATGGAACCAAACACTATGCAGTCTTTGGTGTTACTTTTTCACCTTTAACTGTGAAATTTGTCCATGCTGTTGCATGATGCAGCAGTTTGTCTTTGCTCTGTAGTGTTCCCTTAATGAATATACTACAATTTATTTTTCCATCCTGTGGTTAAGTGACATTTGGGTTGTTTCTAACTTTTGGCTATTATGAACAAAACTGCTATAAATATTCTTGTGCACATCTTTTGGTAGACATATACATTTATTTCACTTGAACATATACCTAGAAGAAACTGCTACACTAAAGGGTTGGAAAGTATTTACTTTTAGCAGTGTTTTTTTTCCTTCTAACTTTCATTTTAGGTTTGGTGGGGTCCATGTGCAGGTTTGTTACATGGGTAAATCGTGTGTTGCTGGAGTTTGGTGTATAAATTATTTTTCCATTCAGGTAAAGAGCACAGTAGCCAACAGGTAGTTTTTCAATCCTCATCCTCCTCTTACCCTCCACCCCAAGAAGGCCTCCATGTCTACTGTTTCCTTTTCTGTGTCCATGTATGCTCAATGTTTTGTTCCCACTTATAAAAAAACGCAGTATTTGGTTCTCTGTTCTTGCATTAGTTTGCTTAGGATAATGGCCTCCAGCTGCATCCATGCTGAATGGTAGTTCTGTTTTAAGTTATTTGAGAAATCTCCAAATTGCCTTCTACAGTGGCTGAACTAGTCTACAGTCCCACCAGCAGTGTATAAGCATTCCCTTCTCTCTGCATCCTCATCAACATCTGTTTTTTGACTTTTTAATAATAGCTGTTCTGACTGGTGTGAGATGGTATCTCATTGTGGTTTTGATTTGCATTTCTCTAATGATTAATGATGTTGAGCTTTTTTTCATATTCTTGTTGGCCACATGTATGTCTTCTTTTGAAAAGTGTCTGTTCATGTCCTTTGCCCACTTTTTAAAATGGGTTGTTTTTCCATTTGTGGATTTATTTAAGTTCCTCATAGGTTCTGGATATTAGACCTTTGTCAGGTGCATAGTTTGCAAATATTTTCTCCCATTCTGTAGGGTGTCTGTTTACTCTGTTGATATTTTATTTTGCTGTGCAGAAGCTCTTTAGTTTACTTAGGTCCCACTGATCAATTTTTGATTTTGCTGCATGGCGCCTTGTCATGAAGCCTTTGCCAGGGCCTATGTCCAGAATGGTATTTCCTAAGTTTTCTTCTAGAGATTTTACAGTTTTAGGTTTTACACGTAAGTCTTTAACCCACCTTGAGCTGATTTTTGTATATAGTAAAAGGAAGGATTCTAGTTTCAATCTTATGTATATGGCTAGCCAGTTATCCCAGCACCATTTATTGAATAGGGAGTCCTTTCCCATTGCTTGTTATTGGCAGCTTTGTCAAAGATCAGATGGCTGTAGGGTGCAGCTCTATTTATGGGTTCTCTAACCTATTCCATTGGTCTGTGTGTCTGTTTTTGTATCAGTACCATGCTGTTTTCGTTATTGTAGCCTTGCAGTATAGTTTGAAGTCCATTTGGGTGATGCCTCCAATTTTGTTCTTTTTGCTTAAGATAGTTTTGGCTACTTGGATTCTTTTTTTTCATCCCATATGGATTTTATTTATTTTATTATTATTTTTTGAGACAAAGTCTCGCTCTGTCACCCAGGTTAGAGTGCAGTGGCATGATCTCAGCTCACTGCAACCTCCACCTTCCGGTTCAAGTGATTCTCCTGCCTCAGCCTCCCAGATAGCTGAGATTACAGGTGCCTGCCACCACACCCAGCTAATTTTTGTATTTTTAGTAGAGATAGGGTTTCACCATGTTGGCCAGGCTGGTCTCGAACTCCTGATCTCAAGCGACCCACCGGCCTTGGCCTCCCAAAGTGCTAGGATTACAGGTGTGAGCCACCATGCCTGGCCCCACGTGAATTTTAGAATATTTTTTTCTAATTCTGTGAAAAAAGTCATTAGCAGTTTGATAGGAATACCACTGAATCTGTAAATTGCTTTGGATAGTATGGCCATTTTAACAATATTGATTCTTCCCATCTATGAGCATGAAATGTTTTTTCCTTTTGTTTCTGTCATTTCTCATTTCTTTCAGCAGTGTTTTGTAATTCTAGTTGTAGAGATCTTTCACTTCCCTAGTTAGCTGTTTTGCTAGGCATTTTATTCTTTTTCTGGCTATTGTGAATGGTATTGCATTCTTGATTCAGCTCTCAGCTTGGACGTTATTGGTCTATAGAAATGCTACTGATTTTTGTACATTAAGTTGGTATCCTAAAACTTTGCTGAAATTGTTTATCAGATCTAAGAGCCTTTGGGCAGACACTATGCCTGAGGATCATCTGAGAAGACAGATAGTTTGACTTCCTTTCTTCCTACTTGGATCCCTTTTCTTTTTTTCTCTTGCCTGGGTTGCTATGGCTCTAACTTCCCATTTAGTAGTTATGGCTAAAAGTTTTCTAAACTACAGTAGTTGTGCCAATTTATCCCTCCATGAATAATTTACAAGAGTTTCAGTTATTTCATACCTTTATGGATACCTGGTATTGTTGGTCTTCTTAACACCATCCTTCTAATGAGGATATAATGATACTGTATTATTTAAAATGTATTTCCCTGCTATGAGCAATGATTTTGAGCATGTATTCATATAATTATTGGCCATTTTGGGGGTTTTTGTGAAGCACCTATTTTTTAAATTGGGTTTCTTTTTCTTATAGATTTGTAGTTCTTTATATGTTTTAGATATGAGCATTTTGTTGGATGGGTTGTCTAACTCCGTCCTTTTACATTCTCTTAAGGTTTGTTTGTTTTCAAGACGGAGTCTCGCTCTGTCACCCAGGCTGGAGTGCAGTGGCACAATCTCAGCTCACTGCAACCTCCACCTTCTGGGTTCATGCGATTCTCCTGCCTCAGCCTCCCAAAAAGCTGGGACTACAGGTGCACGCTGCCACGCCCAGTTGATTTTTTGTATTTTAGTAGACAGGGTTTCACCATGTTGCCCAGGCTGGTCTCAAACTCCTGAGCTCAGGCAATCTGCCCGCCTTGGCCTCCCAAAGTGCTAAGATTACAGGCATGAGCCACTGCGCCAGTCCAAGGTTGGTTGGTTGTTTTGAGATGGAGTCTAGCTCTGTCACCAGGCTAGAGTGCAGTGGTGGGATCTCAGATCGCTGCAACCTCCACTTCTTGGGTTCGAGCGATTCTCCTGCCTCAGCCTCCCAAATAGCTGGGACTACAGGCACACACCGCCACGCCCAGCTGATTTTTTGTATTTTAGTAGAGACAGGGTTTCACCGTGTTGCCCAGGCTAGTCTCAAACTCCTGAGCTCAGGCAATCTGCCCGCCTCGGCCTCCCAAAGTGCTAGGATTACAGGTGTGAGCCACTGCACCAGGCCAACATTGTTTGTTTTGAGATGGAGTCTTGCTCTGTCACCAGGCTAGAGGGCAGTGGCGGGATCTCAGCTAACTGCAACTTCCACCTCCTGCGTTCAAGTGATTCTCCTGCCTCACCCTCCCGAGTAGCTGGGACTACAGGCGCGTGCCACCACACCCAACTAATTTTTGTATTTTTAGTAGAGATGGGGTTTCACCATATTGGCCAGGATGGTCTCGATCTCTTGGCCTCGTGATCCACCCAACTCGGTCTCCCAAAGTTCTAGGATTACAGGCATGAGCCACCACGCTCAGTTGTTTTTTAATAAACAGTTTCCTACTTTAGTGAAGTCCAATTTATCAATTATTTTAAATGGTTGTGAAGATACAGTATGCCATGTTGAAGAAATATTGGCTTACTCTGAAGTTATAAAGATATTCTTGTGTATTTTCTTCTAGAATCTGTTTTACCTTTCACATTTATATCTATGAACTATTTCAGATTACTCTTTGCATATGTTCTGAGGTAGGTATCAAGGTGTGTTTTTCTTTTCCATGGTTTTTCAATTGACCCAGCACATTTTACTGAGAGGTCATCCTCTCTCCATAGAACTGTTTAAAGGTGCTTTGGTAAATCAGGTAATCCTTATATGGGGATCTGTTTCTGGAATCTGTTGTGCCAATAAATTATGTATTTTTCCTCACATTGATACCATTCTGTCTTGATTACTGCAGTTTTATAATATGCCTTTACATATGGCCATATAAGCCCTCCAACTTTGCTCCTGTTCTTTGTGATTGTGTTGGCTATTCTAGGACATTTCTATTTCCATATAACATTTAGAACCAGTTTATCAACTTCCAAACAAACAAAAAACCCTGCTAGAGTTATGATTAAAATTGTTTTGAATCTATAATTCAGGTTCCCAATCTATAAACATGACATACCTCCTCATTTATTTAGGTTATTGAAATTTCTCTCCAGCAACATTTTTTAGGTCTTAAACTTGCAAATCTAACAAAGTTAGATTTAGTCTTAGGTAATTTTATGCTAGTGTGAATGGCATAAAATTATCTCCCCACCCCTTTCTTTTGAGACAGGGTCTCACTCTGTCATCCAGGCTTTTAATGGGAGTGTTAGGCTAATCTACATTTAATCATGAATATGGTTCAAATCTAACATCTTGCTATTTGTTTCCCATTTGTCCCATCTACTTTGTTCCTTTGCTCCCCCCTTTTCAGACCTCTTTTGAAATAATTATTTATGCATATTTTATGGTTGTTCTATACGAAATACATCCTTTTTACAGTCTGAAATAATATTATGTTTCTACCACCAGAATAACAGTGTATTTTCCTCTAATCCTTTCCTGTATTTCTAAATTTTTATTTTTTCAGACAGGGTCTCGCTCTGTCTCCCAGGCTGGAGTGCAGTAGTGCAATCTTGG
Organism: Macaca mulatta; assembly: GCF_049350105.2. NCBI lineage: Eukaryota > Metazoa > Chordata > Mammalia > Primates > Cercopithecidae > Macaca > Macaca mulatta. The sequence goes on from NC_133407.1 coordinate 15,185,181, forward strand.
CTCACTGTGTTTCCTATCTTGTGTGTTACTGTCAAATATTTTACTTGACAACAAAACATCATTATGATCCTTGCTTTAAACAGTTAATTATTATTATTTTTTTTTTTTTTTGAGACGGAGTCTCGCTCTGTCTCCCAGGCTGGGGTGCAGTAGTGCAATCTGGGCTCACTGTGTTTCCTATTTTATGTGTTACTGTCAAATATTTTACTTGACAACAAAACATCATTATGATCCTTGCTTTAAACAGTTAATTATCTTTTTTTGGTTTTTTTTTTTTGAGACGGAGTCTCGCTCTGTTGCTGAGGCTCGAGTGCAGTGGCGTGATCTCGGCTCACTGCAAGCTCCGCCTCCTGGGTTCACGCCATTCTCCTGCCTCAGTCTCCTGAGTAGCTGGGACTACAGGCGCCCGCCACCACACCCCGCTAATTTTTTGTATTTTTAGTAGAGACGGGGTTTCATCATGTTAGCCAGGATGGTCTCCATCTCCTGACCTCGTGTTCCGCCCGCTTCGGCCTCCCAAAGTGCTGCGATTACAGGTGTGAGCCACTGCGCCCGGCCCAGTTAATTATCTTTTAAAGGACTTTTAAAGAGGTAAAAGAGATTTCATATTTATCACACTTAGCATTTATGGTGTTCTTCATTCCTTCCTACAGATCTGAGTTTCATTTCTCTTCACCTAAACAATTTCCTTTAGTATTTCTTAGCTGTGGAAATGTTAGTGATGAATCCTCTCAGCTTTTTTTTTTCCCTAAAAGTTTTTATTTTTAGAAGATAATTTCAAATATATATAATTTGGTTTTCAATTATTTCTTAAAGGTCAGTGAGTATTCTTCTTTTTATTATTATTTGAGACAAGGTCTCACTCTGTTGCCCAGGCTGGAGTGCAGTGGTGTGATCTCAGCTCACTGCAACCTCTGCCTCCCAGGCTCAAGTGATTCTCCTGCCTCAGCCTCCCAGGTAGCTGAGACCACAGGTATGCACCACCGTGCCCAGCATATATATATATATTTTTTGGGGGAGGGGTATTTTTGGTACAGATGGGGTTTCACTACGCTGCTGAGGCTGATCTCAAATTCCTGGGCTCAAACATTCCACCTACCTCAGCTTATCAAAGTGCTGGGATTACAGATGTGAGCCACCACACCCAGCCTCCTCCCAATTTTTTTCACCTTCCTTCTTGTGTCATCTTAAGGTTTCTCTTTATCGTTGGTTTCTAGTAATTTAATAGTGTGTGTAGGTGTGTTTTTCATATTTACTCACTGAGCTTCTTGAATCTGTGGGTTGTCTGTCATCAGATTTGGAATTTGGGGGCCATTATTTCTTCAAACACTTTTATGCCCTATTCTTTCTCTTTTTTTGCACCTCCAATTACATATATGTTAGACCTCTTAATATTTCCTCATAAGTTGCTGATGATGTGTTAATTTTTTCTATCTTTTTTCTCTTTGTGCATCAGTTTGGATAATTTCTATTAACCTGTCTTCAAGTTCACTAATCCGTTCTTGTGCAGTGAATAATCTGCTGAAATGCCTATTCAATGATTTTTAAAATTGGAGATTTTTCAGTTACAGAAATTCTATTTGATTCTTTTAGAACTTCCATGAATCCCTTGAAATATCTCATCTCTTCACTGCTTGTATCTATCTTTTCCTGTTAATTCTTTAACATATTTGTCATAGATGTTTTAAGGCCTTCATCTACTAAATTCCAAAACTGGGTCACCAAAAAGTCAGATTGACTGTTTTCTCTTGTTTACAGGTCACGTTTTTCTGCTAAGTTGTGTATCTCATAATTTTAGAACATATTCCTGACAGAATAGTTAAGAATGTAGTATAATTTTATTTTGGCTTGTTATTTCCCCGAGAGTATAAACCCTTCCCTTTGTCTGAAAGTTAAGGTTAGTGTCTGCGCATTGGTAATCCTTCTCGAGTTGAGCTGGATCACAACTAAAAGTACACTTAGATCAGCTGGGTTTGGCTCAATACCCAACCCCTTGAGTCACCACATTTAAAAAAAAAAAAAAATCTTGTTAGTAAGTGATATAGAAGTGTTTAGCTGCAGTTTCAGATAGTCTGTTTTCTTTTTGGTTCAAGTGTGGCAAGTATACTGAATCAATCTGCAAGAATGTGAAGAACTAGATGGTTTCTCGCTAGAGAAATCTCTCTGGGGGGTTGGGGGGAAGGGGAAGAATTTCTAGGCCAAATGATTCCTCTTTGCATTTGGGCCTCTAGGGCATGGGTGACTCAGTGTCTAAGTCAGGCCCACTTGTACCATGACCAGGCACCTACCCCCAGGTATGAAGCTGCTGTGGCTTCCTACTCATTTATGAAGGCCTTATTTTTCTGTGAAATTCAGACTTTTCAGACCTCCTCTTGTCTGCTGCTCTTTATTGCCCTATAACAAGTACGATTTTAAAACTTGGTAACTTCTATGATTATCATGGGAGCAAAAGTCTTTCATGTCTTCCGAAGTAGAAGCAGTAGTCTTTGTAATAATGTCTATTATCTTAAGGTCTATTTTATCTTATGCTAATATTTCTAAAGTTAATCAATACCTCTATCCAGCAACCTTAATTCATTTTAATCACCTTCTTCCCATCATCCAACTGAAACTGTTGACTAGTTTAACTCCATCTTGTTTCATCAAATCCTCAACATATTAGTTATTGTCAACATTTTCTCTTTTAAACAATCAACACTTACTGATATTTACCCAAATGGTTACATTGTTTTTTTAAAAAAGTGTGCAATTTAATCTATTCACAATGTTGTATAACCACACTTCTATCTAGTTTCAAAATATTTTCATTGCCCCAAAAGAAAACACTGTACCCATTAAGCAGTCACTCCCTATCCCCCACTCCCCTCAGCTCCTGACAATCAGCAATATGCTTTCTGTCTCCATGGATTTATCTACTCAGCATAGTTCATGTAAATGGAATTAGGCAATATGTGACCTTTTGGGTTTGGCTTCATTTCTTCATATAATGTTTTTGAGGTTAATCCATATTGTAACATGTATCTGTAATCCTTTCCTTTTTGTGGCTGAATAATATCCCACTGTACATATATACAATCAGGCATCTCATAATGATGTTTTGCTCAACGATCAACCACATACATGATGGTGATCCTGGATTACAGTACTGCATTTTCACTGTATCTTTTCTATGTTTAGATACACAAATACCGCCGTATTACAATCACTTATAGTATTCAGTACAGTAACACGCTTTTACAGATTTGTAGCATAGGAGCAATAGGCTACCATATAGCCTCCACGTGCAGTAGGTCATACTATTTAGCTCTGAGTAAGTGCACTCTGTAATGTTCACACAACTGCAAAATCACCTGACACATTTCTTAAAATACAGCCCCACTGTCAAGTGACACATGACTATACCACAATTAGTTTATACATTTATCTGTTGATGGACATTTGGATTATTCCCACATTCTGGCTATTGTGAAAAATACTGCTATGAATATTTGTGTACAAATATTGTTGGAGTTTTCAGTTTTTTTGGGTATATACCTAAAAGTGGAATTTCTAGGCCATATAGTAATTATATGTTTAACTTTTCAAGGAACTCCCAAACTGTTTTCTGCAGTGGCTGTACCGTTATAGAAAAGGTTTTTATTTCATCTTCATTTTAGAATAGTTTAGCAAAGTAAAGAATTCTAGGTTTACATTTCCATGGGCACATGGAAAATATTTTTCCACTCCACTTCTATTTTGGCTGATGAGAGATTTGTTGTCAGTTTAATTGCTGATCCTTTTGGGTAATCTTATTCACCTTGCAGATTAATTTAGGACTTTGTCTTTAGAGTTCTTCTATTTTATTATATTGTATCTAGGTATTTTTTATTTAGGTATTTATTTTTATTAATCCTTTCCAGAACTTGATATGCTTTTTCAATTTGGTGATTTATATCTTTAATCCATTCTAAAAAATTGCAGCCACTATTGTTTCAAATAATATCCTTCCCACATTCTCTCTCTATTCTTTGTCTATAATTTCCTTTAGAAATCATCTAATCCCATCATTTGGGTCTCTTAACCTTTTCTATATTTCTGTATCTTCATCTCTCTATGCTACATTTTGTATAAATTCCTCATCTGTGTTTTTCAGCTTTCTCATTCCATTTCAGCTTGATCTAATAGTTATTTAATCCACTTACTCTCCCTGACCAAGGATCATTTCCTTAAGTAACTTATAAGAGCTATCATGACCTCATTTTCATCTGATTATTGAGGTATGGAAAGCTCAGGAATCTTAGTTTGTGAAATGTCCCTATAAAGTTGTTTTACATTTGATTATGCCTAGTTCCCCCAAAGGTTTCATCCTTCTAGAATCAGTTTTAATTTAGTTTCTTAGCTTGGAATTTCTGCATCATCTATAAATACTACTAGATTTCTCAAGACAAGCTTCCCCCGCTTCCCCCAAAGCCCTGAGAAGAAACAGAGATTTCTCTGTTTAAGAAGAACGGGGGAGGGAGCCTTTCCAGGGTCTCTGCATTGTGTAGTGGTCACATATCCAATTCCTCCACCTGTACATGCTCAAAGACCTCATCTCCCTTCTCTGTGAGGGCCACTAGCTATTACAGACAGCCTGGTATCTACTTTGCCTAATCTTAGGATACTTGTAACAGGAATGTATAAACTTTCTTAAACAACATATTTACTTTTCTGTTTTACTTTATTGTAACCATTTTTTCTACGTATGCTTTCATGTTAGTCCCATTCCAAAGTTACAAAATCCTAGATTCAGGTGTTTTTTTCCTTTTATGACAATTAATAGTACAGTAGTCTGGTCTATAGGTTAGAATATCAACTACCCTGTACTTCCATTATTATAGCAAAGAAAACTGAGTACATGGGCTAGTTGATTTAAAATATTTAAAAAACTTTTATTGATACATAATAGACGTACATATTTTCAGGTACATGTAAGATACATATTATATACATACAACAGAATATTTTATAATATATATTTTATATGATATAGATATATTTTTGTGTGTGTGTGTTTGTGTGCGACAGAGTCTCGTTCTGTTGCCCAGGTTGGAGTGCAGTGGCATGATCTCGGCTCACTGCAACCTCCGCCTCCCAGGTTTAAATGATTCTCCTGCCTCAGCCTCCTAAGTAGCTGGGATTACAGGCACACGCCACCATACCTGGCTAATTTCTGTATTTTTTAGTAGAGACAGAGTTTTGCCATGCTGGTCAGGCTGGTCTCAAACTCCTGGCGTTAAGTGAGCTGCCTGGCTTGGCATCTCAAAGTGCTGGGATTATAGGCGTGAGCCGCTGCACCAGCCACATGTGATATTTTAGTACATTCATATAATGTGTAAAGATCAAGTCAGGGTAATTGGGATATTCATCTCTGTAAATATTTATCTTTATACTAGGAACATTTGAATTATTTTCTTCTAGTTATGTTTAAATACACAGTAGATTATTGTTAACTATAGTCACTCCACTGATCTATCAGAAACCAGGTATTATTTCTTCTAACTGTATATTTATACCCATTAATCAATCTCTTTTCATCCCCACAACCCCGTACCCTTCCCAGCCAGTGTTAACCATCAATCTACTCTCCTATCTTCATTAGATCAGCATTTTTTTCTTTTTGTTTTTTGGACAGTGTCTTGCTCCATCACCCAGTTTGGAGTACAATGGTGCAATCACAGCTCACTGCAGCCTCAACCTCTGTGGCCCAAGAGATCCTTCCACCTCAGCCTCCTGAGTAGCTGGGACTAAAGGTGCACAAGACCACAGCTGGCTACTTTAAAAATGTTTTCTACAGACAAAGTTTTGCCATGTTGCCCAGCCTGGTCTCAAACTCTTGTGCTCAAGTGGTCCTCCCTCCTTGACCTCCCAAAGTGCTGGGATTATAGGTGTGAGCCACCACATTGGACCAGATCAACTTAAATAAACAAAAAACAGGGTCTCACTCTGTCACCCAGGCTGGAGTGTGATGTCACTATCATCTCACTGCAAACTTGAACTCCTGGGCTTGCTTAACTAATCTTCCCACACCAGCCTCCCATGTAGCCACCACGCCTGGCTCATTTTTTAAAAAGTTTTGTAGAGATGGAGTTTTGCTATGTGCCCCAGGCTGATCTCAAACTCCTGGCCTCAAGCAGTCCTCCCACCTTGGCCTCCCAAAGTGCTGGGATTACAGGCGTGAGCCACCATGCCCATCAACTTTTTTAGCTCTCACATATGAGTAAGAACATGCAATATTTGTCTTTCTGTACCTGGCTTATTTCACTTAACGACCTCTGGTTCCATCCACCTTGCTGCAAATGACAGGATTTCAATCTTTTTATGGCTAAATAATATTCCATTATGTATATATAACATTTTCTTTATCCATTCATCCACTGATGGACACTTAGGTTAATTCCATATTTTGGCTATTGTGAATAATGCTCCAATAAACAATGGAGTGTAAATATCTCTCTGATATATTAATTTTCTTTCTTTTGGATATATATCCAGTGGTGGAATTAGTGGATCACATGGTAGTTCTATTTTTAAAATTTTTTAGGAACCTGCATACTGGTCTCCATAGTGGATGTACTAATTTACATTCCCACCAACAGTGTACAAATGTTCTTCTTTCTCTACATCTTTGCCAGCATCTGTCACTCCATCATCTTTTTGATAAAAGCAATTTTAAGTGGGGTGAGATGATACCTCATTGAGGTTTTAATGTCTATTTCTCTGGTGATTAATGGTGTTAAACATTTTTTCATATACCTGTTGGCCATTTATATTTCTTCTTTTAAGAAATGTCTCTTCAGCTCTCTGGCCTGTTTTTAATTGGACTATCTGGGTGGGGGGAAGGCAGGTGTTTGTTTGTTTTGCTACTGAATGTTTTGAGTTCCTTATGTATTCTGGCAACTAATGTCTTGTCAGATGGATAGTTTGCAAACATTTACTCCCATTCTGTGGGTTGTCTCTTCACTTTGTTTATGGTTTCCTTTGCTGTGCACAATCGTTTTAGCTTGATGTAATCCTAATTGTCTATTTTTGCTTTGGTTGCCTGTGATTTTGAGGTCTTACACATACACACACAAATTTGCCCAGACCATCGTCCTGGAGTGCTTCCCCTATGTTTTCTTCTAGTAGTTTCACAATTACAGGTGTTAAATTTAAGTCTTTAATCAATTTTGGTTTTTGCATCTGGTGAGAGACAGGGGTCTAGTTCCATTTTTCTGGATATGGTTATCCAGTTTCCCCAGCACCATTTATTGAAGAAACTATCCTTTCCCCATTTTATGTTCTTGGTGCCTTTGTCAAAAATTAGTTGGCTGTAAGTTCATAGATCTATATCTGGGTTCTCTATTCTGTTCCACTGCTCTATGTGTTTGTTTCTATACCAGTACCATACTGATTTGGTTACTATAGCTCTGTAGTATATTTTGAACACAGGTAGTGTAATGCCTCCAGTTCTGTTTTTTGCTCAGGATTGTTTTTGCCTATTTGGAGTCCTTTGTGGGTCCATATAAATGTTAGGAATTTTTTCTATTTCTGTAAAGAATATCATTGATATTTTAATAGAAATTGCATTGAATCTACAAATTGCTTTGGGCAGTGTAGTCATTTTGACAATATTAATTCTTCTAATCCATGAGCATGGGATTTCTTTCCATTTTTTGGTATCCTCTTAAATTTCTTTCATCAATGTTTTAATCCATGAGCATGGGATGTCTTTCCATTTTTTGGTGTCCACTTCAATTTCTTTCATCAGTGTTTTACAGCTTTCCTTGTACAGATCTTTCATTTCTTCGGTTAAATTGATTCCTAGGTAATTTTTATTCTTTGTAGCAATTATAAATGGGATTGCCTTTTTCAGTGTCTTTTTCAGCTTGCTCACCATTGGCATATATAAATGCTACTGACTTTTGTATGCTGACTTTGTATCCTGCAACTTTAGTGAATTTGTTAATCAGTTCTAACAGGGTTTTTTTTTTTTTTTTTTTTTTGGTAGATTCTTTAGCTTTTTCTAAATATAAGATCATTTTGTGTGTGAACAAGACTAATTTGACTTCTCCCTTTCCAATTTGGATGCCCTTTCTTTCTCTTGCCTAATTGCACTGGCCAGGATTTCCAGTATCATGCTGAATAAAAATGATGAAAGTAGGCATCCTTGTTTTGATCTAGATCTTAGAGAAAAGGCCTTTATGATTCAATCTTAGTAGATTGTATATGTCCCAAAATTTATCCATTTCTTCTAGGTTTTCTAATTTGTTGGTGTTTAGTTGTTCATAATTGTCTCTAATGAGTCTTTGTATTTCAGTGGCCTTGGTTTCTATATCTTATTTTTCTATTCTGATTTTATTTGGGTCTTCTTTTTCTTAGTCTTGAGTTAGCTAATTTTTGATTAGACACATGACCTGTAGTGGTGAATAATCTGTAAAACTGGAAGTTTGTGCTTTACAGAACAGAATAAAAATTATATGCCTTATCTTTTATAGGTAGATAGATAAAAACCTGTGAGGGATTTTTGGGGGTGGATTATGGGACAAACATTTTCAAAACTTTTTTTTTTTAAAGGAGCAATGACATATAGAGGAAAGAACAAAAGATTTGAAGTCAATAGGCTGCGATTCAAGTCTCAGACCTATGCAGACCCTTTAAACTCCAAGTTTCATGTTCTTCCCAGCTGTGGAATCTTGATTATGTCATTCAACTTTTGAGCCTCTGGATTTTCATGTACAAAATCAAGATGATTATAACAGCTTTACCTTACAAAAGACTGTTTTGAGTATCAAGCAATGATTATAAAATTGCTGCAGTGTACTCAAGAAACTTTTTAAAAAATAATAATCATTAGTAAACATTAGATAGAATATATGGTACACATCATGAATTAACAGAACTATCAGCAGTTTCTCTCAAGCTGGAGGCGGAATCTTAACAGGACTTTAGAAAAGTCTGGGGACCTTCAAATTGTTACATGAACATCAGCTGTTCTGCTTAGAATTACTGAGCAGAAAGCTTCAGAATATGACAACTTTCAGCATTTTTTTTGTATTTACATACCTCCCCTATGTCTTTAGATCACTAGGATAACAAAAAGTGATGCCAGGCCCTAGGTTCTTGAAAGAACTACCTAACTTAGAGTAATACCTCCAAAGATGAAACTATAGGCTCAATTCTTTTGAGAAAATGTCTAGAGTCTTTAAGTCTGGATATGGAAGATAAATTTTTTTCAAAAGACCATTAAGCCTGTGCCCACATACCAAGGTACATGACTGAATAAAAAACCATTATTTTACCAGAACATCAAAGATACTGATGTGTTCTTTAAGCAAAAGTTAAATTGGAGGTTTCATAGTATTAGTTTAATAATATCATTGAAAAGAAAAAACCTTGAATTCTATGAGGTATTTTCTTTAAGGGCAACTTCAAAGAATTCAACTGAGAAGTATAGACATTATTTACATTTGTTATCTCAGAGAGCTAAGGGATGCTGAAGGGAGATTTACATTTTTCCTTATGTACTTTTGTGGTTGTTTGATTTGCTAAAACTATCATGCCTTTGAATTTAAAAGGAATCTAATAAAGAAATATTTAAAGAAAGAAAAATGACACCAGAATAGCAGAATTAGCCTAATATGTAGGCACAATCTCACTTTGGTTTTGACTCTCTATATTTTCAAGGGGAAGTTAGAGCTAAATTAATTAGCACATTCTTAACATTTGTAATCACTACATTTTTTGGTAGAGAATAGAAATTTTTATGGCTGGGTTCCATTTATTCTATTACTAATTCATGAATAAAGGTTTCATGATAAATATTGAGCACTAAATAGTTACAAAAATAAAACACATTATAAAATCAAATAAACTTCTGATGAAATTAAAAAAAAAAACATTTTAACAAGAAGAGTATAGTCAAAGGAAAGACCAATGATTTAATGCAAATCCAAGAGGCTTAAACAATGATTAATCCACTTTAACTGTAATGCTAGTATGATCTTTAAGAATCCAAAATTGAGTCCCTAGATGAAGAAAGATTTGGTTCATCAATGACAAAAACCACATGATTATCTCAAAAGATGCAGAAAAGGCCTTCGATAAAATTCAACACCCCTTCAAGCTAAAAACTCTAAGTAAGTTAGGTAATGATGGAACGTACCTCAAAATAATAAGAGCTATTTATGACAAACACACAACAAATATCATACAGAATGGGCAAAGCTGGAAGCATTCCCTTTGAAAACCAGCACAAGACAAGGATGCCCTCTCTCACCACTCCTGTTCAACATAGTATTGGAAGTTCTGGCCAGGGCAATCAGGCAAGAGAAAGAAATAAAGGGTATTCAAATAGGAAGAGAGGAAGTCAAATTGTCTCTGTTTGCAGATGACATGACTGTTTATTTAAAAATCCCCATCATCTCACCCCCAAATTTCCTTAAGCTGGTAAGCAACTTCAGTACAAAAATCAATGTGCAAAAATCACAAGCATTCCTATACACCCATAATAGTTAAATCATGAGTGAACTCCCATTCACAACAACTACAAAGAGAATAAAATACCTAGGAATACAATTTACAAGGGATGTGAAGGACCTCTTCAAGGAGAACTACAAACCACCACTCAAGGAAATAAGAGAGGACACAAACAAATGGAAAAACATTCCATGTTCATGGATAGGAAGAATCAATATCGTGAAAATGGCCATACTGCCCAAAGTAATTATTATAGATTCAATGCTATCCCCACCAAGCCACCATTGACTTTCTTAATAGAATTAGAAAAAACTACTTTAAATTTCATATGGAACCAAAAAAGAGCCAAGACAATCCTCAACCAGAAGAACAAAGTTGGAGGCATCATACTACCTGACTTCAAACTACACTACAAGGCTACAGTAACCAAAACAGCATGGTACTGGTACCAAAACAGATATATAGACCAACGGAAAAGAACAGAGGCCTCAGAAATAATGCCACACATTTACAACCATCTGATCTTTGACAAACCTGACACAAACAAGCAGCGGGGAAGGATTCCCTATTTAATAAATGGTGTTGGGAAAACTGGCTAGCCATATGCAGAAAACTGAAACTGGACCCCTTCCTTACACCTTATACAAAAATTAACTCAAGATGGATTAAAGACTTAAATGTAAGACCTAAAACCATAAATATTCTAGAAGACCTAGGCAATACCATTCAGGAAACAGGCATGGGCAAGGACTTCATGACTAAAACACCAAAAGCAATGGCAACAAAAGCCAAATTTGACAAATGGGATCTAATTAAACTAAAGAGCTTCTGCACAACAAAAGAAACTGTCATCAGAGTGAACAGGCAACATACAGAATGGGAGAAAATTTTTACAATCTACCCATCTGACAAAGGGCTAATATCCAGAATCTACACAAGGAACTTAAACAAATTTACAAGAAAAAAACAACCCCATCAAAAAGTGGGCAAAGGATATGAACAGACACTTCTCAAAAGAAGACATTTATGTGGCCAACAAACATATGAAAAAAAGCTCATCATCACTGGTCACTAGAGAAATGCAAATCAAAACCACAAGGAGATACCATCTCATGCCAATTAGAATGGTGATCATTAAAAAGTCAGGTAACAACAGATACTGGAGAGGATGTGGAGAAATAGGAATGTTTTTACACTGTTGGTAGGAGTGTAAATTAGTTCAACCATTGTGGAAGACAGTGTGGCGATTCCTCAAGGACCTAGAACCAGAAATACCATTTGACCCAGCCATGCCAATACTGGGTATATACCCAAAGGATTATAAATCATTCTACTATAAAGACACATACACAAATATGTTTACTGCAGCACTATTCACAATAGCAAAGACTTGGAACCAACCCAAATACCCATCAATGATAGACTGGATAAAGAAAATGTGGACATATATACCATGGGATACTATGCAGCCATGTCCTTTACAGGGACATGGATAAAGCTGGAAACCATTATTCTTAGCAAACTAACACAGGAACAGAACACCAAACACCGCATGTTCTCACTCATAAGTGGGAGTTGAACAATGAGATCACATGGACACAGGGACGGGAACATCACACAACGGGGCCTGTTGGGGGTGGGGAGCAAGGGGAGGGATATCATTAGGAGAAATACCTAATGTAGATGACAGGTTGATGGGTGCAGCAAACCACCATGGCATGTGTATACCTATGTAACAAACCTGCATGTTCTGTACATGTATCCCAGAACTTAAAGTATCATAATTAAAAAAATGAAGATCTGGTTCATTTTAAAACCATAAGTCAACTGATAGCTGAGAAATGTGAAATTTCCCAGCTAGAAAACTGCACCATGAAGCTGTAGAGGAAAAATGTGCAAAGTTAACATTATGAAACTATATTGAGCCTAAGAAAGAAAGACTTTTGCAAAGAAAAGCTAGGTAGAATGCATTCTTAAGATCAAATCAAATTACCATAAAGGACAAAACAACTTTAGATTTTATTAAAAGTCATTTGAGGAATTAATAGTGAACTTAGTAAGGTAGCAATTCAAGAGGCTGGAACACAGCAAATGGGAATCATTCTGAATTGAGAAACAGGGAAACAAAAGATTAGGGACACCTATTGCTAAAGACAGCAAAGGGAGACACAGCAAGACTGTGAGGCACAGGAAGAAAAAACAGTAATCAGAAGACATCAAGGAAAGAATAAAACATAGTAGACTTCATCATACCTTTCAAACTTTTAACAAATCTTTTATTAAATACATTTTGACACACACACAAGAATATATGATGCCTTACAATAAAACAGTATGATCACCACTCAAACTTAACCAAAATGTTACCAGTAATTGCATCTACTTTGTGTCTCTCCCTTATTTCCTTTCTCTACTTCTCCACTAATATACATGTTCATGACTTCTGTTTTTTAATTCTTTGTAGTTTTTTCACAAGGTACACATTCCTAAATGACACATCATGTAGTTTGCTTGATTCTGAACTTTATAAAAATGGTACATGCTGTATATGTCTTCCACAACTTTTTTTTTTTCACTCACCATTAGAAGACTAAGATTTATCCAAGCCACTGTGTAAACCTGTAGTACATTTCACTGCTTTGCAATATTTCAGTAAATGAACATTTGGCTATTTCTAGTATTTTTGTTATTATGAATACCGCTGCTACAAACATTTTTATAAACATCACCTAGCTGGCCAGGTGCGGTGGCTCATGCCTGTAATCCCAGCACTTTGGGAGGCCGAGGTGGGTGGATCACGAGATCAGGAGATCGAGACCATCCTGGCTAACATGGTGAAACCCCATCTCTACTAAAAATGTTAAAAAAGTAGCCGGGCGTGGTGGCGGGCACCTGTAGTCTGAGCTACTCGGGAGGCTGAGGCAGGAGAATGGCGTGAACCCAGGAGGCAGAGCTTGCAGTGAGCCAAGATTGCACCACTGCACTCCAGCCTGGGCGACAGAGCAAGACTCAAGTCTCTAAATAAATAAATAAATAAATAAATAAATCACCTAGTCACCAGGTGTACATTTGCAGGTTCCTAAGGGTATACTCAAAAGTGGCAATTCAGGTCACAGAATATGCCAATGTTCGATTTTACAGAGCAGTGACAAACTATTTTCTGGAGTGGTGGTACTAACCACCTTCCCACCAGCAATGTACAGTCATGCACTGGATAATATTTCAGTCAATAATGGACTACATATACGATGATTGTTTCATGAGATTATGATACCATAATTTTACTGTACTTTTTCTATGTTTAGATATACAAATACCATTCTGCTACAAGTGCCTACAGTATTCAGTACAGTAACGTGCCATACAGGTGTGTAGCCTAGGAGCAACATGCTATCTACCATACAGCCTAGGTGTCCAGCAGGTTATACCATCTAGCTTTGTGTAAGTCAACTCCACGATGTTCACACAATGACCAAACTGCCTAACAACAAATTTCTCAGAACATATCCTGGCATTTCTGAGGACATAACCCCATTGTTAAGTGACAAATTAACTGTGTCTAATGTCTAAATATCTAAATGTCTAGATATGTAATGAGAGTAGATGGTCACTTGTAATCTTTATTTTGAAATTCTGTGATTACTGATGTGAAATATCTTTTCATATTTTTTCCATCATTTATGCTTCCTCTCCTTTAAAATACTAGTTAATGCTTTTTGCACATTTTTCTTTTTCCTTTTTTTTTTTTTTTTTGAGATGGAGTCTGGCGCTCTGTCACCCAGGCTGGAGTGCAATGGGGCAATCTTGCCTCACTGCAACCTCTGCCTCCCGGATTCAAGTGATTCTCCTGCCTCAGCTTCCCAAGTAGCTGGGATTATAGGTATGTGCCACCATGCCTGGCTAGTTTTTGTATTTTTAGTAGAGATGGGGTTTTGCCATGTTGGGCAGGCTTGTCCTGAACTCCTGACCTCAAGCAATCCACCTGCCTCGGCCTCCCAAAGTGCTAAGGTTATAGGTGTGAGCCACCACGCCCAGCCCCATTTCTCAGTTAGATTGTTTGTCTTCTTCTTCTTGATTTGTAAGAGCTCTTTATAAATTCTATAAATTCTGAATACTAAGAATATGTTGGTTTTATATATACAAATATCTTTTAGTTTGTGGCTTTCCTTTCAATTTTCAGGGTGTTTTTTGATGAATAAAGTTTTTAATTTTAATGTAATAATATATAACAATCTTTTCTTTCATGGTAAACAATTTTTGTGTCATGTTTTAGAAATACTTTCCTGGCTGGTGTGGTGGCTCACACCTGTAATCCCAGCATTTTGGGAGGCCGAGGAAGGGGGATCACCAGGTCAGGAGTTCGAGACCAGCCTGACCAACATGGTGAAACCCCGTCTCTACTAAAAATACAAAAATTAGCCAGGCGAGGTTGTGCATGCCTGTAGTCCCAGCTACTCAGGAGGCTGAGGCAGGAGAATCGCTTGAACCTGGAGGCAGAAGTTGCAGCGAGCTGAGATTGCACCACTGCACTCCAGCCGGGGTAATAGAGCAAGACTCCATCTAAAAAAAAAAAGAAAGAAAGAAAAAGAAATGCTTTCCTACCCCACGATCATAGCCTCCTATACTTTTTCTAAATGTTTTAAAGTCTTTCCTTTCACATGCAAGTCTTTAATTCAATTATGATTTTTTTTTTTGTATGTGTGAGGTAGGGATCCAATTTCTTTATTTTCCCCATATAAATAATCATCCCAGAACCATATATTGTCCCTCATTTCCCTGTGTTATATCGTGTACTCATGCATTGGTCTGTTTCTGGTTCTCTATTCCATGCCAAACACCTTACTGTTTTACTTGTTATAACTTCACAATACATTTTGATGGCTTATACAGCAGTCCCTATATTTATTTTTCTTCAAAATATCTTGGCTATCACTTGATCATATATATTTAGAGTCAGTTTTTCCAATGCCCCCCCAAAATTCCAGATGGCATTTGGATTAGAACTGCATTGAATCCATAGATCTAGGGAGAATGGGTATATTTGTAATGCCAAGCCTATCCATACATGAATACATTTCTTGACACTTATTAATATTTCCTCTAATGTCTGTTAATAACACTGAATCACTTTCTCCATATAGGACTTGCACATCTTCTGTGAGATTTTGTCTTTAGATATATATTTTTTGGATGTTTGAATTTGGGTAAATGAAACAAAAATAAAGTGACACTTTCCTAAATGACATTAATTTCCTTCTTGTGCCCCTAGAAAAGTGTGTGAACCAAAATAAGCACCAAACAAACATCAAATGAATAAAGAAATGCTTTGATATTTCAATTAAAAAAATAAAAGCTATTTGTGGTTAACAAAGGATGCCTTCTTTTGGAAATAACTCACAAATTAAAATACATAATCAACTGTATAGATGCTAAAGGTATTATTTCTTACATTTAAGAGAACCACTTAAGTTCCAAAAAATACATTCTATTTCCCCAGGCAGTGATACAGTTTCCATGATTGTGATATTGCTCATTGAAGTAAGTATGTAAGAATTCAATAATTCAACATTCTAAGCACAGTGGTATTCAGGAAGTAGTTAAGTGAAGGAATGTCTTCATGAATAATTTCCATAATTATTTCTTAAAGTTAAAAATTCATAGATACTTCATGTATATTACATCATACATCCACTTGATGAATTACTTTATTTTTAAATTTATTTAATAGGCAATACATTCAAACGATTCCAATAATAGTTAAAATAATAAAGAAATATACAAAACATTATTTTCAATAAGTCATCACTAAAAAAAAAAAAAATCATCCTTAGGTTAGATAAACTTGCCATGGGCACTCCCACAAGGGGGCTCCCATACTTGAAGTTTGTGCTGAACTATTGTTGTACCTAGTTTGTAAAATCTGAACAAGATACAAAAGGGATGATCAAAATTATAATTCTGTCTTGATATATCCCGGGACTGTGACATCTTAAAACACCTAAGAGAAAATCTAGAAAACTCCCATCTTGCCTGGGATTCATGCTTAACAAATAATGAGGTTTGTGTTAGAAACTGCTGGCTGCTCACCAAATCCACATTCCCCTCTCCTTCAGGGGAACACACCTATACTACATTTCCCAACCCCCGCTACAGGTACATGCAGCCATGTAACTGAGATCTAGCCATGAAAAGTAAGCTGGATAAACGGAAGCCATGGTTGAAGACAGAAGGGTTTCTTTCAACAAGGTCCTCAATAACTATAGAGAGGAGGATTGCCCTGCTGACCTTTCACACACCGAATTCTATTAGTCGAGCAATAAGTAAACTTCTGTTATGTTTAAAAAATTAGATGTATATGCCACATTAGCCTACTCTAACTACACTAATTTAGAAACAGATATCTTGATATGGGGTACTACTTCGAACAAAAATCTAAAATATGTGACATCTGTCTAATGTGTCTGCCTAGGGGTAACAGCACAGGAAACATGCATCTGAAGCTGGCAAGATAAAGACATGTTATGTAATATAATTGCTTATGATTATCTCGACAGCAGACAAAGAATGCAGATCTAGAGAAGAGGTTACAAAGTGCTAAAAGGTTAGAAAATAATGGTTTCTCCTTCCTATATTTAGCAAGGCATTAAAAGAGTACTCAATAAAGAAGTAGTTTGTTTACCAGTAGAAGTAAAAGGGGAGAGAAAAGAGAAACTTAGAGCCTCAGATTGTTGGAAAAGCCAACTATTTCTAAATGCCACATAGTAAAAAATAAGATTGAAAAGCACTTTGAGCCGCAAATCTCTGTTAAACAGAACAACTAAGACCTGTAGCAAAGATCAAGTTGCTTTCCTTCATCCCACACCTACGTTTCAGATGTCTCAAGATAGATACCAGTGAGAAATAGCCATGGGGAACAGGAAACAAAACAAAACAAAACAAAAGATGTCTGGGGCAACAGTCTAAGAATGAACTTTGAGCATGGCAATTAGAAGACTACTAAATTCTTAAATTCTGTCAAAACAAACAAACAAACAAAAAAACCCCAGAAACCTGGCCCAAAACATGCTGTGATTATCAGCTAATCCTCAGGTTCCTAAAACTACACAGGTAAGAAATGGCTGTGAAATAAGTATGGGCTGAGTATCCCTAATCCAAAAATCTGAAATCTAAAATGCTCCATTGAGGATTTCCTTTGAGTTTCACACCTGTGTTCAAAAAAGTCTCAGATTTTGGAGCATTTCAGATTTCTGATTTTTGGATTAGGGATTTTCAACATGTACAGTCCCCAGTAAGGGCATATTCCCTAACATCCGCTTCAGATGTAGTCATGGAAGATAATGAGCTAGTAAGACCTTTCTGAGGCTGGAGTTAAAAGTCACCAAGACCAACGGTAAGGGAGCCTCTCCCAGTAAACAAAACAGGGAATGGAATGGCATGGCATGGCATGGCATGATACCCCTACTGCTAGGATAAGGGGAGCTTCATAATATCTGCTTAGCAGAATCTCATCGTTGCTACAAAACATGATGTGTGTCTTCCATTCTTCCTTTTTACAAGTTTTATTGTTTATTGCTGCTGTCCTGTCCCTGCTCCTGAATATGGGGTGAGAGACAGTAGTTGAGGGACAGTAACAAAACTATAAAGTACTACATCCAGATCTGATGGAGAGGAATGCATATCACCCACAGATCCTGAACTATGAACTGGATGCAGTAAATGAATGGGATTTGGGTGTTCTCTCTTGAGGTTGAGGTGTAAGTGTATTCTCTGTGAAAAGAAGAATCACCAACACGGTGCTAGAGGTGGAGAAGGGGAACTGGTACAAAGGGACACTGGGGAACTTTGGGGGGTGGTGAAAAATTCATATATTAGGCTGAGCACGTTGGCTCAAGCCTATAATCCCATAGCTTTGAGAAGCTGAGCCAGGAAAATTGCTTAAGGCTAGGCGTTCAAGACCAGCCTGGGCAACATAGCGAGACCTGCTCTACAAAAAATTTAAAAATTAGCCAGACATGATAGCATGCACCTGTAGTCATAGCTACTTGGGAGGCTGGGGTGGGAGGATCACTTGAACCCAGGAATTCAAGGTTTAAGTGAGTTGTGATCATGCTACTGTACTTCAGCGTGGACAACAGAGTGAGATTTTGTCTCAAAAAAGAAGAAAAAAGAAAAACAGAGAAAATTATATACACTGACTGTGGTGATAGTTATGTGTTTGAAAATGTTTGCCCAATTCATAGAACTGTATGCCTTAAAAGGCATATTTTATTGTCTATAAATTATACTTCAATAAGTAATGCATTTGATGGTTGAAAAAAGCCTAAGTGCTAAAGTATCCCCACAAACCCCAAAATACAGGTGGAATGAGGGCCAAACCGCCAAGTGCCACAGGACCCACTCTATTATCAGTGTCTATGCAGGAGGAAGCCAAGGGGCCTTTGACCTCAGGAGAACCCCAAAACAGCTAACATACCCTAGAGAGCACAGGTAGCCAATGTGAGAACAGCAGCTGATGATACTGGGAGGAAATTGTGACCAATCAAATAGCATGTGAGTGGAGGGGTCCACACTAATCTCTAAAAGGGGCTGAAGCATTCTGAGCCATATGAACTCAAAAACAACTGCCAAAGCTACCTTTTAGGATGGGATCCCACACTTAGGAAACTGCTAAGAGTGGAATAAAAACATTACACAGGATGCTAGGCAGTGGCTCATGCCTGTAATCTCAGCACTTTGGGACGCTGAGGTGGGCGGATCACTTGAGGTCCAAGAGTTTGAGACCAGCCTGGCCAACACGGTGAAATTCCATCTCTACTAAAAACACAAAAATTGCCCAGCCATAGTGGGGTACACCTGTAATTCCAGCTACTCAAGAGGCTGAGGCAAGAGAATCACTTGAACCCAGGAAGCAGAGGTTGCAGTGGGCTGAGATCATGCCACTACACTCCAGCCTGGGCAATAGAGTAAGACCCTGTCTAAAAAAAAAAAAAAAAAAAAAAAAAAAAAAAAAAATTTAAGCAGAACAGAGAACACAGAAGTAAAGGCCAAAGGCTGAAGATGAGAAGAAAGTCAGGAAATGAGAGCAACCTGCTGCTTTCTTAAACACTTAAACAACAATGGCGATGACTAAGAGGAAACTTTATGAAATTCCAAAGGCTTTCCTCACTTACATCTCCATTAAGAAAAACTAATTTCACAAATCCCATGCAAAGTTTTCAAAGAAAAAAAAAGAGCAGAATAATATCCCTATGATTAAAACACAACAGAAATATATGTCCACAAAATAGATTAAAACTGTAACCTATTTCAAAATAAGTTAAATTTAAGAAAATCATAAGCGACATGAAAGAACAGTGTAAGTCAGAATTAGAAAAATTTAAGATGAGGTAACAGAACTCAAGAATAGAATTATAAATGAAAGAAAAATTTTCTGAAATAAAAACCACAGAAGAACACCAAAGTGAGTAAACAAAACAGACAACGCCTTAGGGCAGCAGTCTCTAAAGTGTGTTCCAGTCCTCTAGACACCCTTAGGGAGTCTGTAAGGCCAAAACTATCTTCACAGTTAATACTAAGATATTATCTGCTTTTTCCACTGTGGAAAAAGCACATCTTTTTTTTTTTCTTAACTAACAATTGCATTGATAATACAAAAGAAATGGCAGGTAAAACTACCTTAGCACAAATCAAGAAAGTGACAGTATATCATATTTAGAGTCTTCACTGCCATGGCAAAAGAAGGGAAGGGGAAGGGGAAGAGGAAGGGGAAGGGGGGAGAAAAAAGCTGATTTCACTTTAAGCAGGAACAAAATACTAATTTTATTGAATCTTGACTTTTGAGCACACATCTTTTTGATTTCTGTGTGACACATTTAAAAGTCTCAAGAAGAACTTAAAATGTCTTAAGGAAAAGCAATTGTTCGCGTTGCAAGCTAAACTAGTCACTTTTTTCATGAAATACATTTTCACATATAAGAACAACTGACATAAATTATGGTAATTCAGACAAGGGTACTTGGCAGACATTTCAAAAAAATTAATGAATTGAGCATGTCACTTCAAGGAAAATTATACCAATGATAAAATTCAAGTTCTAAGAAAAAATTAGAATTTTGGAAAACTTGTATTGGCTTCTGAGTTGTTAGCTTCTCAATTCTTAAAGACTTTTCTGATAAGATCAATGGTGATATTAATGTGATATTTTAATATTATAAAATGTATTAACAAGGGGAATATTTGCATTACTTCATGGACCATATTATCCAAATGACCAATACATGTTTCAAAATCAACTTTAAATGAGGAAAAAGATCCACTGAAAGTACCAAGGAAAGTGGAGTTTAATGTAACAGAATACAAAAAGTTCACTACCATGATTTTAGATTCCACATTTTAACTATACCATAGAATATTCTCTAGCCATAATGGAGCCTGCCTGCCATTTGTGACAACATGGATGAACCTGTAGGACACTATGAAATAAGTCAGACATAGAAAAGACAAGCACTCTATGATCTCACTTACACGTGGCATGTAAAAAAGTTGAACTCATAGAAGCAGAGTAGAACAGTGGTTGCGAGGGGCTGGGAAAGCAAGGGAAATGGGGAGATGCAGGTCAAAGGGTACAAACTTTTAGTCATAAGATGAACAAGTTCTGAGGATTGAATGTACAGAATGAATGGTGATAGATGTGTCATTTTGATTGTGGTAATCATTATAGAATATATACATATATTAAATCATCATGTTGTCATGTACACCTTGAATATATTCAATCTTTATCAATTAAATATTTCACAATAAGTAAAAAGCAAAAAAAATTAAAGGGGCTATCAAGGATATATAAACAATATAAAAAGCATATAGAGATATAAAGGAATAAAGATTAGATCATCATCAGAGTTTTAAACAGCAAAGCTTTATGCCAGAAGAAAATGGAATAGCATAATTAAGATAATCAGGAAAAAAAAATATGAACCAAGTTAATATCCAGCAAAATTGACTTTCAAGTATAAAAGGCACAAACTATTATCAATGTATAAAAACTCAGAGAATATTGTTCCCATTAACACTTCCTGAGATATCTTCTGGAGAACAAGCATCACAATCACAAAACAAAATGACAACATAGAAATTGAATATGGACTGATAATGAGTACTGAATAAGTTAAATGAGGCTGGATGCAGTGGCTCATGTCTGTAATCCCAGTAGTTCAGGAGGCTAAGGTGGGACGATGGCTTGAGGCCAGGAGTTTGAGACCAGCCTGGGCAACATAATAAGACCCTGCCACTACAAAAAAAAATAATTCTCTGAGCATGGTGGCATGTATCTGTAGTCCCAGCTACTTGGGAGGCTGAGTCAGGAGGATTGCTTGAGCCCAGGAAGTTGAGGTTGTAGTAAGCCATGATCTCGCCACTGCACTCCAGCCTGGGTGACAGAGTGAGACCCTATTCTCTAAACAAACAAACAAATTTCTGGAAGAGTTTATGTAGAAATTGATGTTTGTTTTGTTTTTTAATGTTTGATAGAATTCACCATTGAAACCATCTGGTTTTGCATGTTTTTGGAAGGAAAGGTTTTTCAACCACCAATTCAATTTCTTTAATATGTATAGAAATCTTTAGTTTACCAGGACTTGATGGAGTTTAAAATTTAAAAAAAAAGAATTATTTAGATTATCTATTTCTTTGCAAGTGAGTTTTGGTAGTCCGTGACTTTCAAGGAATTTGTTTATTTCATCTAAGTTCTTAAATTTATTGGCATAAAGTTGTTTATAATACTATCTTATTATCATTTTTTTTTTCTTGGAGATGGAGTCTCACTCTGTCACCCAGGCTGAAGTGCAGTGGCGCGATCTTGGCTCACTGCAACCTCCACCTCCCAGATTCAAGCAATTCTCCTGCCTCAGCCTCCCAAGTAGCTGGGACTACAGAAGCACATCACCATGCCAGCAAAGTTTTTGCATTTTAGTAGAGATGGGGTTTCACCATGTTGCGCAGGCTGGTATCAAACTTCTGAGCTCAGGCAATCCACCTGCCTCAGCCTCCCAACGTGCTAGGATTACAAGTATGAGGCACCACTCCTGGCCTATCGTTTCAATAACTGTAAAACCTGCAGTGATATCTCCTCTCTCATTCCTGAAACTGGTAATTGTTGTCTCTTTTTCCTCCTAGTCAGTCTGGCTATTAGGATAATAAATAATTTATGTTAAGTAAGTTAAATAAATAAAATAAATAAATAAGTTAAATAAGCATTAAAGAGAGAATATAATATATGGTAGCTAAAACCTTTAACAATGTAGATTTAATACAACAATTAAGAAATGGGGGCTGGAAGCCAGAGAGCCTTCCCAGAATCTCCTGATGGGCTGACTGGTGATGAGCTCTCCCTGCTAAAGCCACTCTGCAAAGACCAGAATAAGTCCCTATTTCTTCAAATGCATAGACACCAGTGCACAGCCACAAGAATCACAAAAATCAGGGAAACATGACACCATCAAAGGAACAAAATAAAGCACCAGTAACCAGCCCTAAACATGGAGATTTACAAACTGCCTGACAAATAATTAGAAATAGGCCAGGTGCAGTAACTCATGCCTGTAACCCCAACACTTTCGGAGGCTGAGGCAGAGGACTGCTTGGAGCCCAGGAGTCGGAGACCAGCCTGGGCAATATGAAGAGACCCTGTCTCTACAACAAAATTTAAAAATCAGCCAGGTATGGTGGCATACTCCTATGGTCCCATCTACTTAGAAGGCTGGGGCAGGTGGATGGCTTGAGCTCAGGAGGTCGAGGCTATAGTGAGCTATGATTGCACCACTGCACTCCAGTCTGGGTGACAAAGTGAGACCCTGTCTCAAAATAAAAATAAAAAAAGAATAAAAAATAGTTGTCTATCTATATTGCATAACTCACTGAGCTACATTAAGACAACTAAATGAAATCAGGAAAACAATACATAAACAAAATTAGTTCAACAAAGAGAGAGAAACCACAGAAAGAACCAAACGCTGGGCACAGGAAAGCATGCCTGTAATCCCAGCACTTTGGGAGGCTGAGGCAAGGGATCATGGGGTCAGGACATTGAGACCATCCTGGCTAACACGGTGAAACCCCGTCTCTACTAAAATACAAAAAATTAGCCCGGCGTGGTGGCGTGCACCTGTAATCCTAGCTACTCAGGAGGCTGAGGCTGGAGAACTGCTTGAACCTGGGAGGCAGAGGTTGCAGTGAGCCAAAATAGTGGCACTGCACTCCACACTGGGTGACAGAGCAAGCCTCCATCTCAAAAAAAAAAAAAAAAAAAGAACCAAATTCCGTAGCTAAGAACACAAAGACTTAACTGAAAAATTCCAGAGAGAGCTTCAGCAGCAGACTTGATCAAGCAGAAAAAAGAATCAGTGAGCCCAAAGACAGGTCATTTAAAATTAATCACTCAGAGGAACAAAAAGGAAAAAGAATGAAAAAAAGTGAACAAAGTCTATCAGAATTATGGGACACCAACAAGTGAAGTAATATATACCCATTATGGGAAGGTGGATACCAAAAGGAGCAGAGAAAAAGAAAGGTGGGGGCAGGTAGAAAGCTTATATAACTAAATAACAGAAAACTTCCCAAGTCTGGGAACAGATATGAATATTCACACACAGGCAGCTCAAAAATCTCCAATCAGGTTCAATCCAAATAAGACTACACCAAAACACAGGATTGGCAGACTGTCAAAAATTAAAGAAAGAAGAGGATTGTGAAAGCAGCATATCACATACAAGGAAACTTCAGTACACTTATCAGCAAATTTCTTAGCAGAAACCTTACAAACTACAAGAGAATAGGATGACATAATCAAAATATAGAATTTGGCTGGGTATGGTGGCTCACGCCTGTAATTCCAGCACTTTGGGAGGCCAAGGTGGGCAGATCACTAGAGGTCAGGAGTTCAACACCAGCCTAGCCATCATGGTGAAACCCTGTCTCTATTAAAAATACAGAAAAATTAGCCAGGAGTGGTGGTGAGCGCCTGTAATCCCAGCTAATCAGGAGGCTGCAGCAGGAGAATCACTTGAACCTGGGAGGCAGAGGTTGCACTGAGCCGAGATTGCACCACAGCACTCCAGCCTGGGCAACAGAACTAGACTCCATCTCAAATGGTTTTTTTAAATATATATATATATTTAAAACCTCCCTACTAAGAATACTTTACCCAGCAAAGCTGTCCTTCAGAAATGAAGGAGAGACAGACTTTCCCAGACAAAAAAAAAGCTTCGGGAGTTCATCACCATTTGAAATCACATCAAATATGTTTTCTAATCACAACGGTATGAAACTAGAATCCAATAAAAAGAATTTCTAAAATTAAACAACATGCTTCTGTACAACCAATGGGTCACAGAAGAAATTAAGAGGAAAATATAAAAAATCTTGCGATAAATGAAAGTGGACACACTGCATACCAAAACTAAAGGATGCCACAAAAGCAGTTCTGAGAGGGAATTATAATATTGTAATATAGCATTAAACACCAACATCAAAAAAGAAGAAAGATCTCAAAAAATGGGGGCTGAGAGAAACAGGAAGAAGAAAAATAATTAACTGTTTTTAGTACTCATGTTGATGACACCTGTGTTAGTGTTATTCTGAGGCTGTTGTGTGTGTAATGTGGAATAAAGCAAATGAATAATTACAGGATATTCTAATTCTATAATCTCCTGTGCCAGAACCAGGACTATCCGTGTGGATGATGAAAGAAGATAGAGACATAAGATTGATGACATTAAGTGATACCTGCAGTCCTAAATTTGAATGAGTAATATAAGTAATGAAATTATGAGTTTCTCATATGATATAAATTCAGTGTACTGAAAATGCCTAGAAATAATAACCAGCCCAATAATCATTAATATCTCTAGCAACCAGACTATAATCTTGAAATACCCTTTCCCATAGAAAGAAACTAATACTTCTAAAGAAATGGCTAATTCCAGGTCTGGGGAAGGGACTATATTAGATGAGTCTGGCATATCTTATCTTAGATAGGAAGCAAACCAGCAAAAGCTACAAAAAGCCAGGTGCAGTGGCAGGTGCCTGTGGTTCCAGCTACTGAGGAGGCAATGGCAGGAACACTGCTTGAGCTGAGGAGTTCAAGGCCAGCATGGGTAACACAGTAAAACCCTGCCTCAACAAACAAACAAAAACAACAACAAAAAACTAAAAACAAACAAACCCTACTAAGATCATGCAAAAGGACTCAGGAGCCAAAGACAGGACAATCTGATTTTCAATACAGGTAATTTCAATGGACTGAAAATTATCAAATATGTTTAAATTCATAAATTTATAACTATTTTTTAAAAATCTATGTGGTCACCTTCAGAGGATGAGAAATCAACTAATTTTTATTTTTAAATAATTTCTGATTTACAGTAAAGTTGCAAAAGTATGACAAGGAATGTTTGCATATTCTTCACCCCAATTTGCCAAAGCTAAATTATACTGCATTTGCATTTTCTTTACATATTTAATATATATTACATATATATATCTCATTTTCTCTGAAATGTTTGAGAATACATTGTAGACATGATGCCCATTTACCCTCACATTTTCAAATATTTCCCCCAAACAAGAATATTCTTTTATAAATGCAGTATAATTATCAAAATAAGGAAACTAACAGTAATCTATTACTATTATCTAATCTACAGATATTATTCAAAATCTGCCAACTGTCCCATTAATGGTCCTAATGCAGAAGAAAAAAAAAATCTGACCCAGGATCCAATTCAGGATCATATACTGTATTTGGCTGTCATGGCTTCTCTTCAGCACCCATTAATCTGGAATACTTCCTCAGACTTTATCTGTTGTAACTTCAATATTTTCAAAAGCAAATAGGCCAATTACTTTGTAGAATGTCCTTGTGTATATATCTGATGCTTCCTCATGATTAGATTCGGGTTACAAATTTTTGTCAGGAATGCCACAGATAGGATATTGTGCTCTTAGTACATCGCATGAGGAGGCATATGATGTCCATCTGTATTGTTACTGGTGATGCTAACTTCGATCATTTGCTTAAGATGGTATCTGCCAGACTGCCCTATTATAGTTAGCATTTTTCCTTTGTAATTAACATTTATCTTGTGGAAAGACTATTTGAAACTATGTAAATATTTTGTTTCTCATCATGTCTTTATATATCTCATTATGTCTAAAACTGGCAAATAAAAGGATAGAATCAAGCATTTTCCTGCCTTTATATATATAAAATATAACACTGGGTACTCAAATAGAACTGAAGTGCCTCTTTATAGAAGTATTCCAATAAGTGGGAAAAAAAGAATGAGAGTATCACCACTTTGTAGCCCCAATAAATTAATGATGTAGACAATAAGCATCAACACTAGCATCTCAAAAAAGATAAAACCAGAGATTGTATGACTTCTGATGAACAAATACAGCACCACAGAAAGTCCTACCAAAGTAGTAGAATCAATCTGATAAAGTCTCTGGATCCAACTGTCA
The DNA here is from genome assembly GCF_049350105.2 of Macaca mulatta. NCBI lineage: Eukaryota > Metazoa > Chordata > Mammalia > Primates > Cercopithecidae > Macaca > Macaca mulatta. Next base: position 15,212,178 of record NC_133407.1, read on the forward strand.
ATCTTCCAAGAAATATAAAAGATGGAGGAAACTTGAAATTGCACCATGAGGACACAATAAGCATCCAGACTGTGGGAACTTTTACAGGCCAAATAACCCAAGTTCTTCAACAGACAAATGTATGGAACAGAAAGATATGGAGAGGGGACCTGTATATTAACTAAGACTTAAAAGATTTACAATTTTTTTAGATGGGCAAGACTAAGCTATAATTTCTAAGGATGCACATATAGGTGATAAATCTACAAAGCAATGAAATATAGTGATAGCTATAAGTCAAGATAGTGGTTCCTTCAGAAGAGGAAAAAAGCAGTTGTGATTTGAATGGGTGCAGAGGTGCTTCTTTGGTGACTGGCAAAGTTTACTGACTTAGGTGGTGTCTATAAGGATATTTGTTTCATATATTTGTTTTGTGTAGTTCTCTGACTATATATTATATATTACAATAAAGCCTTTTTTTTAAAAAAAAGTATGGGTCAAAGAAGCAAAAGTGGTACATGATAAATATTTGAAACTGAATAAGAAAAACACTACAGTTCAAAATCTGTAGAATGCAACAAAAGTAGAGCTTTCAGTTAATTGTCTAAGGCTCAAAAAATAAGCAATTAAACATTCAACTTACGAAGGTAGCTAAAGAAAACAGAATAAAACTCAAAGAAAAAATTTTTACAGAGATATGAATGGAAACTATTAAAATAGAAATGAAGAAACAAGCCAAAAGCTAGTTCTTCGAAAAGACTAATGAAATAGGTAAACTTCTAGTGAGATTAATCAAGAAAGGAAGAAACACTTGAGCATAAACTAACGATATTAAGGAAGAAAGTAACATTACAACAGATACAGCAGAGTTTACAAAGCAAATAAAAAGACAGTTACCAAGACAAAATGTAAAACTCTAAGTGGACACATTCCTAGAAAAATAAAATTAGTAAAAGTGACTCAAGAAAAAACAGAAAAAAAAACTTGAAAAATACTATTCATTTCTAAAAATTAAAGTAATAATTAATTTCCCACAAAGAAAATTCTAGCCTCACGTAATTTTATCGTTCTAACAGACTTTCAAGCAACAATTAAACCAAGATAAATAGATGCTTTCAGAGAACAGAAAAACATGTGAATACTGCTCAACTCAATTCTTTGAGGCTTATATTAATTTAAAAATCAGATAAAGATAGTAGGAGAAATAAATTTGTGGGCCCTGGCCACTCAAAAATATAGATGCCTTACCAAATATGTAGTACTGACACACAGAAAATACTAAATACTAGAAAAAGACTCATACATACATTACAGAGGTGATAGGGCATTTCTATGTAGAAACAGAAGGATCATTCAACAAATGAACCTAGAAAAATCGATAATCCATATAAAAAAGAAAACAAAAATGTATTCCTATCTTACATATAAACATATGTACCAGAGTGATTAAAAACTGAAATATCAAAAACAAAATTTTTAAGCTTTCGGAATAAAATACATGTGACTATCTCTTTGTCTTCAGGGTAAGGAGGAAGTTCCTTAAGAAAGCACAAAAAACGCTAAGCATAAAAGAAAAGACTGATATATTCGACTTCACAAAAGGTATGGAAAACAGTGTGGTGATTCCTCAAGGATCTAGAACTAGAAATACCATTTGACCCAGCCATCCCATTACTGGGTATATAACCAAAGGATTATACATCATGCTGCTATAAAGACACATGCATACGTATGTTTATTGCGGCACTATTCACAATAGCAAAGACTTGGAATCAACCCAAATGTCCATCAGTGAGAGACTGGATTAAGAAAATGTGGCACATATACACCATGGAATACTATGCAGCCATAAAAAAGGATGAGTTCGTGTCCTTTGTAGGGACATGGATGCAGCTGGAAACCATTATTCTCAGCAAACTATCTCAAGAACAGAAAACCAAATACTGCATGTTCTCACTCATAGGTGGGAATTGAACAATGAGATCACTTGGACACAGGAAGGGTAGCATCACACACTGGGTCCTATTGTGGGGAGGTGGTAGAGGGGAGGGATAGCATTAGGAGATATACCTAATGTAAATGATGAGTTAATGGGTGCAGCACACCAACATGGCACATGTATACATATGTAACAAACCTGCACGTTGTGCACATGTACCCTTGAACTTAAAGTATAGTAATAATTTTTTAAAAAGTTAAAAAAAAAAAGCCTTAGAATGTGAAAAGAACAAGTTAGAAGATGGGATAAAGTACTTGTCAGCTAAACATTAATATCAGTACAAAGATTATACTGATAATATAAAGAACTACAAATCAATAAGCTGATCATTCAATAGGCCAAAAACAAAAATATGTGTTTCACTGAAGAGGAAACACATGTGACTAATATAAACATATGAACAGATGCTCAACATTACTAGAATCCAGGAAAATTCAAAACAAAAGCACAATAAGGTGCCATTCTACACTTCTTTGGCAAAAATTAAGATATGTGACAACACTAAGTGTTAGAAAGAGATTCAGTTTGGCACTGAATCTCTTATCCACTCTTTGTATGAATATAAACTGCTAAGACCTCTTTGGAAAAACAATTTAATATTTCTTTATAAAGTTAAATATCTGTATAGTGTATAACCCTCAGAAATTCTACTTTCAGAGAAAATTGCGTATTTGTGCACCAGGAAACATCTACAAGGATGTCCAAAGCAGCACGGCTCTTAACTGACAAAACACTGGAAACAACCAAAATACTCAGTAAAGGGGGAAAAAAATAAAATGTTGGTACTTTCACACAGTAGAATACTATACAGCAGTAAAAATGAATGAGCAACAGCCAACCAGAGCAACAAGAATCACCTTTCGTAACATAATTTTGAGTGAAAAACATTTCTAAGAATATAACATATACTTTTTTTACAAAGTTAATAAACAAGCAAAAGTAAACATCATATTGTTTAGTCAAAATATAAGATAAAAAGTTTTAAGAAGCAAGAAATGATAAATACAAAGTCGTTAATAATATTACCTTGATGATGGGGAACGAGAAGGGGCAGCATTTGTGTACATTCCTTATATTACAAAATGAATAAAAGAGGGCAATGCATGGATCAATGGTAAAATGTATCATTAACCAAGAATTATGAGTAATCCAATTCTGCATAACTGAAGTTTTTAAAATGCTGCAGTAATCATCCTGCACACATGCCTCAGTGTGCTTTTGCAAATATATGTTAGTAAATTCCTAGAAATGGAATTTGTGAATACATACATTTAGCATTTAAAAATTTTTTTCCAGTGGCCCTACAGAATGGCTGCTACAGTTTATATTCCCACCTAAAGTATCTCACATCTCCTTGCCAAAACCTAATATTATCAAACTTTTGGGTAATATCTTATTGTTATTTTGATTTGTATTTAAATATGGGCCTTGTTGAGCATCTCTTTATACATTTATTAGCCATTTGTATTTCTTCTTTTGTTCGTGGCCTCTTCAAACTGTATTTCTAATAAAATCAATCTACCTTATTCTTAATAATTTTGAGTTTTTTTCTTTGCATATTGAAGAATAATGCCCTTGCTTATAATGTGTATCTAATTATTTCATCCACCACTGTAGTATTTATCTTTAGTATGGTATAATTTTACCATACTTCACTATTCATAGAGTCAAATTCACCAATCTTTTCTGTGTACTGAATTCACAGTTTTCAAATGAATAGATCTCTAATACAATTTGCTAGGGATAAATAAGGGTCTGGGGCAAAATGTATCTAGCTTCTATCCTCCTATCAGAAGAGATTTATTGGTGTTTCATGGCATCTCAATATAGATATAAAATCCAAAGTCATCCTCGGAGTTTTCATATACAAGCATAACCCCAACCTAGTCTAAAGAAAATTTGCTTCTGCCAATTTGGACCTTGGTGCCAACTCCAAAATAGTACATAACAGTTTAGGGAGATAATGAACATGAGGGCTTTTAAGCTGCTGCATCTGATTTCAATATACACATTTATTCAGTCCCACATTGCCACACACAAGTCAAAAAACAACCAGAGAGCAAGCAAACCAACCTAAAACAACTCTTTGGCAAAGAGGAAAAATCTGCATAGATGCTTAAATTTGAAATTGCAGAATGTACCCCCAAAAGAGCATCTTACCTGTTAGGATGCCCTGGAATATATATAAGGCAGCAGGCATCACAGACAGCAGGAAATAGAGGCAGCAGTCCTTAAAAAAGTCCATGGAGTGCTGAAACCAACCAGCAGGCAACAGCACCTACTCAATGACACCCGTAGCAGGAATGAGCCCTTTACTGCACTGCTTGCCAAGCACCTATGAGAAGCACTGGGCTACATCTTAATGATTCCAACAAAAACCACAATGATCTTCACTCATGGGACTGGCTTACAAATTTGAGAAAAGGAAAATTTGAAAATGTATGTGCTAGTCATTTTATAATTCTCCCAAGCAAATTTAACTACTAAAACTGTCATATTATATGAAATTGTGTCTTTGATTTCATATCGCCCAGAATTATTAGGCTCAAATCCCTCATTTGGGGCAATGAAATCTTCCTTTATCAAGCCAATAAATTTTATCATGTATCTACACAAATTTAAAAAGGAAAGAAATTACATCGATAATGGTAATTTAATTTTTTTTAATGTGTCTAGTAATTTTCTTTCATTATTATTTATGACTAACTAGAGCTTTGACTCCTCAGGATGTTTGAAGCTGTTTACTGCAGGTATCACTTGCTGTCTCCTATGAGGGGGTTTACATGTGCTTTTACTTCATCACTAACATCTGAAAGCAACCTAATAGAAATTAAAACTTAAAGTCAAATCACTATTAAAATTTATAATCTGAGTTTTAGGTCAGTATTCAATTCACAGAAGACTTTTTTTTTTCCCTCAAAAAGGAATAGTTCCCTCCAAGAGACTACCTTTTGTTATAATGCAAGGTAACTGCAGTTGTAAATCAGATGTCACAACACCACACATCTGCTTAAGCAATAGTAATTGTCAGTTTAATATAAGATAGTAGTATGCAATTGCTATTGAGATTGAATTAGTCCAGTTTAATGAACGGAAGCATTGGGCCTTCACAGAGTTACTTAATAACCAGGTACTTTACTGAGATATTTTTAGCAGTAGCATATATTTAGATCCATATTAAGAGCTGGATTCATCAGTTGTTTGTATTAAAGCTGACTGCATTGTCAAATAGCTTTTATTAAATATTCAGGCATCCAAAAATTGACATTAATAACAATAAGAGCTAACATTTATTTAATACTTACATGCCAGGTACTCTAAGAACAACAACCCCATAAGGTAAGAACTATTACTATTCCCATTTTACAGATGGGCAAATTAAGGCCCAGAGAGTTAAGTAAGTAAGGTCACACAACTAATAAATGAGAAGAGTTGAAGTCTGAACCCAGAAAGTCTGATTCCAACAGTAATATGGACAATAACAATGTGGAAAAATATATGCAAGGATAATCCAACTCACTAATAGATAATGGTTGCAACAGATTAAGTACTTCCATTGTTACAAAAATTATGTAACTGACTCCCCAGGAAGGATAATATTAAAAGCTGTTTGTTGGGCTATGTGAGAGCAAAGGTAGAGAAAAAACTTCAGTAGCCTTAATTCATGAGCAAGAGCTGGATTTAAAAAAGCAAAATTGTAAAAACTTGTTCAGTAACAAACTAAAAATGGGTAGTAGAGAAGGAATCTGTGAATAATATATATTCTTAAAACTATCAATAAAATCAGATGAAAAGAAAACACAGATTTTTCTGAGTGGATTCAAAGTGATAACAGAGAGATGAAAGGCAGCATATTATTCCAGATTATGCTTGTTAATGGTTCCAAAGGGAAAGGTGAAGCTTCGGTTGATGGGATCAGTATTGGAAGCTAGTTGAGAATTAAAGATGGCGGTAACAGAAGCAGTCAAAAGTGGCGGAAGAGAAAATGATCTGGACTGAAAGCAATTAAGTCTGTCACAAAGTCCAAGAATTCACATGTATTGAGGAAGTAAGACTGAAGGTGAATAGGAATTCAACAAGATTAGGAACAACAGACTACACTGTCACAAAGAAATCTACAATATGAAATAAACACATAAGCCAAGGGTAGACAATGAAGACATAATTTAACTGAGCAGAAAATAATAAAGACTTAAGCTTCATGAGGTGGGGGCTTTGTTATACCCAATGTTGTGGAATTAACTAATGATGCAGATGGAGGCTCAGGTAATCTGGTTCAAACCCTTCTTCAAAATTTTTCTTAGAAAGGGTAGCTAGGAAAAGGGAAAGCCACACAGAGAATGGAAAGTCTGAAAGTAAAATGATAGAAATGATTTAAAGGCCAGCAAAAAACTCTTAAAATACATGGTTGCTAGAGTTAATTTTGAGACTCATGAGTTGGAGAAGATCTGTAGTGGCAATATTTTTAAATTCCCCTTACAGACTCTGAAATAAGAATATAAGTGGGAATGTGAGTCTATGAAGAGACATTAACATTTGCTCTCAAGTGGCAATTCTTTCTGAAAAGTGATCTATGTATGAGCTTTATGGCATGATTCAAAAGCTGTAAGTAGTGATGACAACCTCCAGAATTCCTAACAGCTGAGTCCATCACGGATCTTTAAAAGAACTGAAGTTTCCAAGACTGCAGTTTAGAAATCACACTACATAGAAAGTGATATAATTCCTTTTTATTTTTTTGGTATCAACAGACAGAAACTGTTCCATGGCTGAGTAGAGTACAAAAGCCAACCCTACCAGAAGGAAAAAAACCATTCAGTTAGTAGCCTTGAGTCATAGCAGAAGTATGCATGAGAAGGGTGGAGTTTAATCACACCCTAGTGTTTAGTGGCCAACAGAGGCCTGCCTGAAGCTGCTTAGGATTCCCCAGGGTAAGAACACCATATTGAGATTACAGCTTGATGCCCGTTCTAGAGAAATGTTCAGACCCAGACTGGAAGCACTACATAATCCTAGGGGGGCACCATCTACACTGCAGTCTATGTGGATGGCATCTGTGCAGTTGTATAGTGACAGCCTGCCCACCCTGACACAGTTGTATTGCTTCTAACAACTTACGGTGCTTGAGCAAAGCCTTTTGGGTTTATATGGGAAACATACATTTCTTTCTTGTCACCACTTTCTTAAACTTGTCAAAAATGCCAAAGAACATTCTCTCTTATCCAAATATTTGTTTTATTGGAATAAAATACAATTGATATTTTTCATACAATCCTGTCTCAGTTTTTCTATCAACTGAGAAGGAGCTCATGACAACAGTGTCAAACAACACCTGATGACTAATGAAACACCCTTTGAAGTCCCTGAAATGTGATCACTACCACAAAGAAGCCAAGTTCTTACCCCATTTCTAACTCAAGGAAAAATGTCTAATAACCTGATGACAGTAAAGGTGAGTAATCTGTGGCATCTAAAAGTGGTTCTGTGGTGAACTTGGGAAGAGATGAAAATAATTATTCCCAATATTTAAACAAAACTCATATTCATTCCCCAAATGTTAAAGTGAGATTTAGTACAGCCACGGAATGGAGTCATCTGGTCAATCTCTTATTGTATGTCAGCATTTCCCCCAAATTTTCTGTGGAATATTAAAAGGATTCCATTGTCAGTAAGTTTGAAATGGCACAATTACCCAACTTGTATCATCGCCATGCACATTAGCCTATTAAGGCCCTGTGAAGTCCTATAGGTTTTGTTAACCCTATAGGACTACAGTTTGTTTCCTACAGTTATTTGATCACAAAACCTGGTTTCTGATGCTGTTGTTTTGTGGAGTATCAGTGATAAGAGAAACAGAGTTAGGGAAATGACTCTCAAGGATTACTGTGTATACACCTATTAATTCCTTGTAAAGAATTAAAATATAACAACATCTAAAACGAAAATGAGTTTTTTTGTTTTTGTTGTGTTTTTTTGTTTTTGTTTTTGTTTTTGTTTTGAGACACAGTCTCACTCTGTCACTCAGGCTGGAGTGCAGTGGCACAGTCTAGGCTCACTGCAACATCCACCTCCTAGCTTCAAATGATTCTCCTGCCTCAGCCTCCCAATTCTTGTGCCTCAGCCTCCCCAGTAGCTGGGATTACAGGCGTGCACCACCACGCGTGGCTAATTGTTTTGTATGTTTAGTAGAGACAGGGTTTCGCCACATTGGCCAGGTTGGTCTTGAATTCCTGGCCTCAAGTGATCTGCCTACCTCAGCCTCCTAAAGTGCTGGGATTACAGACATGAGCTACCACTCCTGGCCTTAAAATAAGATTTCTTTTGATGATTGCATAATACTAAAGAAAACTGAAGTACCTCCAGGCCAACAAATGTTGGTTGATAGCTTTACTTGGTAAAAACAACCACCAAAATAACATTTACTGTATATTTAGTGATGCCAGAAATAAAAGACAAAAAGCCTATTTTATACTACTGTCACTTATACTTCTCATATGAATAAAAACATATCAATACTTGGGGTTGACAGTATTTTAAGTGATCACTAAGAACATATCATAACTGTGCTTATTTTTTGTATTTAAAACTCATTTGTCTGAAAACATCAAAAACTTTATGACTTCAGGAGCTCACAACCTTGCAATAATCTCTCCTCATATTCCTGACTTCATCACGATTATCTACTGAAACCAAAACAATGGCACCTACTGAAGATTATTACAATACTTACCACATTACAAAAAGAATCCAGACCAATGCTATGTACATACTTAGTACATTCTGGATTAGACCAAGTAAAATTTAACAACAAGCTGAACAGCATTCTATAAAACAAAAACAAAAAGTCAGTTAGGCTAATTCTGTCTGTTTTTCTATGCTATGGACTCACAGTGAGAAAGAAGATAGGCTTGGAACTTGATGACTAAATCAGATCTAAACTCTTCATCCAGAATTTATCTACACTTACCTTAACAGAAGTTCTTTGGGTAACTTTTTGTTAATAAGGCCTTCATCATTGTTTGAGAAAACCTGGAAAGACAAAAAAGGAAATTGTGAAAATGTTCTTCAATCGATGTGGAAAAAAGTTATTTGTTTTTATACTAGTAGATCAGAACAGCCCCAAATGTTGTCCTACAAATAGGGTGTTACTAATTTCATGCAGCCACCATATTCTAATATTGAGTAATATAAAACATTTTATGCCCTATCACTGTTTCATAAAAATGGCAACACATGGCCATTAGATACTACATTGTATTGGAGGTTCCAGCCAAAGCAATTAGACAAAAGATAAAAAAGATGTCCAGACTGGAAAGGAAGAAGTAAAACAACCTCTATTTGCAGATGACATGATCTTGCACATAGAAAATTCTAAAAATGCACAAAAATCAATTAGAACTAATCAAGGAGTTCAGCAAGTCTGCAGGATACAACATATATACAATATAGTTATATACATATAAACTGTATTTCCACATAGTAGCAATGAACATCCTGAAAATAAATTTCAGAAAATAATCCTATTTACAACAGTATCAAAATGAACAAAATACTTACGAATAAACTTAACAAACGAAGAATAAGGCTTCCATATTGAAAACTCACACATTGTTGAGAAAAATTAAAGAAGGCTTAAATCAAAAGACATTCATGTTCATGAACTGAAAGACTTATTAGTGTTATTTTAGCAATGCTTCTGAAACTAATCCATAGATTTAATGCAATCTTTCTCAAAATTACAACGGACTTTTTTACAGAAATTGAAAGGCTGATCAAAAAATTCATATGAAATGCAAGGGACCCAGAATAACTAGAATAATCTTGAAAAAGAAAAACAAAAGTTGAAGGATGCAAACTTCCAGATTTTGAAATTTACTACAAAGCTACAGCAATTAAAACAATGTGTTCACTGGCATAAGGGCAGACATACAGATCAATGGAACAGAACAGAGAATCTAAAATAAAATTATAAAATTGGCTAAAATAAAGAGAATCAAGAAATAAACTCTTAAATTTATGAGCACTGATTTAAATTGAGAAAGAATAGTCAAGAAATGGTACCAGTACAACCGGATATACACAAGCATAACAATGAATTTGGACCCCCATCTCACTTCATCTAAAAAAATTAATTCAAAATGGCTCAGAGACTTAAATAAATATAAGAGCTAAAATTATAACCCTTAGAAGAAAACATAAGCATAAATCTTGGTGGCCTTGGATTATGCAATGGTTTCTTAGACATGACACTGAAAGCATAAACATCCAAAAAAAATTGATAAACTGGACTTCAACAAAATAAAAGACCTGGCTGGGTGCAGCAGGTCACGCTTGTAATCCCAACACTTGGGGAGGCCAAGGAAGGCAGATAGCTTGAGGTTGGGAGTTCGAGACCAGCCTGGCCAACATGGTGAAACCCCATCTCTACTAAAAGTACAAAAATTAGCAGGGCATGGTGGCGCGTGCCTGTAGTCCCAGTTACTCAGGAGGCTGAAGTGGGAGAATAGCTTGAACCTGGGAGGCGGAGGCTGCAGTGGGCCAAGATCGCGCCACTGCACTCTAGCCTGGGTGACAGAGCAAGACCCTGTCTCAGAAACACAAACAAACAAACAACAGACCTTTGTACTTCAAAAGGCACCATCAAGAAAGTGTAGGAAAAAACCCCACAAGATTGGAGCAAATATCTGCAAATCACAGATCTGACCAGGCACTTGTATGCAAACTACATAAAGAACTTCTGAAACTCAGTAATAAAAGACAACCCAATTTTAAAATGGGCAAAAGATTTGAATAGATATTTCTGCAAAGAAGATATGCAAATGGCCAATACATACATGAAAAGATGCTCAACGTAAGGGTAAGTCAAGGGTAAGTCAAAACACAGTGAGATACATCATACCCATAGGATGGCTAAAATGAAAAAGATAGTAATAAGTAATGGTGAACACATGGAGAAACTGGAAATCTCATACACTGCTGGTGGGAATGTAAAATGGTATTGCCACTTTGGAAAACAATCTGGCAGTTCCTCAAAGGTTAAAGAGTTACCATATGACCCGGCAACTCCACTTGTAAGTCAATACTAAAGAGAAATGAAAATGTATGTCCATACAAAAACTTGTCCATGAATGTTCACAGCAGCACTATTTTTAATAGCTAAATAGTGAAAACGATTAAAAACTGTCTATCAGCTGATGAAGGGATAAACAAAATGTGGTATTCCAAAACATGGAATACTAGTCAGCAATAAAAAGGAATTAAGTAATGATATGTGTTACAACAGGAATGAGTCTTGAAAACATGCTACTGAAAGCAGACAAAAAAGGGTACATATTTTATGTTTCCATTTACATTAAATGTCCAGAAAAGGCAAATCCATGGAGACAGAAAAAAGACTAGTAGTTGCCTAGAGCTGGAAAGTGACTGCTAATGTATATGAGGTTTCTTTTGAAGGTATGAAAAAAATTCTTGAATTAGACAGTTGTAATAGTCACATAACTTGGTGAATATACTAAATCCCACTGAATTGTACTTTTTAAGTGAGGAAAATTTATAGCATATGATGAATATCTCAATTTTTAAAACCTGGATTAAAAAAACAATCCATCAAAACAAACTGCCGAAGTGGAAATAGTGGCATAAATAGTACCCTACATTTATTTTCAAAGTAGTGTCAATGATGAATCTTTGTGTTGGATATATGAGACTAATATTTAGTAAGTGCCTACTGTGTTGCAAGTTCCAGTAAGCACTATGTTAGATTAAATAGCTAAATTATCTAATATATTTCTAGTTCCTTGAGGTGCAAAGTTACTGACTAGTTGGGTTTTTTTTGGAAACAGGGTCTCTCTCTATCAGTCAGACTGGAGTGCAGTGGTATGATCACAGCTCAATGTAGCCTCAACCTCCCTTGCTCAAGCAATCCTCCCACCTCAGCTTCCCAAGTAGCTGGGACTACAGGTACATGCCACCACACCCAGCTAATTTTTAAAACGATTTTTTGTAGAGACAGGGTCTCCCTATGTTGCCCGGGCTGGTCTCAAACTCCTGGGCTCAAGTGATCCTTCTGCTTTGGTCTCCAAAAGTGCTGGGATTATAGGTGTGAGCCACTGTGCCTGGCCTTTCTTCTTTTGTAATGTAAGCACTTACATTTATAAAGTTCCCTCTAAGTACTGCTTTCATTGCATCCCATATATTTTCATTTCTATTCATCTCAAAGTATTTTAAAATAGCCATTATTTCTTTCACCTATTAATAATGTGGTTAATTTGGGGTCAGGCACAGCAGCTTATGCCTGTAACTCAAGCACTTTGGGAAGCCAAGGCAGGAGGATCACTTAAGGCCAGGAGTTCAAGGCTAGCCTGGGCAACATAGTGAGACCCAACTCTACAAAAAAATTTAAAAATCAGCAAGGCATGGTGGCATGCCCTATAATCCCTATAATCCAAGAGGCTAAGCCAGGAGATTGAGCCTGCAGTGAGCTATGATTGCGCTACTGCACTCCAGGCTAGGCAACAGAGCGAGACTCCGTCTCAAAAAAAAAAAAGTGTCTTTACATGATTGTGAATTTTCCAGGTTTCTTTCTATTGTTGATTTCTAGCTTCATTCCATTGTTATCAAAGAAGACACTTTGTATTATTTCAATCTTTTGACATTTATTGGAACTTTTTTTTTTTCAAATGTTTTACTGAGTGTAGACATCTGGAGTACTGTAAAACATGCATTATCCGTAGATTCAAAAAGGAGTAAGCCGCATTGTCCTCACTGTCAAATGTGTCAGGCTTGGCATACATGATGGAGATTAATGAAGTATCATGAGAGTAATATGGTTCCTGAAAAGCTTCTACAATTTGGAGTAGGGTCTTAATCATGTGAAAAGCAAAGCTGTTCACATTTAGTGAATTTGCATTTCATTGGTGGAGAGGTACACAGTATTTTAATTTTAAAACAAATAAAAATAATTTGTTGAAGATTCCCATCTTCCCAACTTTAATTGTTCCATCGGTTTTCAGAAATTTTAATTTAAAAAAAATCAGATGCCTTTTGGAAGTTGTATGTTTATCTGAGCAATAACTAAATTTTATTTCTTCTTCGGTTGTTGAGGTGTGTTAAATTTGAAGAAGACCATATCTCCATCTTCAACAATATAATCTCTGCCCTGTTGTCTGTACTTTCCAGCAGCCTTGACTTCCTCATCTTCAAGCTGATTTCCTCATCTTCAAGCTTGATTTCCTCATCTTCAAGCTGATTTCCTCATCTTCAAGCTTGATTTCCTCATCTTCAAGCTGAAGCTCTTCATGTATTATTTCTATATTTCGAATAGGATCTACACTTCCTTCAACATGTGTGATATCATCATCTTCAAAAGCATGTGTTAGATGAAAGATGCCATCACAGGCACGAATATGAGATAAAAAAGCATTCTCCAGGCCTGCCCATTGTGAGCTCCTTTCACAAGGCCAGCAATAACCACTACATTTAGAAAGGCAGAAATTTTGCTCACTGGTTTGTGGTATTGGCAAAGAAAGTCAAACCTTTCATCTGGCACAGGTACTCTGCTCTCATTAGGATCAATAGTGCAGAATGGGAAGTTTTCTGCTGAAGCCTGACTACTGGTTAATACACTGAAGAAAGTAGATTTCCCAACATTGGGCAATCCAACAATACCAATTTTCAGTGAGGTTCCAAATCTTCCAATGATTGGGGGTGGTTTAATTCCCTCACCTCCCTTTTTAGGGGGCATCGTGCTCGGCCTGGGTGATGACACAGGGTCCCAGCAGCAGTGAGAGAAAGGTCCTGCCAGCAGCCGGAGGTGGGGAAGAAGCTATTGGAACTTGTTTTGTGGTCTTACATATGTCTATCCTGAAGAATGTTCCAGGTACACTTGAGAAGAATGTTGACTCTGGTGTGGTTGGGTTAAGTGTTCTACATAAATCTGTCAGGTTTCATTGACTTATAGTGTTGTTCGAGACTTCTGTTTCCTTATTCTGCTGTCTAAATGTTCTTTTATTGAAAGTATGGTATTGAAGTCTCCAACTGATGTTGGGGTTGGTGGTGAATGACATGAAAACCTTCACATATCTCAACAGTCAGAACAATGGGCTTATTTTCTGTTATTACAAAGACTAGTGAATCAAAGTTGTGATATTTCACCTCAACATAGGAAAAAAAACTTTCTAGCAATTACAATAGCCCATACTAGAATGTCTTGCTGTTGAAGCAGTGATCTCCCATCTTCAATGCTCCTGCAGAGTCCACAGAACCAGGATTGTCAGAGAAAGGAATCCCTTCCTCAATGGGAAATGAGACTAGGAAACCTCTAAGGATCAAATCTAATTTCCCAAAAGAGTCTTATAATCCAAGATCTTCCACTTACACCTTTGTAAACCTTGGGCACGTCATTTAACTTTTCTATGTCATAGTTTCCTCTTCCTCAAAATGGGGATATGAATGGAACCTGCCACTTTTCTATGCCATAGTTTCCTCTTCAGCAAAATCGGGATAGTAATTGAAGCTGCCACAAGGGCTGTTGTGAATGAAATGAGTTTATAAACGTAAAGTGCCTAGGATAGTCTTGGCATATACTAAGTGCTTAACAAATGGTAGCTATGATGACAGCTGTGCAGTCTCCAATTACTATTATAAAACCATTTCTCAGCTAGGTGCAGTGGCTCACACCTGTAATCCCAGCACTTTGGAGGGCCAAGGTGGGAGGACTGCTTGAGGCCAGGAGTTCAAGACCAGCCTGGCCAACATAGACAGACCTCCATCTCTAAAAACAGAAAAAAGAAGAAAAAATTCTCCCTTTATTTTTGTCAGTTTGCTGCATATATTTGTGGCTCTGTTGTTTGGTGCATATGTGCTTATAATCATTATGGTTCCTGTAGGAATTAACCTTTTATCAACATATAATCACCTTTGTCTCATGTAACAATTTTTATTATAACTTAGTCTATTTTGTCTGATATTAGTATAGCCAACCCAGCTCACTTTTAACCTGTCTTTTGATCTAACAAGGATCTCTTGTAGACAACATAAAATTGGATCATGCGGGAAGTTTTTTGCTCGTTTTTGTTTTTATCCATTCAGCCAGTGTCTACATTTTAGTTAGTAAATTTAATCCCTTTGTACTTATAGTAATTACTGATAAGGAGGGACTTACGTCTGCCATTTTGCTATTTTTAAAATTCTGTAGTGATGTGTACTGCTTCATAAATGCCAAGTATCAAGTTGGTTGATAGTGGTGTTCAAATCTTTTATATCTTTACTGACTTTTTTTTTCTCCACAAGTTCTGTCAATTAGTGATAGAGGTGTTATATTCAGCTATGATTGTGGTTTTGCCTCTTTTTCTCTTTGGTTTTATCAATTTTTGTTTCACATATTTTGAAGCTTGTTGTGAGGTACATACAAGTTTTTTTTTTGTTTTGTTTTGTTTGTTTGTTTTTTTGAGACAGAGGCTTGCTCTGTCACCCAAGCTGGAGTGCAGTGGCATGATCTTGGCTCACTGCAACCTCTGCCTCCCAGGCTCAATGATCCTCCCACCTCAGCCTCCCAAGAAGCTGGGATTACAGGTGTGCATCACCATGTCCAGTTAATTCTTGCATTTTTAGTAGAGATGGGGTTTCACCATGTATGCCAGGCTGGTCTTGATCTCCTGAGCTCAAGTGATCCACCTCCCTCAGCCTTCCAAAGTGCTGAGATTACAAGCATGAGCCACTGTGCTCGGCCTGTTATGTATTTTTAATAAATTGATTCATTATGATAAATGATCCTTTTTTCTAGAAATGATCCTTGTTTTAAAGTCTACTTTGTTAATATAGCAACATCAACTTTCTTATGCTTTTTGCATGGTACATCTTTTTCACCCTTTTTCAATCTGTGTTTTATATTTACAGTGATTCATAAAGACAGCACATAGTTGGACCATGCTATTTTATCCAGCCTGACAATTGCTACCTTTTAATTGGAGATGATGGTCTTTACATTTAATGTAATTATTGATATGATTTTTAAGTCTGCCATCTTTATATTTATTTCCCATTTGCCTCTCTTCTTTGTTCCTCTATTCTGCTTTCCTTTTTCCTAATGTGATATTTATTACTTCCTTCACTGATCTTATAGCTATACGTCTCTCTATTTTTTTCAATGTTTGCTTTAGTGATTGCAGAGTGCATCTTTAACTTATCAAAGTCTAACTTCATTTGACCTCCCCGGCTTGTTGTGCACTTACTGTTGGATAGCTTACTTCTACTACTACTATATACCAAATAATATGTTATTATTTCTGCCTTAAATAGTCCATATTTTTTTAAACAAATGTATGTATTAAAGCAAGATATTTTAAAAGGTCCCTTATATTAATCCATATATTTACCCTTCCTGGTGTAATGCATTCCTTCAGATCTGAACTTCCTTTATTATAACTTCCCTTCAACTTAAAGAACTTCTTTTAACACTGCTTGTAATATAGGTCTGATGTAGACAAATTGTTTTTGCTTCCTTCAAAAATATCTGTATTTCTCCTTCACTTTTGAATATTTAATTCCAGGTTAGCAGATTTGCTTAAAAAATAAAATACAGCACTTTAAAAAAGTTAGTCCAGGCCAGGCACAGTAGATCACACCTATAATTCCAAAACTTTGGGAGGTGAGGCAGGAGGATCACTTAGCTCAGGAGTTTAAGACCAGCCTGGGTAACACAGTAAGACACTGTCTCTACGGAAAATTTAAAAAGTAGTTGGGCATGGTGGCATGCACCTGTAGTCCCAGCTATTCAGGAGGCTAAGGTGGGAGAATTTCTTGAGCCCAGGACATTAAGGCTATAGTGAGCTATGTTCACACCACTGCACTCCAGTCTGAGCAACAGAGTGAGACCCTGTCTCAAAAAAAAAATTTCATTTTCCTCTGACCTGCATTGTTTCTGACAAGGTGTCAATTATTCATATTACTGTTCACCTTTATGTAATTTTTTCTTTTCTACCTCCTTTTAAATTTCCTTTATAAAAATTTTTGATTTTCAGAAAGTCGACTCTGATATACCTCAATTTAGACTTCTGCCCTGCTCTTCCTCCTCTCCTTCTTGAACTTTAGTTGCATGTATGCTAGACAATTTTGTATTGTCCCACAGATCTTGAATGCTGATTTTTATTGATCTGTCCCTAAGTTTACTGGTGCTTTCTTCTGCCGTGTGCAGTCTGCTATTAAGCCTATCAAATGAATTCTTCATTTCTAATATATTTTTCATTTCTAGCATTTCCACTTGGAGAAATAGTTTACATCTTTCTGCTGAAATTTTCTCTGTTTATCCATGTTGTTCAACGTCTGGGCCATCACTGAGACTGTTTCTGTTGCCTCTTTCTTCCCATGACCATGGATCACATTTTCTTGTTTCTTTCTCTATCTCATAATTTATTTCATGCCAGATACTGTGTATAAAAGAACATTAATTTATCTCCATAAAGGGAAGTTCCTTCTTCAATTAAGTTGCTGGGAAACTGGGAGTGACAGCTCAATCCTTTTAATCCATAGTTGAGCTGGGTTTGAGATTGTAGTGTTAGTTCATGATTGGCTTATAATAATTTCAGTGTGAAATCAGAACTTTACCTTCAGGAGAAGCTAAAATCTGAGCACTGTCGAAGCTTCATACATCTCTGAGCTTCATAACCTATGCTAGCTTTCCGAACTGTGAGATATCTTCCCTCCTCTCTGCCCTCCCCTCACATTCCAGCTTTCAGCTAGGGTGTTGTCCTTGGTCTCCAGCAGCACCTTCTGTTTTCTGTGCCTTGAGGAGATCTCTTTTTGCTCTGTTACCCTGACTATGCCTTCTCAAAGGCTGACTTGTCCTCAGTAAAAGCCTAGATAGTCATAAAGAGATTTCTTAGCTGTCTTGCCATGCCCCCAGCCTGTTGCAGGCCCAGCCTTAGACTTCATAAAGCCCCTGGTGCACTACAGGGATTTCTATTAACTCTCCTGCCCTGCCCCCAGCCTTCAGCAAAATCCACCCACCTCAGCAGGATCCTTCTTAGCTCTCTTTCCCTTGCCCCTGCATCCGAACTCCTATTCCAATGTACTAATTGAAGGCCCATGGGGGAAAAGTTGGCAGGTAGGTGTAGTCCTGCACTGTAGCTGGAACTCCTCAGGACTCCAGATTGTCACTCCAGCCTACATGCAGTCAGTAACAGTTAACTTCTCTTTATATGGCAAATTCTTCCTCTTGCTGTTCCACCATAGATGAAAAGTATCTATGTATCTCTCTCTCTCTCTTTTTTTTTCTCTTGAGAAGAAGGGCTCACTACTTTCCAGATTTTTGTTTCTTTAGATTTTTTTGTGTCAACTCTGATAGGTTTTTTAAAAATTATGATTTTGTACCTTCTCTGACTTTTCTTACTACCAGAGTGGGAGCAATAATGTCAACTGTTGCAACTTTCAACATTGTAACAAGAAATGGAAGTCTTTATTATCCTTTTTGATAGAAGAAAAACAGACTTGGAGAAAATAAATGACTTGACCAAGGTTCAGAGCTAAGAAACAGAAAAGCTACAATTTGAACATGACTACAACTCCAGGGCTCTTTATGCTGCACAACAAGTAGTATAGGCTGTTTGACTCTGGGAAAGTCATTTAACCTCTCAGTATTTAGTATTTCTAGCTGGTAAAAGGAAACAATTGTACTAGATAAACTCAAAGTCTCTTCCAACTCTAACACTCCGAGAGTCACTGAAGTCGAATTTCTGCTTTCTTCATCCTTACCCCAAATTTGCTCCTTCCATGGTCTTCATCTCAGCAAATGGCAGGTCCTTCTTCCTCTTGCTGAGGCTCAAATCATCAAAATCATTTATATTCCATAACCAATCCATCAGCTAATCCTATGGATGACTGCAACAATAATGCCATAGTCACCCTGCTTTGTCCCTTCTCCCCTAATTTTACTCCAGAATGACTCTCTTATAAAATATAAGTCATTTATGCCACTCCTCCACTTAAACCCCACCAATCCCTTCCCCTTCCATCAAAGGAAAAGTGAAAATCCTTTACACAGGTTAAAAGTCCTATGTGATTTGACTCCCTTAACTACTTTGATCTTACTTCCTACCACGCTCCCCTCTCTTACTACACTCCAGCCTCACTGGTTTTCGTTCTGTTCATCCAACACAACAGGCATGTTCTTGCCTCAGCACCTTTGACTAGTGACACAGTCTTTCTTCAGGCATTCCCATGGCATATCCTCTGCTCAAATGTCACTTTATCAGAGAGGCCTTCCCTTCTATTCTACATTAAAAGCAACACCTCCCTTCTCTCATTCACTTTCCAACCCTGCCCTAGAATTCTTTCTGTCCTACCCAGCTTTATTTTTCTCTGAAGTACTTTTCACCACCTCATCTGTTTATTATCTGTCTCACTGCCACTAGAATATAAGTTCCATGAGAGGAGAGCCAACCTCTGTTCGTGCGCTGCTGGATATCCACTGACTAGAACAGTCACTAGCACACAGTAGCACAAAATAAATATGTATTGGACAGAAACCCAAAGAACAAAAAAATCAATGGAAAGACACAGTTGTAGAGGCAGCACTGAGAACTGGGAAATCTGGGTTTGAACTTTGATTCTGACTCCATTAAAAACTTCCAAATAAATGCCCTGTTCTGTTTCCTTAGACTTCCCTGCTCCATCCCTGTCTCTCTCATGGCCACCCTAGAGCTGGAAGAGGCAGTAGCTGATATAGACACTACACAGGGTAGCAGTGAGATTCAAAGTGAAGTAGGAAAAACAGCAGTAAAAGTGTAGCCAACCCACAGCTGTCCATATCTGAGCTTTGGTTGTCTAAACTGGGGTTGGGGGGGAGAAAAAAAAAAACCTAAATCCTTCAGGATGTCATTAGACAACATGACAACAGTTTGCCATAAAATTTAAAAGAGCCTGCTGATTCAGCTAAGACATTAAGACTCTTAATCTTGGTGTAATTAGTACATTTGTGCCAGGCACTGGGCACAATCTTTAGGTTGGCAAGAAGCCATAATGTAATGGTTAAGAGCCCAGGCTTTGGAAACAGACTGGTTGAGTTCAAATCCTGGCTCTGCCACTCACTAACTATATGACCTTGGGCAAACTGCCTACTCAGTTTAGCCCTATTAAATGGGAATAATGTCAAACTCAGGCTGGGTGCAGTGGCTCACACCTATAATCCCAGGACCTTAGTAGGATGAGGTGGGAGGATTGCTTGAACCCAAGAGTTCAAAGCTACAGTGAGCCAAGCCACTGCACTCCAGCCTGGGTGACAGAGCGAGGCCTTGTCCCCAAATAAAAAATAAATAAAATAAAATAACAAATGTCAATTTCTTAGGGACATTGGAAGAATTAAGATAAATGTGATCAGCCCAGAACTGGATACAGAGAATGGGCTCTATAAAAGAAAGCTATTATTACAATTACTAAAAATTACTCCCTGCCCCACAACAGTGGAGAAAAAAGGGAGATCAATATTGTCAAGAGAAGAAAAATTAATAGGGAAATCTCTACTTTTCTTGATCTATTAACATAGATCTCATCATATAAATTCTCTTACCTATGTCATATAATGACAAAAAGACCAAAACTGTCTGTAAACCTTGAGTTTAAAAAAAATCACTTTAGGGTGGGAGGTTCCAAGAGGGCCGAATAGGAACAGCTCCAGTCTACAGCTCCCAGCGTGAGTGATGCAGAAGACAGGTGATTTCTGCATTTCCAACTGAGGTACTGGGTTCATCTCACTGGGGCTTGTCGGACAGTGGGTGCAGCCCACGGAGCAGGGTGGGGCATCACCTCACCCAGGAAGCACAGGGGGTTGGAGAATTCGCTTTCCTAGCCAAGGGGAGCCATGACAGACGGTACCTGGAAAATCGGGACGCTCCCATGCTAATACTGAGCTTTTCCAACAGTCTTAGCAAATGGCACAACCGGATATTATATCCCACGCCTGGCTTGGAGGGTCCCACGCCCACAGAGCCTCGCTCACTGCTAGCACAGCAGAGATCGAACTGCAAGGCAGCAGTGAAGCTGGGAGAGGGGCATCTGCCATTGCTGAGGCTTGAGTAGGTAAACAAAGCAGCCAGGAAGCTCGAACTGGGTGGAACCCACTGCAGATCAAGGAGGCCAGCCTGCCTCTGTAGACTCCACCTTTGGGGGCAGGGCATAGCTGAACAAAAGTCAGCAGAAACTTCTGCAGACTTAAATGTCCCTGTCTGACAGCTTTGAAGACAGCAGTGGTTCTCCCAGCACAGAGTTTGACATCTGAGAACAAACAGACTGCCTCCTCAAGTGGGTCCCTGACCCCCGAGTAGCCTAACTGGGAGACACCTCCCAGTAGGGGCCGACTGACACCTCATACAGCCAGGTGCCCATCTGAGACGAAGCTTCCAGAGGAAGGATCAGGCAGCAACATTTGCCATTCTGCAATATTTGCTGTTCTGCAGCCTCCACTGGTGATACCCAGGCAAACAGGTCTGGAATGGACCCCCAGCAAACTCCAACAGACCTACAGCTGAGTGAGGGTCCTCACTGTTAGAAGGAAAACTAACAAACAGAAAGGACAACCACACCAAAACCCCATCTGTACATCACCACCATCAAAGACCAAAGGTAGATAAAACCACAAAGATGGGGAGAAACCAGAGCAGAAAAGCTGAAAATTCTAAAAATCAGAGTGCCTCTTCTCCTCCAAAGGAACTCAGCTCCTTGCCAGCAATGGAACAAAGCTAGATGGAGAATGACTTTGAGGCAAGAAGTCTTCAGACGACTGGTAATAACAAACTTCTCTGAGCTAAAGGAGGATGTTCGAGCCCATTGCAAAGAAACTAAAAACCTTGAAAAAAGATTAGACGAATGGCTAACTAGAATAAACAGTGTAGAAAAGACCTTAATTGACCTGATGGATCTGAAAACCATGGCACAAGAACTACAGGACAAATGCACAAGCTTCAGTAGCTGATTTGATCAAGTGGAAGAAAGGGTATCAGTGATTGAAGATCAAATGAATGAAATGAAGCAAGAAGTTTAGAGAAAAAAGAGTAAAAGGAAATGAACAAAGCCTCCAAGAAATACGGGATTATGTGAAAAGACCAAATCTACGTCTGATTGGTGTACCTGAAAGTGACAGGGAGAATGGAACCAAGTTTGAAAACACTCTTCAGGATATTATCCAGGAGAACTTCCCCAACCTAGCGAGGCAGGCCAACATTCAAATTCAGGAAATACAGAGAACGCCAAAAAGATACTCCTCGAGAAGAGCAACTCCAAGACACATAATTGTCAGATTCACCAAAGTTGAAATGAAGGAAAAAATGCCAAAGAGAAAGGTCAGGTTACCCACAAAGGGAACCCCATCAAACTAACAGTGGATCTCTCTGCAGAAACTCTACAAGCCAGAAGATAGTGGGGGCTAATATTCAACATTCTTAAAGAAAATAATTTTCAACCCAGAATTTCATATCCTGCCAAACTAAGCTTCATAAGTGAAGGAGAAACAAAATCCTTTACAGACGAGCAAATGCTGAGAGATTTTGTCACCACCAGGCCTGCCTTAGTAAGAGCTCCTGAAGGAAGTACTAAACATGGAAAGGAAAAACTGGTACCAGCCACTGCAAAAAACATGCCAAATTGTAAAGACCATTGATGCTAGGAAGAAACTGCATTAACTAACGAGCAAAATAACCAGCTAACATCATAATGACACGTCAAATTCACATATAACAGTATTAACCTTAAATGTAAATGGGCTAAACGCTCCAATTAAAAGACACAGACTGGCAAATTGGATAAAGAGTCAAGACCCATCAGTGTGCTGTATTCAGGAGACCCATCTCACATGAAGAGACACACATAGGCTCAAAATAAAGGGATGGAGGAAGATCTACCAAGCAAATGGAAAACAAAAAAAGCAGGTGTTGCAATCCTAGTCTCTGATAAAACAGACTTTAAAGCAACAAAGATCAAAAGAGACAAAGAAGGTCATTACATAATGGTAAAGGGAACAATTCAACAAGAAGAGCTAACTATCGTAAATATATATGCACCCAATACAGGAGCACCCAGATTCATAAAGCAAGTCCTTAGAGACCTACAAAGAGACTTTAACACCTCACTGTAAACATGAGACAGATCAACAAGACAGAACATTAACAAGGATATCCAGGAATTGAACTCAGCTCTGCACCAAGTGGACCTAATAGACATCTACAGAACTCTCCACGCCAAGTCAACAGAATATACATTCTTCTCAGCAGCACATTGCACTTATTCCAAAATTGACCACACAGTTGGAAGCACTCCTCAGCAAATGTAGGGAGACCCCCTGAAACTATTGCTGCGGAATAAAAGATGAAATGCTCCTGATTATTGTAAATACAAAATTGCATGCAGGATTGTGTAAAGACAATGCCAGGATGGACTGCCAGAATGAGCCAACAGTGTGTGACGTGCTTCCTCCTGCAGAGAGCCTATGAATGGACGTGCAGTCAGGTAGGTTTCACATCACCAAGATTCCTATCCCAGAAAAGCAGATGTTCATAGCTCTGGGAATGGAATGCGACCCTTGTGGAGAGCCTATAAATGGACGCATGGTGGGGACACCTGTCCATGTGGATAAGATAGGCCTATAAACACCCTCATCTTGCCACAGCTCTTCTAGGCCTCTTTAGGGTTAAGGCATACTCCCTTCTGAGAATTTCTGGTCTAACCAGTTGTCTAGCTTCAAGTCCTGTTACTATGGATTGTTTGTAACCAGCTTTTGCTGCAACGGTTACTGCTGATTAATATCTTGCTAATCATAGGTTATGGAACTACTGTGTTTCTGTTTTAAGGCTCTGTTAGAAATTACTGATGCACACAATATATTATAAATTCTTATCTCTGTATACTGTACTTCTGCATACAGATGTTATGTTAAAGAATTACTTCATCATCATGTGACCATCTCACCTCATAATCAAATTATCCTAAATCCCTCACTAACCTACCCCTGCCCTCAATAAACTTAATAATAAATGCTGGTATGTCCAGTGCATTGTTGGCACCACAGGACCAGAAGGTGGTGACCCCCCCTGGACCCAGCTTTCACTATCTTGCGTGTGTGTATTATTTCTTGACCTGCTGATCCACCTGGGAACAAAGAGAGAGAGACCCGTTGCATTGTGGGCTGCTGGCCAGATCCCACAATAAGCAAATGTAAAAGAAGAGAAATTATAACAAACTGTCTCTGAGACCACAGGGCAATCAAACTAGAACTCAGGATTAAGAGACTCACTCAAAACTTCTCAACTACATGGAAATTGAACAACCTGCTCCTGAATGACTACTGGGTATACAACAAAATGAAGGCAGAAATAAAGATGTTCCTTGAAACCAATGAGAACAAAGACACAACATACCAGAATCTCTGGGACACATTTAAAGCAGTGTGTAGAGGGAAATTTATAGCACTAAATGCCCACAAGAGAAAGCACGAAAGATCTAAAATTGACACCCTAACATCACAATTAAAGGAACTAGAGAAGCAAGAGCAAACACATTCAAAAGCTAGCAGAAGGCAAGAAATAACTAAGATCAGAGCAGAACTAAAGGAGAAAGAGACACAAAAAACCCTTCAAAAAATCAATAAATCCAGGAGGTTTTTGAAAAGATCAACAAAATTGATAGACTGCTAGCAAGACTAATAAAGAAGAATCAAATAGACGCAATAAAAAATAATAAAGGGGATATCACCACTGATCCCACAGAAATACAAACTACCATCAGAGAATACTATAAACACCTCTACGCAAATAAACTAGAAAATCTAGAAGAAATGGATAAATTCCTGGACACATACACCCTCCCAAGACTAAACCAGGAAGAAGTTGAAGCCCTGAATAAACCAACAACTGGCTCTGAAATTGAGGCAATAATTAACAGCCTACCAACCAAAAAAAGTCCTGGACCAGACAGATTCACAGCCGAATTCTACCAGAAGTACAAAGATGAGCTGGCACCACTCCTGAAACCAATCAATAGAAAAAGAGAGAATCCTCCCTAACTCATTTTATGAGGCCAGCATCATCCTGATACCAAAGCTTGGCAGAGACACTACAAAAAAAGAGAATTTAAACCAATATCCCTGATGAACATTGATGCAAAAATTCTCAATAAAATACTGGCAAACCGAATCCAGCAGCACAGCAAAAAGCTTATCCACCACGATCAAGCTGGCTTCATCCCTGGGATGCAAGGCTGGTTCAACATATGCAAATCAATAAATGTAATCCATCATATAAACAGAACCAATGACAAAAACCACATGATTACCTCAAAAGATGCAGGAAAAGGCCTTCAACAAAATTCAACAGCCCTTCTTGCTAAAAACTCTCAATAAACTAAGTATTGATGGGATGTATCTCAAAATAACAAGAGCAACTTATGACAAACCCACAGCCAATATCATACCGAATGGGCAAAAGCTGGAAGCATTCCCTTTGAAAACTGGCACAAGACAGGGATGCCCTCTCTCATCACTCTATACAACATACTGTTGGAAGTTCTGGCCAGGCAATCAGGCAGGAGAAAGAAATAAAGGGTATTCAATTAGTAAAAGAGGCAGTCAAATTGTCCCTGTTTGCAGATGACATGATTGTATATTTAGAAAACCCCATCGTCTCAGCCCAAGAGCTCCTTAAGCTGATAAGCAACTTCAGCAAAGTCTCGGGATACAAAATCAATGTGCAAAAATCACAAGCATTCCTACACACCAACAACAGACAAACAGAGAGCCAAATCATGAGTGAACTCCCATTCACAACTGCTTCAAAGAAAATAAAATACCTAGGAATCCAACTTACAAGGGACGTGAAGGACCTCTTCAAGGAGAACTACAAACAACTGCTCAACGAAATAAAAGAGGACACAAACAAATGGAAGAACATTCCATGTTCATGGATAGGAAGAATCAATGTTGTGAAAATGGCCATACTGCCCAAGGTAATTTATAGATTCAGTGCCATCCCCATCAAGCTACCAATGACTTTCTTCACAGAACTGGAAAAAAAAAAAAAACTACTTTAAAGTCCATAGGGAACCAAAAAAGAGCCCACATTGCCAAGACAATCCTAAGCAAAAAAGAACAAAGCTGGAGGCACCACACTACCTGACTTCAAACTATACTACAAGGCTACAGTAACCAACCAAAACAGCATGGTACTGGTACCAAAACAGAGATGTAGACCAAAGGAACAGAACAGAGCCCTCAGAAATAATACCACACATCTACAACCATCTGATCTTTGACAAACCTGACAAAAACAAGAAATGGGGAAAGGATTCCCTATTTAATAAATGGTGCTGGGAAAATTGGCTAGCCATAAGTAGAAAGCTGAAACTGGATCCCTTCCTTACACCTTATACAAAAATTAATTCAAGATGGATTAAAGACTTCAATGTTAGACCTAAAGCCATAAAAACCCTAGAAGAAAACCTAGGCAATACCATTCCAGGACATAGGCATGGGCAAGGACTTCATGACTAAAACACCAAAAGCAATGGCAACAAAAGCCAAATTTGACAAATGGGATCTAATTAAACTAAAGAGCTTCTGCACAGCAAAAGAAACCACCATCACAGTGAACAGGCAACCTAAAGAATGGGAGAAAATTTTTACAATCTACCCATCTGACAAAGGGCTAATATCCAGAATCTACAAAGAACTTAAACAAATTTACAAGACAAAAATCAAATAATCCCAGCAAAAAGTGGGCAAAGGATATGAACACTTCTCAAAAGAAGACATTCATGCAGCCAACAGACACATGAAAAAATGCTCATCGTCACTGGCCATCAGAGAAATGCAAATCAAAACCACAATGAGAAACCATCTCACACCAGTTAGAATGGCAATCATTAAAAAGTCAGGAAACAACAGATGCTGGAGAGGATGTGGAGAAATAGGAACACTTTTATACTGTTGGTGGGACTGTAAACTAGTTCAACCATTGTGGAAGACAGTGTGGCGATTCCTCAAGGATCTAGAACTAGAAATACCATTTGACCCAGCCATCCCATTACTGGGTATATACCCAAAGGATTATAAATCATGCTGCTATAAAGACACATGCACACGTATGTTTACTGCGACACTATTCACAATAGCAAAGACTTGGAATCAACCCAAATGTCCATCAGTGACAGACCGGATTAAGAAAATGTGGCACATGTACACCATGGAATACTATGCAGCCATAAAAAAGGATGAGTTCGGCCGGGCGCGGTGGCTCAAGCCTGTAATCCCAGCACTTTGGGAGGCCAAGACGGGCGGATCATGAGGTCAGGAGATCGAGACCATCCTGGCTAACACAGTGAAACCCCGTTTCTACTAAAAAATACAAAAAAATAGCCGGGCGAGGTGGCGGGCGCCTGTAGTCCCAGCTACTCGGGAGGCTGAGGCAGGAGAATGGCGCAAACCCGGGAGGCGGAGCTTGCAGTGAGCTGAGATCCAGCCACTGCACTCCAGCCTGGGCGACAGAGCCAGACTCCGTCTCAAAAAAAAAAAAAAAAAAGGATGAGTTCATGTCCTTTGTAGGGACATGGATGCAGCTGGAAACCATTATTCTCAGCAAACTATCGCAAGAACAGAAAACCAAACACCGCATGTTCTCACTCATAGGTGGGAACTGAACAATGAGAACACTTGGACACAGGGTGGGGAACATCACACACCAGGGCCTGTCATGGGGTGAAGAGATGGGGGAGGGATAGCATTAGGAGATATACCTAATGTAAATGACAAGTTAACGGGTACAGCACACCAACATGGCACATGTATACATATGTAACAAACCTGCCCGTTGTGCACATGTACCCTAGAACTTAAAGTATAATAAAAATAAAATTAAATGAAAAAATTTTTTAAAGTCACTTTAATGTGCAAAACTATTTTTGCAGTGTTTCCCTCCATCTTCTGCTTCCCAATACCTGTGACGTCTTGACCACAAATACAGAAAGAGAAGTGTCAAAATAGGAAAGTCCAAATGAACAAATTAAACTGGAAAATTATATGATAAAATATTATTTATTTCCAAAAAATAAATCTGCTTTACATGATAAAGTGTTAAACAGTAACAAAAACTTGACAAGTCATATATATCGCAACAGATTTTGTTCCATATGAATTAAAATTTAAACAATTATTAAATGCCCTTTTTTCTTTTTTTGGATACAGGGCCTTGCTCTGTTGCCCAGGCTGGAGTGCAACGGTGTGAACACAACTCAGCACAGCCTTGATCTCCTGGACTCAAGGGATCCTTCCACCTCAGCCACCCAAATAGCTGGGACCACAGGCGTGCACCGCCATGCCTGGCTAATTTTTCAAATTTTTAGTAGAGATGGGTCTCACCATGTTGCCCAGGCTGGTCTTGAACTCCAGCACTCAAGCAATCCTCCACCTCAGCCTCCCAAAGTGCTGGGATTACAGGTGTGAGCCACTGAGCCCAGCCTTGAAGTCTTTTCATAATGATTGTAGAATATGAAACTAAAATCTAAAAATTAGGAAAATCTCAGAGAATACATTTTTAAAAAACACTGTTACATCCTCCACATCCAAAAGGCTTTATGTAAAACACTTGTCTTTGTGATTCACACAAAAAGCGGATGCCAATTCCTTAACTGAACTGATGTGACAGGAGAAACTCAATGCTAGTATAGCCGTGAGTAAGAACGCTGATCTAATTCATATCTTTATTAATTCCTTCTCATTTCAACTTTGTGAAAGAAGGAAAGAAGAAAGAGGGGAGAGAAGGGTAGGCATGCCTACCCTGTTCTGTAATATCTAACCCAGTGCTAGAAACAACAAAACACAAGTCATTTATAAGTGTTCAAAAACCTTAAAGTCCTAATAAGAAAGAAAACTAATTTCCTAAAATATGTATGAGGAAACATATAAAGATACACTATACATTACAGTACAATCCATAAACAGGTTGAGAGAAACTGCCGGGTTTTAAACATGGCTCAATTTATCAGTGGGGTGACCTAGGCAAGTTACTTTACCTATCTTTGCCTCAATTTCCTCATCTCTAAAATAGAATAAAGGTATCTTCATCACAAGGTTGTTGTGACCATTTAAGACTCTCAGAAAAATTTCTACTGCCTCTATAGTAATAACGATGTACATATGTACACAATGTTAGCTGTCATTATTACAGAGTAGAAAAAAATGGCTTAATTGAAGAAATTTTCATTGAGAAATAGTCCCAAAATTAATGTGCCAAGTCATTTATATCAATGGCTGAAGTTTTATATTTAGATTCAAGCAGTTAAGGAAGTGCAATGTGATTTAGAATACAGTTCTGGGAGCCAGGCGTGGTGGCTCACGCCTGTAATTCCAGCACTTTGGGAGGTCAAAGCGGGAGGATCACAAGGTCAAGAAATCGAGACCATCCTGGCCAACATGGTGAAACCCCATCTCTACTAAAAATACAAAAATTAGCTGGGCGTGGTGGCACATGCCTGTAGTCCCAGCTACTCAGGAGGCTGAGGCAGGAGAATTGCCTGAACCCGGGAGGCAGAGGTTGAAGTGAGCTGAGATTGCACCACTGCACTCCAGCCTGGAGACAGAATGAGACTCCGTCTCAAAGAAAAAAAGAATACAGTTTTGGGGATGACATATACATGCAGCCGCTTCATCCCTCTCCCTCCTGCACCAACCATTCCCCACTTCCATGGAAGCCTAGGCACCTTATCAATTAAGTTCCTATGAGTTAAATTCTTAATGCTTAAAGACATACAAAAAGCAAAGCATTATAAGTTCAGCAAAGCAACCACTAATACAAAACTACAGTAAATGCTTTTATTTTAAAGTAAAACTCTAAAATTCACAATAGCGAATGAAGGTGGGCTGTGGGTCAGAATGAAAGAAGTGGAAGAAGTAAAAATAAAGGAAAATGGATGACAGGAGGAATATGAGACTTCAGAGAGCTGTGAAAATTTAATTCCTGGATATTCCTTCTCCTTGCTACAATTGTTACAGTTTTCTCACATATAACATGTAACAGGAAATTACTGCAATATTTGAAACACTTATATCTTTGTAAAATTCGCTTTCTGAAACTCTTGCCAGCTCCATTAATTTGTCACTTAAAAAGCAATTCGCAATTTAAAAAAGAAACATATACAAAATAAAGGCATTACATGGTACTGTGATTTGTGGGTGATGTTCTTCTCCTGCCAGCAATAATGCCACACACTTGGAAGTTGCTTTTCCAGAGTCAATGAGAGACACCATCCACCTCCTACCACCACCCCTCTCCTTGGTTATTAAGGAAAAAAACTGAGCCAGCCAGGATTCCTAATGATAGTTTTTTCTCCAGGAGGCCAGCTGGCACTTGGGGAGCACCCTGCATTCTCAGCTCATCAGCACTTCCACTAAACTCCTGCAGATAAGAAGAAAATCTCCACTTAATCACCCATGGTTAAAACAAAAACCTGTTTCTAAAAACTAGCTATTTCCCTATTACCTGCACCTACCCCCATACCTCCTCAAGTATTCTATACCAAGGGTGTGTCCCCAAGCAAGGAGTCTAGCTCCTCTCTTTTCTTACACCCCATGAAGGCCTCTGGAGAACCATACCTTCGGTTGGCAATTCTCTGAACTTGTCTATTCAAGCCAGCACCTCCGACGAGTGAAACCGAGTCACGTTTTTAAAACGAGCTTAAAGGGGGACAGGTGTTATGCCCACGCCGTCTGAAGTTAACTAATAAAGGTAATGATTTAAGACGTTTACAATGTACTAATTATGAATTAATTAAATCCCTCAGTGAGGGTGCGGCACTCAGAAAAAAACCCTCCAGCTTAATGCCCCCTATTTTTTAAAAAGGAGGGGAGGGAGCTCTAAAATCAAAAATGTTAATTTCCACGTGCTAAAAAACCTATCAGAATGATGATTTTGAAAGGAAGATCTATGTCGTATATTAGTTATATATAATTGCATATAAACAAAACTGGAGGCACATAGACTGCTTTGGTGTAAATATAAATACATATGATATTCATATGTATGATTTTTTGTTTAACCACACCCTCCTTGGGTGGCTTCCCAGGCTCTCTCGGGCCAAACAGCGTCACGTCGTCCGGCGGCCCACTGGGTGGGGGTCCGGGCTGTCACCCAGACTCCAGCGGCAGGGAACGCTGCATCGCGGTCGCCCCCCGGCAGGCGGGCGCTCTGAATCCCCCAGGTTATCCCTCCCCGGGCCCGCCCAGCCCTGCCCTGCCCAGCAGCCTCGCAGGCCGCGGCCCGGCCTCTCCACGACCCCAGCGCCGCCCGCCCGACCCTAGCGGGCGGCAGCTTGGGGACCCAGCCCGGTAGGGGTAGGGCGCGGCGGCTGGGCAGACGCGGGTCCCAGACTCACCATGGCCGAAGAGCCGCTAGCGAGCCCACAGCTCGAAGTCACACGGCGCCGGCGACGCCCGTTGTCCTGGTGACGCCAGCCAGGCGCCCCGCCCCGTCCCCAAGGTGGGCTCGGAGGCGGCCATTGGTGGCCGGCGAGCACGTGACCCGCAGGGGCGGTGCCCTTTGGACCGCCCACCCCTCGCCCCCGGCCCTGGAACGGGGCCTCTTCGCCTCTCCCACTTTGTATCTGGTCCATCCTCTCAGCCTGATCACCTTGATGACCCTCACCTGACAGATTACCCAGCTGCAGACTGCCCAGCTGAAAGAGACCATGGATTTTTTTTTTAATTTAAAAAAACGTTATACAGGTAATGCATGATTATTGAAAACATTTTAAATTACCAATAACAAGAATTTAAAAGGATAAAACCACACTCATCCCAGCACCTGAAGTAGCCACTGCTCAGATTCCATTCTATCTGTTTCAAGCTTCCAGTGAGATGTTATAACATACTGTATTCTTAAAAATGGTGGCAAACCATAGGTAACTGTTTTATAATCTACTTTTTTAGATTAAAAATGATTATCTTGGGGCCGGGCGCGGTGGCTCACGCCTGTAATCCCAGCACTTTGGGAGGCCGAGGTGAGCGGATCACGAGGTCAGGAGATCAAAACCATCCTGGCTAACATGGTGAAACCCCGTCTCTACTAAAAATACAAAAAATTAGCCAGGCATGGTGGGGAATGCCTGTGGTCCCAGCTACTCGGGAGACTGAGGCAGGAGAATGGTGTGAACCCGGGAGGCGGAGTTTGCAGTGAGCCGGAATTGCACCACTGCACTCCAGCCTGGGCAACAGAGCAAGACTCCATCTCAAAAAAAAAAAAAAATCTTTTCATGCCACTTCATGGGATATCATTCTATGCATGTTATCTAATTCATTAAATCAACTGGCAGTTTCTTGAATGTTTTTAATATGGTTGAAGGGAACTCTAGACATCCTCAAATCCAGCCCATTAACTCTATGAAGAAGGACCCAGTGCGATGGTTGACACCTGTAATCCCAGCACTTTGGGAGGCCGAAGCAGGAGGATTGCTTGAGGACAAGAGTTTGAGACCTGCCAGGGCAAGACCCTGACTCTACAAAAAAAAAATAAATAAATAAAAAGAAAAAGAAGGAAAAAAAATAAAAGAATGTGCTTGGTGTGTTAGAAGCAGAAAAAAACCTGACAAAATAAAAACAACAACAACAAAAATAAAGTTACCAAAAAAAGAAAGAGAATTTTAAAATGTAAAAAAAAAAGAATCTGTGAAGAAGAATCATATTCAACAGCTGACCTGACACCCCCCCCCCACCCCTGGAGTGCCTAATAGACATCACAGTGTAATATGGCCCAAATAAACCCCTTGATCCAAGTTTCTTACTCCCCAGTCTTCTCAAAGCAAAAGTCCCTACTATCCCCTTGATTGTTAAGACAAAAACCTAGAAATTGTCCCTGATTCCTCTGTTTTCTCACACTTCACTTCCAGTCCATTATCACATATTCTTGACTCCACCTTAAATTCTCAATCTATCCACTCTACAACATCTCCACTTCACAGCCACTATCGTCTCACCCCGATTCATCTCCACATGTGCTACGATTTGAATGTTTGTGTCCCCTTCAAACTTTGTGTGAAAACGTATCAAATGTGACAGTTTTAGAAAGAGGGCCTCAAGGTGGGGAGTAGGCCGTGAGAGCTCTGTCCTCATGAATGGGATTAATGCCCTTATAAGAGAACTTGAGGGAATGAATTCAGCCCCTTTTTGCCTTTTCATCCCTTCTGCCATGTGAGGACACAGCAATCCCCTCCAGAGGATGCAGCAACAAGACACCGTCTCAGAAGCAGAGCAGCCCTCACCATACACCAAACCGGCCAGCACCTTGATCTTAGACTTCCCAGCCTCCAGAACTGTGAAACATGAATTTCTATTGTTTATAAATTACACAGTCCTGTGGTGTTTTGTTATAGCAGCACAAGTGAACTGTGATCCCATGTCTTCCCTCCTGCATCCTACACAACAGCAGCATTTTCAGTGGCTTCTCATAGCACTTGGAAAAAAAATACAGGCTGGGCAACGTGGCTCAATTACGCCTGTAATCCCAGCACTTTGGGAGGCCGAGGTGGGAGGATCACCTGAGGTCAGAAGTTCAGGACCAGCCTGGCCAACATAGTGAAACCCCGTCTCTACTAAAAACACAAAAATTAGCCAGGTGTGGTGGCAGGCACCTGTAGTCCCAGCTACTTGGGAGGCTGAGGCAGAAGAATGGCTTGAACTCGGGAGGCTGAGGTTGCAGTGAGCAGAGATCGTGCCACTGCACTCCAGCCTGGGCAACAGAACAAGACTCTGTTTCCAAAAAAAAAAGAAAGACAAAAGAAAAAGAAAAAAACACAAATGCTTTCCATGGTCTACCAAAATGGCACACGATGGAGGCCTTGCCCACTGCACCAACTCCATCTCCTGTCACTCTTCCCTCATTCACGCCATATTAGCCACACTTTTATGTCCCGAGGTTCCTCAAACTCGTCAAATACTTTTGTACTTAAAAGCCTCAATAGGCCGGGCGCGGTGGCTCAAGCCTGTAATCCCAGCACTTTGGGAGGCCGAGACGGGCGAATCACGAGGTCAGGAGATCGAGACCATCCTGGCTAACCCGGTAAAACCCCGTTTCTACTAAAAACTACAAAAAACTAGCCAGGCGAGGTGGCGGGCACTTGTAGTCCCAGCTACTCTGGAGGCTGAGGCAGGAGAATGGTGGGAACCCGGGAGGCGGAGCTTGCAGTGAGCCGAGATCCGGCCACTGCACTCCAGCCTGGGCAACAGAGCGAGACTCCGTCTCAAAAAAAAAAAAAAAAAAAAAAGCCTCAATAATATCTGCTTCCTTTATATGGAATATTCTTCCTGCAGAACTTCATGTAGGCCCTTCCTTCATTTGATACAGGTCAGTTATCTCCTCAATCGTCATCTTCGCAAAAGCCTTTACTGACCTAAAATAGCTCATTCCAGTCACTCTCACTTTAGTCAGCCTCTCTCATTTAACTCTGTCTTGTTCTCAAAGTACTTAGTCCCCCTCAAAACTATCTTTTTTACCTTTTTGTTTATTAATTACTTCCTGTCTCCCCGCTCTGTAATGCAAGATGTCTATCTTGTTCCATTCTGTATTCCTAGTGTTTAAGAACAGTTCCTGGCTTATAGTAGATGTTCAATAAATACCGATGATTGAATGAACATCTATGCTGGGTCTGTATGGTCAGTTTGAAGATCCAAATAAGAATATGACTTGATAGAGTAGGGAGTATAATAGAAAATAAATACTGTAATTACTGGCAGCCTTTATTTTTATCTTTTTTTTTTTTTTTTTTTTTTGAGACGGAGTCTCGCTCTGCCGCCCAGGCTGGAGTGCAGTGGCCGGATCTCAGCTCACTGCAAGCTCCGCCTCCCGGGTTCACGCCATTCTCCTGCCTCAGCCTCCCTAGTAGCTGGGACTACAGGCGCCCGCCACCGCGCCTGGCTAGTTTTTTGTATTTTTAGTAGAGATGGGGTTTCACTGTGTTAGCCAGGATGGTCTTGATCTCCTGACCTCGTGATTCGCGCGTCTTGGCCTCCCAAAGTGCTGGGATTACAGGCTTGAGCCACCGCGCCCGGCCTATTTTTATCTTTTTATTATGAGATATAAATACAAGTAATAGAATACAAATGTACATTTTGTTAAAGTGAACACTTCACACCACCCAGTTCAAGAAATAGAACATAGCCAGCAACCCAGATGATCCTCATGTCTACTCTCCTAATCTGAATTCCCCCCTCAACTTTTCCCCTAAGGTGATCACTGTCATGAAATTTATGGAAATCATTTTCTTGCATTTCCTTATACATTTGTTTTATCTTTTTTTTATCTTTTATTTTTTGGAGAGGGATATCTGGCTATGTTGCCCAGGCTGGCCTCAAGTGATCCTTCACTTCAGCCTTCTCAGTAGCTGAGACTACAGGTGCATGCCACTGTGCCTAGTACTTTCTTGTAGTTCTTTATAAATGTTTATACTACATTTTTATAGCTATAAAGTATCTCACTGAATGCACATAAGAATATATTTATCCCTTCCACTGTTGATAGGCATTTGAATCATTTCCCATTTAGGACTCTTATAAATGATGACGCTATGAGCATTCTCCTAGTGTACATGGACACATTTCTCTAGATGATGGTTTCTCAATCTTAGTTAGCACTTTTAGCATTTAGGGCCAGATAACTCTTCGTTGCTGGAGGTTGGAGGGAGAGTGTAGTCCTGCATATTATAAGATGTTTCACAACATCCATGATCTCTACCCACTAGATGCTAATGGCACACCCCAGTTGTGAAAATCAAAAAATATCTCCAGGCATTTCCAAATGTCCACAGAGTGGCAAAATTGCCCCATTTGAGAACCACAGCTCTGGAATGTCAACAAAGAGTAGAGTTGTTGGTTTACAGATTTACTACATAAATCTGAAGAAAATTAGGCCGGGCGCGGTGGCTCACACCTGTAATCCCAGCACTTTGGGAGGCCGAGGCAGGCGGATCACAAGGTCAGGAGATCGAGACCATGGTGAAACCCCATCTCTACTAAAAATAGAAAAAATTAGCCGGGCGCAGTGGCGGGCGCCTGTAGTCCCAGCTACTCGGGAGGCTGAGGCAGGAGAATGGCGTGAACCCGGGAGGCGGAGCTTGCAGTGAGCCGAAATTGCGCCACTGCACTCCAGCCTGGGCGACAGAGCAAGACTCCGTCTCAAAAAAAAAAAAAAAAAAAAAAAAATCTGAAGAAAATTATGTTTCCAAATTGTTTTCTAAAGTAGTTGTAATAGAAGTGACATCACGGAATTAGCAGAATAGGGAACTCCAAGAATTGGTCCTTCTACTGAAGCAACCATTAAGTGGGGAAAAATGGACAGAATCGACATTTCAGACTCTGGAGTCTAATAAAACATTTAAGTCAACCA
Organism: Macaca mulatta; assembly: GCF_049350105.2. Taxonomy (NCBI): domain Eukaryota; kingdom Metazoa; phylum Chordata; class Mammalia; order Primates; family Cercopithecidae; genus Macaca; species Macaca mulatta. The sequence goes on from NC_133407.1 coordinate 15,248,556, forward strand.
AGGAGTGCTTAATAAAGAAAGAGGCAACTGAATTTTGATAGGAAAGAATTATGGGGGATTTTGCTTGCCCACCTAGCGTCTCCTACTCCCCAGCCTGGTGGTAATCTTATGGATGGTGCCTTGTGTTCTGATGCAGCTTGCTGGTCCCAGCCTGAGCAATACGACCTTGTTCTCAAAACATTTTGGTTATGCATTTGATTGGTTTCCACATTCTCTAAGGCAGCAGTTCCCAACCTTTTTGGCACCAGGGACTGGTTTTGTGGACAATTTTTCCATGGACTGGGATGGGGGATGGTTTCAAGATGATCCAAGCACATTACATTTATTGTGTATGTTGCTTCTATTATCATTACATTGTAATATATAATACATTAATTATATGACTCACCATGATGTAGAATCAGTGGAAGCCCTGAGCTTGTTTTCCTGCAACTAGACAGTCCCATCTGGGGGTGATGGGAGGCAGTGACAAATCATCAGGCATTAGATTCTCATAAGGAATGCACAACCTAGATCCCTTGAATGTTCAGTTCATAATAGGGTTTGTGCTCCTATGAGAATCTAATGCTGCCATTGATCTGACAGGAGGCAGAACTCAGGTGGTAATGCAAGCAATGTGGAATGGCTGTAAATACAGAAGAAGCTTCACTCGATGGCCACTCACCTCCTGCTATGCAGCCCAGTTCCTAACAGGCCACTGACCAGTATTGGCCCATAGCCTGGGGGTTGGGGACCCCTGCTGTGAGAGACTGACCTGGAAGTTGACCCTTAGTTTGACCTCCTTAGGTTGGAGGGCTTCCTGCACAGGATCTGATGGAAATATTTAAAGACATACACTATCTACTGCTGCCTGGGGTGAGAAATGCAGGATGAGGCAAGCAATAGACAGACCCAAAAGCCTGAGAATGAGGAGGAAGATTCTTGGGGGAATAAGAGCTTTGGAGGGCTATAGCATATGCTGGGGAATCTGACATATAGTATACATGCACAGGCCCAGATGCATGATCAGAAAAGGCTTAAGAGGATCCTAGACTTACACTTGTGGCTGATCTTTGGACTCCACACAAGCAAGAAGTGAAGGGTAAGGTAGGGTTGCTATCAGCTTGGCTTAGCATTGAAGGAGTGTCCTAGCTTAGAGCCAGAATGCAAAGACCAGAGGCAGGGGCTTGTGGTTTTGTGGATGTTTTTCTTTTTCTTTTTTTTCTGTCTCTAGGTATTTAAGGAAATCTCTTTCAGGTCACTAGTCGACTGCTAAGATAACAAAACAGAGACTTCAATGGGCACACTTGACAAGGAATACAGTCTTTGCAAAAACAATTTGGAAACTCATTAAATAAGTGGATGGCTGCAGCCCTCAATAATGAAAATTAAAGCCTTGGATAGAGTCTTATTTCCAGAGTTCCACACTATAATATTTAAAATGTCCACTTCTCAGCAAAATAATTACAAGGCATGCAAAGAAAGAGGAAAGTATGGCCCACTCACAAGGGAAAAAAATAAATTCACAGAAACCATCTATAAGGTACATGGATGTGCTTTAGTCAAAGAATAGGCTGAGGCAGACATCCAGGCCTGCATGATTCAGCGGGACTGGTGCACGGGCGCACACCTCCACTTGTTATATAACCTGTTTGTGTTAAGTTCATAGTTGGCTCAAAGTCTGTAGAAGGTATAACCGTCGGTAGAAAGTATAACTGCCCTGCTGAAATTGTGCACAGGGCTCTCAGGCATGGCTTGTCATGGCACTGGTGCCCAGAGAAAGAGAGAGGGAGAACCAGAGCTGTCCATCTTGCAGACGAGCCACGGCATGGCTCACGCTGGTGCCCAGAGAGAGAAAGAGTTAAACTGCTGACCCTGAAAGCAAGGGAGAGCTGGCCATGCAGCTACTGGCGTGGGGGTGGCAGGAGCCACAGAGCCGGAGCAGACAGCTGAGATAAAGATGGACAGAGTGAGAAAGCTGGTGTAAGTAAGTTGCTGATAAGAAAGCTGTTGATGAGAGCTGCTGCTGAATAAAATAATATTCACCTGCCTACGGCCCCCTGAGTGTTCTTTCAGCTAAATGCCCATCCACCCCCTCCCCTCAGACCTCAGCATGGGCCAGAACCTGACCGAGTGGACAGTTGGCATAGTCGTGGACCTAACACCATCTCTATGAAATCCCAGACATTAAACTTACTAAAGAGAGACTTAAATCCACTATCTTAAATATGCTCAACTAGCTAAAGAAAATCCTGAACAAAAGAACAACAGGAAACCAAGAACACAACATATGAAGAGAATATCAATAAAGTGGTAGAAATTATCCAAAGAAACCAAATAGAAATTCTGAAGCTGAAAACTGCAATAGCTGAAAACAAATTTCACCATGGGGGTTTAGCAAGAGATTGAGCAAGCAGAAGAAAATCAGTGAACAATTGAAGTTATTCATCTGAGGACTAGAAAGAAGAATGAGAACATGACAGATAGGAGACAGGACTAATGTGCATCTCCCACTTGGACAGAGAGAACAGCATGTGGAGGCTCACACTGTGAACTTTTGCTCCAAGAACCACAGCAGGAATGTGCCAGGAAGACTGAAAAAGTTCACAGATCCTATGGAAGAAGCGGCTTCTGGCTGCAAACTGTGCGAGACAGCTAAAAACCTGAGTTCCCAAAGTATGAGAGGGGAAAACCTGCCTCAGAACACATCCCCACTGGGGAATCTGAAAATCTAAATCACAGGAGAATAATTTAACTTTACCTAGAGTTGGAATGGATTTAGGGAGCTGAGCAAAATATTAAAATACAAGAAGCAGTGAGAAGAGCCCTATAGGCACTCCCAGTCCCCAGCTCAAGCCGAGGGAAGCCATTCCTGACTCTATCTCACAGGGGTCCTTGGGGAGGGCATGCAGCGGAACTAGGTAGGGGTCACTGGGTGAAAGAAGTTTCCAACTAAATTTTGTAATATTTTTCTTTTTGAGATGGAGTCTCACTTTGTTGTCCAGGCTGGAGTGCAGTGGCATGATCTCACGTCACTGCAACCCTCGCCTCCTGGGTTCAAGTGATTTCCTGCCTCAGCCTCCTGAATAGCTTGGATTACAGGCATGTGCCACCATACCTGGCTAATTTTTGTGTTTTTAGTAGAGACAGGGTTTCACCATGTTGGCCAGGCTGGCCTCGAACTCCTGACCTCAGGTGATACACCCACATTGGCCTCCCAAAGTGCTGGGATTACAGGCATGAGCCACCACGCCCAGCACTGAATTTTGTAATAATTTTGACTGAGCACGAATTTTCCTGAGCAGAATCTGCAGGGCAAATGGGAATTGCTGCAGGAGTCACAGTCAATTGTGCGGACAGGTGGGGAGGGGCAAGGCCTGAAAGCTGTACTTACTTTCTCAGCAGGAGGCTTGTAGTTTGGGGCAAGGTCTGAACCCCATGCACACGTGTGGGGATCCTAGATATAAACTCAGCACTGTTGGTGGGGCACAGCGGGAGTGAGACCAGCCTTGCCGGTTACGTGGAATCTGGGTAAGGCCTGTCACTGCTGGCTTTCCCTCACTTCCCTGGTGACCTGTGTTACGCAACAGGGGCAACCATATTCCCCTTGGAATGTAACTCCATTGGCCTGAGAACCATCACCCATCTTCCACAGTGGCTGCAACAAGCCCTGACCAAGGAGAAACTGAGCTCAAATCCACCTAACCCTGTCCCCACCTGCTGTTTTTTCTCTACCCACCCTGGTAGCTGAACACAAAAGACATAAATTCCTGGGAGCTTTGTGTCCCTGCCCATCACCTGAGAAACCCAAATATTTATCCTGGCCAATTTAGGCCAAGCTTATATCCCACTTCTACTACAGCAGCTGGTGCTCTCTTGAAAGCACCACCACCTGGCTGGAGGTCAACCAACTCAAGCCATTACCGAACTCATGACAGAATAACCCTGCTCCAAGGAAAGCTAAAACAACAGCTAATTTCACTGCCTACAACATCCTGGCCTACCAGAGGTCCTGAGTCTGTCCACATGACAACTTCACTGCTGGCATAACCAGCATTCGACAAAACCAGCACACTAAACAAAACCATAACCAAGGACTACTACAGCGCTTACTTCACTCCCCTGCCACCTCCAGTAGAGCAGGTGCTCCAGTATCCATGGTGGGAGACCTGAAAATGGATGACATCACAGGACTCTTTGCAGACATTCTCCAGCACCAGCCCAGAGCCTGGTTGCCTCAGTAAATGGCTAAACCCAAAAGAGCAATAACAATCACTGCAGTCCAACTCTCAGGAAGCCCCATCCCTAGGGACAGGGGGAGAGCACTGCATCAAGGGATCACCCTGTGGGACAAAAGAATCTGAACAGCAGCCCTTGAGTTCCAGATCTTTCCACTGAAATAGTCTACCCAAATGAGAAGGAACCAGGGAAGTAATTCTGGTAATGTAACAAAACAAGATTCTATAACATGCCCAAAAGATCACAGTAGCTCCCCAACAATGGATTCGAACCAATAAGAAACCTCTGAATTGCCAGATAAAGATTTCAGAAGGTTGATTTTTCAGCTACTCAGGGAGATACCAGAGAAAGTTAAAAAATAACTTAAATTAAAAGCAAATACAGGATGTGGATGACAAATTTTCCAGAGAAATAAATCCCATAAAGAAAAAACAATCGCAACTTCTGGAAATGAAAGACACACTTAGAGAAATACAAAATAAACTGAAAAGTTTCAATAATAGACTAGAACATGTAGAAGAAAGAACTTCAGAGCTTGAAGACAAGGTTTTCGAATTAACACAATCAGACAAAGACAAAGAGAAAAGAATTTTAAAATATTGAACAAAGACTCCAAGAAATTTAGGATTATGTTAAATGACTGATATGGTTTGGCTGTATGTCCCCACCCAAAGCTCATCTTGAATTGTGCTCCCATAATTCCCACATGTTGTCAGGGGGACCCGGTGGGAGATAATTTGAGTCATGGGAGTGGTTTCTCCCATACTGTTCTCTCGTGGTAGTGAATAAGTCTCATGAGCTCTGATGGCTTTATCAGGGGTTTCTGCTCTTGCTTCTTCCTCATTTTCTCTTGCAGCTGCCATGTAAGAGGTGCCTTTCACCTCCAGTCATGATTCTGAGGGCCTCCCCAGGCATATGGAACTGTAAGTCCAATGAAACCTCTTTTTCTTCCCAGTCTTGGGTATGCCATTATTAGCAGCATTAAAGTGGACTAATACAGTACATTGGTACCAGGAATGGGGTGTTGTGAAAAGATTCCCAAAAATGTGACTGGGTATCAGGTAGAGTCTGGAACAGTTGAAGGGCTCAGAAGAAAAGAGGAAAATGATGTGGGACATTTTGGAACCTCCTAGAGGCTTGTTGAATGGCTTTGACAAAAATGCTGACAGTGATATGAACAATAGGATGCAGGTTGAGGTGGTCTCAGATGGAGATGAGGAACTTCTTGGGAACTGGAGCAAAGGTGATTCTTGTTACGTTTCAGCAAAGAGGCTGATGGCATTTTGCCCCGACTAGAGATTTGTGTAACTTTGAACTTAAAAGAGATGATTTAGGGTATCTGGTGGAAGAAATTTCTAAGCAGCAAAACATTCAAGAGGTGACTTGTGTGTTGCTAAAAGTATTGCATTTTAAAAGGAAAACAGATCATAAAAGTTCAGAAAATTTGCAGCCTGACGATGCAGTAGAAAAGAAAAATCCATTTTTTGAGAAATTCAAGCTGGCTGCAGAAATTTGCATAAGTAACAGGGAGCCAAATGTTAATCCCCAAGACAATGGGGAAAATGTCTTCATGGCGTGTCATAGGTCTCCACAGCAGCCCCTCCCATCACAGACCCAGAAGCCTAGGAGGACAAAACGGTTTAGTGGGCTGTGCCCAGAGTCCCCATGCTGTGTGCAGCCTAGGGACTTGGTGCTCTGTGTCCCACCTGCTCCAACTGTTGCTAAAAGGGGCCAAGGTACAGCTTGGCTCATGGTTTCAGAGGGTGCAAGCCCCAAACCTTGGCAGCTTCCATGTGATATTAAGCCTGCAGGTGCACAGAAGTCAAGAATTGAGGTTTAGGAACCTCCACCTAGATTTCAGAAAATTTATGGAAACACTTGGATGCCCAGGCAAAAGTTTGCTGCAGGGGTGGGGCCCTCATGGAGAACCTCTGCTAGGGCGGTGCAGAAGGGAAATGTGGGGTCAGAGCCCCCACACAGAGTCCCTACTCAGGCACCACCTAGTGGAGCTGGGAGAAGTGGGCCACCACGTTCCAGACCCTAGAATGGTAGATCCACTGACAGCTTACACTGTGTGCCTGGAAAAGCTGCAGACACTCAACACCAACCCATGAAAGCAGCCAGGAAGGGGGCTATATCCTGCAAAGCCACAGGGGTGGAGCTACCCGAGACTATGGGAAACTACCTCTTGCATCAGCATGACCTGGATGTGAGAAATGGAGTCAAAGGAGATCATTTAGGAGCTTTAGAATTAGACTGCCCCATTGGATTTCAGACTTGCATGGGCCCTATAAACCCATTGTTTTGGCTAACTTCTCCCATTTAGAACAGCTGTATTTACTAATATGTGTACCCACATTGTATCTAGGAAGTAACTAGCTTGCTTTTGATTTTGCAGACTCATAGGCAGAAGGGACTTGCCTTGTCTCAGATGAGACTTTGGACTGTGGACTTTTGAGTTAATGCTGAAATAAGACTTTGGGGGACTTTTGGGAAGCCATGATTGGTTTTGAAATGTGAGGACATGAGATTTGGAGGGGCTTGGGGTGGAATGATATGGTTTGGCTCTGTGTCCCCACCCAAATCTCATCTTGAATTGTACTCCCATAATTCCTACGTGTTGTGGGAGAAACGTGATGGGAGATAATTTGAAACATGGGGATTGTTCCCCCGTACTGTTCTCTTGTGGGAGTGAATAACCCTCACAAGATCTGATGGTTTTATCAGGCGTTTCTGCTTTTGCATCTTCCTCATTTTCTCTTGCTGCCACCATGTAAGAAGTGCCTTTCACCTCCAGCCATGATTCTGAGGCTTCCCCAGCCATGTGGAACTGTAAGTCCAATTAAACCTCTTTTTCTTCCCAGTCTTGGTTATGTCTTTATCAACAGCACGAAAATGCACAAATACAATGACCAAGCCTAAGAATAATTGATGTTCCTTAGGAATAAGAGAAATCTACAAGTTTGGAAAACATATTTGAGGAAAAAATCAAGGAAAACTTCCCTGGCCTTGCTAGAGATCTAGACATCCAAATATAAGAAGTGCAAAGTACACCTGGGAAATTCATCACAAAAAGATCATCACCTAGGCACATAGTCATCAGGTTATCAAAAGTCAAGATAGAGGAAAGAATCTTAAGAGCTGTGAGGCAAAAGCATCAGGTAACCTATAAAGGAAAACCTGTCAGATTAACAGCAGATTTCTCAGCAGAAACCCAACAAGCCAAAAGAGAGCGGAGTCCTATCTTTAGCTTCCTCAAACAAAATAATTATCAGCCGAGAATTTTGTATCCAGCAAAACTAAGCTTCATACGTGAAGGAGAGATAAAGTCTTTTTCAGACAAATGCTGAGAGAATGTTCCAATACCAAGCCAGCACTACAAGAAATGCTAAAAGGAATTCTAAATCTTGAAGCAAAAATCTCAAAATACACCAAATTATAACCTCCTTAAAGCATAAATCTCACAGGGTCTATAAAACAATAACACAATGAAAAAAAAAAGCAAGGTATAACACAATGAATTAAGAAATAAGGTATCTAGCACAATAGATAAAACAATACTTCACATCTCAATACAAACATTGAATGTAAATGGCCTAAATGCTCCACTCAAAAGATACAGAATGACAGAATGGATAAAAATCCACCAACCAAGTATCTGCTGTCTTCAAGAGACTCACCTAACACTTAAGGACACACTCACATAAACTTAAGGTAAAGGGTAAGAAAAAGATATTCCACGTAGATGGAAACCAAAAGCAAGCAGGATTAGCCATCCTTATATTAGACAAAACAGACTTTAAAGCAACAACAGTTTTAAAAGATGTAGAGGGACATTTATAATGGTAAAAAGATTAGTCCAACAGGAATATATCACAATCCTAAATATATATGCACCTAACTCTGGAGCTCCCAGATTTATTAAATGATTACTACTAAATCTAAGAAATGAGATAGACAGCAACACAATAATAGTGGGGAACCTGTAATACTCTACTGACAGCACTACCGTGGTCATCAAGACAGAAAGTCAACAAAGAAACAATGAACTTCAACTACACCTTAGAACAAATGGACTTAACAGATATTTACAGAACATTCTACCCAACAACTGCAGAATATACATTCTTTTAATCAGCGCATGGACCATTCTCCAAGACAGACCATATGATAGGCCACAAAACAAGCCTCAATAAATTTAAGAAAATTGAGATTATATTAAGTACCCTCTCAGACCACAGTGGAATAAAATTAGAAATTAACTCCTAAGGAACCCTCAAAACTATACAAATATACAAATTAAATAATCTGTTCCTGAATGATCTTTGGGTCAACAACGGAATCAAGAGAGAAATTAAAATGTTCTTTGAATGGAAAGATAATAGTGACACAACCTATCGAAACCTCTGAAATACAGTAAGAGCAGTGCTAAAATGAAAGTTCATAGCATTAAATGCCTACATGAAAAGTCTGAAAGAGCACAAATAGACAATCTAAGGTCACATCTCAAGGAAAGAGAGAAAAAAGAATAAACCAAACCCAAATACAGCAGAAGCAAAGAAATAACAAAGATCAGAGCAGAACTAAATGAAATTGAAACAAACTAACAAAAAAAAGATGAATGAAACAAAACACTTGTTCTTTGAAAAGATAAACAAAATTGATAGACCATTAGCAAAATTAGCCCAGAAGAGAGAAATCCAAATAAGCTCAGTTAGAAATGAAATGGGAGATATTGCAACCAATACCACAGAAATGCAAAAGATCATTAAAGGCTACTATGAACACCTTTACATGTACAAACTAGAAAACCCAGAGGAGATGGAAAAATTCCTGGAACCCTACAATCCTCCTAGATTAAACCAGGAAGAAATAGAAACTCTTGAACCGACCAATAACAAGTAGTGAGATTGATACAGTAGTTAAAAAATCATCAACAAAAAAAGTCCATGACCAGATGGATCCACAGCTGAATTCTATCAAACATTCAAAGAATTGGTACCAATTCTACTGAAACTATTCAGAAAAATAGAGAAAGAGGGAATCCTCCCTAAATCATTCTATGAAGCCAGTATCACCCTAATACCAAAACCAGGAAAGGACATAACAAGAAAAGAAAACTACGGACCAATATCTCTGATGAACATAGATGCAAAAATCCTCAATAAAATACTAGCTAACCAAATTCAACAACATATCAAAAAGGTAATACATCATGAGCAAGTGGGTTTCTTTTTTCTTTCTTTTCTTTTCTTTTTTTTTTTTCTTTTCTTTTTTTTTTTTTTTTTTTTTTTTGAGACGGAGTCTCGCTCTGTCGCCCAGGCTGGAGTGCAGTGGTGCAATCTCAGCTCACTGCAACCTCTACCCCATGGATTCAAGTAAGTCACCTGCCTCAGCCTCCCTAGTAGCTGGGACTACAGGCACTGCCACCATGCCTGGCTAATTTTTGTATTTTAGTAGAGATGGGGTTTCACCACGTTGGCCAGGCTGACCTCAAACTCCTGACCTCAAGTGATCCACCTGCCTTGGCTTTTCAAAGTGCTGGGATTACAGGCGTGAGCTATCACGCCTGGCTTATCAAGTGGGTTTCATCCTAGAGATGCAAGGATTGTTTAACATATGCAAGGCAATATTTATGATACATCACATAAACAGAATTAAAAACAATAATCATATGATTATCTCGATAGATGCAGAAAACGCATTTGACAAAATCCACCATCACTTTATGACTAACACCCTCAGCAAAATTGACATAGAAGGGACATGCCTCAAGGTAATAAAAGCCATCTATGACAAACCCACAGCCAACAGTATACTGAACGGGGGAAAAGTCAAAAGCATTCCCCCTGAGAACTGGAACAAGACAAGGATGCCCACTTTCACCACTTTCAACTTAGTACTGGAAGTCCTAGCCAGAGCAGTCAGACAAGAGAAAGAAATAAAGGGCATCCAAATCAGTAAAGAGGAAGTTAAACTGTTGCTGCTGCTGATGTGATCCTATACCTAGAAAACCCTAAAGACCCATCCAAAAAGCTACTAGATCTGATAAATGAATTCCATAGTTTCAGAATACAATATGAATGTATACAAATTAGTAGCACTGCTATACATCAACAGCAACTAAACTGAGAATCAAATCAAGAACTGAAATCCCCCCCCCCTTTTTTTTTTCTTTTTTTGAGACAGAGTTTCGCTCTTGTTGCCCAGGCTGGAGTGCAGTGTCGTGATCTTGGCTCACTGCAACCTCTGCCTCCTGGGTTCAAGTGATTCTCCTGCCTCAGCCTCCTGAGTAGCTGGGATTACAGGCATGCGCCACCCCACCCAGCAAATTTTGTATTTTTAGTAGAGATAGGGTTTCTCCATGTTGGTAGGGCTGGTCTAGAACTCCCGACCTCAGGTGTTCCCCCCTCCCCCTTGTGCTGGGAAAAGTGCTGGGATTACAGGCCTGAGCAACCATACCCAGCCAAGAACTCAAACCCTTTTACAACAGCTGACGAAAAAAAAAAATTTAGAAATATACCTAACCAAGGAGGTGAAAGATCTCTATAAGGAAAACTATAAAACACTGTTGAAAGAAATGATAGATAACACAAACAAATAGAAACACATCCCACACTCATAGATGGGTAGAATCAATATTGTGAAAATGATCATTTTGCCAAAAGCAGTCTATAGATTTAATGCAATTCCCATCAAAATACCATCATCATTCTTCATGGTACTAGAAAAAAAACTCCTAAACTTCATATGGAACCAAAAAGGAGCCTGCATAGCCAAAGCAATACTAAGCAAAAAGAACAAATCTGGAGGCATCACATTACCCGACTCCAAACTGTACTACAAGGCTATATTTACCATAACAGCATGGTACTGGTATAAAAATAGGCATGTAGACCAATGGAACAGAATATAGAACCCAGAAACAAAGCCAAGTAGTTACAACCAACTGATCTTTGATAAAGCAAGCAAAAACATAAATTGGGGAAAAGACACCCTATTCAAAATATGGTGCCAGAATAATTGGCAAGCCACATGTAGAAGAATGAAACTGGATCCTCATCTCTTATCTTACACAAAAATCAACTCAAGATGGATCCAAGACTTAAATCTAAGACCTGAAACCATAAAAATTCTAGAAGATAACATCAAAAAAACTCTTCTAGACATTGGCTTAGGCAAACAGCTCATGACCAAGACCCCAAAAGCAAATGCAACAAAAACAAAGATAAATAGATAGATAGGACCTAATGAAACTAAAAAGCTTCTGCACAACAACAACAACAATCAGCAAACAGACAACACACGGAGTGGGATAAAATATTTACAGACTATGCATCCAACAAAGGACTAATGTCTAGAATCTAAAAGGAACTCCAACAAATCAGCAAGAAAAAAACAAATAATCCCATCAAAATGTAGGCTAAGGATATGAATAGACAATTCTCAAAAGAAGATATACAAATGGCAAATAAACATATGAAAAAATGCTCAGCATCAATAATTATCAGGGAAATGCAAATTAAAACCACAATGTGACACCACCTGACTCCTGCAAGAGTGGCCATAATTATAAAATCAAAAAATAATAGATGTTGTCATGGAGGTGGTGAAAAGGGAACCCTTTTACACTGCTGGTGAGAATGTAAACTAATACAACCACTATGGAAAACTGTGTGGAGATTCCTTAAAGAACTAAAATTAGATCTACCATTTGATCCAGCAATCCCACTACTAGGTGTCTACCCAGAGGAAAATAAGTCATTATATGAAAAATACACTTGCACATGCATGTTTGTAGCAGCACAATTCACAACTGTAAAAATATGGAACCAGCCCAAACTCTCAACAACCAATGAGTGGGTAAAGAAAATTACATATATGTGTGTGTGTGTGTGTGTGTGTGTGTGTGTGTGTATGCGCCATATAAAGGAAAGAAATAATGGCATTCACAGCAACCTGGATGGAGTTGGAGACCATTATTGTAAGTGAAGTAACACAGGAATGAAAAACCAAACATCATATGTTCTCACTTATAAGTGGCAGCTAAGCTACAAGGATGTAAAGGCATAAGAATGATTTAATGGACTCTGGGGACTCTAGGGGAAGGATGAGAGGGAGGTGAGGGATAGAAGACTACACATGGGGTACAGTGTACACTGCTTGGGTGACAGATGCACCAAAATCTCAGAAATTACTACTAAAGAACTTACCCATGTAACCCAACACCCAAAAACTATTGTTCCCAAAAAAATGTTGAAATTAAAAAATTAATTTAAAAAAGTTTAAAAAAGAATTACGAATAAAACATTGGACAGAAGTTAAGGCCCCCCTAAGATACTATCAAGCATATCAATATATTTATTATGGAATCCACAGAGGAAGAAGAAAGGGAAAAAGAGAAGAAAGAATATTTGAAGAAATTATGGCCAAAACTTCCCAAGTTTATGAAAAACCTGAATCTATCCATTCAGGAAGTTCGACAAACTCAAAGTAGGATAAATTCAAAGAGATCCCACTAAGACACATAATAATCGAACTGTTGAAAGCTGAAGACAAGGAGAGAATCTTGAAAGCAGCAAGAAAGAGAGAAGCAACTTACCACATACAGGGATTTTCAGTAACATGAACAGTTGATTTCTCACTGAAAATCATTGAGGTCAGAAGACAGTAGGATGACGTGACATAAAACGAGTTGGTGGATGTATTCTGTTTTTCTGTTGAATAATTTGTGAATGTTTTCTTAAATATTTGGTAATACTTGCTATTAAAGCCATCAGGACATGGAGTTTTTGTGGGAATAAATATCTAATTCAACTTTATTGACACTTACGGAATTATTTGGCTGTTCTGTTTCTTCTTGAATCATTTTTGTTAAGTTACAAAATATGATGAATTTTCCATTTCATCTAAATTTTCAAATTTTTGTCATATCTAGTTCATAATATCCTCAAATTATCTTAAAAATCTATAAGATCCATAGTTATCCTTTCTTTTATTCCTGATATTGGTTATTTGTAACTTCATTCTTTTTTACTTAATCAGTCTTGCCTAGAGTTTGCTGGTTTTATTAGTCTTTTCAAAAAAAAACAAATTTATTATTTGTTGCATATATTCTGTTTAGTCAGTTTTGCTCTTAGCTTTCTATTTTCCAGCCTTTTTATAGCATCTTGAGATGGATGTTTAGCTTATTTAATTTCAAGATTTCTCCTTTCAGATTTTATTTTTAAGGTATAATTTTCTATCTAAATATTTCTTTGACCAGGGGCAGTGGCTTGTGCCTGTATTCCCAACACTTTGGGAGCCCGAGGTGGGTGAATCACTTGAGCTCAGGAGTTCAAGACCAGCCTGGGCAACATGGCGAAACTGCGTCTCTACAAAAAAATACAAAAATTATTCGCTGGGTGTGATGTCTTGCACCTCTAGTCTGAGCTACCTGGGAGGCTGAGGTGGGAGGATTGCTTGAGCCTGGGAGGTGGAGATTGCAGTGAGCTGAGATTGTGCCACTGCACTCCAGCCTGGGTGACAGAGGGAGACCCTGTCTCAAATTTAAAAATACATACTTTTATTTTATTTTATTTTATTTTGTTTTGTTTTGAGACAGAGTTTCACTCTTGTTGCCTAGGCTGGAGTGCAGTGGCACCATCTCAGCTCATTGCAACCTCCACCTCCCCAGTTCAAGCGATTGTCCTGTCTCAGCCTCCTGAGTAGCTGGGATTACAGGCATACGCCACCACACCCCGCTAACTTTTTGTATTTTTAGTAGAGGTGGGGTTTCACCATGTTGGCAAGACTGATCTCGAACTCCTGACCTCAGGGGATCCACCCGTCTCGGCCTCCCAAAGCGCAGGGATTACAGGCGTGAGCCACCAGGCCCGGCCCATTTGTTTGTTTTCATTACTAAAATTTTGTATGTAATTTTTTCATAATTGTTCAGTGTAAATATTTTCTGATTTTCATTATGATTTCTTTTTTTCTTTGACGATATTTTAAAATTTCTAGACACATGAAGGGTTTTAGTGTGGTAACACATGTATTGGATTTTGTTTTATTTTCTTCATCTTTTACAAGTGGCTTCACTATTTTTGCACATTTACTATTCCATAAAAATATTACAAAAGTTTTGTCACATTCTAAACAAAATCCCGTTAGTATTTGGACTTGGATAGTACCAAATTTTAGATTAAATTAGGGGAGAATGGACATTTGCAGAATATTGAATTTTCCCATTTATATATACAGTTTATCACTCCATTTATTTGCTTTATTTTAGTTATCTCAGTAAAATTTTATCTTTTTCTCCAGCTTTTTCTTTTCTTTTTTTCTTTTTTCTTTCTTTTTTTAAAGACAGGGTCTCAATCTGTTGCCCAAACCGGAGTGCAATGGCACAAACACAGCTCACTGCAGCATGAACCTGCTGGGCTCAAGGGATCCTCCCACCTCAGCTTCCTGAGAAGGCAGGATCGCAGGCACATGCCACCACACCCGCCTAATTTTATTCTATGTTTTATTTTTGGTAAAGATGGGGTTTCCTAGGCTGGTCATGTTTCCCAGGCTGGTCTCAAACTCCTAAGCTCAAGCAATCTTCCCATCTTGGACTCCCAGATTGCTAGGATTGCCAGGTATGAGCCACTGTGCCTGGCCTTAAACTTTTTTTTTGTTGAGTTTAATATCTAGGTTAACCCCTCAAACCACATGTGCTCTCAATCTACCACGACCATTTCACGTGGAACCCCTTAGAGTTGTAAGCCCTTAAAAGGGCCAGGAACTCTGTCTCCGGGGAGCTCGGCTCTTGAGACACGAGTCTGCCGACGCTCCCGGCCAAATAAAAAACCTCTTCCTTTAATCCGGTGTCTGAGGAGTTTTATCTGCGGCTCATCCTGCTACACCACCACACCACCACACCTGGCATATCTTTGTATTTTTTATAGACATGGGGTCTCACTATGTTGCCCAGGCTGTTTTTGAACTTCTGGGCTCAAGTGATTCACCTGCCAAGGCCTCCCAAAATGCCGGGATAACAGACGTGAGCCACTGTGCCAGCCTGGAGTCTGTTTTTTCCAGGGTGCTAATCCCAATCATGAGTGCTCTGTTCTCGGTATCTAATCACTGCGCAAAGGCCCTACCTCTTACTATCATCACCTTGGGGGTTAGATTTCAACAAATAATTTTGGGGGTACACAAATATTCAGACCATAGCACTTTGTATGTCTTATTTTTGTGACAAGATTATCCCAACCCCACAAAATAAATTAATTAAATGTGTGGTACAAAATAAATTAAATGTGTGGTACAAGAAATATATTTGGTCTGTGATCCCAGTGCCTGGCACAAGGCTTCTAAAACCCTGGGAATTGAAAAGATTGTCTTCTGTTATTCATAAGTAGCTTCTTTTGATCACACCTGAGTTTATCTAATGAGTAACTTAGGGTGAGACCCCTAGATAGCCTCAGGATGGAACTGGTCACCAAAAAACCAAGTAATTAGAGGGTTGAAACCTTTAGCCCCACCCACCAGCCTCTGGAAAGGGGTTGTAGGATTCTGGGGATTAAGCCATATAAAAACTTTTGAGCAACAAATGGGATTAAATTGTAGGACACTCAGCCGGGTTGTGGAGAGTTGTAAAATTGCCTGGTGTGGGGGAAAAAAAATCCACCTATTTGCTGTCAGAAGTGTTGTATGTGTACAGAAACAGTGAATGTTTTATCAGAAATAGTTTTCCATATTTTCTAGGCTCTGGAATACTTTGTGTAAGATAGCAATTTTCTGTTCCCTAAAGTTTTTGCAAAACTTGTTTGTAAAATTGTGGGACACATTTGGGAAATTACACAAAAATTTCCATTTCTTGTGTGGTTAGTGGTCTATTTAGGTTTTCTATACTTTCTTCAGTCGATTTTTGTAATTTCCATCTTTATAGAAAATGATTATTTTCATCTGGATTTTCAAATGTATTAGTGCAAAATTATCTCTTACAATGTTTTAAATGCTTTTACATGTCCTCCCTTTTTCACTTAATATTATCAGGACTTAATCTGTATTATTTTATGACTTTTTTCAAAAAGCCATCTTATGGTTCCGTTCAATTCCATTTTTCCCATGTGATTCATTTCTGCCTTTATTTGTTTTAATTACTAGACTGTTTTTTAGAACTGTTTTAAGTTTACAGAAAAATTGAGCAAAAAGTACAGAGTTCATATACACTTCATATCTCTTCAGCCCATACAAACAATTTCCCCTATTATTAACATCTTGCATAATAGTAGTTCATTTGTTAACGGATGAACCAACACTGATGCATTATTATTAACTAAAGTCCATAGTTTAATTAGGGTTTATTCCGTGTTGTACAATGGGTTTTGACAAATGTGCAAGGTCCTGTATCTACTATTACAGTATTATACAGAATAGTTTTAAGCTCTAAAAATCTCTTGTGCCCCTCCCTCCCACCGCCACCCCTCAATCTCTGACCCCTACTGACCTACTGATCTTTTTTTTCCTCTTTTCTTTTCTTTTTAGATGGAGTATCTCTCTGTCACCAAGGCTGGAGTGCAGTGGCGTGATCTTGGCTCACTGCAACCTCCGCCTCCTGGGTTCAAGTGATTCTCCTGCCTCAGCCTCCCGAGTAGCTGGGACTACAGGTGCCCACTACCACAACCGGCTAACTTTTGTATTTTTAGTAGAGATGGGGTTTCACCATGTTAGCCAGGATGGTCTCGATCTCTTGACCTTGTGATCTGCCCACCTCGGGCTCCCAAAGTGCTGGGATTACAGGGGTAAGCCACCGCGCCCAGCCCCCTACTGATCTTTTTACTGTCTTTATACCTTTGCCTTTTCCAGAATGTCATAGTTGGAGTCATACAGTATGTAGCCTTTTCAGACTGGCTTCTCTCACTTACCAATATACATTTAAGGTTCTTCCATATATTTTCATGGTTTCATAGCTCTTTTATTTTTATTGCTGATAATAGTCTGTTGTGTGGATGTACCTCTTTATCCATTCACCTATTGAATGACATATTGGTTGTTTCCAAGTTTGGACAATTATAAAGCTGCTATAAACTTTGTATGCAGGTTTTTATGTCCATTTTCAACTAATTTGTGTAAATACCAAGAAGCACAATTGCTGGGTCATATGGAAGGAATATATTTAGCTTTCTTTAAAAAAGTGCCAAACTGTCGTCCAAAGTGGCTGTATCCTTTTGCACTCCCACCAGTAATGCATGAGCATCCTTGTTACTCTATAGCCTCACCAGCAGTTTTGGATTTTAGCCATTCTAATATGTATATAGTGGTGTATAATTGTTCTAATTTGCAGTTCCCTAATGATATATGACATTGAGTGTCTTTATCTTTTCATTTGCTTATTTGCCATCTGTGTAGTGCTGCTATCATAACTCACTGCAACCTCAAACATCTGGGGTCAAGTGATCCTCGCAATTCAGGCTGCTGAGTCGCTAGGACTACAGGTACACACCACCAGCTAATTTTTAAATTTTTTTTAGAGACTGGGTCTTGCCATGTTGCCCAGGCTAGTCTTGAACTCCTAACCTCAAGCAATCTTCCCACCTCGACTTCCCAAAGTGCTGGGATTACTGCACCTGGCTAAGAAGTGTTTTTTAAACTTCCACTATGGCTGTGAATTTCTTTTGCATCCTTTGTCAATTTTTGTGTTAGAGAAAATTTAAGGCTATATTGTCAGTGCAATAGAATTGAGAGTCCAGAAATAAACCCATACATCTATGGTCAATTTTCAGCAAGGAGGTAAAGATCTTTCAATAGGAGAAATAATAGTCTTTTCAACAAATAGTGGTGGGATAACTAGATATCCACATGCAAAAACAAAAGTAAATTTGAGTTCTTACCTCACACCAAGCAAACAATGAACTCAAAATGGATCAAAGACCTAAATGTAAGAGCTAAAAAATAAAAGATTCTTAGAAGGAAATATAGAGATTAATCTTCATCACCTTGGATTTGACAAAGAAGTCTTAGATATGACACTAAAAGCACAAGCAACCAAAGAAAAAATAGATAAACGGGGCTTCATCAAAATGAAAAACTTTTGCGTATCAAACGACACATTCAAGAAAGAGAAAAGACAGCCCACAGAATGGGAGAAACTTTTTGCAAATCATATTTTTAATAAGTGACTTGTATCTGGAATGTATAAAGAATATTTACAACTCAATAATAAAAGGAAAAATACCTCAATTTAAAAATGGGCAAAGGCTCTGAATAGACATTTCTCTAAGAAAGATATATAAATAGCCAATAAGAATGTGAAAAGATACTTAGAATCATTAATCAGGAAAAGGCAAATCAAAACCACAATGAAGACCACGCACAGTGGCTCACACCTGTAATCCCAGCACTTTGGAAGGCTGAGGCAAGTGGATCACTTGAGGGTCAAGAGTTTGAGACCAGCTTGGCCAACATGGTGAAACCCCATCTCTACTAAAAATACAAAAATTAACCAGGCGTGATGGTGGGCAACTGTAATCCCAGCTACTTGGGGGGCTGAGGCAGGAGAATCACTTGAACCCAGGAGGCGGAGGTTGCAGTGACCTGAGATCGCGCCACTGCAATCCAGCCTGGGTGACAGAGTGAGACTCTGTCTCAAAACAAAACAAAACAAAACAAAACAAAACAAAAAAACAAAAAAACTCACACAGTGAAGTACCACTTCACACCCACTAGGAGGACTAGAATCGAAAGGTCAGATAGTAACAAGTGTTGGCGACAATGTGGAGAAATTGGAACTCTAATAAACTACTGGTGGGAATATAAAATGGTACAGCCACCGTGGAAAACAGTTTGACAGTTTCTCAAATGCTTAAACATAAAGTTATCATATAACCCAGCAATTCTTGTAAGTAAATACCCAAGAAAAATGGCAACATGATTATACACAAATTTTTACCTGAGTGTTCATAGAAACACTATCCATAATAACCAAAAGGAAGAAACAGCCCAAATGTCCATCAGTAGATGAATAGAGAAACAAAATGTGGTACATCCACATAATGTAATGTTCAGCCATAGAAAAGAAAATACTGATGCATGCTAGAACTTGGATGAGTCTTGAAATCATTGTGCTAAGTGAAAGAAGCCAGTTACAGAAGCCCAATTATTATATGATTCCATTCACACGAAAGTTCAGAAATCTATAGAGATAGAAAATGGTTGTTTAGGACTAGGGGAGGAATGGGTTGAAAGGGTGATGATGACTAAAGGGTATGAAGTTTCTTTCCAAGGTGATGAAAATATTTTAAAACTGACTGGTGATGGTTCCACATATCTATGAATATACTAAAAACCCTTGAATTGTGCACTTTAAATGGGTGAAATGCATGGTTTGTAAATTATATCTTAATAAAACAGCTTTTTAAAAAATTACATATTTTTAGCTCCTACACATTCTTAACAAATATCATTTGGATAATTTGTCATTTTATCAATATCCCTCTTGGTCCTGAATTTTTCACCGTGAATTCTATTTATTCTTTATTACTTTATCAGATATCTTGCGTTATTATCAATCTGGTGTATCTTTCTCTATTCCTTTGTTATCAATGTTTCTGTGTTTTTTTCACTAGGTTTTTGTTTGTTTTAGAGAAGCGAGTCTCACTGTGTTACCTAGGCTGGCTTTGAACTCCTGGGCTCAACCAATACTCCTGCCTCAACCTCCCAAGTAGCTGAGACCACAGGCATGAACCACCATGCCCACCTTCTGTGTTGTTTTGCTCTAGCTTGTGTCTTCTGGAAGGTTGATTTTAGATGATAGAAAGAAAGATAAATAATTTTTCACATATATGCATGGATAGATAGATGCCCTGTCTTTGAATAGATTAGTTTATAGATAATTTTTCATATATATACATTTATATATTACGTACATGATTTATATAGGAATATACTGATACATACATATACATGTATTTCTCCAATATGAGATGCCCTCTCTTTGAATTGATGGGCTTAATCTGTCTACATTTATTATTAATACTTTTGTATTTGAACTTGTTTCTGCAAACTTATTTTATAGGTTCCAGGTACTATTGTTTGGGTCTTTTTGCTTGTTTCTTCCCTACTGTTTGATTGAACAAGTTTTTCATTTTTCCCTCTAGTTGTTTGAAATATATACACATTCTGTTTCTAAACTTTTAGTAATTACTCTTAAAATATCAAAACAAACACACACACATTTTTCTGTCAAAGTAGTTAATCAGTTGCTCTAACTTTCTACCAAATAAAACAAGAACTCTAGTATGATTTTCTTCTTCTTTATATCCTCAACCCTTACTTAACTCATATTATTTTTTAGAATTTTTTCTAAATATTTGAAATGGTTTCAAACCCACAGAAAGTTATGGTAAAAGAAAAGTTGCAAGAACGGTGCAAGAACTCCCACGTACTCTTAACCTAGATTCCCTAACTGTTAACATTTTATCACATTTGCTTCACTTTTGCTTAGTAGAGAGGTAGATAGATATATAATTATAAAATACTTTACTGGCATGGTGCTGCATTATCCCTAAAAACTCTAGTTACTGCTTTCTCCTCTATTACCACGAAGCAGGCCTCCAAATCAGGAAATCAGCATTGATCCAATACTGCCATCCAATCCGCAGACTCCATTTGAATTCCACCAACTGTCTCAACTATGTCTTTTTTTTTTTTTTCCTATCTGCTCCAGAAATACACTGCATTCCTTTAGCAGACTGTTTCTAAGGTGGCCCTCATGATCCTTGCTTCCTGGTGGTCAGGCCTGTGTATTATCCTCTTCCACTGAGTATAGGCTGGACTTAAACTGTCTTCTAACAAATAGAAAACAGCAGAAGTGATGGGATATCACTTCTGATATTTGGTTACAGAAAAACTGTGACTTTTTCCTTGGGCAGTCTCTCTTGCTCACTTTCAAGGAAGCAGCTGCCATGATATGAGTTGTGCTATGGAAAGGAATAGATAACCATCAATCCCCGTGTGATAAGGAATTGATGTCTCCAGTCCCTAGTCCCGTCCATAGCTTCATAAATGAGCTTGGAAGTAAATCCTCCCCTATTTGGGCCTTGGGATGACCATAGCCCTTAGCTAACAACTTGATTGCTGCCTTGTAAGAGACCTTAAGCCAGAAATGTCCAGCTAAGCCACATCTGGATTCCTGTCTCACAGAAACTGCAAGATAATAAATGCTTGTTGAAATCAGTATATCAAAGAGATATCTGCATTTCCATGTTTGTTGCAGCTCTGTTCACAATAGCCAAGATTTGGAGGCAACCTAGTGTCCATCAACATATGAATGGATAAAGAAAATATAGTACTTATACACAATGGAGTACTATTCAGCTACAAAAAAAGAAAGAGATTCAGTCATTTGCCCCAATGTGGATGGAACTGGAGGTAATTATGTTAAGTGAAATAAGCCGGGCACAGAAAGACAGACATCACATTTTCTTACTTATTTGTGAGATCTAAAAATAAAAAAAAATCGAACCCATTGAGATAGAGAGCAGACGGATAATTACCAGAGGCAGGGAAGGATATTGTGGGGTGGGGGGTGAGGAGGGCATGGTTAATGGGTACAAAAAGAATAGTTAGAATGAATGGAATGAGACCTGGTATTTGATAACACGACAGGGTGGCGAATAGTCAATAATAATTTAATTGTACATTTTAAAATAACTTAAAAGAGTATAATTGGATTGTTTGTAACACAAAAGATAAATGCTTGAGGGGATGTGATGTGGTCTGGATAGGTGTCCCTGCCCAAATCTCATGTAGAAATGTAATCCCCAGTGTTGGAGGTGGGGCCTGGTGGGAGGCAATTAGATCATGGGGGTGGGTTTCTCATGAATGGCTTAGCACCATTGTCTTGGTACTGTCCTTGAGACAGTGAGTGAATGCTCCTGAGATCTGGTCATTTAAAAGTGTGTAGGGCTGGGCACGGTGGCTCACGCCTGTAATCCCAGCACTGTGGGAGGCCGAGGCAGGCGGATCACGAGGTCAGGAGATCGAGACTATCCTGGCTAACATGGTGAAACCCCATCTCTACTAAAAATACAAAACATTAGCCGGGCGTGGTGGCGGGTACCTGTAGTCCCAGCTACTCGGGAGGCTGAGGCAGGAGAATGGCGTAAACCCAGGTGGTGGAGCTTGCAGTGAGCCAAGATTGTGCCACTGCACTCCAGCCTGGACGACAGAGCGACACTATCTCAGGAAAAAAAAAAAAAAAAAAAGAGTGTGTGGCACCTCCCCACTCGTTCTTTCTGTTTCTGCTCTGGCCATGTGAGATGACTGTTCCACTTTGTCTTCTACCATGACTGTAAGTTTCCTGTGGTTTCCCCAAAAGCTGAGCAGATGCCAGCATCATGCTTCCTGTACAACCTGCAGCAATGTGAGCCAATTAAACCTCTTTTCTTTACAAATCACTGAGTGTCATGTATTTCTTTATAATAATGCTAGAACAGACTAATACAGGATGGATACCCCATTCTCCATGATGTGGTTATTATGCATTGCATGCCTGCATCAAAACATCTCATGTATCCCATAAACATATACACCTACTATGTACTCACAAACATTTAAAATTTAAATTAGGTCTGGGCACTGCAGCTCACACCTATAATCCCAGCACTTTAGGAGGCCAAGGTGGGAGGATTGCTTGAGCCCAGGAGTTTTGAGACCAGCCTGAGCAACATGATGAAATCCCATCTCCACAAAAAATACAAAAAATTAGCTAAGCATGGTCGTGCATGCCTCTAGTCCCAGCTACCTGGGAGCTTGGGGTGGAAGAATCACCTGAGCCCAGAAGGTCGAGGCTGCAGGGAGGCATGTTCACACCACTGCTCTCCAGCCTGGGTAACAGAGTGAGACCCTGTCTAGAAATAAATAAATAAATAAATATTAAAATAGATAAATAAGCTATATTTTTAAACATACAAAATAAATGATAGTTGTTTTCAGCTGTAAGTTTTGGAATAATTTGTATGCATCGATACATAACTAATATAGTCGTCATGTCTCTTCAGTCTCCTTCAATGCAGAACAGTTCCTCAGTCTTTCCCTGTCTCTTATATCCTTGATGGACTTAAATAGTAGACACCTTTCATTCTGTAGAGTGACCTGTAACTTGGATTCATCTGATGTTTGCTTATGGCCAGATTCAGACATGTACTCTTGGCAGGAACACCATAGTAATGACGCTGTGCTTCTCAGTGTATCACGTCGGGAGGTAATGATATCAATGTGTGCTATCACTTGTGAGGTTAACCTGGACTATTGGTCAAGAACCAGGACTGCTCTATAAAGTGTTCCCACTGTAAAGTCACCATTTTTCCCTTCATAGGGGATTTGAAAAATTGTGGGAATATATTTTGATAATATGTCAAAATTAAACCTCCATATACTAACCTTAGCAAACATTGACCGCCATTACTCATATCAACTACCACTATAATGTTTGCCTATTGATGGTTATCTATTTCCATTATTCCTTCTACACTTATTCGTACATTTTCTTCTGCAAGGAAGAGCTTTGCCTTCTCCACATGCATTTCTGCACTCATGTATTTATATCAGTATGGACTCAAATTCTTATTTTATTCAATGGATTGCAATTTAATATTGTTGTTATTTATTCTGTTAAAATTGTCCTGGATTTGGCAAATGGGAGCCCCTCCACAGTTTCCTTTGTCCTTTTAATACATCCCTACCATTCCTTGATCAGCTCTTTATTTTCCAGCACAAAGAAGTATCGTAAGCTCATCTGGATACTGAAAGTATTCTAGGGCCAAAATTATTTTCTCTAAGACCAATGTTCCTCAACCTGGGTGGTATTGCTTCCCTAGAGGATGTTTAGAAATGAGAAGGGGGGTGGGTATGTTGGCTCACACCTGTAATCCCAGCATTTTGGGAGGCCAAGGCAGGAGGATCCTTTGAGGCCTGGAGTTCGTGACTAGCCTGGGCAACACTGGGAGATCCCATCTCTACAAAATAATTTAGAAATTAGCCAGGCATGGTGGCATGCACCGTCAGGGCTACAGTGAACCTTGACTGCACCCTGCACTCCAGCCTGGGAGACAGTGGAAGACCCTGTCTGGAAAAAAAAAAAAAAAAAAAAGAAAGAAAGAAAAGGCCCAGCACGGTGGCTCATGCCTGTAAGCCCAGCACTTTGGGAGGCCGAGGCAGGTGGATCACTTGAGGTCAGGAGTTCGAGACCAGCTTGGCCAATATGGTGAAACCCTGTCTCTACTAAAAATACAAAAATTAACCAGGCATGGTGGTGTGCACCTGTAATCCAAGCTACTAGGGAGGCCGAGGCAGGAGAATTGCTGGAACTCAGGAGGCAGAGATTGCAGTGAGCCAAGCTCGTGCCACTGCACTCCAGCCTGGGCAACAGAGCAAGACTCTGTCTCAAAAAAAAAAAAAAAAAGCAAATAAATGATAGAAAGAAAGAAAGAAAGAGAGAGAGAGAGAAGGAAGGAAGGAAGGAAGGAAGGAAAGAAAGAAAAAAGAAAAGAAAGAAAGAGAAAAGAAAAGAAAAAAGAAAAGAAGGGAGGGAGGGAGAAAGGAAGGAAGGAAGGAAGGAAAAATGGAAGGAAGGAAAAATGGAAGGAAGGAAAAATGGAACAAAGGAAAGGAAAAGGGGAGAATTGTCCTAAGGACTGGGGCAAACTATTAGCCTTTAGTGGGCAGGGTTTTGGGTACTAGCACATTCTGTGATGCACAGGGAAGTCCTGCACATGAAGAATTGGTTTAATCCAAATGTCAGTAGTGTCCCATTAAGAAATTTGACCCAAGCCTTTTTTTCTTTTTTTTTTTTTTTTTGAGACGGAGTATCGCTCTGTCGCCCAGGCTGGAGTGCAGTGGCGCCATCTCGGCTCACTGCAAGCTCCATCTCCCGGGTTTACACCATTCTCCTGCCTCAGCCTCCCGAGTAGCTGGGACTACAGGTGCCCGCCACCACGCCCGGCTAATTTTTTTGTATTTTTAGTAGAGACGGGGTTTCACCATGTTAGCCAGGATGATCTCGATCTCCTGACCTCGTGATCCGCCTGCCTCGGCCTCCCACAGTGTTGGGATTACAGGCTTGAGCCACCGCGCCTGGCTGACTTTTACATTTTTATATCAGTATTTTCTGGATGAGAAGTCTGATATCAAACTGATTCTCATTCATTTGTACACATTTGTCTTTCGGGTAGTTATTAAGATTTTTCTCTCTTTCATAGATATCTGAAATGTTCCTCTGTGTGTCTAGATGTGATCACTATTTTAATTCTTCCTGCCATTTGGTAAGATTTCAATCAATTCAAAGACACATGTCTTTCTTCATTTCTGGGAAATTCTCAGCCATTATTTTTCAAGTAGTTTATCTTCATTTCTTTCCCTATTATTTTTTTTCTGGGATTTCTAGTATACATGTAGTGGAACTGCTGGATCTATCTGGCACATTTCTTACCCCAACCCCACATTTTCCATCTTTTTATCTTATCGTTCTATGTCTTGAGAGATATCTGCAGCTTGATGTTTAGTTCTTAATTCTTCTTTGTCCATGTTCAGTCTTATCTATTTGGGTTTTTATAATGATGTTTTGCATTTTCAAAATTTTTTATTGTTCCTTCTCTCACAGCTTATGACTCGTAATGTATAATGGTAGTACATTTTTATTGCTGAAATAATCTTTAAACGTACTAAATACTTTAAACGTACCAAATACAAAGATAGGACAGAGAGTTCCCATTTATCCCTTACTCAGGTCCCCCTAATGCTAACATGTTAACCATGGTACAATTATCAAAACTAATAAATGAACACCGGTACAATATTACTACCTAAATTGCACTTTATTCAGATTTCACCAGTTTTCCTCTAATGTCTTTTCTGTTTCAACATGAAATTTAGGATCTCACATTGTATTTAGGAGTCATGTCTCATTAGTCTCCTCTAAACTGTGACAGTTCCTCAATCTTCTCTTTTTGACCTGAATGCCTTTGAGGAGTACTGATCAAGTATTTTGTAGAATGTCCTTCAAGTTGTGTTTGTCTGATACTTTCTCATGGTTAGTTTGAGGCTATAGATTTGGGTGAAGAATACCATACAGGCGGTGTGCCCTCTTAGTGCATGATATCAGGGAGTACATTATGCCAATATCTTATTACTGGTGATGTTAACATTGATCATTTGTTTGAGGTAGTGTTGGCCAGATTTCTCCACTGTAATGTTACATTTTCCTTTTTAATTAATACTTATGGAGAGATACTTTGAGGTTATGTAAATATCCTGTTTTTTCTTAAAAATTTGCCCACTAATTAGCACATTCATAGGCAGATCTTTCAGCAGCTAATATTATTGTGGTATTCTAATTGTGATTTTTTTACTCCCCTCATTCTTTTTAAATTTAATGTGTTATTGAAGTTCTTCTGTAAAGAAGAGTTGTTCCTTTTCCTTAATTTATTTATGGTTTCATTCACTTATTCATATCAACAAGGGCCTCATGGATATTTACTTTATTCAGTGGGTTATAACCCAAAACTATGGCTCTTATTTTGTTATTCAAATTGTTCCAGCATTGGGAACTGTTGGACATGCCCTCATCTTTTTTTCCCCCCAAAAACTTCCTTATTCTGGCACCCCAAGGCACTCCAGGCTCATCTATATCTTCCTTGACTCAGCCCTAGGGTCAACCGCTTCTCCAAAGACCCTTGGTTCTTTATATTGGAGAATGGTATTTAGAAACCACGATCTGGGTCTTAGGTGTATCCATTGCTGCTAGGATAGCGCTGCTTCTAGGTCCTCTAAGTAAACAGAGCTAGAAGATGTATGATACATGTATGCTAACTCATGTCTCCTGTGTTACCTCTCTGAATATGTATTAAAAGTAACCATGAGTTCATACAGATGCTTTAGATTCCAATCCAGCAACCCAGGGTTAATTCTAGCATTCCTCCTTTGTAACTTCTTTTTCTGGCAGTGAGAATTTTTGTTATTCTTGTATATCTACCATATATTTACTTATTTGTTCAACCATAGTATAGTATACATGTAATTTCAGAATGCATATTCCTATAAGAAACGTGTTTACCAACTAGAGTACATTGGCTATATAGTTATTTTTATCTCTGGCATTAAAATGTCTACTCAAAACACTGTTTTCCAAAGTTACTTAGGGCATTGCCTTTCTTTCCCATCCTCTTCAGTGTGGTTATATTATACATAATATATATGTCATATGTAATACAGTTAGATTTATTTGTCATACTCTGAATTCCATCTTGGTGTTTGGTTTTTAAAAATTTGCATACACTAAAATATTCTCCTTGTGGTGTACACTCTGTGAGTTTTTGGCAAGTGCATAAGTTTGTGTGTCCCCCCCAGTACCAAATAGAACGGTTTCATCTTTTCCCAGATTCCCTTACTCTACCTTTTTGTAGTCAATATCTTCTTCCACACTCATGCCTTAGCAACCAGTGACCTATTTTTCATCGCAAGTCTTACATTTTTCAGAATGTCTTATAACTGGAATCATACAATATTTAGCCTTTTGGATCTTTCACTTAGCAAAGTGCATTTAGGATTCATCCATGTTGTTACATGAATCAATAGTTCATTCCTTTTTATCAATAAGTAGTATTCCATTGCATGGACATCACACGGTTTGTGTATTCCTTCACCTGTAGGAGAACATCTTGGTTATTGATATTTTTTGGCTATTTTGAATAAAATTGCTACAAACATTCAAACACTGATTTTTGTGTGGACATTAGTTTTCAACTCATTTGGGTAAATAACCAGGAGCAGGATTTCTGGGTCTTAGGGAAAAAGCATTCTGTATCTCACCATTACACATAATGTTAGCTGTAGTTTTTTTGTAGATGCCCTCCATTAAGTTAAGGAACTTCTCTTTTATTTCTAATTTGCTGGGAGACTTTTTTGTTTGCTTTATTTCATACTGAATATATTTCAAATTTTGTCCAATGCTTGTTATACATCTGTTGAGATTATCAGGAGGTTTTTCATCTTTAGTCTGTATTACGGTGAATTACGTTGATTGATTTTCAAATGTTGAAAGTTGAATAAAAGGTTTCAAATGTTGAATCAATTCCTTGGATGAACTCCACTTAGTCATGGTGTATTATCCTTTTTATATATTGCTTGATTCAATTTGCTATGTTATTGAGGATTTCTGCATCTATGTTCATGACTGATATGGACTTGTGATTTTCCTTTTGTGTACTGTTTTTGTCTGGTTTGAATGTTAGGATAAGGTTGGTGTCATGAAATTAATTCATTTCAACAGTGAAGACATTTGGCCCAAGAATTTTCTTTGTGGGAAGGTTTTAATTATAAGTTCAATTTTTAAACTTAGATATAGGGCTATTTAGATTATTTGTTTCTTCTTGAGTGAACTTTGGTAGTTTATGTCTTTCAAGGAATTTGTCCATTTCATATAAGTTCTCAAATTTGCTGGAATTACCTAATAAGTTGTGTATAATGTTCTATTATCCTCCCCATCTTTTTTTTTTTTTTTTTTTTTTTTTTTTTTTTTTTGAGACAAGCTCTCATTTTGTCACCCAGGCAGGAGTGCAGTGGTGTGATCTGAGCTCACTGAAGCCTCAACCTGCTAGTCTCAAGTGATCCTTCCACCTTAGCCTCCCAAGTAGCTGGGACTACAGGCTCAGGCCACCACACCTGACTAATTTTTTTTCCCCCATAGAGATGGGGTTTTGTCATGTTGCTTAGTCTGGTCTACAGTCCCTAGGCTCAAGCAATCCACTCACCTTGGCATCCCAAAATGTTGGGACTCTAGGTGCGAGCCATGTAAGCCACCATGCCTGGCCCTATTATCCTTTTAACATCTGTGGAAATTGTAGTAATATCACCTTTCTCATTCTTGTTATTGGTAATTCGTCTTCCTCCTTTTCTTACTCATCAATATTGCTAGAGGCTTATCAATTTTATTGATCTCAAATAACCAGCTTTTGTTTTTATTGATTTTTCTCCATTGTTTTTTCATTTTCAGTTTTCAGAGGGTATTGACTTCAATTTTGAAAGAAGTCCTAGTGGATAAAATGCTATCAAACATCATTGCATGTTACAGAGATATCTTTTGTGAAAGGAAGTCAATCAATATGGCAAACTTCATTGTTGCCTTATTTTAAGAAATTGTTACAGCCACCCTCAACTTCAGCAACAACTACCCTGAGTCAGCAGCTATCAACATCAAGGCAAGACCCTCTATCATCAAAACGCTTACAACTCACTGAAGGGTCAGAAGCTTGTTAGTACAGTGGTCAGAAGGTTGTTAGCATTTTTTAGCAATAAATTATTTTTATTTCATTCCATGGTGATTAGGGAAGGAAATAAATTTAATAAAAGTCTATGCATTTTTTAAGACAATGCTACGGCACACCTAAGAGACTACAGTATAGTGTAAACATAACCTTTAAATGCACTGAGAAATGTAAAAATTTATGTGGCTTGCTTTATTGTAATACATGTTTTATTGCTACAGTGCAGAACTGAACCTGTAACATCTCTGAGGTATGCCTTTATAGCTACTGCAGTGTTTTTGTTTGTCTAGTGTTTACATGGTAAGACTTTCTCCCTCCTTTTACTTTTAACCTATCTATGTGTTTATATTTAAACTTAGTTCTCATAGACAACATATAATTGGTTCTTGACTTTTTGTCCATCTGGAAATTTCTGTCCTTTAGCCAGTGTGTTTATACTATTCATCTCACATACTTATTGGTGTGATTGGATTAAAACCTGCCATCATGTTAGCTGTTGGCTATTTGTTCTTTGTTTACTATTCTTCTTTTCATGCCTTCTCTTGGTCATGAAAATTTGTCATTTTTGTGATTCCATCTTGATTTATACCTATTTTTAAGTTTTGGTGGTTTCCCTAGGGTCTACAATATACATTTTAAATAATCTAGTCTACCTTTGAATAATATTACACAAGATCATATGTGGTGCAAGTAACTTGCAGCTATATATTTCCAATTCATTCCTTCCATCTTGTGCACTATTATTGTCATATTGCCATATATTTTACTTTTAAATATGCTATAGATAGGTAATAAACTTTTTACAAATTTTGCTTTACATAGTTACCTTTTAGAGTAATTAAAACAAAGAAAAAATAAATTTATCTTTATCTATTCCAGTTCCAATGTGCTCCATTTATTTACATAGATTAAGACTTCTCCTGGGCGACAGAGCGAGACTCCGTCTCAAAAAAAAAAAAAAAAAAAAAAAAAAAAAAAAAAAAAAAGACTTCTGTCTTATTATCCTTCTGCCTGAAAGTTACTTTTCTTATAAAGTAGATCTACTACCAATGAATTTCCCTGGTTTTTGTTTGTGTGAGAAAGTATTTATTTCTCCTTTATTTTTGGAATAATATTTTTGTTGAATCTAGATTTCTAGGTTGAATTGTTTTCTTTCAGCACTTTAAAGCTGTCACACTATTATCTTTGTGTTTGTCTCGTTTCTGTCAAGAAGTCTGCTCTAATTCTTATCCATCTTTTTTTGTAAGTAATATGTTATTTATCTCTGGCTGACTTCAAGATTTTTCTCTTTGTTTTTGTTTTTCAGCAGTTTAAATGTGATATGCCCTGATGAGTATTTTGTTTTATTGGGGATTTGGGGGGAGTATTAATTCTGTTTGGTACTTTTTGAGTTCATTGCATCTGTTGTTTGGTGTCTTTCATTAATTTTGGAAAACTCTTAGCCATCATTTCCTCTAATAATTCTTTTGCCATGTTCTCTTATTTCCTTCTAGGAGATACTATGCATATATCATACATAATTATAATAATTATGCATATGTTAGACCATTTATCTAGATTGTTATGTTATCTCAGAGTTCTTGGATGCTGTTTTTCCTCATTTTATTTTCCTTTTTGTTTCACTTGGGTAATTTCTATTTATTTCAAGTTTATAGATTATTTTCTCTGTTATTGTGGTTTCTATTCTTAGAATTTTCATTTGGTTCTTTCTCACAGTTTCCATCTCTATGCTGAAATTAACCATCTGGTTTTGCATATTGTATTAATTATCTGTTGGGAATAGCAAATTGTCCCCAAAACTGGCTTCAAATAAACATTTATCTTACAGTTTCTGTATGTCAGAAATCTGGGCACAACTTAGTTGAGTGTCTCTGGTTTAAGGTCTCATGAGGTTGCAACTAGGCTTTTGGCCAGGGTTGCAGTATCATCTGAAAGCTTGCTTGGGGGAAGATCCACTTCTAAACTCTCTCTCTTCCTAGTAGGCTTTTGGACTGAGGGCCTAAATTCCTGGCTGGCTATCGGATAGAGGACTTCTTCAGTTCCTTGCCATGTTGGCCTCTTCACAGGGTAGCTTATAACATGGCAGATGGTTCATCTCAGAGTGAATGAGAAAGAGAGTGAAATAGGACACTCAAAATAGAAGCCACAGTCATTTTACAATCTGATCTAAGAGGAGACATCCCATCACTTCTGCCATGTTTTGTTAATTACAAGTAAGTCACTAAATATGCCCACATTTAAGGGGAAGAGATTACACAATGGCATGAATTCCAGAGGCACAAAACATTGTGGGTCATAGTAAAGCCTGTTTACCGTAGAAAATTTCTCTCAAGGGTTTTTATTGTTTAAGTCCACTGTGAGGTTCTACAACTTTACTGATCCTCAGACCAAAGTGGTGAGATGAAGAAAAACAAAACAGGTAATTAAGTTTTGACTTACATTTCCAATTCACCTGCTGTTAATAATGGCCGTCTCCATCTACTATTGTCTACATTTAGGTTTCAGGTGGTTTTTCTATTCTGTCCAAAGTATTTTGTGGTGACATATCATGTAGATAGACTGTAGTGGGCATAGTCCATCTTGGTCAACATCAGAGGTCCTCAAAGTCTAATCTGAATCAATACTTTCCCCCTTTCCCAGATAATACAAACCCTTTGAATATCTTCACTCCATTCCCTCTCTCCTACTTGTATGCTGTTATCACACATTTTATTGAACATGTAAAACTTCATAAGATATTATTGTTTTATGAAGTCAATAATTCTCCATATTTACCTACTTTATTCACTTTCATTTTTTTCTGTATCTTCAGCCTTCAATCTTAGATCATTTTCCTTCTACCAGAAGAATAATGTTGGTATTTCTTTTAATGTGAATATACTGGTGTTAAATTCTGTAGCTTTTTTAATGTCTGAAAACTGTAGGTCCTCATTTCACCTTCACTCATGAAGGATGTATTCACTAGGCATAGAATTCTAAGTTGGCAGTCATTTTCTCTCTGCAATTTAAATATACCATTCTGTGGTCTTTGGCTTTTCATTGTTTCTGAGGGAAATTAGCTGTAAGTTTTGTTGTTTCTCCTTTGAAGATAATCTCTCTCTTTTTTCTTTAGCATTTAGCTTTCTTTGGTAATATTTGGATTTCAGCAGTTTTATTTTTATTTTTTTATTTTTATTTATTTTTTTTTTTTGAGACGGAGTCTCGCTCTGTAGCCCAGGCTGGAGTGCAGTGGCGGGATCTCAGCTCACTGCAAGCTCCGCCTCCCGGGTTCACGCCATTCTCCGGCCTCAGCCTCCCGAGTAGCTGGGACTACAGGCGCTGCCACCTCGCCCGGCTATTTTTTGTATTTCTTAGTAGAGACGGGGTTTCACCGTGTTAGCCAGGATGGTCTCGATCTCCTGACCTCGTGATCCGCCCATCTCGGCCTCCCAAAGTGCTGGGATTACAGGCTTGAGCCACCGCGCCCGGCCTCAGCAGTTTTACTGTAATGTGCCTAGGTATGGCTTTCTTTGTATTTATCCTGTTTGGCTTTGTATGTCTTCTAGCATCTATGGCTTTATATATTTTATCAATTGAGGAAAATCCTCAGCCATAATCTTGTCAAATTTTTTTTGTTTCATTCTTACTCTTCTTTGGAAAATTAAAATATCATATACTAGATTGTCACACTGTAGTCTCAATATCTCTTATTTCTTTTCTATTTTATGCCTTCTTCCTTTTATCTCATGTTTCATTCTAGTTATTTTCTTCCAACAGATATTTCAGTTCATTAAATCCCTACATGGCAATGTTTAATCTACTGTTAAAATTATCCATTGTGCTTGGCCAGGTGCGGTGGCGTGCACTTGTAATCCCAGCACTTTGGGAGTCCGAAGCAGGTGGATCACTTGAGCCAGCAGCTCAAGACCAGCCTTGGCAACATGGTGAGACCCTATCTCTACAAAAACATACAAAAAAGAAAATTTGCCAGGTGTGGTGGTACATGTCTGTAGTCCCAGCTACTTGGAAGGCTGAGGTGGGAGGATTGCTTGAGCCTGGGAGGCAGAGGTTGCAGTGAGCCAAGATCACACCACAGCACTCCAGCCTGGGTGACAGAGTACACTATCTCAAAAATTAAAAAAGCATATATATATCCCTTGTGTTTTAAATTCAGTTATAATTTTTAGTTGTAGACTTTCCATTTTCTTCTTTCTTTATTTTTTTTCCAAATATAAGGCTGGATAGCATTTTGTTCTTCTTTAGTGTTTCTAGTTCTCTCTCATATTTCTCAGTCATTCCTTTTATCTCTCTGAACACAGTGAACAGAATTATTTTAAAATGTTGTCTGATAGCCACAATATCTGGTTTCTCTGAAGGTTTCCTTTTTATCATTTGGTTTTTCTGCTGGTTTTTATTTTTTTCATTGTATCTCCTATTTGCCCATTTTGCTTTAAATGTAGGCCAGATATGTATATGCAAATTATTTGTAGAATAATTCTTTGCTCAATATGATGTATTTTTCCTTCAGAGGAGAGTTTCATTTTTTCTCACATCCTTGAGCAAATAATGATATTTCCTTAAGCCAGATTCAAAGCTGAGCTGCAATCGCTGCAAAAACTTGCCTACTCTTGCATGCCCTTATTACTATTGTGGAGTATTGAAACTCCAGCACAAAGCAAGGGAGCTTTACCAGGGAACCCCCATTCTTGGTTGAACCTTGTCATTTTCCTGTTCTCTTAGCCTAACAAGACTATCAAAAGAAACTTTCAGTTTCTTGTCCTCTCAGCAGTCCCTTGTAAATGGTGAAATAACCCCCAAAGGAAAAAGAGATTCTATACACTGGGATCATCTCTCTGAACCCTTACCCTTCCTCGGATCCTAGCCTAATAATTATTCATTATGTTAATAGCTCCTTGACACCTTTAAATAGATACCTTTAAGTAGATGCCTTTCTACCATTACCAGAAGTAGAAATTCCCTAAAGCCTTTTCTATTTTCACATATATAGACATAGCTATTCATAGATAATTATTAGATATATTGGCCAGCTGTGGTGGCTCACGCTTGTAATC
This sequence comes from Macaca mulatta, assembly GCF_049350105.2. Classification (NCBI taxonomy): domain Eukaryota; kingdom Metazoa; phylum Chordata; class Mammalia; order Primates; family Cercopithecidae; genus Macaca; species Macaca mulatta. The sequence goes on from NC_133407.1 coordinate 15,283,117, forward strand.
CCAGCACTTTGGGAGGCCAACGTGGGTAGATCACTAAGGCCAGGAGTTCAAGACCAGCCTGGCCAACGTGCTGAAACCCCATCTTCACTAAAAATACAAAAATTAGCCAAGTATGGTGGCACACACCTGTAATCCCAGTTACTCAGGAGGCTAAGGCAGGAGAATTGCTTGAACCTGGGAAGTGGAGGTTGTGATCGTGTTACTGCCCTCTAGCCTGGGCAGCAGAGTGAGATTCTGTCTCAAAAAAAAAAAAAAAAAAAAAAAGATGTATATAATATTAGATATCTATATAGCTATACATGTATAAAATGGATAAAAAAGGTTTGGAAAACATCTACTTAAAGACATCAAGGAACTATTAACATAGTGAATAGACAGGTAGATAGATGCTATACAGTATTATCTAGAGTGTATTTTGTTTTTTACGTGAATAGTATCATAATGTATACTCAGTGAATTTCTTTATTTTCTCAACATATGTATTGGACTTCTAAATTATACCATACCGATCTATCTCATTCTTTTGAAAACTTTAAACCTGGCATGAGCTACCATTATAATTCCAGCACTTTGGGAGGCTGAGGCAGGAGGATGGCTTGAGCCCAGGAGTTTGGGACCAGCCTGAGAAACACGGTGAAATTTTGTCTCTACAAAGAAAAAAACCCAAAAACAAACAAACAAAAATAACCAACAACAACAAAAAAGCTAAGTGTGATAGCACACGCCTGTAGTCCCAGCTACTCGGCAGACTGAGGTGGGAGGATTGCCTGAGGTTTGCGGCTGCAATGAGTTATGATTGTGCCAGTGTACTTCAGCCTGGGTGACAGAGGCTGAAACAAACAAACAAACAAACAACAACAACAAAACAAAAACACAACTTTACCCATCAAACTTATAGTGGTGGATACTTTTGGTCTTTGATAGAGTTGGTGTTTAAAGTTTTTATACAGGTGAAAAGGGCATTTTGGAGTAAGAACAGAACTTTGGGGAAAAGAACATCATTTTGTCAGACAGCTTCTTTGGCATTTTGGGATTATTTTTTAATGTGCTATGTTTATAGTAGATTTTCCCCCTACAGCATTTCAAAGATCCTACTGCTTCTCCATTTTTCCCAATAATTTGTCAATATCATTGCCTAATCAATTCATAAAGTGCCCTTTGTTCACTGGTAGCAGAATCCTTTCCTCTGAATACTAAGTCATTCTTTCCATTCTTTTCTCCCTTTTGCTTCTGTAGGCACACATTGTACATTTTTGTGGAACCTGGAGAAACTGAAGTTAGAGTTTGTTTATTTTTTCATGTGAATGAAGATAAAGTCCCTTAAACACCAAGTCCAAATAGCTACAAAGCAATCTTTTTATTTGCTCATTTACTCTTACACAGACTGTTTGGTAGGGCCCTCTTAAAAGTCATATTTCCTGTGAAATATGCTCTCTTAAAATATAATGTAATGAAAAACAGTGGGCTTCTAATTATTCTCCCAAGGCTATTCCTACCCTTTGCAATAAATTAAAGCAAGCTTAGCCACTGTTTTATGGATGGCATAAAAGTAAACAGGGACTAGGATAGCAGATACCAGAACTAGCAATCCAAGATGCAGCTAATACAAATCTCCCCAGAGCAGCGATACCCTTCTGCAGGGTTTAATTAGGCATTAAAGAGCCCAATTCAATCCCCAATTCAATCCTCGGGGCTATATGCCTACAGTACCTCCCAGGTGCTCTGGCGGGCTTCTCTGGATTCCAGCCTAGCTTCACCCCTAGGCTATGGCTGCCAACCTCCTCTAACTTCAATGTTCCTTGAGTCTACTTCTCAACTTCTTATTTCACCATCACATGTTTATTGCACAAAATGAATGAATGAGAGCTAAGCAATTTGCTCTTTGTTATAGTACTACAAAGTGGCAAATCCCATGTGTTTCTCTCTTAAGCATTTTGTTACCCACTGTAGGGAACAGAGGAGAAACACAAAATATATTTCTCTCCTTTTCTTTATTGCCTATCTGGGACAAAGTCAATTCTAGTCAAGTGCCTGGAAAATGGTCATGTGTATAGTTCTATAGATGTGTGTATCTTACATTTTATAGATGACTTAGCCTAATTATTGTTTATTTGTTAACTCAGTAGTGAGTAGTTTTAATCTCCAGTGCATGATATTAAAGGAGGAAGACATTTTTACACAGTCTGATACATATCTTCAGACAATAAACTGAGGCTTCAAATGAATATAAAAATGTTTAAGGTATATAAGTTGGTATGTTGAATAAGAGTGATACGTGGATTGTGATCAAAGCAGAAGTTCATTTTTGCCTCCCAGTGTTTCTCTGAATATTATTATTATTTTATTATTATTTTTTGAGATGGAGTCTTGCTCTTGTAGCCCAGGCTGGAGTGCAGTGCCACGATTTCGGCTCACTGCAACCTCCGCCTCCCAGGTTCAAGCAATTCTCCTGCCTCAGCCTTCTCAGTAACTGGGATTACAGGTGTCCACCACCATACCCGGCTAATTTTTGTATTCTTAGTAGAGACAGGGGTTTCCTCATGTTGGACAGGCTGGTCTTGAACTCCTGACCTCAAGTGATCCACCCGCCTTGGCCTCCCAAAGTGCTGGGATTACAGGTGTGAGCCACCACGCCTGGCCTGAATATTATTTAATACAGTAACTGTTCCTGTCCCCCAACCTACAGTGGATCCATGACTTTTTTCCACTTTATTTATTATTTATTTATTTATTTATTTATTTATTTTGAGACGGAATCTCACTCTGTCGCCCAGGCTGGAGTGCAGTGGTGCGATCTCTGCTCACTGCAAGCTCTGCCCTCCGGGTTCATGCCGTTCTCCTGCCTCAGCCTCCTAAGTAGCTGGGACAGGCGCCTGCCACCATGCCCAGCTATTTTTTTTTTTTTTGTATTTTTAGTAGAGACGGGGTTTCACCGTGTTAGCCAGGATCGTCTCGATCTGACCTCGTGATCCACCCGCCTTGGCCTCCCAAAGTGCTGGGGTTACAGGTGTGAGCCATCGCACCCGGCCTTTTTTCCACTTTAATGGGTAATGGTCTCACTGCCACTTTAACTTACAAACACAGTTTCATTTCAGAAATTGGCACTAGACGCTTAATAATCAAGATATGGGCTGGGCACAGTGGTTCATGCTTATAATTCCAGCACTTTGGCAGGCCAAGGCAGGAGGACTGCTTGAGGTCAGGAGTTTGAGACTAGCCTGGACAACATACTGTATCCTCATTTCTTTAAAAAAAAAAAAGTTTTAATGAAAAAAGAAAAAATTAAAGCAAAATGCATAACTTTGCTTGGCATGCGTCTTCTCCTCTTCACTGGCTTGGTCTCCCATGTCTCTTGTGGATGCATCTTTGTTTGGGGATCCTGGGCAGCTCTTTTCTCAGCTCTTGGCAGCTGATATAAATTTCTGTCCTCTTCCTGCTAAAGTCTCTTTGCTTCTCCAGAAGAACTTGCGTGGCAGGTTCAAAATAATACTGTGCCAACTCTCTGTCTTGCATGGTCCAGATTTGGTCCCATACTCTGACCAATTTTGGGAGAGGGAGTGGAAACTCCAGCATGGCCAATAGGAGGCATTCGAAACACAGAAGACAGGTATGCATGAAGAAAGTGGCCTTTCCCACACAGAACAATGGAAATCTCCTTAGAAGTCATCTCTCCACTTGCTGGGCTTTACTAAACAAGAAACGGAGGGCAAAGGAATGATTAACCCAACAATAAGTTGATGATGGTAGAATTCAGTTTTCTGATGGCCCTAGTGTTGGGCCCACATTATTTCTCAGGAAATTTTATTTTATTTTTAATTTTTTTTTTGAGATGGCGTCTTGCTCTGTCGCTCAGGCTGCAGTGCAGTGGTGCCCTCTTGCCTCACTGCAACCTCCACCTCCTGGGCTCAAGCGATTCTCCTGCCTCAGCCTCCTGAGTAGCTGGTAGCTGGGATTATAGGTGCCTGCCACCACACCCAGCTAATTTTCGTATTTTTAGTAGAGACAGGGTTTCACCATGTTGGCCAAGTTGGTCTTGAACTCCTGACTTCAGGTGATCCACCTGCGTCGGCCTCCCAAAGTGCTGGGATTACAGGTATGAGCAACCGTGCCCAGCCTCGAAGGAAATTTTGAAAAATCTGTGCCTTTGCTAAACTTCAGTAAAAAGCCAAAATCAGCATATGGGTTCACATGAGTGTTTTTAACATGTCACATGATTAGCTTTTCCTGCTGTCTCACCATGTCCCTCGTACATGATAAGTCTTCTTCTGGAAACAAAGATTTGCTGCATAGCCTGACAAGCACGTCTATACCAAAGAGTACAGTAAGACTGTCCACAGGTTGTGCATCCCACGTCCAAAAATCCAAAATTTGAAATGTTCCAAAATTCACAACTTTTTTGATTGTGCACATGATGCTCAAAGGAAATGTTCATTGGAGCATTTCAGATTTTGGATCTTCAGATTTATGATGCTCAATTGGGATAATGCAAATATTCCCAAATCTGAAAATATCTGAACTCTAAAACATCTGGACCCAAGCAGTTTTAATAAGGGACACTCAACCTATATTAACCCGTGGACTATCTGGGGAAGATCTGGGATGAAGATCTGGGATGAAGATGCCAGAATACTCATCGTGTTCAATGGCTCAGAGTTCCACAGGGAATTCAGTGGAGATGGTCACTTTGCCCTGCTTTCCCAGAGCGAAAAGACATAGTTCAGTGGTTATCTTTAAAGAAGTGAAGATCTTAATGTTAGGCATGATAGAAGGTTAGAGTATACTTAAACCTCCTGCTGCTGTAAACTAGCCCTGCTCAATCTGCCTGTCCTTTATTGGCACCTGTTCTTCCCCCTGTACTGAGCTAGTTGCCGTGAGTACAAAATGAAACACAGTCCTTGCCCTCAAGCGGTTTATAGAGAGATACAATGTTGCAATGTGCTGAGGTACCATGCATGTAGAAATTATTACCGATACTACTTTTATCTATAGAAAGTTTTCTTTAATTGACAAAATAATTCCAACATCAAAAATCCTATATGTCACGTGGCATAATCAACTCTATTTAATGAGTAAAGCACCTGAGGCCCGGAGATGTAAATTGTTGTGTTCATATTTCCAAAAGTTAAGTTGCAAAAGCCAGAATTAAACTCAGTTCGTCTGACTCCTTTCTAGGGTTGTCCTTCTCAGTGGCATTTGTATTTCAATAAGAAACAAAGAAAGCAGCAGGATTCGAACTAGGGCCAACAGGAAATATGTGGGAGACTGGAGCACTGGAGACTTCCCAGGGTCCTGGGAATGCCAGCACAGAAGCAGCCTGTGGACAACACTCACCTGGAAATGAGACTCATGCTGAAGAGGGACGCCACAGCCCCACTCCTTGCTGTCCTGGACGCCTTCCCGCCAAGTTCAAAGCCTGTCTTCCTTTGGGGCCAGGGCATCTGAATTGCTTTCTGAGGGCTCATTACCGTTTTTCAGTAGATTAGGTGCAAATACTCTGAGTAAACAAAAGAAAATTTTCTACCATTGGCAGCCCACAGCTAACTGCTACACCCTGGTTATTTTTCTTATAGTTAATTTAAAAAAAAAGAAGATGAAGAAGGGAAGGGTAAATTGGAGGTTGTGTGAGGGCTTGGCAGGGACTTGGCTCTGGCTGCAAATCAACTTCAGACCCCAGGGGAACTTAAAAGAACTACCAGTGGCCACAATGGCTCTTCAGTGCAGCCTGTGTTTACTCAGGAGCAGCCACCACCTCCACAGCCCTGAAGGCAGCCAGCATGAAAATGCCACATTGTGCAGTGATTTTTCAGTTACTTCAGGGGCTTCAGGCTGGTAGCAGATGATTTGTGAGACTGCTACAGATCCATCAGCTTTTGAAATTCTACACAGGCTGGTATATGTTGCTGTTGAGCCTCACTTATTCACCTTTCCATTTGGCAAAGCTTGATCAAATAAATGCTTATTATGTGCTAGGCACTAGAGTAGCCACTAGGGATAGAAAAACATGACAGACAGAGTCAATGTCCTAAAAAGAAGATGCTAAGACCCATGCAATCTCTTGGCAAGTTCCTCATTTTAATGACAGCCTTGCCATGATCCTTGCTCTCTCATTGGAGTCCTTTGATGAATTACCCTGACAGATCGGGTATATGATTAATTCATCAAACATAGACTGAGGACCTACCATTAGCCAAGCACTTCTCAAGGCACTAGAGATTCAAAACACAGAAAACATGTGGCCTCTGCCTACAAGGACATTCAGACTATTGGGAGGGACAGATCTACAGTTCCATTAGAGCCACAGTTGCTAGACAACTGTTGAGGGCACAGTAGACGCACAAAGGATACAGTTATCAGTGGAGTGACTGGGCTTAGTCACAAAAGAAGACTTCCCAGAGGTGATGCTAATACTGAATTAAGAAAGATAAACTTATTTCCAGCTGGGTGCAGTAGCTCATGCCTGTAATCGCAGCAAGTTGGGAGACCGAGGCGGGTGGATCACCTGAGGTCAGGAGTTCGACACCAGACTGACCAACAAGGTGAAACCCCACCTCTACTAAAAATACAAAAAATTAGCAGTGCGTGGTGGCTCACACCTGTAATCCCAGCTACTGGGGAGGCTGAGTCAGGAGAATCACTTGAACCCGGGAGGTAGAGGTTGCAGTGAGCCGAGATTGCGCCACTGCACTCCAGCCTGGGCAACGAGAGCAAAACTCCATTTCAAAACAATAAGAACAACAACAAAAGATAAGCATATTTTAATCTTATGTAACAAGATGATATGGTCATCCTTGTGATCATCACATGACAGGAAACCCCTGCTACATGTTTTAAAAAAAACTAGTTTAATAATTGTGACCTAATAGATGTCCTGCTACATGGTTTTATTTAAGAAGTGGACCCCCACCATTGCCATCAGCATAACTACCCTGACGCTTGAAACACACTCAAGTTTTATTATTTGCATGTTGTCAGGTAAGGTCCTCCTGTTCTGCAAGATTGAAACATGGTTAGCTCAATTATCTACTAAGTTCTGCAAAAAGTCCAAAGTCTACCCAAAGGTTTCTGAAAATTTTTGAAGCACTTGGGTTATCAGAATCACCTCTAGTTTCTAATTCCTTACCCTTCTTTACTGGTTCTTCAGAAAATGGCTGTTCCTTTGTCTCCACCATGATGTTCACCCAAATGTAAAATTCATTTTGGAGTACTTTCTATTTCCATTCAAAATCCTTAAGCCAAATTCACGGAAGGCTTTTACCTATGAAACTGCCTTTTATCAAAGCTTTTAGAAAAGTGATGAGTTTTGTCACGTGAATGTAAACAATTATTAAAACTGGGTATGAGGCTTCCCTATTCTTAACAGTTCTTTTTGTCCAGTCTGTCATTCTCCTTGGTCATCTTCTTTTGTTCTTCACTCCTCCCCCAGGTCCCCTCTTCTTTGCTCTCTCCTACCCCCAATTTCTCCCCCTGTTTCAGGTCCCTGCCTCCCTTAGCTTCCCATCATTACTATAAATACACCACTCACATCATCCTTGTGATCATCGCGTGACAGGAAGTGTCAACGTGATGGAAAAACTGACATCAATTATGCTGTTCAAGGTAAAAGATGCACCTTACCTATATATGGACACGCACGGAGAAAAAGGAATCCAGCAGCACTTCCCGTAGGAGAAGGAGCTCTCCTGGATTTCAAGTCCCATGAAAGGGCCCACTGCCAATGAAACAGCCTCATCAGAGTCATTTAGGAATGTGCCTTTTGACATTTTTCTGGTTCTTCTGGTTGTAGAGACTCTGGCTGTAAGTCTGCCTTCTTGCTGGATACAAGTAACTGGTAACAACCTACAGAAATCCTAGATATATTTTGCTGAGAGCCCAGGCAAGGTGAAAGTCAATATCCCAGGTGTATCGTTCCTCTCTAGTCTCAAGCTTCATGTCTGGGTCTCTTCCTGAGTCTACATTTTGGAGATGGTGAAGGGAGCATGACTTCTAGCTGTGGGAAGCAGTGTAATGTAATACAAAGCACATGGACTTAGAAGTCAGATTTGCCGATTGTTTTGATTTCCTCATCTTCACCCCATCAGTGAGCAAGAGATTCCACCCTAGGGTTATGAGGATGGCTGAACATGTGACACCCGAGATGACATTGACAACAGTTTATTGGGTACATATGGTCACAGTCTAGGGGAAGAGGACACCGCATGCCATGCAGGGCTATACAGAGATTGCATTTGGGAACAGAGAACACAGTGAACAAGCGAGGGCTACGGGCCACAGGCTTTGTAATAACAAGAGAGTGGGGTGACTCCTGGTTCTTGAGGGAGGGTGTGATTGGCTTGTTTGAACAATTCCTCAGACTGACAGAGAACTGAAGCCCACTACTCAGGGTTAGCAGACATAGGGTTACACAGAAACTGTGCCTGGCCCCTATGATAAGAAGGGTTATTTGGGTAGGGGACCTTATCTTTGGGAATACAATGGGGAGGAAAACTTGAGGTTAGGCCATTGGAGATTTTACTGGGTATCACGACTTTGGGGAAACTGTAAGCACTGAGTCTCACATCCTTATCTGTTAAATGGGGATAATAATACAATAATACTACACTCATAGAGTTCTTTCTTTCTTTCTTTCTTTCTTTCTTTCTTTCTTTCTTTCTTTCTTTCTTTCTTTCTTTCTTTCTTTCTTTCTTTCTTTCTTTTGAGATGGAGTCTCGCTCTATTGTCTAGGCTGGAATGCGATGGCACGATCTCCATTCACTGCAACCTCTGCCTCCCGAGTTTGAGCAATTCTCCTGCCTCAGCCTCCCGACTAGCTGGGATTACAGGTACCTGCCACCATACCCAGCTACTTTTTTGATTTTTGGTAGCGACAAGTTTTCACCATCATGGCCACACTGGTCTCAAACTCCTGACCTCAGATGATCCACCTGCCTCGGCCTCCCAAAGCGCAGGGATTACAGGTGTGAGCCACTGCGCCCAACCTAATTTTTGTATTTTTAGTAGAGATGGGATTTCACCATGTTGGTCAGGCTGGTTTCGAACTGCTGACCACAGGTGATCCACCCGCCTCGGCTCCCAAAGTGCTGGGATTATAGAGGTCCCAGCACATTTTAAACACAGTGCAGTAATTGGTTAAGCAACAGTTCTGTAATTCATTTTCTTAATTGCTTGGGAGACACAATCAAAAAAGAAAGAAGGTGATGTAGTCAAATCTCCTTGTAAACATGTTAATGACAGACCTCCTGGTACGCAAACTGGTGGTATTTGCCAGCAGGAGAGTGTGTATTCCTGGAATGTTTTCAGAAGGATGTACCTGATTGTCTAGGATTGCCTATGGTAAACAAACCTGCAATCTATGGATTTATGTGGCACGGACCCTAGGAAATATCATGCAAATTATGTAATCATTTAAGTGTAAAACGGGCATGCATGTCTCACGATTCAGATGGCTCCCTGTGTGTAAGTATCATTACAGTACACATCCCTTAACGACTTCATATATTGATGGGAAGACAATGCAGGATCGCCAGGTATAGAAGGAATAGCTATACTATGATAGATAAAGTTCTAACTAAAGAAACAGGAAATAAGAGCAGTCTAGAAGAAATCATGCAGGGGCATAAAAATTTTGAAAGCAATAACCTTACTTTCCTCATGGAGATAAGACACTCTACTCCAAAATGTAGAACCAAAGGTTTTATCACAAAAAGAAATGTTCAGAGCATAAAAAAATATTTCTTGGAAACTAAAATATTATTTCATGTCACAAGTGAAAAACTCAATAGATGAACTAGAAAATAATGTTGAGAAAAGTCTCCCAGAAACTATAGCAGAAAGACAAAGAGATGGAAAATTGGGGAGAAAAAATAAGACAATTAGAGAACTATGTCAGGAGATTCAACATGTTAAAAGTAGGAAATTTTTTAAAATACAAGAGATAGCAAGACAGGTGTGGTGGCTCATGCCTGTAATCCCAGCACTTTGGGAGGTCAAGGCAGGCAGGTCGCCTGAGGTCAGGAGTTCGAGACCAGCCTGGCAAACATGGTGAAACCCCATCTCTACTAAAAATGCAAAAACTAGCCGGGCGTGGTGGCACGCACCTGTAATCCCAGCTACTCAGGGAGGCTGAGGCATGAGAATCATTTAAGCCCGGGAGATGGAGGTTGCAGTGAGCCAAGATTGAGCCACTGCAGTCTAGCTTGGGTGATGGAGTGAGACTCTGACTCAATAAATAAATAAAATAAAATACAAGAGATTATAAAGGGGAGAGGAAACATCATCAAATATGTAATATAATAAAAGTTTCCAAAACTGACAAATATCACAACTTGTTTGAAATGATGAATTATGTGTGCATCATAACTTATCAACAATTCAAGAAATATCCAGAGGATTCTTAGTGTGAATATTACTTTTACTACCAAAATTTGTATTTGTATAATCACCAGAAAAAAAAATGAGGTGAATTTCATATAGTCTTTAAGTAATATCAGTTGTTTCTTCTCTGACAGAATGAGCTTCAAAAAGATTTATCTTAATTTTGGGTATTGGATGAAATAATTGAATCATTATTGAAGTTAACCGATTTCCTGTTTAAAGTGTCGGATAACACTGTGTAAAACTGGCATCATATAAGTGTTCATGGAACCAACATATGTGTACAAAAAAAAATGAATGAAATTAATTTAGAAGAATAGCCATTTGATCTAATTGAAAAGTCATGTTTCATAGAATGATATGTAAATGGATCTTCTGCACTGCACCTATTAAAATATTATCTTCACACAGTGCTCTTAACGTAACTTTTGGCCAGGCACAGTGGCTCACGCCCATAATCCCAGCATTTTGGGAGGCTGAGGTGGGAGGATCACTTGAGCCCAGAAGTTCAAGACCAGCCTGGACAACACAGTAAGACCCTCAATACAAAAAATAAATAAATAAATAAAGCTACGGTACATGTCTGTAGTTCCAGCTGCTTGGGAGGCTGAGGTGGGAGGATCACTTGAGCCCAGGAGTTTGAGGCTGCAGTGAGCCATAATTGTGCCACTGCACCCCCGCCTGGGCAACAGAGTGAGACCCTATCTCTAAAAGAAAAATAGCCAACTTTTGAAATGGTTGCTGAAACTCCTTCAGTAGATTCATGTATTCTGATGTTCACGTTGTCACTTAGTCCCATGATGGATAGTAAATGTTGACAAATATTTTGGGCAATGTATATGTTTATTATTAACTATCTTAAAAATGGAAATAGAATACTTTTTTACATTAAATATGTACTTCTATTCTTAAACTTAATATCATAAGGACTTACTAAAAAATAAATAGGTTATCAAACAATAAAGTAAATAAATAGTTGTAGGTTTATACCATAAGTTAAGTGATCATTCGATGTAGCAAGAGCATTCAAACTACACACTAATGGCTCCAGGACAGGATTCATTAGTTTCTATTTTCTGCACATATTTTACGGAAACCTAACCTATAATGTCTCACATTTCCTACTGGCCTGCAGCATTTCTAGAGGCTACTGAAAACTGCCTAATGAACTGAGTGGCTGGCAGAGGCTTTGAACATTCTTCCACCATGAACAGAGACCATAAAGAGCGAGCTGTCCCTAGATATTTGTGTCTGAGTGCACTTGATTTATGTAGTTGATCATTCTGCATACTGTCCTTGAAAGAGAGAAGTTAATTACATTACACCAGGAACAGATCAGGGAAAATGAGATGTGTCTCTGATTACTGTTCATGTTTAATCATGTTTTCAAGGGACAACTGCACATATATCTCATGCACTACTAGATGAGAACATACAGAAGCTAGAAGTGCAAAACTGAGGACTACCATTCTGGTTTATGCTAATTCTACTGTTAACATATATTTAAAACAATGAAAAATCTGGGTCAAATATGAAATTGGATGGAATTCTGGGACAACAGGTGTAAACGTGAGCTATAAACCAGGATATTTGGCTATTCAATGTTTTCTTTCCAGTTTGCAAAAGCAAAAGCCAGAAGAGTTTGGGAAAGATTCTTTGTTTATCTTCAACTTAATCAATCATTGATTCCAACTGTGACTGTTCTTCCAGGTGTATTGTCATGACTAGAAAAAACCAACACTGTCTCTGGTACTTGTTATGTAGCTATTGACCCAGTAAATGCTTCATTTTATTTATTTATTTATTTATTTATTTATTTATTTATTTATTTATATTTGAGAGAGAATCTCACTCTGTCGCCCAGACTGAAGTGCCGTGGAGCAATCTCAGCTCACCGCAACCTCCACCTCCCAGGTTCAAGAGATTCTTCCATCTCAGCCTGCTGAGTAGCTGGGATTACAGGTGCCCGCCACCACGCCCAGGTAATTTTTTGTATTTTTAGTAGAGACAGGGTTTTACCATGTTGGCCAGGCTGGTCTCGAACTCCTAACCTCAAGTGATCTGCCTGTCACGGCGTCCCAAAGTGCTGGGATTACAGGCATGAGCCACCATGCCCAGTCTAAATGCTTTATTTTTAATTCAATCAGCAAACAGAAACAGCTGGCTTTCACCTACCAAGGATAGCAACCTACTTTTACTATCTTATCTCAGGGTTGTATCCAGAGACAAATTGATACCCATGTACTACTCTCACATGTAAAAAGATACGATATTTCTGAAGCCATTTACTATGTGGTAATCCGTAAGGTTTACAGTTTTGAAAGCAAGAGGGAACTGTGCACCATCTACATTGCAGCACAAGCTGCCTTGCTGCTTTGGCCTTACGTTACAAGAGGTACAACACTTTAAGTGACTGTGGCGTATGAAGCACTTGTGCAAACGAAAAAAAATTGCAGTGAAGACTCCTACAGTTTTCGTGTACAGTCAATTATTCGCCATACGATAAGCAGTTCCTACCTTGCTGCTGGCCCTGGTAGAGATTGACAGCTTGACCACAAGAAACCGCATGAGTATGACACCTTAGTTGGTCTCATGAATGAGGTATTTTGAATCACAAAGCAAAATTCTACTATTAAATGAAAATGGTACATACAAGAGTAGGCTTGGAATGAACATGTAAATTGCATGAACAGGAGGCTTAGACTCTGTGGCACTTGCTTCCACTGCTTTTCTGCCTTTCCCTCAACCCACACCTATGGCCTCATGGGGAGCTTTACTTAATGGAAGAGAAAAAACTTGAACCTGCTTTATGCTTGGGTGTCCATGGGGTAGCACTAGTTAGTCTCACACTGGTATAGCACTAAAAACAGTGGCATGAAAAGACAAATATTATGTGATTCCACATATAAGAGGTACCTAGAATAGTCAAATTCATAGAGGCAAAAAGTAGAACAGTGCTTACTAGCCACTAGAGGGAGGAGGGAATAGGGAGTTATTGTTTAACGGGTACAGAATTTCCGTTTGAGATGATGAAAAACTTTTGGAGGTGGCCGGTGGTGATGGTTGCACAACAATGTAAGTGTTCTTAAGGCCACTGATCTGTATACTTAAAATGATTACAATAATAAATGTTATGCATATTTTATTAGAGTAACATTTTTCTATTGAAAAGTAAAAACTAGCAAAAGAGAATCCTCCCAATGGGTGGAGCTTTGTTCCACATGAAAGGAGAGATGGCCTCATTTATGGATCTTCACTGATGTATGGACAATGCCTAATCATCAGTCAGTGACTTGAAAAGTTCAGAACTAGGAGACCGATAGCAAGGATGTCAGTGTGGTTCTCTTGGGATGGGCACAGCCTGTGTGTGTGTGTGTCTGTGTGTAGAGAGAAAGAGAGAGAGAGAGGGAGAAAGAGCGAGCACACACCGTGAGTCTTCACATGGCATTGTTCCCCAGCCAGCCTCTCCTGGTGGCTACGTAGAGAAAGGTTATTTAAATTGGATCTTTTTTTTTCACAGAGACTGCAGTTATTTGTCCTTATTGGAATAAATTATTTTATTTTCTTGCTTTATTTGTTGAAATAAATTCTTATCCTAGATCTGATGTTGCCTTCCTTGTCTGGCTTTCTTCTACTAGCACCACTATATGTAGATGTATATAGAACGTCTTCTCACCTGTGGCCATAGCAGCACACATTACAGCATCTCTAATCAAGAAGCTGATTGTGTAGAAATCAGTGGGACAATAGACTCATTTCATGATATTTACCTAGAAGCAGGTGGCTTGATAGAAAGATAAGTCATAGTTAGGATACCAGCTAGAATACAGCACTGTGGGAGTTTGGGGCACTCACTCAAGTTACAAGATATGCCTTAAACCAGTAGCCAATATGTAGTGTAATTTTTCTTACAGACATAATAGACTGGTTTAAGGACCAAGGTCGAAGTAGGACCTCTCTATTACATATAATAACCCACCTATCAAAGTTTTGCATAATATCCCTACATCCTTTAGATTGGTGAGCTGGGATACAACTCTTAGTGGTGGATGAAACAAGAAAAAAAAGTTGGTGAGTTGGGAGGTTTGGGTGCCCATGACAGAAATGCTTCCACCAGTAAACAACAGGAATGGCCCTTGTAAATTGGAAGCTGAGACCGCTCTCTGGCAATTTTGTAGTCCTCGTGTGGAAGAACAAAGACGCAGAAAAGAAGGTTAGTTTGCTGACTGGGTGATTGATCCTGATTACCAAGGGGAAATTGGATTCCTGCTTCATAATGGGATGACTATGTCTAGACCTCAGAGGACTCCCATATCCAATAATTATGGTCAGTGGCAAACTAATAAAGATAAGTCTTTGGCGAGAATGAAATTTTAGGCCCCTCTCATCAGTTTAAAAAAAAAAACTATTCATGCAGGCCAAAATGCTCAGAGAGTAGAGGAGAACATTGGAATGATTGTCAAATAAGGCCTCATGACTAGTTACAGAAGTGGGGACAGTAGAATCTATATTTTGTGACAACTGTTTACTTCTCCCCTTTTCTGTTTATGTGAAACAGTATTTATATGAACGTAACCGCTGAAGGTTAATTTCACAGTTTAGCTCCAAGTGGAAATTTGATTGAGTTGACATTATTCCCAGGTAATACAAGAGAGGACTGACAGGATTTTGTGTTTCTCCTGTTTTATTTCTAGTTATTTTTATTCAAATGAAAGAAAAAAGTAGATGCGCTGTGCTGATTGTTTCTCATTTGCCATTCCAGATCCACTCTTTATCCTTCTTTGGCCAACTCTGCACCCTAACAGGGTGACTTCTAAGGACCACTGCACCTGTGCTTCTCTACCCTTTAGCTTTTAAACGGTTCCGCCAATGGAAGGCATAAAGAGGAATATGAAGGATAGGAGAGAGAAGTCAGGGTCTTTCTTCCTCACTCCCTCCCTACCAGACCAGTGGCAGCATCTTGATTCTTCTACCTCTTTCACGGCCACAGCTATTGCTGGTTTGGTAACACCTCAATCTTCCCTCACACCTTCAGGCCTCAGCGTGGCTATAGCTTCCAGCTGTTGCTAGACCCAGGAGTTACACCATCCCTTATCGGTTCTCTTAGTCCTGTCCACATCACTGTAAGTGGTCCTTTCATCAAACTCTCCTCTGTTAAACCTTTTTTTTTTTTTAAAGACAGAATCTCGCTCTGTCACCCAGGCTGGAGTGCAGTGGAATGATCTTGGCTCCCTGCAATGTCTGCCTCCCAGGTTCAAGCGATTCTACTGCCTCAGCCTCCCGAGTAGCTGGGACTACAGGCGCGTGCCACCACGCCTGGCTAATGTTTTGTACTTTTAGTAGAGATGGGGTTTCACCATGTTAGCCAGGATGGTCTCAATCTCCTGACCTCTTGATCCACCCACCTCCCAAAGTGCTGGGATTAAAGGTGTGAGCCACCACACTCGGCCTTCTATTAAACCTTTTTTATTTTTTAGGGCAAGGACTGAAATTCCAATTTTTAAAGTATTTGTTACTGAAGTATAAGTATTCAACGAAATGCAAAGATTTCAAGTGTACAGTTTAGGGATGTTTGACAAACATATACACTCACGTGACCACCATCCCCAACAGGATACAGAACATTTTCATCACTTCAGCTGTTCCCTTGTGTTCCCTTTCCGTCAAAGGCAACCACTGTGTTGACTGTTGTCACCACAGATTAGTTTTGTCCTTCTTGAACTTCATATAAATGGAATTACACAGTATGAATTGTTTTGTGTAAGGCTTCTTTCACTCTGTATGCTATCCTTGAGATTAACTCATGTGTTCAGTAGTTCATTCAGTAGTTCATTCCTGTTATTGTTGAACAGTATTCCATTGTGTGAATATGACAGTTTTTTTTTTTTTTTTTTTTTTTTTTTTTTTTTTTGAGACGGAGTCTTGCTCTGTCACCCAGGCTGGAGTGCAGTGGCCGGATCTCAGCTCACTGCAAGCTCCGCCTCCCGGGTTTACGCCGTTCTCCTGCCTCAGCCTCCCGAGTAGCTGGGACTACAGGCGCCCGCCACCTCGCCCGGCTAGTTTTTTTGTATTTTTTAGTAGAGACGGGGTTTCACCGTGTTAGCCGGGATCGTCTCTCGATCTCCTGGCCTCGTGATCCGCCCGTCTCGGCCTCCCAAAGTGCTGGGATTACAGGCTTGAGCCACCGCGCCCGGCGACAGTTTTTCTATTCATCTGTTGATATCTGACTTGCTTCCAGTTTTTGATCATTGCAAATAAAGCTGCTACGAACAGTTGTGCACAAATGTTTTTGTAAATATAGGTTCTCATTCTTTCGGATATACTCCTAGGAGAGGAATTTCTGGGTCCTAAGGCAGGTATATGTTCAGATGAAACAGCCGGTCTTCTAAAGTAACCATACCAATTACCCTTAGAGCATGCCATCTCCTCACATCAGAACAGGCCAAGACAATTGTGAATAAACATACTCTTTAAAATGTCAGTAGAATTAAGTAGTAATACTCAATTGACTTTTAAAAATGTTATGGTCTGGCGCGGTGGCTCACGCCTGTAATCCCAGCACTTTGGGAGGCTGAGGCGGGCGGATCACGAGGTCAGGAGATCGAGACCATCCTGCCTAACACGGTGAAACCCTGTCTCTACTAAAAATACAAAAAATTAGCCAGGCGTGGTGGGGGGCGCCTGTAGTCCCAGCTACTTGGGAGGCTGAGGCAGGAGAATGGTGTGAACCCGGGAGGTGGAGCTTGCACTGAGCCGAGATTGCACCACTGCACTCCAGCCTGGGCGACAGAGTGAGACTCTGTCTCAAAAAAAAAATAAAAATAAAAATAAAAATGTTACTAGGCAAAGCTCCTGAGTGAGTTGGTAGCTCTGGCAGGTACCTTCTGATCCCTCCCCTCTGTTCTCAGCACTAACCAGGCTTTAAAATGTCCCCTGCAGTCCAGACATGTAGAGTCTCACTCCTTAGGTTACCAGCTAACTGTTAAAAGGGAAGGAGCTGGCCAGGCGTGGTGGCTCATGCCTGTAATCCCAGTACTTTGGGAGGCCGAGGTCAGTGGATCACGAGGTCAAGAGATAGAGACCATCTGGCCAACATGGTGAAACCCCATCTCTACTAAAACTACAAAAATTAGCTGGGCATGGTGGTGCACACCTGTAGTCCCAGCTACTTGGGAGGCTGAGGCAGGAGAATCGCTTGAACCTGGGAGGCAGAGGTTGCAGTGAGCCAAGATCGAGCCACTGCACTCCAGCCTGGCCACAGAGTGAGACTCCGTGTCAAAAAAAAAAAAAAAAGAGGGAAGAAGCTAAGTAAATTCATTTATACTTGTCAGGCCTCACTGCATTTAATGCCTCATTGCATTAATAGCTACCACGCCCGGCTAATTTTTGTATTTTTGTAAAGATGGAAATTTCACCATGTTGGCCAGGCCAATCTCCAACTCCTGACCTCAGGTGACTGGTCGGTCTCCGCCTCCCAAAGTGCTGGGATTACAGGCGTGGGCTACCGTGTCCGGCCAGTATTTGTATTTTGAAAGCAAAGTTTAATTATCCAAAAGAATTACTCACTAATAGTAGCCCTTGTAGTTGATGGGAAGTAATAAGGAGAGAAGAAATCTTTTCAGTACATTTTGACAATTAATGTAAGCTGAAAAATGACACCTGTAGTAAATCAGATGTGGATTCAAATCCAAGTTGTTACCGTGAAAAGAAAGTAAATTCTTTCAATGTCTATGTCCTGGTTCGTTAAATGAGGATAATCATCTGCGCCTTTAGCATCAATCACTTGTTCCATTGTAAGTATGTTTTACTTAAGTGTGAACATTTTTAGGACAGATTGCAGCCACATTCAGGGTCTAGCACAGGGGCAGGCATGTTGTGGATACTCAATAGATGTTTGTTGACCCATACATGAATATAAAAGGGATTTGCAAATTGTAGAGCACCACGCATGCCTCAGTTATAACAATACTTATCTTTATTACTCCACCTATGAAGAAAGCAAGTTCTTCTCTCACTGGAAGTGCTGGTGGTGGGGAGACAGGCTGGGGGCAGCAGGAAGAAGGAATGAAGTCAAACTGGGACCCCTGCAGCAGAATCCACTGGGACACTTACTTAGAATGTAGATTCCCAGACCAGACCGATAAGAGTCCGAATCTCAGACCCTTTCGAGGTCAAACAGCCCTGATTTGGGAGGTGGGTGATAATGGTGACAACCTCATTAGCGCTCTTATTGCTCCTTGAGAAATACTAGTACCAGGCAAAGTGGTGAAGGAAGCCTTCCTGAAGCTGTCCTTTCCTCAGTGACTCTCAAACTACGCTTTTACGAAAGAGGAATTTCGCTCTTCCACGCGTTTCATACCTTAGAGTGAGGGTGGTAGGTAAGTTAAGATTTTCCTCTCTTCATTAAAAAAAAAAAAAAAAAAAGTGATGGTGGGGAGGGGGAGAAGGCCAGCTGAAAAGTAGAGGCTGAGGACAGAGTTAGACACCCGTTTTCTAACGGTC
Source organism: Macaca mulatta (assembly GCF_049350105.2). Classification (NCBI taxonomy): domain Eukaryota; kingdom Metazoa; phylum Chordata; class Mammalia; order Primates; family Cercopithecidae; genus Macaca; species Macaca mulatta. The sequence goes on from NC_133407.1 coordinate 15,301,990, forward strand.
CTGCCGGAGGAGCTCGGCCTCTCAGACTGCGTCACCCTTTCGCCAAGGGTCCCCAAGACGGGCGGGGGCTCCTTGCGGCCGGCTCGCTACTCTCCCCGCCTCCCTGCGCCCTCACCCTCCGCCCCGCTGTGCCCGCGGAGAGCGCGGTCCGGCGCAGCCCCTTTTGGCACCGAGGTTTCCAGGTGCCCAGCGCGAAGGCGGAGCCGGGTTACAGCCGCCTCCTCGGCGCCACAGAGAAGACCCCCGGGAGTTCGGCGGCCCAGGCGCTCCGGCTCCGCGTCCCGAGCCTCCCCCGGCTCTCCGCGCTCCTCCCTCTCGGCGCGCCCGGCGCGAAGCCTGCGATTCGCGAGCCGAGCGCAGAGCGCAGAGCCGAGTGGCGCACGCTGGGCAGTGGCCTGGGCAACCCCAAGCGCAGCCAGAGCCCTCACCCGAGCCCGCTGGCCCGCGCACTCCCGGACCATGACTGCCGAGGAACCCAGCCCGCCTGCCCGTTGGCACAGCCGCCTGCCCGGGCTCTGGGCGGCGGCGCTGCTCCTGCTCGGTCTGCCGCGCCTTTCGGTGCGGGCGGATGGTGAGTGTGCGGGAGGCGGCGGGGCGGGGGGTGGAGCGTGGGTTCCGGGCAGGGAAGGCGTAGCTCGCCGGGGCTGCTCCGTCTGACCAGCCTGGCAAGCGGCAAGCGCAAGTCTGAGAGGAATGAGCAAGCGGCGGTCCTGGGACCCGGCATCCCTCTCCTGGCCCACCAAGTCTCCTCGTGCCCGTGCGCCCAAACGCCCGCCTGGTGCCTGGACCTCCCTTAGTGCGGAGCGCGCAGGTCCCGCAGTCCCGCCGCTGGCTTTCCTAAGGTCTCCAAGAAAGCTCAAATGAAATCACCTCTAAGGTACCCTGGAACCTCCTCTGCTAAGGAGTGATTTTCCGCAGTCCCTCAGTTTCTCAACGTCTATTTAATGTGCCCCCGAGGACACCGCCGATGGTTAGAAAACTCCCTCGGATATTTTGGCTTGGTCCAGGAAGACGTGAAAGAAGTGGGAATCAACGAGGCAAAGAGAGAGAGAGAAGAATAGCCTGGGCAGAGGGAATAGCACGTGCAAAGGCTGTGACAGGAAAAACGGGACAAATGATAAAGCAAAGTACCTGGAGGAGAGGGGACGCCTTGAGACATGAGGTAGAGAAATGGGCAAGGGCCAGATTATGGCAGGTTCTCTGAGAATTTATCCACTTTTTGTTTGTTCGCTTGTTTTTTGAGCCTGAATTTAGCTTTTAATACCTGCCCTAGAATGAGCAGGATTGAAACTCTGTATCCATTCCGTTTTGAAAAGCTAATTCAGCTGTGTTTTCCTATTGGAACAAAATCCCGCTGACATGGTACAGGAGCATCTGAAGGAAGCAAGCTTAAAACCAGCAGTTCACACACCCATGAGGGAGTTCTAGCTTAGGACGAATTAGATTGATAAAAGAGAAAAGCCCTCCGTCGATTTAGGATGCGTTGTGTATTTTAAAATGTGATTCTTGTTTAGCCAACGATATTGGGTGCAACTAGAAGACACGAAAAAGAAAAGAAAAGAAAAGAAAAAAAGCATGGTTGTCAGGGAAAGGGGAAAGCCAAGGAAAAAACCCTCTAGGTCTTAATTTTTAGTGCTCTCTGGTATAAGTGCAGGCTTGAAAAGCTCTTCGTTCCTAATTAAGGATGAATGTCTTATTTCTCCATATCCTCAGAGACTGTTAGAGACAAAACAGTGTTAACTTTGAAGGCTGTTAGTAACCACTGTTAATTTTTTAAATTGACATGTATTTCACATAAAATTCGTCATTTAAAAATGTACAGTTAAGTGGGTTTTAGTACATTCATTATGTTGTGAAAACCATGGTTTGCATGCATCTAATTCTGGAACGTTTCCATCACCCCCAAAAGAATCCCATACCTACTAGCAGTCTACTGATAATTCTTCACTGTAGTGTTTTTTGACTGACATTGAACCATGAAAATTAAGCTGATTTTAAAGAATGCAAGTAGAATAAATTGGAGCTCATATTAACCTTTGAACAAGATATATTGTGCCAATTTTAATTCCTTTTAAGTAAATATTTTTGTCATCCGTAAGGTTTTAGAGTTTCACCCCATTATAACTGTTTAAGTGGAATGCCATGTGGATAAGGATCAATATTTTGTGCCTCTCTAGCTTGATACGGGTCATAGAAAATTAAAGGCAGAAATGTCACTGGTCAAAGAGAAAGTAAGGACAACACCAGAGGACATGATTCTTTGTCTCCTTCCTTTTCTTTCCCCGCTTCCTCAATGGACAATTATAGGCATATTTCCTTTAAAGAAACTCAATTTTCTGAGCCCCAACATTTATACCAAAACCAGGAAGAGTTATAAGCTATATTATCAAAGGATTCTTTTTGGTACTAAATTCTTAACTACCACCAGTTCCTACATTTAGTTATTTGTGTGCTGTGGTGATGGGAGGAAGAAGAAGAAATGCTCAGCTCAAGTATGATGAATTACAGATATTTGAAGAGAGAGATTTGGAGAGAAACTATTTCTAAAAACATGTCATCTGTATAAGGATGGTCTGTGAAATTGTATGCATGGGCAGAATCCTAAGGAAAAATTTTACAGCAAGAAGACATAGAACTGAGCCTGGAGTGAGGGAAGCTGGTTTGGGATTATTGAATCTATGTTCATGAAATATATTGGCCTATAATTTTCATTTTCTATAATATCTTTGCCAAGTGTTGATATCAAACTTATGATGGTTCCTAAACCAAATTGGAAAGTTGTTCCCTCTTTAACTCTCTGAAAGGGTTTCTGCTGGTGAGGGCTTTTGTTTGTTTGTTTTGGTGTGAGATCATCTGTGTCTGAAGGTTTTCTTATAGGAAGATTTTAAATAATAAATTTAATTTCTTTAGTAGATAAAGAAATATTCAGATTTTAAAATTAATTTTGTGTCAATATTGCTAAGTTTTGTTTTTTAAAGTTTTTTCCCCACTTCATCTAGATTGTCTAATGTGGCATATGCAATGTAATAATTTCTAATTATCATTTCGGGGTCCACGGGATCTGTAGTGATGTTCCCTTTCATTCTTGATATTGGTAATTTGTGTTTTTCCTATTGGTAATTTGTGTTTTCTTTTTTTGTCTTGATCGGTCATACTAGGGGTTTATCCATTTTATTTTCTCGATTGTATGTCTGCTTTCCATTTTATTGATTTCTGCTCTATCTGTATTATTTCCTCTTCCTACTTTAGAAGATTTGATTTTGTGGGACTTTTGTGTTAGTTTTTTGAGCTAGAAACTTAGATCATTTATTCTCAACCATACTTTTTTTTGTATTAATAATATGAGTTCTGAGGCTATAAATTTCTCTTAAACTACTTTAGTTTCTCCATAAGTTTTTGGCCCTTGAATTGACATGTTTTATTTCAGTTGTGATTTCTTCTTTGAACACAGTTTATTTAGAAGTATATTTTGTAATTTCGCACAAGGAGATTTTCCTAGTTATTGCTTTGTTATTGATAGGCAGTATAACCAAGTGATTGAAATCACTAACAGGGAGCCATACTGCCTGATTTTGTATCTCTGCTGTGTGATCTTGGACAAGTATTAATACTAAACCTTAACTATAAAATGAGGATGATAATACCACATATATCATAGAGTTGTCATAAGGATTAATATAATGAGTATTTGTAAAGCAATTTGAACAACATCTGGCTCATAGTAAATACTATGTAAGTGTGTCATATATAAAATCAGTGATTTTAGCTTTGTTGTAGTCTAAAAGGCATGGTTGGTATGATTTTTGTCTTTCAAGGTTTTTTTAGATTTGCTTTATAGCTCAGTATTTAATCAGTGTTACAAATATTCTGTGTGTGCCTAAAATGAATGTGTATTCTGTAGTTTGGTATGCAGTACTGCACGTAGGTTCTTACATCAAGAGTGCTAATTTTGTTTTCTGTTTTAACAATTACTGAGAGGGACAGTAGTTTAAAATTTCCTCAAGGATTGAATTTTTTTGTTTTTCCTTGTAGTTTTGTTGATATTACCTTTTTATAGTTAAATGTAGGAGTACCAGTCACCTATGGATATGTTTGTTTAATTTTTGTATTATTATAACTTTTGGTTCCAAAGCTGGGGAATTATTATATTTATTATAATAATTTTGCAAGTAGATGGCTTGTCTTAGTCTTTTGCAAGCAGATGACTTGTGTCTTAGCTGTGTCTTAGTCTAATAACTGATGTATTATGAAAAAGTTGGTGACAGATGTAAGTAAATGGTCTCATTCTAAGTAGGTGTTTTCTCCCCCTGCCTTTACCTTAACTTGATAGGGCCACCCAAGGCATTGCTTCATTCCTCCAGGAGGCTCCTGGGGACCTCAGCGCTCCCTCCGGTACCATGGTTTTCTTGCCTAAAATTCTCATCTGCTTTCAGCCTGGGCTTTCACCTCTGCCTGAATTCATGTTCCCATCCCCCCATTGATCACACATTCTTTAAGGCTCACTACATGTCCATACATTATTGTGCTTAGGAAGCCAAGGTGTACCAGACATCATCCCTGTTTTCTTGTCCAGTAGGAGAGAAGTACAGCAGACACAAATGAATGAATTGTGAAAGGGGCCTGGTAGTATACTAAGGCAAGGGACAGAGAGAAGGGAAGCAACCTGTTGTATAGGGGGTCATCCTAGGGCTGAGGGAGGCAGAAGAAAGCAGAGCTGAGGCCTAAATCAGTGCCTTAGACATCAAGTGACCTAACTTAGGGAAGCCCAGGACACTGAGCCTTGACATATGATATTTGTAAAACACCATTTTAAAAGAAAGATTTGAAGGGCTTTTCCAGATCGACACGCCGGAGCAGATGGTTAATTTTGGGAAAAAAAAAAAAAAGGGGTGAAAATGCTAGTGTAATTGTCATCACCTGATCCCAGGGATGGTGTGCAATGTGGTAGCTGCTGCACTTCGAACTTCAGGGAAGGCTTGCAGTTCTAACTGGCGTCTGCCAGAGGATGAGTTTGCTGAGACTAACTTCCCGTGGATCCTGAAATCCACATGTGTTTGTGCTTGTCCCCACACAGGAAAGCTCTTTGTGCTGGAGTCTCAGAATGGCTCTCAGGGCCTAGAACTGGAGGCTGCTCGGCTTTCCTGCAAGAGCAGGGGCGCTCACCTGGTGTCTGCAGACGAGCTGCGGAGAGTGGTACAGGATTGCTCCTTTGCGGTGTGTGCCACTGGCTGGTTAGCAGATGGCACTCTTGGGTAAGTCAGGCAAGCGCTCCTTTTCCAACTCACCCTAATTGCACCACCAAGGCTTATATAGGGCTCAGTGATTGTTCTGTTGAGATACCAGTACAGGGAGAGTACAGTGGGCAGTAGCCTCCAGTGTGTTCATGTTTTGCTTTCTTTTGTGTGAGATGGAGTCTAGCTCTGTTGCCCAGGTTGGAGTGCAATGGTGCAATTCTAGGCTCACTGCCACCTCTGCCTCCCAGGTTCAAGTGATTCTCCTGCCTCAGCCTCCCGACTAGCTGGGATTACAGGCATCTGCCACCATGCCCAGCTAATTTTTGTGTTTTTAGTAGAGGTGGGGTTTTACCATATTGGCCAGGCTGGTCTCAAACTTCTTACCTCAGGTGATCCACCTGCCTCGGCCTCCCAAAGTGTGAGCCACTGCGCCTGGCGTGTGTTCATGTTTTGAGTTTGCTTATAAAAGCATTTTTCTGGAGTTCTGTCAGAATTCTTTTATCCTCTTACTTTGTTATGTTGAATTTTCTTTTTTTGTTTTAGACATAGGGTCTCACTCTGTCAACCAGGCTGGAGTGCTGTGGCATGGTTACAGCTCACTGCAGCCTCAACCTCCTGGGCTCTAATGTTTCCCCTGCCTCAGCCTTCTGTAGCTAAGACTACAGGCATGTGCCACCACACCCAGCTAATTGTTTATTTTTATTTTTTATAGAGATAGAAAATGCTTGCTATGTTGCCCAGGCTGGTCTCGAACTCTGACCTCAAGCAATCCTGCTTTGGCTTCCCAAAGTGCTGGGATTACAAGCATGAGCCACCCTGCTTAGCCTTGAATTTTTTTAAGTAATAAAAATAATACATGCTTATTGCAAAAATTTCAAATAATGCATATATATACATAAAGTACAAAGTAAGTTTCTCTCTTCTTCTCCATCTCAGAGATAATGACTATTAACTGTTTGGTATGCATTCTTTATCCCTTTTTTTCTGTGGACACTCATCTGCATATATATATATATATATATGCCATGTTTATATATATATATAAACATGGCATGGAGGTTTTAAAATATGGCCACAATTTTTTTCACACCACTGGCATCAACAGGTGTGTTCACATCTACAGCAAAAGTGAAATTACTTGACTTCTGAAGTTAGGCTGGAAAAATCCATGCTGCATCTGTCTAGATTTCTGGGGACACTCACTTTTGTAGCCTTGAGATGCCATGAGGAGTCTGACTGTGCTGAGATGGGTGTGCTGTGAGGAAGGCCAGATCACATGGAGATATCTCCGTTAGGGGCTCTTGCCAACAGCCATAACCAATGTCCTAGCCCGTGGCCAGCATTGACTGCCAAAAATGTGAATGAAGATGCCTCTAGGTGATTCTAGTCCCCAGCCATTGAGTTATTGTCAGCCTATGAGTCTTGCCAGCTCAGCCCCTAGACCTTAGATGCAAGACAAGCCATTCCTACTGTGGCTATCTGAGTTCCTGACCCGTGGAATCCTTTAGAGAAGTAATTGTTATGGCCAGCTAGGAGAAATCTTTCCAATAGTGCTGAAACCTGCTTGGTTTTACATTTTTATTTATTTATTAATTTATTAATTTTTTTGTAGAAACGAAGTCTTGCCATATTGCTCAGGTTGGTCTCAAACTCCTGGGCTCAAGCAGCCCTCTGGCTTTCATCTCCCAAAGTGATGGGTTTACAAGTGTGGGCCACCATGCTTGGCCTAATTTTATTTTTTAAATTGACAGATAATAATTGTATATATTCATGGAGTACGTAGTGATGTTTTGACACACATAATGGATAGTGATCAGATCAGGGTAATTAGCATGTCTGTCATCTCAAATATTTAGCATTTCTTTTTTGCTGGGAACATTCAATATCCTTTTCTAACTGTTTGAAATGATGTTATTGTTAACTACAGCCATCCTACAGTCGTATAGAACACTAGAACTTAGAACTCTCATTGGGGAAAGGATAGTATCTTCAATAAATGGTGCTGGGAAAACTGCATATCTATATGCAGAAGAATAAAACTAGACCCCCACCTCTCACCTCATATAAAAATCAACTCAAAATAGATTATAGACCGAAATGTAAGACCCAAAACTGTAAAACTACTAGAAGAAAACATAGGAGGAATGCTTCTGGATATTGGTCTGGGAAAATATTTTAATAAGATCTCAGAAACACAGGCAACAAAAGCAGAAATAAACAAACACTTCTTTAGTCATGCTCAGAGAAGGCAGGAGCCACTTCACTTTTTCCTTCGTGCCACAGGAAATGTGAAAGCAAACAAGGCACCAGGAACTACTTTGGTAGATGATTATCCTAAGATGTCTGGCTGGCAAGTGGCCATGGAAAACATAGACAGCCATGCTGACTCATGTCTCCAAATGTGCCTAGTATGAAGCAGCAACTGAATAAAGGGACAACTGAGGCTACATCCAAAGCCTTTTGGTGAATCTGGAACTGTGGTCCTCTCTGCCTTACGTTTTATATCCATGCTCTTGAATAGACAAAATATACCCTGTGCATGCATTTCCATAATGTAGTCAAGCAGGAATATTTTTTCATAATTCTGTTACTATAAAATTTCATCAGATAACCAGAGTATTCGCAGATTCTGAAGAGACAGCTTGCAACTAGGCTTAGGTCTCTCAGGCATTGTATGCCAGGACTGGACAATTACAAAGGTCCATCTTCTGTGGGTTTACTATAAGGTGTTAAGGCATATTAGTGGATCTCTGCAGGCTGAAATGATAATTACCTTACAAAGAAAACATACAGCTGGGTGCAGTGGCTCATGCCTGTAATCCTAGCATTTTGGGAGGCCACGGCAGGCAGATTAGTTGTGGTCAGGCGTTCAAGACCAGCCCAGCCAATTTGGCGAAACCCAGTCTGTACTAAAAATACAAAACTTAGCTGGGCATGGTGGCGGGCGCCTGTAGTCCCAGCTACTCGGGAGGCTGAGGCAGGAGAATCGCTTGAACCAGGGAGACAGAGGTTGCAGTGAGCCGAGATGGCGCCATTGAACTCCAGCCTGTGCAACAGAGCTAGACTCCGTCTCAAAATAAATAATGAAAGAAAGAAAATAAAGAAAATATACTTGTTATATTTACTACAAAATGTATTAAAAATCGTTTTTCTATCCCTTTTTTATTTTTTAAAATATATTACTCTCTTTTCACCATTCCTATTCAATATCCTTTCATTTTAATTTTCTGGAAACAAGCATCTGACCATTAGTATGTCCATTCCACTGTGGGCCTTTCCTGCATAATTCTCCACTCCCTCACCACACACTGAAAAGCAATAATTAAATGTGTGGTGCATCTTGTAATTGATGGCATAGTAGACATCTAGCACATCTGCCCTATATCTCTATGAATTTATGTTGAGTGTACACGTAAATCCAGAGAATGATAAAGGCCTAGAGTGATGAATTTAGACTTTTGGGCCACTTGTCTCCTGGAAACTTTTGCAGATTCCCTAAAGGGTGACTAAAAAGCTGAACAGCAGTTTTAATAGCCACATGGGACCAGGAGGATGGAGATTTGAATTCACCTTCTGTGTAGGAGAGGACCCAGTGAGCCGTTTTGCTTTGGGTTGGGACCTTGCAGGGCTATGCCCTAAGGGTAAGTTGGACACAGTACACTGTACAGTGAACTGGACGCAGCCCCTCCTGGGAGAAGCAGCACATCTTCAAATACTCTATAGCCATGAATTTGGGTTGAGATGACCCTGAATTTCCAGTGCTCCAGATATCTAGGAGAATCAAATAAAAATTATCTTTTGAGGGAGATAGTATCCTAGACCTCAATTTATTTTAACAAACAATTTAGCCAATGTAGGATTTGTCTCACAATATAAAATAATTAGTTGCGTGAGGAGACAAGGCAAGTAGAATAAAATTCAGAAGAAACAATAGGTAATAGAAACTCCAGACATTAGGATTAGTAGATGCAGACTTTAAAATAACTGTCCTTGACATGTTCAAAGATATAAAAGATGAGAAGGAGAATTTTGGCAGAGGGTGGAAACTGTAAAAATAACTAAATGGAAACTCTAGACATGAAAAATTCAGTAGCTAAAATTAAGAAATTAATGGATAGACCTAATAGCTGATTAAAAAGAGCCAAAGAGGGCTGGGCATGGTGGTGCATGCCTGTAGTCCCAGCCACTTGGGAGGCTGAGGCAGGAGGATCACTTGAGCCAAGGAGTTCAAAGTTTAAATACAGTCTAGACAACATAGTGAGACCTTGTCTCAAAAAGAAAGAAAAGAAAAGAAAAAAAAAGAAAACAAAGAAAGAAGAGAGAGAAAGAGAAAGAAAAGAAGGAAGGAAGGAAGGAGAAAGAAGAAGAAGAAAGAAAGAGAAAGAAAAGAAAGAAAGAAAGAAAAAGAAAGAAAGAAAGAGGATGGGAGGAAGGGAGGGAAGAAGGGAGGGAAGGAGGGAGGGAGGGAGGGAGGGAAAGAAAGAAAGACTTTAAAAAAAAGAGCCAAAGAGAAGATTAGTGAACTGGAAAATATTTCAGAGGAGGATATCCAGAATCAATAACGGAGGGAAAAGGATGAAAAATTATACAACAAAGGGTAAAAGACAAAGAGGACGCAATATAATTTGAATTATAAAAGGGGAAGAGAAAGAAAAAAGAAAATAGAATAAAAGTAATATGAAAATGATCCACAATTGAAGAAAAACATCCAGACACAGACTCAAGAATCACTGCAAAGCTCAAGTAAGACAAATACAAAGAAGTTCACAGCTAGGCACATCATGGTAAGACTGGAAGAATCATATATGAAGAAAAGAATATTTTTAAAAATTAAAAATGCTGAGATTGTCTTTAAAGGAGGAACAATAAACTGACAATGAAACCCCAAAGACTTTTGATATTTTGAAGGTACAGGAAGAAAATTACTGCTAACCTAGAATTTTATCCCCCAATGAAAAATATCTCCCAATAATAAAGGTGAGATAAAGAAATTTTCAGACAGATGAAAGGTGAGAGAATTCATTGCATCCAATCTGCACTTAAACAAGTGCTCTTCAGGCAGGAGGAAAATATTGCATGAGGAAGACTGGAAAGGCAAAAAGGAATAAATGGAAGGAGTAAATATGTGGACCAATTGAAATTATGTAATTTTCTGAAGCAGTAATAGTAACACTGGATGCTAAAAAAATGATTTATATAAGTGGGAAGTGTTTTAAGTGTATTCATATGTAGTGTTTTAAGTATTCAAGTTGTATTATTAGGGGCAATGATAAAAGTAATATTACATTTCAATAAGTAAAAGAAGTTGTAACTTCTGGGTACCTCTGAAGAAAATAGTGAAAGGATATTTAACTTCCAAATCAATACAGAGAAAAAAGAGAATACTGCCTCCAAAAATGAAGAAGAAGAATTCAGATAATCCAAAGTGGGAAAAAAGAAAGAAGAGGAAAGGAAGAGAGAATGGGCAGAACTAATAAAAAGCAGATTTCAATTAATTGATGATTAAATTAAGTATAAATAGACAAGAGGCTCCAATTAGAAAACAGAGATTGTGAGATGAACTTTTAAAAATTCAAGTATTTGCTGTTTAGAAAAAATATTCTTAAATAAATTATGGGAAAAAATTATAATGGAAATTATCATGTATTTAGAACTCAGTGATATTAAAAATATACATAACCAAACTCATGGGGTGCTGCCAAAACTATAGAAGGAAATCTAAAACATTAAATGTTTGTTAGAAAAGGAAAAAAGCTGAAGGTTCATGAACTAAAGATCTAAAGAAATTTGAAGAACAGCAAAATAAGAGAAAAAGAAAAGAGCAGAATTTTATGAAATAAAAACCAACATAATCTAGAAGAGATCAACAATATATTGCCTTTGAAACTCTAATTGATACCTATTACTTCAACTGAAGCATCACCTGTATTTCTGAATTTAGACTTTTTTGCAGAGAATGTGTCCAGATTTATGCTTTTAGACAGAGCTCATGAATTCGGAGCTCATGAATTCAGAGCTCACGATTCGGAGCTGACAACAGAAGAGAATTACTCCTTATTATTTTCAACCCAGAGTTCTCCTCATTCAGTGCTTTTTTTGTCTGTTTCAGAACGACTGTGTGTAGCAAAGGAAGTGGAGAACAGCAAATCATGAGAGCTGTCGATGTGAGAATTGAGAGCAACCCAGTTCCTGGTGGCACATACGGTGCCCTTTGTATTAAGGATGAAGGTCAGTGCCAGAGTCTTCTTAAAGGTGCTGGAGGGTGTGCTCTTGGGGGTTGCTATATTAGGTTGGTTTCTCTAAAAGAAAACCTTGAAGTGAGGATTTACTGGACATGGTTTATCAGGAAGTCTTCCAAAGAAAAGCCAGTAGTATGGTGGGGAAGTGGACAAGACAGGGAAGGGGGTCAAGCATCGGTGCAATATTGAGTGAAATTCACAGTGGTGGTGAGGCACTGGGTAACTTTGGCTCAATCTCTCAGGAAACCCCTGGAGATAGTGTATGGATGTAAGCCCCGTTTTGCCAATTGGGGTGAGGGAGCTGCAGTAGTTATACCACACCTGTCAGGCATGAGTGAAGGCTTGCTTTAGGAGATATAAATTCCGAGGTTCTTCTGTTTTTTGCGTGTGCACAGGCAAAAGGTTCCAGTAGCCTGAGTGCCACCTTCCAAAAAGAGGCGAAGATGCCTACCAGGAGTCCCTGTGCATGGGAATGGTAAAGGTGTCTAGAGAATATGGGTAGAGCCCTAGCAGCATATGATACAGCGGCTGATGTTCAAAGCTTGCCCTCCAGTCTCTCTTCGTATTGGACAGTACGCTGAAAAGAAAACAATACGTTTTTCCCAAAAAGGAAATGTATAGGATTTAGGAAACTGTTCACAGTAAGGAAAATTCAAATTCCTATTGGGAAATCAGCTGAGTGGTGAGGAGAAAATCATAAAGAAGCCTCAAGGGCAGCATTTTGTATGCACCAAATAAGTACACCTCTGTTATCAGAAACATGTGTGGTTGAAAAAGGAATATTCGTGTGAATGGGGAAGGGGAAGCAAGCTTCTTACTGATCAGTCATAGCAAGGAGCACAGGTTCTTCTTGGCTGCACACTGGACTCATGGGGGGGGGTGTTAAAAAATACTGATGCCTCAGTGCTAGCGCTAAAGATTCTGATTTAAATGTTCTGGGTTTTTTTAAACTCCCCTGTGATTTTAATGTGCAGCCCAGGTTGAGAACTCCTTCTGTAATGTAGTGTTTCCCAGACTCCCCTGATAGTGTGAAATACCAGAAGAACTTGTTGAAAATACAGATCATCTGACTGCATCCCAGAGGCACCAAATCCTTATCTCCAGGAAAGGGGTCAGAAGAGTTGGTAAAAGTAAGAGTCATGGTGATCCCTAAGGGCCTTCTGCTCTGGGGTCCCTCTCTAGGAAGGGCTCTGCATCTGCTGGTTTCTATGGAAGGGTGTTGGGAGAGTCTCCTGTCATCATTGATCCAATCAAGCAACTGAGAGATGTGACTTGGTTTTCAAAAAATCCAGGGAGAGCAGTATCTGTGGTTTATTTTTTTTCTTAAAACACCCACCCACACACACACACACACACACACACAGACACTCACACATTAGTAAATTTTTTATTTTTATTTATTTATTTTGAGACGCAGTCTTACTCTTGTCACCCAGGCTGTAGTGCAATGGTGTGATCTCAGCACACTGTAACCTCTGCCTTCCAGGTTCATGCGATTCTCCTGCCTCAGCCTCCTGAGTAGCTGGGATTACAGGTGCGTGCACCACCATGCCTGGCTAATTTTTTTTGAATTTTTATTAGAGACGGGGTTTCACCGTGTTGGTCAGGCTGGTCTTGAACTCCTAACCTCAGGCGATCCGCCCGCCTCGGCTTCCCGACATGCTGAGAGTACTGCGCCTGGCTCACATTAGTAAATTTAAATAGTCTTTTAAATTCTAAACATAAACAGAGGGTCATATCCCTGAGGGAGACAGGACAGAGCCAGAAGAAAAACAGGACAACATTTTTTCTTCAGTAATGTCAAAGAAATACGTAGGGCTTCTGAGTCTTATTTCTTTCTCCAATAAACAAGATGTATTGGTTAGCTTTTGCTAGCTAACATATCACCCCAAAATGTAGTGGCTTAAAACAGCAACTATTTATTTAGCTTACAATTTTGTGAACCACCGATTTGGCTGTTTTTCTGCCGGTCTTGGTGGGACTTCTTCATAAGTCTGTGGTCAGCTGCTGTTAGCTAGGTACCCTTGCTTCTAGGAGTTGGCTGGCCTTTGGCTTGGGTGACAAGGGCAACTGAACCATGTGTTTCTCCTCACCCAACAGGCCAACCTGGGCTTTCTACCTCACAGACCATCGAGCAAGTTATGTGTATGCAAGTGTGTGCCCCTTTTGCCCACAACTGTAGTGCATGAAGTCAGAGGTTGAGAACATCCATTCATGTCCTATAGGACACCAAAGTCAACATCATGATAGTGACTCCAGATTAGTCATGGGTAACTCAATATATATGATACATTGCACTCAGAGGAACACATTGATTCAGTGATTCATTTTTTGCATATTCCTTCCAAAAATGTGTAACTGAATCTAATCACAAGGAAACATTAACCGAACTCAAATTGAAGAACATCCTACTCTTTTAAAAAAAATGTCAAGAATAAGAAAGGCTAAGCAACTGTTCTAGATTAAGATAGACCAAAAAGACTTGTCAATGAAATGCAATTCATGATCCTGGATTGTATCCTGAACTAGGAAAAAATAGTTATAATTGATGAAATTTGAATATGGATCATGAATTAAATAATAGTATTGTATCAACGTTTAAATTTTCTGATTTGGATAACTGTACTGTAGTTATATAAGAGAATATCCTTGTTTTTAGAAATGCACACCAAGGTTTTTAGAGACGAAGGGACATCCTATCTACAACTTACTCTCCAATGGTTCAAAAAAGAATTATAGATACACATATATACATATTCACATATATATGTATACACACATGTATGCGTGTGTGTGTGTGTGTGTGTGGTATGGAGAGAGGAAGAGAGAGAAGAGAATGATAAAGCAAATGAGAAGATGAAAACACATTGGTGAACCTGCAAGAAGGGTGGGTTCCTTGCTTTTATAATGTTTATATAACTTTGAAATTATATAAAAATTTAAAATCTCGAAAAGCTCAGGCTGTAGCCAGATGTAGTGGCGCATGCCTGTAATCTGAGCCACTCAGGAGGTTGAGGCATGAAAATCACTTTAACCCGGGAGGTGGAGGTTGCGGTGAGCCGAGATCACATCACTGCACTCCATCTTGGGCGACAGGGCAAGACTGTCTGAAGAAAGAAAAAAAAAAAAAGAAAACCGAACAAACAAACAAAAAAAGCAAAAAGCTCAGGCCGGCATGGTGGCTTATGCTTGTAGTCCCAACACTTTGGAGGATAACTTGAGCCCACAAGTTTGAGACCAGCCTGGGCAACATAGCAAGATACGTATATATACATATGTGAATATGTATATATGTGTGTATCTATAATTTTTTTTGAACCATTGGAGAGTAAGTTGTACATATGATACCCTTTGTCCCTAAAAACCATCCCTTTGAAAAGTAAAAAAATTCGCCGGGCATGGTGGCACGCCCTGTATTCCCAGCTACTCTGGAGGCTGAGACGAGAGGATCTCTGGAATTCGGGGGTTTGAGGCTGCAGTGAGCTATGATCATGCCACTGCACTCCAGCCTGAGCAACAGAGTGAGTCCCTATGTCTCTCTCAAACAACAACAACAACAAGAAACGGTCTACATACTCCTCCAAAAACAGCAAAAACAACAGCAGCAGACAAAAATAAACCTAAGACACAAAATAACACTGAGTCATGGGGAGCCGGTTGGAGAGAGCCAGTGGAATGGGAGGGTGTGGAGACCCGGGCACAACGAGAGCACGCTGCCAGAAAGCTCGGCAGCGAACTGTCCGGATGTGTTCCAGAGGCAGAGTATCCATGTTGCTGTCGGCTTTTGGGCTTCCTGAGCTCATCATGGCCATGCATGAGCCTAGCAGAATGGCAGGCTTTAGATGAGGCATGTGCTGAGGCTCCCGTGACACCTGTTGGCATGTGTGTGAAGACTGGATGCCATTTGAAAGGAGCGGGCATTATGTGTGGTTCATTGCTGTTACAGTGCTCGAGGGCCCTGTATCCCAGAGCAGCTCGCCCTAGCCTAGCCTGGGCAAGAGCTGCACAGGGCAGGGGTTACAGGGAAGACAGGAGCCTTGGTCCTGCTGGGCCTACTTGGTGAGGAAGCTTCAGGTGAGCCATGAAGAGGACGCGGGAATGCATGCGGAGATGGCACGAGGACTACAGGACTGTTCTCCTGGGGCCTAACAGAAAAGCAGGATGGATTCCCACAGTTACTCAGAGAGAGTTCTATCCCTGCCCCTCTGCCTTTTCTCCTTTAGAAAGAGCTTGTAAACGGCTCCTGCAGGGCCCTCCGCCCTTCTCAGCAGAGTTGCTGCTTTTCCTCAGTAGAGCCTTTGTTGACAGCACAGTCAACAAGGGAAATCTGTTTGCCCAAGGAAGGTGCAGTGCCTTGGCGGAAGCAGAGGAGAACAGGCTGTGCTGTGAGGTTCCCGTGTGAGTGTAGGTGAGGTCCAGCTCAGCAGATGCCCCCGTGCAGCGTTCCTCCAAAGCTTGCCTTTTTCCCCGTGATGCTGCGTGGCGCTAAGCTGCTTCTCTTTGGCAAGACTGGAAGAATGAAGAGTGCTAATTCCAAAAACGGCAGACATGTGCCTCATAAAGAGCCCAGAAGGAAAACAGAGCCTGTGGAATGTTGAGGCAGCTTCCTCCTGTGTTTCTTTATAGAAATAAAGTTCATCGTGAATGTAGACTTTTCTCAGTTTCCTTTCAGTATTTTTGTTTCACTGACAGTGAATTTCCAACCCTGTGGTGATCTCACTTAAACTAATAAGTGAAGTTATTTTTAACCGACTGGATTCTGATGAAATAAGCTGCCTCCTCTTGGGTCTTCTGGCGTTGCTGCTCTTGGCAGCTTGTCTGTGGGGTCTGCAGCTTGGGGTCTGGAGGCTTTGATTTTCCTCTGACCCTCTGTTGCCCTGATAAGCCTCCACTGAGTATATGCTTCTGTTTCTCCTGATCTAAGACAGGTCTGGCCTTGCTTCCCTCTTCCTAGCCCACTTCACCTTCTTAGTACTGCATTCCTCCTCCCCTGCATACTTTATGATTGCCTCTATTGCCCTTGAAAACAGGAGTGAAATTATTCCCGTCCTTTATGTCATTAAGAAGACAGCTGGATGCTCCCCTGTCTTGGTGAGTGATCAGGAATTTTTGAAAGGAGCTAATTTCCGGGACTGCCTGGAGAAGGCCCGGTGTCTCAGGAATAACTTTGGGGAAATTCTCCAGCTGTAATACCAGATTGGAACCAGTTAATTGCATTGGTTGGTACAGCTGATAGAGAACACTTAGTTCAGGGTCTCCCAGGGAAGAGTGAAAGCCTCTGAGCTCATTACCATGGACCTGCTGTCAGTCATTTATGTGTTCATTTATTTGTCCAGGGTCAGGCAAAGTTCAATGCTGAGACTTGTGGGTGCTTCAGATAGATGATAGATAGATGATTAGATAGATAGATAGATAGATAGATAGATAGATAGATAGATAGACAGACAGACAGACAGACAGACAGATAGATAACTCCTCCCCTCTCTCAAGGAGTTAACAGTGTGTCGGGATAGGTAAGAGAGGAATATTTTTCCATGACACAAAGGAGAAAGGTTATTAGGGAGACTTCCTAAGCAGTGGCATTTGAGATGGATAAGTTGAGGGGATAATAGGTAGGGAAGAGAGGACAGGACATTGAGGACAGGAAGAACAGGGGTAGCAAGGGCTAGGAGTCTAAAGATCCCAATGGCTTTGGGAGACTAGCTGTGGGTGAGCCATTATACTGGAGCTCTGGGAGAGTGGGCTGGGTCAGCACATCCTTGGGGGCTTGAGTAGTTGTTGGCCAAGGCTGAGGTGGCTGCAGAGGGCAGCCCAAATAATTCCCACACAGTAAGCAGTGATGCCCTCTCTCCTGCCACCCACACACCCAGGCCTGGGTGGGCATCAGGTCTTGTTTTCTCAGACCTGAGGTCTTCTGCTCCAAAAATGTGGGCTAGACCAGTCCTGATGCACCAACAGCCAGTTTCCATGAATGCCAGGTGTCTGGGCAGCCAGAGAAATGTTGCCAATGGGTCTTTTGGCCCCAAAGGCAGATACCTCTGTGGTGTCTTTGTGGCCTGGGGCCGTGGGCACCAGCAACCCAGACAGACTTCTCCACTTCTGTGCTACTCAGAAGAACTGGGGCTGTACATCTGGACCTGTCGGTGTGGTCAGGGACTTGTGGTTTGGTTTTCTGGCGTGTGGTAAATGTGAGGAGTTCAAAGCCCTTCCTTGCAGACACATACATGTGTGCCCAGGGCTAGATGCGCCCGGGGACAGCTTTATTCTTAAGCCTCTGCTGATCCAGTGAGGGTCCACATGATCTGTGAGCATGGACTTGGAGATATCTGCCTACATGCTGTTCTACGGCAGCCTCTGGACCTGCAAGCACCACTTAGTAACAGTCTGTTATTTGCCTTTTTAGAAAGGGCCTTGATGCTGTTCTTTCCAAGACAGGCTTTCTCATTGTTTTCAATAACGATAAGCTAAGAATTTTCCAAATGTTTTAGTTCTGGTTCCTTTTTGCTTAACAATTCCATCTTTAAGTCATTTATTTCTTCTCAAATTTTACTGTAAGCAACAGTAAAGGAGCCAGGCCAGTCCTTCAAAACTTTGCTTAGAGATTTCCTCAACCAAATATTCAATTTCGTGGCTTGCAAGTTCTACCTTCCGTAAAACCCTAGGACACAAACACAACTCAGCCAAGTTCTTTGCCATTTTATAACAAGTATTCCTTTTCTGCTGATATTCACCAACATGTTCCTCATTTCCATCTGAGACCTCAGCAAAATGGCCTTTATTGTCCATCTTCCTACCAGCATTCTGTCCAGAGTTATTTAGGTATTGTATAAGAAGATGAAGACTTTCTCTACAGCTCTCTTTTCCTTCTGGGCCCTCACCAGAATTGCCCTCAATGGTCCATTCATGGCAATGTAGTCTTCTTCTAGCATGCTTGACATTGACATGGCTACCCAGCCTGGTCTTATCTCCTAGACCCGTAACACTAAGGCTGGAGGACTGGAAAATCCACAAGAGATGTGATGCACTGCAGAGGAAGCACCTAAAACATTCTAGCACCTCAAAACTTTTCTAGCTTCTACCTGTTAATTCCAAAGCTGAATCCACATTTTTAGGTATTTGTTACAGCAAACCCCCCACTTCTTGTTACCAATTTCTGTTTAGGCTGCTATTTAAAAATAACATAAATGGGGTAGCTACAAATGACAGAAATATATGTCTCACGGTTCTGGAGGCTGGGAAGTCCAAGATAAGGTACTGGCAAGTTCAGTGTCTGTGAGAACCCACTTCCCAATTCACAGATAACTCTCTTCTTGTGGAGCCTTCACATGGTAGAAGGGGTGAGGCAGTTCTCTGAGGTCTCTTTCATAAGGGCACTAGTCCCATTCACGAAGTTTCTACCCTCATGGTCTGTCTTGTACTGCTATAACAGAATGCCTGAGACTAGCTGATTTATAATAAACAGAAACTTATTGGCTCAAAGTTCTGGAGGTTGATGAGTCCAATATCAAGGTGACAGCATCTAGCAAGAGCCTTCTTTACGTGGCAGAAGGTGAGAGGAACCGAACTCACCCTTTTATAATGGTACCAGTTCCACCTAGGAGGGTGGAGCCCTCCTGGCTTAACCACCTATTAAAGGTCCACCTCTTCATACTGTTACAATGGCTATTAAATTTCAACAATGAAGTTTGGAGGAGTCAAACATTCGAACCATAGCATGGCCTAATCGCCTCCCAAAAGTTCCACTTCCAAATAGCATCACACTGGGGATTAGGTTTCAACATATGAATTTTGGGAGGACACAGACATTCAGTCTATGGCAGAGTGACAGCTATGACATGAAAACTCTTCTAAGACATATTATGCAGATCTCAGAATATGTGTAGTATAATCCAATTTATTCTTTAAAAAACTTATTTTTATGTATATGTGTAAACGTGTGTGTGTGTGTGTGTGTGTGTGTGTGTGTGTGTATGTGAAATTTCCCCCCAAGAAAAAAAGACATCTGAAGGAGAAACACCCTAGAAAGGGAGTAGCAGTGAGACTGAAGGGAGATGTTTATAGTTCATGCTCTATATTTTGTATATTTTGATTTTTTTTAATAGTGCACATGCATTATTGCATTTCTTATGTAGCTTTAAAATATCTCCCTTCTATGTGTCTGTTCTCAGCCTGTCTTTTATCTTTTACGTGGGCGTTCTTGAGGCCAGGGTCTGTGCTTAGAACAGGGCCTTCTTCAATATTTTGGGTGTGCCATGTTCACACTCCTGTGTCTGCTGACTCCAGTGTCCCAGCAGTGGGTAAAATATGGGTGATTCTTCCTAACTCTCTTTCCCCCAAGTAAAAGGTTTCCTCTGCAGTGCACCACATCTCTTGTGGATTTTCCAGTCCTCTGGCCCTGTTGTGGGTCTAGGAGATGAGACCAGGCTGCATAGCCATGTCAGACAGCAGGCAGGAAAGAGCTTGGTGTGTTTGAGAAAACAGTGAGCCTAGATGGTTTCAGGTGAGAGCGAGCGGTCCAAGACCGGGCTGAACAGGTTGGGATAACAGCTGGATATGCAGGGGTGAGAATATTGGATTGAATTTTTAGGAGAAACAGGAAACCATTGTAGAACCGGTTCTCAGCTAGGATGCACGCTTTGAACATTTTCTGAAAATCGTTGTGGCTGCTAGTGGTGCAGTCCAGTAGATCAGGAACCCCCAAACTTGTCCTTTATGCAAATTCCTCCAAGCCCCATGTTTATGACAAGAAAGTGAATCAGAGCTAAACCAAGGTGTTCTCAAAGGAAACACCTGGAACACAATAGGTTAGAACCATGGGCTCTATACCCAGAATACCTGGGCTTGAATCTTGGCTCTACCATTTACTTGCCTTGGGAATAGTATTAGAACCCATGCCATAGAGTTGTCAAGAGGACAGAATAGGATAATACAAGTGAGCCACTTAGCCTAGTGCATAGCACAGAGTAACACGTCAATAAGTACGAGCTATGACTGTGATTAGTATCTAGCACCACATAAGTCTAACAACATAAAGTGATACTAATAGTACAGTTTATTCACCTTGATGTTATACTGTTTTCAATAAATCAACCCATAATTTCTTTCAAAATAATTCAGCGAAGTTTAATATGCATATATATATTTATAATGCATACAGCTAATATGCATACAACCAAGTAATTCCATGCCTGGGTATTGATCCAAGAGAAGTGTATGACCACACAAAAATGCGTACACAAATGTTCATAGCAATTTTATCAGAAAAGCCCATAACGGGAAGTGACTCAAATGTTCATCAACTGATGAATGGATCAAAATATGTGGTATATCTATAGCATGGATTAGTATTTGGAAATAAAAAGAATGAAATATTAATACGTGCAAAAACATGGATGAAGCTCTATAACATTAAGCTAAATGAAAAAAGTCAAACACGAAATATACATACTATATTATTCCATTTGAATGAAATTCTAGAAAAGGTAAAACTACCAGTGAGAGAAAGTAGCTTAATAGTTGCTTGGGGTAGTATGGAGTAGGGGAGGGTGTCTAGGGCCAAAGGCAAGTAGAATATGGTTTATGAGAATTGTTCTATACCTTGATTGTGGTGGTGGTGGTGGTTATACAATTGGATACATTTAGCAAAATTGACTAAGCTGTACAGTTAAAACTGATGAATTTTATTTATATAAATAATACCTTAAAACACACAAAAAACGAGAAAAAAATTATTGAGCAGCTTTACAGTTACATAACTCCAAAATTGTATTTTTTCAGTGTTCCCACAAATGTTATCTCATTTAATCAGCGAGGCAATACTGTAGGCAGGGTGTTATCATTCTCTCTATCCAGATGAGGAAACTGAAGAACAGAGAGATTTGGTGCTTTGTCTCAAGTGACACAGCTCCTGGGAGATGCAGATGAGACCTCTCACCCACGCACCTTCCTATTCCTGTCCCCACCCATCCCAATCCTGTGCAGCAAGTCTCAAGATCCAGCTAAACCTGATGCAAACATCTCCACCACTTTTTTTTGACCCTGAGGCTGCAGCTCTAACTGTGGGCTTTGCTTCAGATTCTCAACCTCAGGAGGAAAATAGTAATAGCTAACACCTGCTATAGTACCCAGTGTTCACTCATTTAATCCTCACAACAACACTGCAGGAATTTACTATTATCCAAATTTTACAGATGAGTAACTGAGGCACAACAAAGTTAAGTAATTTATCCAAAGTAAGCAGGGGAGCAAGGACTCAAACCCAGACTCTATAGGCTTTTTGTTTTCTGAGATGCTCCTTTCTTCTTACTCTTGAATATCTTACCTTCACAGGCACTGCTGTTTGGGCCGGGATGGACGATGCTCATATTAGGGTGCCCTGCCTTCCAATTTGCTCAGCATTGTTCTTTCTTGTGCTGGTAATTATTAACCTGGGTGCCACTCATTTTCAAAAGTGTCCTTATATGGGTGATAAACTATACGGTCAGCCTACCCTGTTGCTTAGAAGAAAACTTTCCCAGGGAGCCCTGCTTACCAAAAGTAGAGCGTGTGAGAATGGTAGCGTAGTTACATGTGGATCTGTGCTTTCCCCTGCTCTCTACAGAAGTTCTTTTTTGTTACAACGAAGATATCCTTACAGATCCAGAGACGCAGCCATTGTCTGTGTTAGGGCAAGGGGAACCTTTGTCTGTGTCAGGGAAAGGAGAACCTTCCAGCAAATCACCATTGCAAATTAAACTGATTCTTTGCTGCATTCATGGACCAGAGCTCAACCCCGAGAATCCGTCAGTAATCCTCTGTGTTCCCAATTCTACTGGCTTCTTCTCACCTTGAACCAAGCCTCCATCACTGACCATTATTGCTCTGTCAATAGTGGGCAAATACAGGTTCATATCTGGTTTTATCTTTTTATGAGCATTTTCTTTTTCCCCTTTTCATGGCCCCAGGTGGCATTCAATTCCAATTTAGCCATGGTGTGGTTGGCTTTATTTGGTTTAAGGACAATGGGTATTCAATTACCATCATTACTTGAAGATCTATTCAGGGCCATTCAAAAGACCATCAGTCTCCAACTATTTATATGGGAAATGGAGCTTGTTTTTATTCAGGACCTTATTAAGTTCCAGGCATGTGGTAGGCACTGGGAAAGGCATACGTTCATTTAATTCTAGTAACAACCCTATGAGATAAATGTCATTAGCTCCATTTTTACAGTTATAATAGATTTTTCTATTATAAATATGAATATGTGGTCATTTTAGTGGAAAGTATAAAGAAAATTAAGGTCTCTCATAATCAGTCTTCCCTAATATAAGTATTTTAGCATCAGTCTTTTGTGTTCCGGACATGGTTTATTTAGTTTACTAAATTGGGATTATATGAACAACATAAAAGATTGCATTCTGTTTATTTCTCATTTATATAGATATAGATTTATATCTCCCCATGACATTGAATATGCTTCAAAGGGTGACTCTTAATGGCTATAATAATCCATTATATGAATGTACTATAAATTAAACATTCCCTGTTATTAGACGTTTTGGTAATTCCATGGATTTCACTGTAATAAATACCACAATTGAACATCTTCATGCATGTATCTTTTTACTCATCTTCAATTACTTCAGGCTCTTTTTTTAGTTTCAATTTATCTAGAACTGTGAGCCAGCAATTACATTAAGACCTTGTCTATTGTGCACTGCCTCAGACCTTGTCAATTACCTGCACAACAGCCATTCCCTCCCCCATCCCCAAGCAATTTCTCCCCTCCCCAAGAGAGCTGGTTGTTAATATTTAATATTTATCAGCACATCACTGATCAATTGGGGACTAAGCAAGCAGAGAAGAATTATAGGACAAGTGAAAGGAGTTTGCATTTCAGAAAGGAGGGAATTATTTTAAGGACTCAGAACAGATAACACCACTTGCAGCTGTTTAGAAAATGATTATTTATTGGTTGGTTGGTTTGTTTGTTTGTTTTGAGACAGAGTCTCACTCTGTCCCCCAGGCTGGAGTGCAGTGGCACAGTCTTGGGTCACTGCAACCTCCGCCTCCTGGGTTCAAGCGATTCCCCTGCCTTAGCCTCCCGGGTAGCTAGGACTACAGGTGCGCACCACCAGGCCCAGCTAATTTTTAAATTTTTAGTAGAGATGGGGTTTTGCCATGTTGGCCAGACTGGTCTTGAATTTGTGACCTCAGGTGATCCACCCACCTCGGCCTCCCTAAGTGCTGGGATTACAGACGTGAGCCACCGCGCCCAGCTGAAAGTGACTATTTATTCTTGCCTCTGAGCTAAACAAAGAAAGTGATTATTTATTCATAATCCATATTTTCATCAAATATGAATTATTTAATTAGATTATTATATTATTTATTTTTTATCATATTAAATAAATTAAATTTATTTTATTTAATTATTTAATTATTAATATATAATTCATATTTCCGTATCCCTTTAGCTACCATTCCATCTCTGTCCTCCCTTTCATAGCCCTCAAAATCCTCTGCACTCACGGTCTCCATTATCTCACCTTCCATCATTCATTCTTCCATCCACTGCCTTCTGGTTTCCGCCTTATCACCTAAGTGGAACTACTGTCACCAAGGCTACTGGTAGTTTCTCTGTGGCTAAATATCATGGCCGTTTCTCAGCCTGCCCTTTGCTTATTGTTTCTGAAGTTTTAAATACTTGACCACACACTTCCTTGAAATATGTTCTGCCTTGTCTTGCTCCAGGTTTTCTTTGTGTATGTCTGGCTACAATAATGTCCTTTGTGAACTCTTCTTTCTCTGCTGACTTCCTCTGGGCTCTGACCTGGCCCTCATCTCCCCTTGTAACCAACCAACCAGTGGGTTCCTCTTGCCTGCTGCTCAGAAAAAGCCAATTTGTCAAGACAGAGGAAATGCAATAGAGAAAGAGTTTAATACCCATAGAGCCAGCTAAATGGGAGACCAGAGTTTTATTATTACTCAAATCAGCCTCCGAAAATTCAGAGGCTAGGATTTTTAAAAGATAATTTGACGGGTAGGGGGCAGGCAAGAGAATGAGAAGTGTGGGTTGATTGGGTCAGGGATGGAATCATAGGGAGTTGAAGCTGTCCTCTTGCTCTGTCAGTTCTTGGGTTGGTGCCACAAGATCAGATGAGCCAGTTTAGTGGTCTGGGTGGCACCAGCTGGTCCATCAGAATACAGAGTCTGAGAAATATCTCAAACACCAATCTTAGGTTTTACAATACTGATATTATTCATAGGAGCAATGGGGGAGGATAGGAACCTTGAGGTCTCTGACCACATGTCTCCTGGGCCATAATTTCTAATCTTGTGGCTACTTTGTTAGTTTTGCAAAGGCAGTCTGGTCCCCAGGCAAGTGGCAGGGGTGGGGGTGGGGTGTTGTTTCAGGGAGGGGCTGTTACCGTTTTTGTTTCAACGTTACACTATAAATCCTTCGCAGTTAGTTTGGCCTATACCCAGCAGTGAACAAGGGCAGTTTGTAGGTTAGAAGCAAGATGGAGTCGGTTAGATCAGATTTCTTTCACTGTCATAATTTTCCTATGGCAGATTTTTCTCATTGTCAAAATTTTTGCAAAGGTGGTTTCACCCTCATCTCCCCTCACTCGCTCAACACTTCAAAGGCTTCAGTTTCATCTAAATGCCCATTAATTTCAAATCATTTCTCAAGCCTAATCTCCTCCCCAGACCCCTGAATTCCATATATGCAGCTACTTATGGACATTGCTCGTGGCCCATCAAAATCCACAAGTCCCAAACTTATATCCCTCAGCTTCCTATGCCCTGATCCTCGTCTCACCCCTAACATGTTTCAGTTAAATGTTCTGTAAAAACTTCCCTTCTCAGTATCTCCCAGATCCACCTAGTTCCTGCCCTCTGCACCTCATTTGGCTCCTGTGCTGCTATCCTGGACAGCTCAAATGGCCTCCTCACTGGTCCTCCAGTCTCCAGGCATGTTTCCTCAGTGCATCCTCTACACTGCAAATAGTGTTTCTATACCGCCAAGGGGATCATGTTATTTTCTGTGTTAAACTCCTTAATGGTTCCTTGTTCTCCTCTGGACGAATTCCAGACTTTTTACCTTGCTTGTGAGGCCCGTCATGAACTCATGCCTGCCTCCCTGCAGCTTCATCACTTGCAACTCCCCCATTGCTTGCTTCAGTCTTATCAACTTATTGCCATTATTTCAATGATGTAAGAAGCTCAGATAGCAAAAAAGGTTGTTTGGCACTGAGACACAGACAGACAAGTACTTCAATGCAAAAGACTGGAAACACCAAAATAGACCCAATATACATAAGTATATGGTAAGAATAGTGAAACTTCAAGATATAGGGAAAAGGGTGGACAGATTATTTGATAGTACTAGGCTAATTGGTTATGAATATGGGAAAATAAGGCAATGGATTATTAGATATATTTTTTTTCTTTTTTTTCTTTTTGACAGAGTCTTGCTCTGTCACCCAGGTTGGAGTGCATTGGTGTAATTTTGGCCCATCACAACCTTCACCTTCTGGGTTCAAGTGATTCTCATGGCTCAGCCTCCCAAGTAGCTGGGACTACAGGCATGCACCGCCACATCTGGCTAATTTTTTATGTTTTTAGTAGAGACGGAGTTTCGCCATGTTGGTCAGGCTGATCTTGAACTCCTGACCTCAGGTGATCCACCTGCCTTGGCCTCCCAAAGTGCTGGGATTACAGGCATGAGTCACCGCACCTAGCCTGGGTTATTATATAGATATATGTAGATATCTTACTAGATTGAAAGGAAAAGATAAAGACCACAATAGAGAAGTATTTTGAAGCAATACGATTGGTCAATAAATATTCAACTCTCTTGCCAATCAAAGATATGTGCATTAGGCCGGGCAGGGTGGCTCACGCC
Source organism: Macaca mulatta (assembly GCF_049350105.2). NCBI lineage: Eukaryota > Metazoa > Chordata > Mammalia > Primates > Cercopithecidae > Macaca > Macaca mulatta. The sequence goes on from NC_133407.1 coordinate 15,328,356, forward strand.
TGTAATCCCAGCACTTTGGGAGGCCAAGGTGGGCAGATCATTTGAGGCCAGGAGTTCAAAACCAGCCTGAGCACCATGGTGAAATCCCCATCTCTACTAAAAACACACACACAAAAAAAAAGAAAAAAAAATAGCTGGGTGTGGTGGCGCATGCCTGTAGTCCTAGGTACTCAGGAGGCTGAGGCAGGAGAATTGCTTGAACCCGGGACATGGAGGTTGCAGTAAGCTGAGATAAGGCCACTGTACTCCAGTCCAGGCAATAGAGCAAGGCTCTGTCTCAAAAAAAAAAAAAAAAAAAAAAAATGCACATTAATATGAGAAATCACTTTGTCAGCCTGTAAAATTGTCAGAGTTTACAAAGAATGATAGCACTCAGTGTTCTGAAAGGAAATGGTCAAATTTATATGCCACTTGTAGGTATATAAATTCTTTTGGTTTTTTAGAGACAGGATCTTACTCTGTCACCAAGGATAGAATACAGTGGTTTGATCAAAGCTCACTACAGCTCCTGGACTCAACAGATCCTCCCACCTCAGCTGCCTCAGTAGCTAGGACTACAGGCACACACCACCGTGCCTGGCTATTTTTTATTTTTTAGTTGAGATGGGATCTCGCTATATTGCCCAAGCTGCTCTCAAAACTCCTGGCCTGAAGCAATCCTGCTGCCTGAGCCTCCCAAAGTGCTGGGATTACAGGAGTGAGCCACTGCACCCAGCCAGCCTGAGTGTAAATTCTTAAACACTCATATTCAGCTTGGCAGAACCTATCAGAAGCTTAAAAACTACATATTCCCTTTCATCCATCAATAGTACTTTGAGTATTTTATTCTAAGGATATTAGCATGGCTAGTACTGTAGGGGAAGGAAGCCTTTCCTACGCTGTGAGGGCTCAGTAACTGAGTCTATGAACATTGACAACAGACAGATCAATAGGAAGAAAAAAGGTGTACTGATTTATTATATGCACAGGGCATCACAGGAAAGAAAAGTGAATACCCAAAACCCAGTAAGATTTAGGAGCTTATGTACACTCTATGAAGAGGGTGGAGAGGGTACATAATAAGCTCTATGAAGAAGGTATATAAGCTCCTAAATCTTACTGGATTTTGGGTATTCACAGTGGAGTCTGATGGGCCAGGGGTGGGGGAATGTAGACAATTTAGGGGAGATTAAATGATTTTGGGGAGAGATGAATGAGCCCTCAGAAAAGTAGGTGTAACAAAGTCTGTCTAGGTCCTCTGCTGTGATAGGAGTAAATCTTCTCTGGTTAATGAAATTCCTGGGGAGGGGATTAATGACAGCTGTGTTCCTTTTGAAGGATCTGTCATTAGGCAGAAAAGGGAAGCCCAGGGAAAGCCTCTGCCTGTGTCTTCTATCCCCCATGTGCCCTCGGTTTGAAGTAATCAGCTTGCCAAACAGAGTTGCATATTTTTGGGTGGCATTTCCTGAACTCCCTCAGTATAAAGGTATGTTACAATGTTCATTATTTAGTAAGGAAGAAATGGAAACAGAGTTAGTGTCCCACCATAGGGGACCCATTATGGTAAATCCATACAAATGGAATAATATGTAGTCATTTACAATAAAGTTTTAAAATACAAATATTTGTTGATAAGGGGAAGATTTCACAATATAATGTTAAATTAACAAGCTACAAACCAAAATGGTTATATCGTATTACAGCATAATGCTGTGTGTATGTATTTGTGTGTATGTGTGTAAAACTGAAAGAGTAAAAACCATGTTAGAAGTATATCCCTGGAACAAAAATGATCTTCGCCAGCCTTAAGAAGGCAGAAAGGGCAGACTTGATAGCTTATCTCAAAAAAACTACTAACAAGTACTAATTGGCCATTGCTTATTTATTACAAAACAGAAACGTCTTACGAATTTTTTATGTGTACCATAATTTAATAAATCTCATATACCAGAATATGAGTGACTGACGAATATTTTTGTTGGGCAGTCCTGATTTAACTAAGACTGGCTGTGGTTAAATGAGTATGTTCAGTTTTTTGAATTTGAATAGTAATTCCAATCCAGTAAATGCTATCACTATTCCACTTTTAAAATATGATTGTACTTCACTAGTAATGGTCAACTTTTCACAAAGATGGTGAATGTCATCTTAAAATCTAATGGAGATTGGTTTTACATATAGATTTATATAACTGGTTATGTGAATATGTTTAAATATTGGGGAAATTCCTTCATTGTCTCAGAACCAAGCAAGACTCACTTGTGTTTTGTATTCATTTGCATCTTAAAGGCAAGGGCTGAAGATAAAGTAGCAATGTATACTTTATATTTTTGGTCTTAACTATGCCAATCTAATTAGAATTCCCTGTATCTAAAATGGTTCTTTTTACTTATCGAAAGGCATTTTAATGTGATTTATATGTAATATCAAATAAAGAACATTTAACACTTCTCAAAACAAAAACAGTGGTTGTCATTGATGAGGCTAAAGGAAAAATTTAATTTTTTTTCCCAAAGCTTTCTTCTCCCATTGAGATATTTTAAAGCAAATCCAGGGCATTATATCATTTCATTCTAGAATTTTTTTTTTTTTTTTTTTTTTTTTGAGAAGGAGTCTTGCTCTGTCACCCAGGCTGGAGGGCAGTAGCATGACTTCAGCTCACTGCAACCTCCGCCTCCCCGGTTCAAGTGATTCTCCTACCTCAGTCCCTGAGTAGCTGGGACTACAGGCATGTGCTGCCACATCTGCCTAATTTTTGTTTTTTTAGTAGAGACTGGGTTTCACCATATTGGTCAGGCTGGTCTTGAACTCCTGACCTCGTGATCCACCCACCTCGGCCTCCCAAAGTGCTGAGATTACAGGTGTGAGCCACAGCGCCCAGCCGGCTAGAAGATTTTTTAAACAAGTTTTTAGGAGGAGAAACTCAAGGAGTAGTATCATGTAGATTTCCATGTGTTAGTAATTGATTTAGAGTTATTGATTGATTGACACAGGGTTTATTTGCATATGAACTTGCCTACATCTTGCAAATACCATATTGCTTCCCTGGTAGAATCCCTACAAGTTGGAAATCACTATCTTAAGTTATGAAGTATCCCTTGGGAGAGGTTGTGAATAATTTTCAACCACTTAAACCTCATGCTGAATAAATTACAGATTTTTCTAAGGGGAGGTATTTTTTAAATTAACTTAGTTCATTAAGGCATAATTTACATCAGCAAAATGCACAGATCTAAAGCTCACAAGTTTTGACAAATGTATACACCTGTGTAATCAACACCCAGTCATGATATAGAACATTTCCTTCACCCCAGAAAGTTCCCTGGAGCCCTTTTCCAATAATCTTCTGCCCCTCCCTACTCCAGCAGAGCCAGAGGCCCATCTCTATTCTGATTCTTATCACCATATATAGGTTTTGCCTGTTTTTGAGGATAGGTTTTTGATCTAGAGCAGCCGTTCTCCAAGGGTCGTCCTTGTACCAGCAGTCTCAACATTACCTAGGAACTTTCAAGAAATACAAATTTTGGGGCCTCAGCTGCAGTCGGAAACTCAAAACGAAGTCCAGATGTATTTTTACAAACCTGCCAGGTGATTCTGACGCATGTTCATCTTTGAGAACCTCTGATGTAGAGGAATGTAAGAACTAACTATTCTTGGGTAGGACAATGCTGGTTGTGTGTTGTGGAGTGGGTGGGAGGGAGCTAGCAGGGGGCCCTAAAGACACATAGCTTAGGTAACACCAAAAGGAAGGAGGAAAGATCAAGCATTTGTTTCAGAATTTTTACATTTTTGGCTTGCAAAGTAATAATTGAGTTTTGCAGGCTCTTCTTTAAAATTTCAAAGGTCAAGATGAAAGTCAACAATTTCTCAGAATAAAAGCATCAACTTTCATATGAGTTCTAAACTCTGTGGAAACACTGGTTATCAGAAGCTCTGATTGGCAGGCAAATGTGCCCTTTTAAATTGAAAAATGAGTGAAATAAATGTGCTTATGAATAAACATTTGTTTGATAGATGAAATCTGGTATAAAATCTTCTTTTCCTGGAAGGAAAAATAATAGATATATCTCTTGATGTTGAAATGGTTGAAACCCAGGTCTTAAATCTGTGTTCACAAACCACAATTTCTATCTACAGAATAATCGAGAAACAACATTAAGACTTAGTACACTTACGAAATGTAAGTTTCCCTAGAGAGGAGAAGAGGATCCAGGTATATAGCCGGCTGTTTTCCATAGCTCCCTTGTGAGGTTCAAAATGGGAAGATTAGTGAAAAGAACTAATTCAAGTTGCACTTGGATATGAGTGGTGTTTCTGGCATGCGCTTGGTTGTGTTAACGCATAGCACTGTTGTGCTGGAGCTTCCGAATCACACCAGCTCAGAAGTGTGTTTCCTGTCTTGAATGTTTGCAGGAAATCCAGAAACATATGGTATATGTACCTAGACTCTCAGCAGCATTATTGCGGTTTTCCTGAGCCACATTCTAGCCTGTATCGTTTTGAACATTAATTCTGAAGGAGAAGATCTCATGAGTCTGGTGGGATCTGAGTTTAGCCTGAAGTCCCTCCTTCTCTACTTCCAAAACAGTTTCCCTGTGTTCCTTAGGTAGATTTATGTGAGACTGAAAGTATTAATCAGTCCTTTCATAGTGTTTGCTGAAAAGCCTTCCAGTAGATCCTGGTAAGAAAACAGTGGGGCATCCAGCGTGAGTCATGGGCAGCTGAGGAAGGTGGAAAGTCCAAGCCTTTTGCCTTTGAGATACTAGCTGGAAGGTGGTCCAGCCTGACATAACTGAGGTGGATGACTTTGGTTCATTCTTCACCTACATGATTTTCCTCTACTCACCCTGTGGAGGGTACATCTGAATTTGTGGCAAGGGTTTCAGATGACTGCCTGTCCTGACTGGCCATATAGGTGAAATAAGCACTTGATCTCCTAGGCTCCTTGACTCAGAGAGCCAAGGTAGTTTTGGTCAAAATATGTCACTCTGTGCTGTCTTCCTGAAGTACAGCCACACACTTCATTCAAAATCTCTCTCATTTGAAAGGATATGTATAGCAATAAGTGTCTTTAAGAAAGTGCTGACGGGGTGCGGTGGGTCACACCTGTAATCCCAGGACTTTGGGAGGCCGACGCGGACAGATCATGAGGTCAAGAGATCAAGACCATCCTGGCCAACATGGTGAAACCCCGTCTCTACTAAAAATACAAAAATTAGCTGGGCATGGTGGCAGGAGAATCACTTGAACCCAGAAGGCGGAGGTTACAGTGAGCAAAGATCATGCCACTGCACTCCATCCAGCCTGGCGACAGAATGAGACTCCGTCTCAAAAAAAAAAAAAAAAAGAAAGTGCTACCAAACTACAAGCTGTGAGGCCAGTCAGGGTGGCTTAAAGCACAAGTCGTATTTTTTTATTTTCATCATTTCTCAGTCTATCTTCTTTTAAGCAATATGCTTCTTAGGTAACTTGACTGCATATGGACTAAAGGAAAACAATCTGTAAAATTAGAAGAGGAAATTTGAATTTGAATTTTTTTTAATTGTGACATTACTTTGATGCAGAGTTCTTCTTCTAGAGGTTTATTCTAAAGAAATAAGATAGGTACAAAAATGTGCATGTGAGACTGTTCATTGAAGCATTGTTTATAATCGTGAAAAATTGGAATCAACGTAAATATCTAATGATTAAATAATGTGTGCTACCAAAGATTGAAGTAGATTATAGTATTAATGTGGAAAGAAGTGTAGTATTAAAAAAAAAAAAAAAAAAAAAAAAGACTTCTGGTTTCTGGCCCAGCATGTCAAGAGCTTAGAAGTTACTGCTCCATCATAATAAGTAAAAAACTAAACAACTGACACATCCATAGCTCTTCTTAGATCCATCAGCAAAGTGAGGTCACAGGGCAAACTGCTGTCCCTAGAATTGCAGACACAGGTGAAAACAGATAATCACAAGTTACCTAAGCAGAACAATCGGAAGAAACCAATGCCAGGGTAGGAAAACTTAAACTGTTTAATTGATGAATTGCTGGAAGCTCAGGGTGGACAAGTTTGTGAGTTAAAAACTCCAGGGGGACCCAGTCATCAAGGGGCCCCCATGCTTTTGAAAGTTTTACCTCCAGGAGCTCTATGAGGTCCTTACTGAAAATATCAGAGAAAAATCTCGTGCTTTCAATGAAGAGAGAGGAAAAATAACCATTTTAAAATACCCCAGAATATTCTGTTCTTAACAAGGCCTGTGGTCAGGAACGAAATATTTTTTCAGAGCCTAACCTACTGCGGGGAGGGAAATTCCCAACTCCAGCTCCCTGTAGCCATCCTCTCTCACCTAGATGGGAGGGGAAAAAATGAGAAGCACTGATGAAGTTCACAGTCCTGGGGCACAGGCTCACAAAAGACCAAGACCTAGTCACAGGACTCTAGAACACTTCCTCTCCCCTCCACACCTTCCCACCACATTCCCAGAGACCTGTTTACCACAGTTGCTTTTGCTCAGAACATCATGTCCACTTTTCAACAAAAATTACAAGGCATTCTAAAAGACAAAAGATACAGTTTGAAGAGACTGAAAACAAGCATCAGAACTAGACTCAGATATGGCAGGGACGTTGAATTTATCAGACCAGGAATTTAAAAATGCTACGGTGACTATGCTCAGGGCATTAATGGGAGAATTGGATGACATACAAGAACAGATGGGTAATAGAAACAGAGAGGTGGCAATTCTAAGAAAGAATCAAAAAGAAATATGAGAAATCAAGAGCACTATAACAGAAATGAAGACTTCCTTTGATGGGCTCATCAGTAGACTGGACACAGCTGAGGAGATAATCTCTGGTTGAAGATATGGCAATAGAAACTTCCAAAAACTGAAAAACAAAGAGAAATAAAAGACAAAAAAAGAGAATAGAATATTCAAGAACTATGGGATACTAAAAAATTATAACATACACATAATGGAAGTATCAGAAGGAGAAAGAAGGAAGGAACAGAAGCAATATTTGAAACCATAATGACTAAGAACTTCCTCAAATTAACATCAGACAACCAACCACATATCCGGGGAACTCAGAGAACACCAAGTAGGATAAATACCCAAAAAACTATACCTTGGCATATCATTAAAAAACACAAAACAATTAAAGATAAATTTAAAATCTTGAAAGAATCTAGAGGGAAAAAAACTACCTTATCTACAGAGGAGCGAAAGTAAGAATTATTTGCAATTTCATCTCTGAAACCATGCAAGAAAGAAGAGAGTGTAAGGCCAGGCGTGGTGGCTCAAGCCTTTAATCCTAGCACTTTGGGAGGCTGAGGTGGGCAGATCACCTGGGGCAAGAGTTCGAGACCAGCCTGGCCAACATGGTGAAACGCCATCTCTACTAAAAATACAAAAAAATTACCTGGGTGTGGTGACGCATGCCTGTAGTCCCAGCTACTCAGGAGACTGATGCAGGAGAATTGCTTGAACCCGGGAGGTGGAGGTTGCAATGAGCTGAGATCACGCCCCTGCACTCCAGCCTAGGAGACAGAGCGAGACTCCATCTCCAAAAAAAAAAAAAAAAAAAAAAAAGGGTAGTAAAATATTTAAAGTGTTAAGAGGAAGAAAACTCCACCAACCTAAAATTGTATGCCCTAAGAAATCGTCCTTCAAAAGTGAAAGAGAAATAAAGACTTTCTCAAACAAAAAATGAGAGAATTTGTTGCCAGTAGACCTGTCTTGCAAGAAATGTTAAAAGAAGTTCTTTAGGAAGCAGGGAAATTATATAGGTCAGAAACTCAGACCTATGTAAATAAAGGAAGAACATCAGAGAATAAATAAGTGAAGGTAAAGTAAAAACTTATTTTTTTATATTCTTAATGATCAGAGAGATAATAGCAGCAATTCAGTAGTGAACTGAATGACATCAATGATACGGGGACAGGTGGGAGGAATTAGGCATATTTTGTTATTATAAGGTACTTGCAGTACCTGTGAAGTGTAGTATAGTGTTATTTGAAAGTGAAGTTGGACTTGCAAATGTATATTGCAACCACCAGGGCAACAACTAAAAAAGATAAAAAATAAAAAGTAAAGGTATAATTGATATACTAAGAAAGGAAAGAAAATGGAATTATATAAAATGCTCAATTAAAACCATAAAAGACTTAAAAAACGGAAGACAAAAATAGAAACAGAAAATAGGGTAACAGATAGAAAACAATAACAATTATAGTGGTTATCCAATTATATCAATGATGACTTTAAACATCAATGGTCTAGATACACTAATTAAAAGACAGGTATTATAACAGTGCATTAAAAAACAAGACCCAACTATATGTTGTCTATAAGAAACCCACTATAAGTATAAAGACACATATAGATAAAAAGTAAAGGGGGTTGGGCACGGTGGCTCACGCCTGTAATCCCAGCACTTTGGGAGGCCAAGGCAGGTGGATCACGAGGTCAGGAGATCGAGACCATTCTGGCTAACACGGTGAAATCCCATCTCTACTAAAAAAAAAAGTACAAAAAATTAGCCAAGCATGGTGGCGGGCACCTGTAGTCCCAGCTACTCAGGAGGCTGAGGCAGGAGAATGGTGTGAACCCAGGAGGCGGAGCTTGCAGTGAGCCAAGATCATGCCACTGCACTCCAGCCTGGGCAACAGAGCGAGACTCCTTCTCAAAAAAAAAAAAAAAAAAAAAGGAAAGGGATGGAGAAAGATATACCATGCTAACACTAATCAAAGTAAAGTGGGAGTAGCTATACTAGTTTTAGACAGAGCAGACTTTAGATCAAGAAAAGTTATCAGGGATAAAGAGAAGAATTACGTAATGGTAAAAAGGGCAATATTCTAAGAAGACATAACCATCTTTAATGTATATGTGCCTAACAACAGGATACCAAAATACATGAGGAAAAACTGATAGAACTACAAGGAGAAATAGATGAATCCACTGTTGTAGTTGGAGATTTAAACACACTTCTGTCAGAAATGGACAGATCTGGCAGGCAGATCAGCAATCACATAGTTGACCTTGACAGCCCCATTAGTTAAGTAGATATAATTGACATATTTAGACCACTTCATCCAACGACAGCTGATTACACATTCTTCTCAGGCTCATGTGGAACATTTGCTATGATCGACCACATCCTGGGCCATAAAACACAAATTAACAAATTTTAAAGAATAGGAATATGACATCTGCTCTCAGACCACGGTGGAATTAAGGTAGAAAACAATAACCGAACAATAGCTGGAAAATCCCAAAGTCCTTGGAGATTGAACAACACATTTTTAAATAATGCGTGGGTCAAAGAAGATATCTCAAGAGAATTTTAAAACATTTTTAACCACATGAGAATGAAAATACTTTTCAAAAGTTGTGAGAAGCAGTGCTTAGAGGCAAACTTATAGCAGTGAATACATATATTAGAAAAAAAGAAAAATCTAAAATCAGTAATCTTAGCCTCCACTTTAGAAAACTCAAAAAAGAAGAGCAAGTTATATCTAAATTAAACAAAAGAAAAAAATACAGTATTCATTGCCTAACAGAAGGGATACATTCTGAGAAATGCATTGTAGATGATTTTGTCATTGTGTGAACATCATAGAGTGCACTTACACAAACCTAGACAGTATAGCCTACTGTGCACCTAGGCAATGGTACAGCCTATTGTTCCTTGGCTATAAACCTGTAAGTGTGTTACTGTACCGAATACTGTAGGCAGTTGTAACACAATAGTAGGTATTTGTGTATCTAAACAGAAAATGTACAGTAAAAAATATAGTGTAAAAGGTAAAACAAACAAAAAAAATGGGCCAGGCACAGTAACTCATGCCTGTGATCCCAGCACTTTGGGAAGCCTAGAGGGAGGATCATTTGAGCCCAAGAGTTTGAGACCAGCCTGGGCAACATAAGGAGCTCCCGTCTTTCCAACGGGGGAAAATATATCTAGGCCGGGTGGCATATGCTCTTGGTCTCAGCTACACAGGAGGATTGCTTGAGAGTCCAAGAGTTCAGGGCTGCAGTAAGACACGATCATGTCACTGCATTCCAGCCTGGGCAACAGAGTGAGATTTTATCTCAAATCTCCCCACCCCCAAAACAAAAACCAAACAAATGCAAGAAAAAAAACAAAAGATGAAAATGATACATCTATATGGGGCACTTACCACGCATGGTGCTTGCAGCACTGGATGTTGCCATGGGTGAGTCAGTGAATGAATGGTCAGTGCATGTGAAGGCCTAGGACATTACTGTATACTACTGCAGACTTTATAAACGCTGTACACTTAGACTACACTAAATTTATGAAAATATTTTTTCATCAGTAATAAATTAGCTTTAGTTTACTGTAACTTTTTTACTTTATAATTTTTAATTTTTTAAAACTTGACTTTTTTGTAATAACAGAGCTTAAAACAAAAACACATTGTACAATTGTACAAACATATTTTCTTTATATACTTAGTCTATAAGATTTTTATTTTTTTAATTTATGATTATTATTATGATTATTATTTTTATTATTTACTGGGTGTGCTGGCTCATGCCTGCAACCCCAGCACTTTGGGAGGCCTGAGGCAGGAGGATCTCTTGAGGCCAGGAGTTAAAGAACAACCTGGGCAACATAGTAAGACCCCATGTCTACAAAAAGAAAAAATTTTTTTTGAGGCAAAGTCTTGCTCCATCACTGAGGCAACCTCAGCTCATTGCAACCTCTGCCTCCTGGGTTCAAGCTATTCTTAGCCTCCTGAGTAAGTGAGATTACAGGCATGCACCACCACGCCCGGATAATTTTTTTTGTATTTTTAGTATAAAAAGTTATTTTAGGGTTTCACCATGTTGGCCAGGCTGGTCTTTGACTCCTGACCTTAAGTGATCCATCCGCTTTGGCCTCCCAAAGTGTTGAGATTACAGGTGTGAGCCACTGCGCCTGGCCAAAAAGAATTTTTTTAATTAGTTGGGCACAGTTGCATGTGCCTATAGTCCCAGCTACTCAGGAAACTGGGGCAAGAGGATCACTTGAGCCCAGGAGTTCAAGGTTACAGTGAGCCGTGATCATGCCACTGCACTCCAACCTGAGTGACAGAGCAAGACCATGTCTCAAAAAAAATTTTTTTTAACTTTTTAAACTTTATTGTTAAAAACTAAGACACAAACATGCACATTAGCCTAGGCTTACACAGGGTTAGGATCACCATCATCACTGTTTGACACCTTCACATCTTGTCCCAGTAGAAAGTCTTCAGGGGCAGTAACACACATGGAGCTGTCATCTCCTATTATAACAATGCCTTCTCTGGAATATCTCTTGAAGGACCTGCCTGAGGCTGCTTTAGTTAACTTTTTAGAAATAAGTAGTAGTACACTCTAAAATAATGACTAAAGTATAGAATAGTAAATATGTAAACCAGTAACATAGTCATTTAGTATCATTATTATTTTGTACTGTACATAATTTTATGTGCTATCTTTTATACAGTTGGCAGTGCAATAGGTTTGTTTACACTGGCATCACCACAAACACATAAATAATACATTGCTCTATGGTTTTACAATGGCTACATCATTAGGTGTTAAAAATTTTTCGGCTCCATTATAATCTTACGAGACTACCCTCATATATTCAGTTCCTCCTTGACCAAAATGTCGTTATGTGGCGCATGACTGTAATAAAAATTAGAAATCAGTAAAATTACAAACATAAAATCAATAAAATCAATGGAACAAAAAGTTGGTTTTTTGAAAGCATAACCGTTTTGAAACTGATAAGCCTCTAGCCAGACTATAAGAGAAGATGCAAATTACTAATATTGAAAATGAAACCCCAAAGCAAGCTGTAAAACCTAGAAATATTATTCTAACTTTCTCCCACCTTTCTGTGTAGCACCTAGCCAGAAAGAAATAACTTGACCTACCTTTTGGTAATAGGTCATAAGACCTATTTTCCAGAGGAGTTCTGCCTGTATCTCGGAGAAAAGAATGCTACACAGAGAGGCCAACAAGAAGACCAACAAACAAACCTGGCTGGGTTTCCCCCTTCAGTATATTACCATTTGATCATACACTTTTTGTCCAATCACATTTCTACACAGCTGTCCATTCTTCATTGAATCTAAACATAAAAATCAGTTTTCCCTGGTTCTTTGGGTATTTATTTCTGAAGGCTCAGAGGTCACATAAAACTTTGATTAAACAATTAGTTATGCTTTTTAAAAAAAATTAGAGGGGACATCATTACAGATCCTATGGACATTAAGAGGAAAGTAAAGGAGTATTATGAACAACTCTATGCCCACAAATTTGATAACCTAGATTAAATCGTCCATTACAGAGAAGAAATGGACAATCTGAACAGGCCTATAGCTATTAAATAAATAAATTGAATCAATAACGAATCACCTTCCAAAGAAAGCACCAAGCCCAGAGGGTTCACTAGTGGATTCTGCCAAACATTTAAGGCAGAAATTATGCCAATTCTCTACAATCTTTTCCAGAAGTTAGCAGAAGAAATACTTTCTATACCGTTCTATGAGGCTAGTATTACCCTGACACCAAAACCAAAGACATTACAAAAAAAACCTACAGACTGGGCCAGGCATAGTGGCTCACACCTGTAATCCCAGCACTTTGGGAGGCTGAGGCAGGCAAGTCACGAGATCGAGACCGTCGTGGCTAACACGGTGAAACCCTGTCTCTACTAAAAATACAAAACCTAGCCAGGCGTGATGGCAGGCGCCAGTAGTCCCAGCTACTTGGGAGGCTGAGGCAGAGAAATGGCATGAACCCGGGAGCTGGAGCTTGGAGTGAGTTGAGATCGTGCCACTGCACTCCAGCCTAGGTGACAGAGGAGACTCTATCTCAAAAACAAACAAACAAACAAAAAAACAAACTACAGACCAATGTATCTCACGAACATAGATGCAAATATCTTCAACAAAATATTAGCAAATAAAATTCAACAATGTACACAAAGATGTGTACACCAAAACCAAGTGGTATTTATCCCAGGTGTGCAAGGCTAGTCTTCAAAATTAATATGGTCCATCACATCAAGAGGCTATGGAAGAAAAATCACATAATTATATTGATAGATGCAGAAAAAGCATTTGACAAAATCCAACACCCATTCATGATAAAAACTCCTAACAAATCAGGAATAGAGGGGAACTTCTTCAACTCAATAGAGAACATCTAAAAACAAAAACAAAAAAACTACAGCTAAAATCATGATTAAGGGTGAGAAATTTGAGGCTTTCTTGCTAAGATCAGAAACAAGGCAAGCTGTCTCTTTTCACCACTGCTTTTTGGCATTGTACTGGGAATCCCAGCTCATACAATAAAACAAGAAAAGAAAATATAGATTGCAAAGGAACAACTGAAACTGTATTTGTCTGCAGATAACATGATTGTCTATATAGAAAATCTGAAAGAATCAACAAAAAAAACCTGGAACTAATAAGGAGTTATAGTAACAAACCTGCACATTCTGCACATGTATTCCAGAACTTAAAGTATAATTTTTTTTAAAAGAAGCAATTATAGCAGGATTGCAGGATACAAGGTTAATGTACAAAAGTTAATCACTTTCTTGTGGACCAGCAATTAAATAGTGAAATTTTAAATTAAAAACACATTACCGGTTGGGTGCAGTGGCTCATGCCTATAATCCCAAGACTTTAGGAGGCCAAGGTGGGAGGATCACTTAAACCCAGGAAGTCAAGGCTGCACAGAGAGCCATGATCGCACCACTGCACTCTAGCCTGGGCAACAGAGTGAGACCCTATCTCAAAAAAACAAAAAAGTCAAAAACACCACGTTACCATTTATATTAGCACCCCAAGAAAAAATGAAATTCTTAGGTGTAAATCTAACAAATTATGTGCAAGATCTATATATCTAGATGAAGAAAACTGTAAAACGCTGATGAAATATATCAAAGAAGAACTAAATAAATGGAGAAATAGTCTATGTTCATGGATTGTGAAATGTCCGTTTTTCCCAACTTGATCTATAGATTGACACATCCCAATAAAAATCCCAGCAAGTTACTTTTACGGATATTAACCCATTTACGCCTCGTGTTCCATTGTTGGAATGCTAAGCTTGTGGCAGTTATTTATATCCTACTGCTCCAGGTCATTGCCAAGGTCTGATTTTTCACACAAAAAAAATTTGCAACCTCTGGCATAAATGGGTTAACAAACAAAGTCTGTAGTGTATGTGGAGAGGTAATAGACCCAGAATAACCAACTAAATATTGAAGAAGAAAAACAAAGTCAAAGGGCTGAACCTGTTGGACTTGAAGACGTCTATAAAGCTACAGCAATCAAGATAGTGTGTTATTGGTAAAAGAGCTGAGAAATATCAAGGGATCAGAGTAGAGAGCCCAGAAATAGACCCACATAAATACAATTGATTGATCTTTGACTAAGGAGAAAAGGCAATATAATGAAGCAAAGATAGTCTCTTTTACATAACTGCTGGAACAATTGGACATCCACATACAAAAACCATTACCTAGACACAGACCTTACACCCTTCACAAAAATTAACTCGAGAGGGACCATAGACCTAAATGTAAAACCCAAAACTGTAAGACTGCTAGAAGTTATCATAGGAGAAAACCTAAATGACCTTGGGTATGGCAATGGCTTCTTAGACTAAAGGCAAGATGCATGAAAGAAACAGTTGATAAGCTGGGATTCATTACAAGTTAAAACTTCTGGTCTGTAAAAGACAATAAGAGAATAAGATGGGTCACAGACTTGGGAAAATATTTGCAATCCAGAACACAAACCAACAAATGCTAGCAAGGATGTGGAGCAACAGGAACACTCATTCACTGCTGGCGGGAATGCAAAATGGTACAGCCATTTTGGAAGACAGTTTGACAGTTCTTACAAAACTAAACATACTCTTCCCATACAATCCAGCAGTCATGCTCTTTGGTATTTACCCAAATGAACCAGAAACTAACGTTCACACAAAAACCTGTAAATGGATGTGTATAGCAGCTTTATTCATAGTTGCCAAAACTCGGAAGCAACCAAGATGTACTTCAGTAGGTGAATAGATAAATAAACTGTGATAGTTCCAGATAATGGAATATATTCAGTGCTAAAAAGAAATGAGCTCTCAAGCCATAAGAAGACATGGGGGAGCTTTCATTGCATGTTACTAAGTTGTAGAAGCCAATCTGAAAAGGCTACATACTATGATGCCAACTATGTGAATTCTGGAAAAGGCAAACTATGGAGACAGCAAAAGGATCAACTGTTGCAATCTTTAGGGAGGAGGAAGGTATAAATAAGCAGAGCACAGAGGACTTTGGGGCAGTGAAACTATTCTGTATGGTACAATAATGGTGGACACGTGTCATTGTGCATTTGTCAAAGCCCATAGAATGTACAAGACCAAGGTTACCATAACCACTCAACGTTATGGACTTTGGGTGATAATGAGGTATCAGTGGAGTTTCATCAGTTGTCACAAATGGACCGCGCTGGTGCAGAATGCTAATAGTGGGAGAAGTTGTGTGCGTGGAAGGGTCGGGGGTATGGGGAGCTCTCTGTACTGTCTGCTCAGCTTTGATGTGAACCTAAAAAGTAGTTTATCAACTTTTTTAAAGCAGGGTACTCAGTAATGCATATGATATAAATCCCATTTATGTTTAACAAACAGAAATATGTATGTATTTATATATGTGTGTGTATATATATATTTGTATATACAGGGTATGTGAGTGTGTGCATGCGTGTATGTCACTTTTATATTTACCAAACTGATGACGTTGTTGCCGTTGGTGTTGAGGTTGTGAGCAGGGTGGTGGGGGGAAGGTACCCTCTGCTGTGCTCTGTAGTCTGTACCATTTAGCCTTTGTCAGAGTTCCTATTCACTTATCGAAATACGGCAAAAGGGAGCTTGCTGCTAGGTATGTATCTCCAGACACTCCTTTCAAGGAGACATCAGAAGGTAACATTGTTTGGCAGCTTAAAAATGCAAAGTTGTAGCACTTTCTGTCGCATTTATTCATGCAACAATTATTTTTGAGTGCCTCTTCTATTCCAGGCATTCTGCCAGGCCTTGGAGTTGCCAGGGTGACCAAGAAACAGCCCCTGTGATCACAGTTGAGGGTGCGGTGGGCGGCAGGGGAGAGCTGTGTTTTAAGTCTGTTTTCTCACAGGCTGAAAAAGTTCCGCACAGTTTGGAAAAGCTGACTGTGATTCCTTCTCCTCAGAGAAGCCGTGTGGAGACCCGCCTTCGTTCCCACACACCATCCTGCAGGGCCGCACCGGCTTGGAGATGGGGGATGAACTGCTGTACGTGTGCGCCCCAGGCCACATCACGGGCCACCGGGAGACCGCCTTCACCTTGCTATGTAACAGCTGTGGGGAGTGGTACGGCCTGGTGCAGGCCTGCGGGAAAGGTAAGCAGCCCAGGGATGGGCCACCTTCACGTACCCACACAGTGCTGGCAGAGGGCTCCGCGGCTGCTGGCTGCATGCCGTGGGCTCTTCTCCACCAAGGTGCCTTTGAAAAGAGGCTTTCAGACCTTTCTGCTGAGCTCTGGACCTAGCAACATCTCCACTTGGGGATTCCTGTAGCATTTCAAATGTGCAACTGAGCTCTTCATCTTCCGTGCTGGGAGTAAAGGGTTAACAAGTTAAAATCCCCGCTTCTTCTCTAAGTACACAGTTGACCTTGAGGTAACTTTCTAGTTTATTTCCCTGGAAATCTGCTCAAGATGGAACATCAGCTGTGGTACAAAGCAGCATTTTTCTGGGGAAAATGACCCCTGGTTGGTAAACTGGGCTGGGAAGACTATAATGCGCACATGTTAGGAAGCCCAGCTCTGTGCTGCTCTGAGGGTGGTGATTCTTGTATCTGAGCATGGCCTGTGTGGGGACCCTGAGAACTATTCTGTGGGTTGTTGCAAGACATTTAAACTCTTATGGGGCATGGGACTTCCAAGCATCATCGATCCACACCACACATATGAGTTCTGATCCACCTGAGCAATCTTGGGAGGAAGGCTGGGGTGGTGAGGGGTGGAGCAAGGAGAGGAACTCCAGGACAGCTGTATGGAACTGATACAAGGGCTCTTCCCACGGATGAAACTTGCTTGCTGTTTCCTGGCGGCCTTGCTCTGCTCCCTGGCCTGGAGCCTTCTGAATGCCAGGTGTGACCTGTGGAGTCTGAATAGTTAATTGAAACTAAAAAGAGTCCTAGTGGACAGAGTCCCCCAAACCGGATCTGATTTCCGCAGATGTCCCCATTCCATCAACATCACATTTCTAGGAGTCCTAGTTTACTGCAGCCTCCTTAACCCCTGCTGCCCAGCCCCTGGGGAATTTTTCCAGCAGCAGAAATCACTGTGTCCAGCCACACCCAGTCCTGGCCTCCCCACCCCCACAGGGACACAGCAGCCAGCAGGCGGCTGGGACAGCCCCGTGGCTGACCTGGCTTGTGACTCCTATACCTTGGACCTCATGCCAAACCCTGAATTGTTCCCTGATCTCACAGTGCTCCTCTCACTCCAAGACTTTTTCAAGAACCCCCGCCCTGGCCTCCCATGACATCCAGGTAACAAGCGGAGGCTGGTCCTGCGGAGGGAAATAACTCCACACCATGATGTTACCGAACTGATAGGACAGTTTGTCCCTGGAATGTCCTGCAGATCCCATGAGGGAACTCAGATGAGACCTAGGGCACTGTCACGACTGTGAGAGTCATTCACGTTGTTGCCTGAAGCTGTGGTTTCACTGCTACTATAGTCTTCACTGGTATTTACTATCCGCAATGTGAATACGCCACTATTTATTTATTCAGTCAGCTGTTGGTGGACATTTTGCGGCTGTCACAAACTATGCTGCTATAATTGTCCTCAGCCTCCTTTGGTTCCCATGTGAACACATTTCAGTTGGTTCCTAGCAGTAGAATTGATGCCCATGGAGTATGTGTGTGTTCAGCTGCAGCTGATGCTGCCAAAGTGTTCTCTAAAGTATTTGACCAGTCTGCTTTCCCATCAGCTGTGTCTGAGAGTCCTTGTCGTTCAGCACCTCATCAGCTTTAGGACTGCCAGTCTGGTGATGGCTCTGTGGTGACTTGTAGTTGTAATATTCATTTCTCTAATAATAGTGAGGTCAAGCACTTATCACATGTTAATAGGGCATTAGAATTTCTTTGTGTAAAATGTCCAGATACTTTTCCCATTTTTCTAATTGATTTGAGTTTGATGATTTAAATATTATAGAATTTTTTACATGAAATATTCATAATTAATGTGTTGCAAGCATTTCCTCTCATTCTGTGGCTTATCTTTTCACACTTGCACTGTCTTTTAATGAGTTGGTTTTGTTGTTTTCTATTTCACTACTTTTCAAAGTCTTTGTGGACTCTTTTTTTTTTTTTTTTTGAGATGGAGTCTCGCTCTGTCGCCCAGGCTGGAGTGCAGTGGCACAATCTCAGCTCACTGCAAGCTCCGCCTCCCAGGTTCACGCCATTCTGCCTCAGCCTCCCGAGTAGCTGGGACTACAGGCGCCCACCACCATGACCAGCTAATTTTTTGGATTTTTAGTAGAGACGGGGTTTCACCATGTTAGCCAGGATGGTCTCGATCTCCTGACCTTGTGATCTGCCTGCCTCGGCCTCCCAAAGTGCTGGGATTACAGGTGTGAGCCACGACGCCCGGCCTCTTTGTGGACTCTTACCCATTTTTTCTAGTCATTAGCTGATTAATACTTTAGTAAAATGCAATAAAAATGAATTAATGTAAAATAAAATAGATTCCAAATATAAATGCAATTTTTGTTGAATTAAATAGACATACCATTCCCCTGTCAAATTGTTGCAGAAGTGTTTAAAAACTTTCTGGGTGTTTCTGCTTGCCTTGTTGCATACCTAATAACAAGTTACAGACTGGGACAAGTACTGAAAGCACAATTCGAGCAATCTTCTAGAACTTTCCTTATCTTTCTTCTGTTGCTGTTGCTGTTGCTTTGTGCCAGGCGGGAGCTACTTGCCAATTCTGATCATTCACCTGCCCAAGAAAATCAAGCATAAGCACCAAGCTTTGCCTTGAAGCAGGCCCATACCCACCCTGAGTTGTTAATGTTCCGATGAGGTGCTGAAGTTGCACCATCTCATGAGCCACGCCCACAGCCAAATGGGTTGTTTGCTAGCTCTAGTCGAATGAGCACTAAATGTGGGTTTTGTGGGTCTAAAATGATTATTCCTACTGCAATGCAGTTGTTAAAGCTTTAAGCTGCTGGGCAGGAATTCTGGTTTATACGCTTGGGCTGGATATACAGATTGTTACAGTGTCTGTGGATTTAACATTTAAGCTATCTGTGTCATTGTAAGAAGAGTGTGTGTGTGTGTGTGTGTGTATGTGTGTGTGTGTGTGTATTTCAAGAATACCTTCACCAGATGAATTGCTTCAGATTGGAGAAAAGTCGATTTGGGGGAGTGGGTCAAACAAGGATTTTGGAATTGGACCCATCTGGGTTTGGATAATCACTCTTTGTTGTACTGGCTGATTGGACATTGATCCATTCATTCATTCCACATCCCAGCATTTGGCAGGATCCTAGGTGCTGTCTATACAAGTTGAGTAAATACTGTCTCAACCCTAAAGGAAACGCTAGTAAACTAGGTTCCTCAAAGACACAGAAAAGCAGTAGATGATGAGATAGAGATTGGAAAGTGAGGTGTCACAGAAGGTGACATTTTAGAGGAAGTGTGTTTCCAGATAGAGGAAGTGCTCAGTAAATCCAGAGGCTATAGAAAACAAGTAAATGAAAGCTCACATGTATGCATTGGCTTCACTGTGTGAAGGAGGTTCTGGCAGCCTTGTGTTTTCAGTGTATATGTCGGGGGTGGGGAATGTACCTTAGCCACACTGCAGTGCATACAGGAATGAGATGCAGGGAGGAACAAGGCCAAGGACAGACAACTCAGGTTCAAATTTCTGCTGCTCATGAAGAGGAATAGGGAAGACACAAAGGATAGAGCTGGAAGAAGATCAGAGGTCCAAAGAGGTTGTGGGGGTTTGTTTTGTTTGCTTGCTTGCTGTTGTTATTTTTAAGGTGATTTCTTTTAAGATACTTTTAAAAAAATTTTCCTACAACAAGTGATGTGAGCTTATTTAAACAATGACAGAAAGGATGAGAAGAGAAAACTATTTTCTTTACTTTCCTGAGCCTTAATTTGCCCATAATACCCTTTTTTTCCCTTTTTTTTTTTTTTTTTTTTTTTTTAAGACAGTCTCTCTCTATTGCCCAGGCTGGAGTGCAGTGGCACAATCTCGGCTCACTGCAACCTCTGCCTCCCGGGTTCAAGCAATTCTCTTGCCTCAGCCTCCCGAGTAGCTGGGATTACAGGCATGCGCCACCACGCCTGGCTAATTTTGTATTTTTAGTAGAGATGGGGTTTCACCATGTTGGCCAGGCTGGTCTTGAACTCCTGAGCTTAGGCAGTCCATCCGCCTCAGCCTCCCAAAGTGCTGGGATTACAGGTGTGAGCCACTGCCCATAGTACCCATGATTTAAAAATAGGTACTAGTTATCACAGAGCTACCTTAGAGGTGAGGTTCTTGTGAATACATCATTTAGAACAGGACCTACAATATAGTATGGGGGTCAGTAAATGTTCATTCTCTTTCACCTCTATGCTGATCATTGAGACCATTCAGACCCTTTCACCTAAGGTATCCGAAGGGATTTGTGCATGGCACCATGACACTGGCTGCTCGCTTCCTTGTGTATTAACTCTAGCCCCTGTTACCATGAATAACTAACAGCAGCCTGTGACTTCAACCGTCTGTTACTTGGGTGAGAAGTTAATCTCTGCCAGCAGGCTTCTCAGATCCTGGAGACCGGCAGCTGGTCTTTTTTTTTTTTTTTTTTTTTTTTTTTTTTTTTTTTGAGACGGAGTCTCGCTCCGTCGCCCAGGCTGGAGTGCAGTGGCGCAATCTTGGCTCACTGCAACCTCCGCCTCCTGGGTTCACGCCATTCTCCTGCCTCAGCCTCCCGAGTACTTGGGACTACAGGCGCCCGCCACCACGCCCGGCTAATTTTTTGTATTATTTAGTAGAGACAGGGTTTCACTGTGTTAGCCAGGATGGTCTCAATCTCCTGACCTCGTAATCTGCCTGCCTCAGCCTCCCAAAGTGCTGGGATTACAGGCGTGAGCCACCACGCCCGGCCTCAGCTGGTCTTTCCAGAAAGGCATGGCCAGTGTGACTTTCGGACTTGATAGAGACCCACGCAGCTGGTAGCTTCCTAGTGTGTGGCGTGCATACCTGGTGGGTAGCAAAAGGTGAGGGAGTGGATGGTGTAGGAGGGTCCCTCAGCCACACGCCGCCCAGGCTGTGTGTTCACAAGCAACATTCCAGGCTTAAGTGGTGGGGATGCAGTCTCTCACTTAAGCACAGGGACTTTCGTCTTGACCATTCACTGAAATGGATGAGGACTTATTTAACTGCCACTTTCTCCCCTCTGTGTGTTGGTACTTCCTAGCCCTGGTCCCTAGAGTTCAGGTCTGGTTCTGGCCGTTTAGTCTTCCATACTCCTGTCAAAATCCACACATGTTCTTCTTGGTTTCCATTCCCAGTCTGGCAGCAGGAAATGTCTGTCATGCCCTCTCTAATGTACTCATAATCTGAATAAAATTGGTTGTTGCCCTAATTACAGAAAAGTCCTGATGCGGCAGGGCGCGGTGGCTCACGCCTGTAATCCCAGCACTTTGGGAGGCCAAGGCCGGTGGATCACCTGAGGTTGGAAGTTTGAAACCAGCCTGATCAACATGGAGAAACCCCATCTCTACTAAAAATACAAAATTACCCAGGCGTGGTGGTGCATGCCTGTAATCCCAGCTACTTGGGAGGCTGAGGCAGGAAAATTGCTTGAACCCGGGAGGCAGAGGTTGCGGTGAGCTGAGATGGTGCCATTGCACTCCAGCCTAGGCAACAAGAGTAAAACTCCGTCTCAAAAAGAAAAGAAAAGAAAAGTCCTCATGCTTTGCTCCTTAAGCATGAATGCAGCAGATTGTCGTGCTAGGTGTGTTTTCCTTCGGGCCTCTTATTTCTTATTATGCCAAGTCCCGTATCTATCTTCAAGGCCATGTTTTCTCCTTGGACAATTGCATCCTAACAACAGTCTCTGACCTCCCAGCACTCCAAATTACCACCCCTGGCCACATGCTCCCAGTGTTGGCCTTCCTAAGAAGCCCTCATGGTCCCCTGGACATGCTGACCCTTTTCCCAGCCTGGCCTCGCCTTGCCTTCAACACCTCTGCTCTCTCCTAACTTCAGGACTCAGGGGTTCCATGGCCTCTGCTACTGGTTCCAGATGAGGCCATTTATCCTCTTTCTGTGACTGAGGTGGGAGAGAACAGCTGCTGGCAACAGTAGCCTAACACAGAGAACCCAGGAAGTGAGAGTCATAGACTTTCTCTATAATTTGCCCCTTATTACACCTTGAAAACATGCCACTGGGGCCGGACACGATGGCTCATGCCTGTAATCTCAGCGCTTTGGGAAGCTGAGGCGGGAGGATTACTTGAGGTCAGGAGTTCAAGACCACCCTGGCCAACATGGCAAAACCCCATCTCTACTAAAAATACAAAAATTAGCTGGGCGTGGTGGCGTGTGCCTGTAATCCCAGCTACTCAGGAGGCTAAGGCAGGGGTATTGCTTGAACCCGGGAGTCAGAGATTGCAGCAAGTCGAGATCACACCACTGCACTCCAGCCTGGGCGATAGAGCAAGACTCTGTCTCAAAAAAAAAAAAAAAAGAAAGAAAGAAGGAAGGAAAAGAAAAGATGCCGCAGGGCTATCTGCCGCCACGTGTAAAGACAGGCTCAGAAAGGCCTACCCCTACTCCCAGTTCCATTGGTTCTGTTTATTGCTTTCTGGGCTGCAGTATCAGGAAAGTGCTTGACCCTAAGCTGCACCTCCCTCCACCAGCCTCGCCACCTCTGAGTCCAGTAGCAAATGCACAACTTTTCTTTTTCCCTTCCCTGATCTGACACAGCCATGGAAACAAAACACATTCCCCAGTTAGGCATTGAGAACAAAGCTGTTATAAACCACTCACTCACTCCATGCTGTCTCTTTCCTGGGAGTTGTTTTTTGGGCCTGCTTTTTTAACAACTCTATTGGGTTTAATTTGCATACTGTAAACTGTACTCATTTAAAGTATGCATTTATCTGAACTGTCAGCCGGGCGCGGTGGCTCACGCCTGTAATCCCAGCAGTTTGGGAGGCTGAGGCGGGTGGATCACGAGGTCGGGAGATTGAGACCATCCTGGCTAACACAGTGAAACCCTGTCTCTACTAAAAATATAAAAAAATTATCCGGGCATAGTGGTGGGTGCCTGGAGTCCCAGCTACTCGGGAGGCTGAGGCAGGAGAATGGCGTGAACCCGGGAGGCAAAGCTTGCAGTGAGCTGAGATCGCGCCACTGCACTCCAGCCTGGGTGACAGAGCAAGACTCCATCTCAAAAAATAAATAAATAAATAAATTTATCTGAACTGTTGCAAGTGTATACACTCATGAAACCACCATTATAACTAAAATATAGAACACTTCCATCATTCCCCAGTTTCCTTGTGCCCCTTTCTACCATAGTTTTACACACTTCATCTCATTTAATCTTCACAAGTCTGGAAGTAGAAATGGCGAGTTCTGATTTACAGATGGGAACACCGAGATACAGGACAGTTCAGTGACTTGCCTGTGTCAGACACCAGAAAGAAGCAGAGCCAGGGTTTAAAACCAGGCACGTCTGACCGGGCGCAGTGGCTCATGCCTGTAAACTTTGGGAGGCTGAAGCAAGCTGATTACTTGAGGCCAGGAGTTTGAGACCAGCCTGGCCAACATGGCAAAACCCTGTCTCTACTAAAAATACAAAAATTAGCCAGGTGTGGTGGCACATGCTTGTAGTCCTAGCTTCTTGGGAAGCTGAGGCATGAAATTCACTTGAACTCAGGAGGCAGAGGTTGCAGTGAACCAAGATCACCCCACTGCACTCCAGCCTGGGCAACAGAGTGAGATTCTGTCTCAAAACCACAAAAATAAAAAATAAAACCAGGCATGTCCTATCCTGATATCTGCATCATGCAATGTGCTGCCTCCAGGGGCTCTGAGATGGGGAGGAGAGCGAGGCCTCGGGGCAGCACACCTGCCCACTTGCAAACTAGCTGTCCCCTCAGTCAGTTCCTTTGCTCTTTTCTGATTTCTGCAGGTATTATTTTGTTTTCTTAAATTAACTTCTCTTTCTGTTTTTCTCTGTCTTTTAGACTTAATTTCCTTCATAGAAGAATGCATGAGACTGAAACTGAATTTAGAATTTCCTTGTCAGGAACAAAAATTGCCATATTTGTTCAGAGGTTCATTGAACCAGTGGTTATTTCTGGCTTGTCTGGTTGTCTTTTTTTAAAATTACTATTTTTAAAGGCTGTGTAGCCAAGAACAGAGGGGGAAAAAAAAGAGGGTACGTGTGGGGCTTCCAGAAAGGCAGCAAAGTGAAAAAAGATGGAAAGTAGCAGCCCTGGGAGAACCCTGGATTTTGGGCTCTGGCCTGTCTCCTGCAGCCCCCAGCCACATCCCACTCTGATAAGAGACACAAGCAGCGCGCAAGCCAGCCTGCGCTTTTCAGTCCTGACGTGTGCTTTTCTTTGCTCTTCTGTTTTCCAAAAGTAGCTGTTAAATATAAATGCTCAGTGAATGACCTGGGTTTTGCCAGGAGAAGCCACAAAGCTTACATTTCCTAGACTTGTTTGTCTAAATCAGAAAGCCCCGTGTTGTGTTAGCACAGGTTTTCACAGAGAGGGTCGGGTGAGGGCAGGGCTAGAAGGATAGCTGAATGATCTGAGTCAGAGCGCAGACTCAGGAAAGCAGAGCGGAGGTGAGAGATACAGCACCTCCACCGGCACGGAGCTGGGCTTCTCCATCTTGTGGGCAGAATGTGCTTGTTGGTTGAACTCTGATGAATAACAAATGTTACTGTTCCCCATGGGGAGAAAAATAAGCTTTGGATACTTCTTCATAAGTAGGCTATTTGTAAACACTCATTCTTGTCTTCATTTGAGGTTTTGGGGAAACTGTGATATACTGACAACCTGTTTTTAAGTCAGGACCTTGACCTGCGAACCCGGGGAGACAGGAAGAACTTAGTTCAGGGCCCTGGGCTTCTGCCCAGGGTTGCTGTAGCCTGAGGGAGCTCTGGAGGCAGAACCTTAGACACACATACAGACACAATCACGTGCAAATCCATGCATGCACACATACCCACACATGCATGCGCACACACAAACACACAGCTCAGACTGTAAGTGTCCAGGTCAAGGCCACAGCCAGGGTGAGCTGACCTTTCCCAAATCCTCGCTCTAACATTAAACACTAGGCCAGTGTTTCCTGCACAAAAAAGGTGAGAGAGGAGAACATACTCATCTTCTGCCCATGTTCCAGGTACCTTTTAACTTTATGTTTTTTATATATACATATATATATATATATATATATATATATATATCTTTTTTTTTTTTTTTTTTTTGAGTTGGAGTCTCACTCTTGTTGCCCAGGCTGGAGTGTGGTGGCGTGATCTCGGCTCACTGCAACCTCTGCCTCCCGGGTTCAAGCTATTCTCCTGCCTAGCCTCCTGAGTACCTGGGATTACGGGCGCACACCACCACGCCCAGCTAATTGTTGTACTTTAGTAGAGACAGGGTTTCGCCATGTTGGCCAGGCTGGTCTCGCATTCCTGACCTCAGGTGATCCACCTGCCTTGGCCTCCCAAAGTGCCAGGATTACAGGCATGAGCCACCAGTATTTAAGCTCATGGGATGGGTAACACAGGAGGTGGAAGTTAGCGGACACTGATTATCCCCAATACTGGAACTCAAAAGTCATTTATCATTCTTTGCCTCTCTCACGAATCAAATGATGCCTTGGCTGATGGACTTCCAGAATGCATCAAGCTTTGTAAAAACTGGAATTCACATCCACTAATTCATTTCTTCACTAATTTATTTATTCAACAAACATTTGTGGAGTGCCTACTATATGCCATACACCACGCTGTGTGTGTGTGGGATACAAAGGCAGGGGGGACATGCCCTTGTTCTCAGGAAGTGCCTGGGCTAGTGGGGAGTTGGGCAGGCTGTGCAGCGAGGGCAGGGTGGTGCGATCCGCGCAGGGTGACAGCGGCGAACTCTGTTCTGGATGGATGCTGTTCCCCACGTTCTGGTGAGTAACACATTAGTCCCAAAATGAGACCTTTTAGGGTTCAAGTGTCAAGCACCATCAAGATCTAAATTGGTTTTACCCTGTCCGTATAAGGGCATGAAGTATTTCTAAGGTATCTTTACCCAATCCCCATATCATATATACCTTTCATTTTACTAGTGAAAACCCATTTCTAATGTTTATTATTGGTAGTTAATAGGTCACTAGTTTTTGTTTTTGTTTTTGTTTTTGTTTTTTGAGATGGAGTCTCACTCTGTCGCCCAGGCTGGAGTGCAGTGGCCAGATCTCAGCTCACTGCAAGCTCCGCCTCCCGGGTTCCCGCCATTCTCCTGCCTCAGCCTCCCGAGTAGCTGGGACCACAGGCGCCGCCACCTCGCCCGGCTAATTTTTTGTGTTTTTAGTAGAGACGGGGTTTCGCCGTGTTAGCCAGGATGGTCTCGATCTCCTGACCTTGTGATCCGCCCGTCTCAGCCTCCCAAAGTGCTGGGATTACAGGCTTGAGCCACCGCACCCGGCCTAGGTCACTAGTTTTACCAATAGAAAGCCATTTCAGATATTCAGGGTACTAATTAGCAAAGCAATGTTTTTGGTCAAGGTACAAATAAAGAAGTACTTGTATTAGCCACATATGGAGGATGAATTTTTCTAGTGGGAATGCTAACTGTCCATCCCAGAGTGAATTCTTAATTGGAATACCAGCAGCAGCTGGCTTACAGGGTGATATAAGTAACACATGCGTAATATTACACCGTGTGTTTTCTTTTTCTTTTTTTTTCTTCTTTTGGAGATGGGGGTCTCACTGTCTCACCCAGGCTGCAATGCAGTGGGTCTCACTATGTTGTCCAGGCTAGTCTTGAACTCCTGGATTCAAGTGATCCTCCTATCTCGGGCTCCCAAAGTGCCAGGATTGTAGGCATGAGCCACTGCACCTGGTCACACAGTATATTATTCTTGAGATAGCACCGACATCTTAAGATGAATGAATGCCTACTGTTAATATAAAATCGAATGACATCTTAACAAAGTACAATATTGTTGAATTACATTTTCTTTCCCTCAAAGATTATAGTCATTGTTCTTTTCTATCACTGAACATGATGAGGTTAAATTTTAGGCAAGCCTGATTTAATTTTGTTCTTGCATGGGATTTGCCTTTTCTTCCTGAATATCAGTTAAATTGTTTCTTCATCCTTGGCATTCAGCAGCCAAATACTGGGCCAGTTTTTCCTGGTACGTGGTGTCCACTTTTGATTGTCTATTCATATTTTTACTTAAGAGTAAGATAAATACAGAACATTTCAAAATTAAAGATTATAGAGTTCAGTGAATTATCATACCATAAACACACCCATGTAATCAGCACCCAGGTCAAGAAATAGACCTTCACCAGCCACCCAGAAACACTCCTGGTGCTCCCTTTCAGTCCCAGCGTCCCTTAGAGTAACCACTATCTGCACTACTTAAACTATAAATTACATTCACCCCCCTCGCTTGAATTTTATTTAAGTGGAAGCATACATTATGTACTCTTGTATACAGCTTCCTTTACCCAACGTTATATCTGTGAGACACATACATGTTGCTCTGTGAGCTGTTCATTCTTTTTCTTTGCTGTGGGGTATTCCATTTTACCGTTAGGATTATTTTTCATTGTTTCATGTTTGGAGCTATTATAAGGACATTCTTGCACAGGTCTTTTGGTGACCATGTTACACGTATTCCTCTAGAGTTTTGCGTTTTCTAGAATTTTGTCTATATAATAATTTACAGTTGAATTGCTGGATCATACAGGGGTATGTGTGTGTGTGTGTGCACACGCACATATGCGTGTTCAACTTTAGTAGATAATACTCAACAAGATAATGCCCAAATGGTTGTAACAATTTACCCTCTGAAGAGCAATGTATAAGAGTTCTAGGAGCCTTACCTCCCTACCAACAATTGGTATTGACAGTCTTGTAAATTTTTAGCCATTTTGACGGGTATGTTGTGATATCACTTAATTTGAGTTTCCCTGATTAATGATGTTAAGCACCTTATCATATGTTTTCTGGCTATTAGAATACCTTATTTGTGAAGTGCCTATTCAATTATCTTGCCCATTTTTCTACTGGGCTGTCTGTTTATTTTATATTTATTTGTAGGAGTCCTTTATATTATTCTGGATACCAGAACTTTCAAGGTTATTTATGTTGCAAATGTCTTCTGTTAGGTAAGTTGCCTTTTCATGTTCTTCATAGTATCTTTCATAAATAGAATTTTAATGTAGTATAACTTACTAATCCTTCCCTTTTTTTGAAAAAACTTGTGATAAAAACCACATAACATAAAATTTACCATCTTAACCATCTTCAAGTGTACAGATCAGTAGTGTTAAGTATATTCACATTGTTATGAAACAGATCTCCCTAACTTCTTCATCTTGTAAATCTGAAACTTTATACCCATTAAGCAAAAACTCTTCTTTTTCTCTTTTCCCTCAGCCCTTGGTAATCACCATTCTACTTTCTGTTTCTATAAATGTGACTACTATCGAAGCCTCATGTAAGTGGAATCACACTGTATTAGGTTCATTTTTGTGACTGGCTTTATATAAAGGAAACTATGTATCTATATTTATATCTTTTTTTTCTTTGAGACAGAGTCTTGCTCTGTCACCCAGGCTGGAGTGCTGTGGGAAGATCTTGGCTCACTGCAACCTCCACCTCCCGGGTTCAAGTGATTCTCCTTCCTCAGCCTCCTGAGTAGCTGGGATTACAGGCAGGTGCAACCATACCTGGGTAATTTTCTGTATTTTTTTAGTAGAGATAGGGTTTCACCATGTTGACCAGGGTGGTCTAGAACTCCTGACCTCAAGTGATCCACTCGCCTTGGCCTCCCAAAATGCTGGGATTATAGGCATGAGCCACCACACCTGGCCCAGCCTATATATATTTAAAAGAAACAAAAAGGTATATTTTTAAAATCAGGTTAAGGAAGTTTCCTCATATTCCTAATTTCTAAGGGTTTTATCTTGTTGACTTTTGTCAGGTGCTTTTCTGAAACTCCTTTTTTTCAAACGTTAAACCAATGATGAATTCCTGGGATAAATCTAACTAGGTATAAGTATTATTCTTTTAATATATTAACTTTTAACATATACTTAATATATTAAAGCTTACCCCAGCTTACTGACATTAACTTATTGCTGGATTCAGTTTGCCAACATTTTATATGGGACTTTTGCATCTATGTTCAGTGAGATTGGTCTGCAATAGTTCCTTTTTATCATATCCTTGCCAGGTTTTGGTACCAAGGTTACACTGTATGTATAAAATACATTGGGAAGTATTTCCTCTTTCTCTGTTGTCTGGAGGAGTTTGTATAAGATTGGAATTATGCTCCTAAACATTTGATGTATATATAAAAATTTTCTATTTCCTCTTGTGTCACTTTTGGTAAGTCGTATTTCTCTAGAAATTTTTCTATTTCATCAGAATGTTTAGTTTGCTGGACATAATTTTTTTTTTTTTTTTTTTTTTTTTGAGATGGAGTTTTGCTATCATTTCCCAGGCTGAAGTACAATGGCAGGATCTCAGCTCACCGCAACCTCTGCCTCCCAGTTTCAGATTACAGGCATGTGCCACCACGCCCTGCTAATTTTGTGTTTTTAGTAGAGATAGGGTTTAACCACGTTGGCCAGCCAACTTCCTGGATATAAATTTTTATCATGAGGTCCTGCTATTGTCTTTTCTAATACCTGAAACATCTGTGATGATGTCCCTTTTATTCCTAATGTTTTTCATTTGCATCTTCTTTAAATTCTTCTTAATTAGCCTTGCTAGGAGTTTATCAATGTTACTAGTCTTTTCAAATAATTAACTTTTGACTATGTTGATTTTCTCTATTGTGTGTTTTTGTATTTATTTCTGTTCTTTTAAAAATCTCCTTCTTCTATTTCTTTGTGTTTAACTTAATTTTATTTACCCAGCTTCCAGAAATCAATTTGATTTTTCAGCCTTTCTTTTTTTCTCACATAGATATTTAAAGATATAACTTCCACCGAGCTCAGCTTTTGCTGTTTCCCACATGTTTTGATATGTCATATTTCCATTATCATTCAGTTAGAATGTTTTCTGATTTCCACTGTAATTTCTCCCTTGACCCATGAGTTATTTAGATGTATTTTGTTTAATTTCCATACATAGGGGGGAATTTTAAAGTAATTTTTTGTCTAAATTAATCTCACTATGACCAGAAAATGTATGTATGATTCAGTCTTTTAAAGTTTGTTGATACTTCTTTTATGGTCAATTTTGTAAAAATTACTCTATGTGCACTTGAAAAGAACATTTATTCTATAGTTGTTGGATGTCATCTATGTATTTCAAAGAAGTCGTATTTATGAAGTGTGTTGTTCAAATCTGTATTCTTACCTTTTTTCTATTTGTTATAATTATTAATGATAGAGATGTTTAAAATATCTCATTATGATCATGGATTTATCAGTGTCTTCTTTTAGTTCATATCTGTTAGATTCCTATATTTTGAGGCTTTATTTTTAAGTACATACAATTTTATAATTTAATATCTTCCAGGTGAATTGAAACATTTATCTTTATGAAAGAACCTTCTTTATCTCTACTAGTATTTTTTGCCTTAAAGTCTTTTTTGCTGGTTAGCCTCTTCATGACTTTTTTTTAAGTCTTTGACTTTCAACTCATCTGTGTGCTTATATTTAAAGTGTGTCTCTTATAAGTACCGCGTACATGGGTTCTGTTTCTTTATCCAAGCTGACAACTTTTGTCTTTTAATAGTAGCATTAATCTATTTTACATTTAACCATCAGTAGATTTGGGTTTAAAATTACTGTTGTTTTTGTTTTCTCTCTTTCTTATTTGTCCTTTGTTCCTTTTTCTCTGCTTTCCTGCCTTCTTTTGAAGCAATTAAGCATTTTTTACTTACTGTATTTACCCCTTCTATTACCTTCTAATCGTCTTTTACTCTCCTTTTAGTGGTTACTCTAGAAATTATAACAGGCACCCTTGACATATACAAGTTTAATATTAATGAATAGTTACACCATTTCCTCGCTAATTTAAAGCCATCAAACACTTTGACTCCATTTACCTCCTCCCAGCTTCTATGCTATTGTCAAATGTTTTGAATGAATATTGTGTGTGTGTGTGTATATTGTTGTTTTATGCAGTCAACATTCACTTGGCTCTGCCTCCATATTTACTATTTCATTGTTCTTTCCTTCCTGCATCTCTGAGCTTCCATTTATGACATTTTCAGAGTAAGAAATTCCATATTGGCAGTTCTTTTCTTCTAACATTTTGAAGATTTTATCACATTGTCTTCTGGCTTTTATGGTTTCTTTTGAAAAGTCACCTCTCAATCTTATTGTTGCTTTATCAAACATTATATATTTGCTTTCACAGGTTGCTTTTACATTTTTCTGTCTTTGGTTTTTAGCAGTTTTAATTTGGTATGGCTATAGGCAATTTATGTGAATTTATTCTGCTTGAGGTTTGTAGTGATTCTTGAATATGTCTTCTGTCTTTTTTTTCTGTTTTATAAAATTCTCAGTCTGCTCTGTTCTTTGAAGTTTCTAACTGATTTTTTAGCTCTGTCATGATGCTACATTGGTCCTCAATTTGATGCCTAAAGTTTATAACCACCCTTTTCATAACATTCTGTTATTTTACACATTACCTTTGAGCTTTGTTTTGTTGCACTCACTTTCTTATTAAGTTTTGTATTGTGAAACAATCCTTTAATCCAGAAGAGGGAATGGTGGCTGTAAGGGGACAAGTCAACTGAAGTAGTATGTTGCCCAGGCTGGAGTGCAGGGGCACGTCATGGCCCACTGCAGCCTCAGTCTCCTGGGCTCAAGTGATCCTCCTGCCTCAGCCTGCCGAATAGCTAGGACTACAGGTGTGTGTCACCACACCCAGTTAATTTTTTTTTAAGAGAAGGAGTCTCGTTTTGTTGCCGAGGCTGTTCTCACTCCTGGCCTCAAATGATCCCCCTGCCTTGGATATTTACTCTTGTTTGTTTGTTTGTTTGTCTTTAAAATATCTGGGCTTGACTGGGCATAGTGGCTCATGCCTGTAATCTCAGCACTTTGGGAGGCTGAGGTGGGAGGATTGCTCAAGACCAGAAGTTCAAGACGAGCCTGGGCAACATAGTGAGATGCTGTCTCTACAAAACATAAAAAAATTTTATTTAAAACTCTGGGTTCTCCTTTTTCCTCAGAAATGTTTTAAATGTTTTATATCAAAGTTTCCTTCCCCTGAACAATGTGAAGTCTTGGCATTTTTTATTCTGTCAGGAAGAAGCAGCCCTCCTGGTTACTGGTTCTCTCCATCCACTTTGCTTCTCTCTAGGATTTGTTGACTCCCAGTACCATTTCTGAAGGATGAGGGTGGGTGAGGAGCTAAGGCAGGCCATGCTTTTCTACTCTTCTTTAGAACCCTCTGTTTCTCCTCTTGGTAACTAGTGTATGAAATTCATTGCAATATATTATTCCCTTTTCGTGAGGTTGCTATTGGTAAAATGTTTTTACTGATGTTTAGTATAGTTTCCTCATTTTTAGAAATTCACATTCAGTAAGCCTAGTTTTGTGTTTGTGTGTGTGTGTGTGTGTGTGTGTGTGTGTGTGTGTGTGTGTTTGGTGGTGTTTTCCCATTTTGGTAGGTACAGGGGAGGAAAAATATATGATACAGTTTCAACTGGAACACTTAGATATTTTCAAGCATGGCCTGTAATGCACCCTGTTCATAAGGCAATTTTGGCCTGTGTCCCCAGTACATTTTCAAGTGGTCTGGAACATAAGTGATGAGGTAGAAGAAGGAGGAAGAAGAGCAGATGGAGGGGCAGTCAGAAGCAAGAACAAAAAAGCAGGGGGCACTGGGGCGGATGGAAGTGAAATGTGGGGTGTGAGCAGAAGAGACAGGGAAGAAGCCGGAACAGAGGTTACAGCGAGACTTATCAGGGCCACAGATATTCTGAGGTGCTGGAAGATTTTGAGTATCCCTACAGTCACACTTCTTTTGGCTGTTGGTTATTTGGGTAGAATTCTGCCTTCCTATGGACCGTATCAGTCTTGGCATCTGCAGAGGTGACAAGATGGCGGTCTGTGAGGACAGTGAGGAAGCACTTAGACTCAGCACCCACATTGGCACCAACAGGCCGCTGGCTTTCCCATCAGCCGGGACTGCCTTTGGTAAAGCTCTGTGCAGATGTTGGTCCCTTTCATCATGCTGACTGAGTTCAGCACAAACAGCTTGTTTACTCCCGACAGTCAGTGAACTGAAAGTCAGTGAGTTGATGACCTGAAAGAAAATTAATGCACTGTCCAGATTCGTGCAAGCAAGAACGGGAAATGACAAAAATACCATGGAATAAAATAGAATCTGGGGTCCTTCACGGTTTGATGTCTTGGGGCTGCAGTGAGGCAACAAAAAATATTCCATAGTAAAATAACATGTGGAAAGAGGCCTGGCATTACAGCTGGTGCATGAAGTGTGACCTATGCTTTCAAGTGGGTGGAAGCTTCTTGAGGAAAAATGATCTTGGAGAGTTACTGCTTCCTACCTTATCCCCTCATGAAAGGGGGCTGGGTTCTGGCTGAGGACAGGGATATTCATCCTCAACAGCAGAACCTCTAGGAGACAACTGGCAAATGTGTATTGTTTCGCAAAGATAATTTCTTCTGCAGTACCGCAGAATATATTATTTTCTTTAATTAAAAACAAATTGGTTGGGGCAGATTTGGGGCGAAAATGACCGGTCAGACGTGTGGAATGCCAAGTTTCTATGCATTAGGAGCAAACTTTGATGGAGCAGGATCACCACTCTGCTTGAAACTGACTAGCAGTGGGGAGGGAGTTCTACTAGGCCACCGTTTTAAATGGATAAGAATATGGGCACCAAGGAGAGGCTGGGATGAGAAGAGATGCTCTCACCAGCTAGGCTGTGACAGCGATTTGCTCACCAGTATGTGAGGGTGTGTGTTGTGTGCATGTATGTGGTGCACACCCGTGTGTGTTTTTGTATTCAATTGGTCCTTCAACAATGGCGTCTTTTCAGAGGGTCTTTGGGGTGTTATGAGAGACTATGGGTACAAGTAATTCATTCCATGTAATTTAGAAGTGGGCCTATAGTCCTCTTGTGTTTTGGGAGACTGTGCTCCTGGAAATTGATCTCAGTGCGGAACAGTTTTAAGGTAGGGATGAAGAGAAGCTTGGGATCTGAGCTGTTGCAGATTTTCCCCATTTTCCTCCCGGAACCATTTACTTTTTCACTCAGTCAAGAATACCTATAAGAATACCTATAGTAGATAAGCACTGTTGTACTTTAGGGACACAGTGCCTTGGGCCCTGCCCCGCAAGCAGCTCATTACTATTGCTAGTGTGTCAGTTAGCTTTTTCTGCATAATAGACCATCCTCAAAAAGCTTAGTGGCATGAAACAACAATCATTTATTCTGCTCCAGTTCTTTGAGTCAGCAGTTTGGGCTGGGCTCACTCAGGTGAATGTGGTCAGCCAGAGCTGACTGATCTAGGGTGGCCTCAGTTGGGACGTTTGCCTCTCCTTCATGGGGTCTTTTATCTTTCAGCATCCCGGTTTGTTCACATGGCAGCTGGCAGGGCTCCAAGGCAGAGAGCAAAGGCATGCAACACTTTCATTGCATTCAGTAGGTCAAAACAAAGGACGAGGTCAGCCCAGATTCTAGAGATGGAAAAACAGGCCCAAACTTTTCATGGGAAGTCATGCAAAGGCACATTGCAAAAGGACTTGATGCAGGAAAAAGTGGAGATTTGTGGCCATTACTGCAATCTGTCTTCCACAGCCAGTAAGGACACACATGTGCATAAGCAATCTAATTCCCTTATCCTGAGGTCAAAGATACAAGTCATGACGTTAAATCTCAGTGTGACTTGTCTATATGTTTTGGGTAAATTGTAGAGAAAAGTTCTGTCATAGTGACATTCATTTCATTTTGTTGTTTTTGAAGGAAGGACAGTACTTCAATGCAAAACCTGATGTTCGTTCAGAATATTGGGTGAAAATTTGTGCACACAAAATCATTGAAGTTCAATCCTATAGGATGCAAGAGAGATTCTGTCCCATATGCTCCAAGGGGGAAGGGAGTATTTATCCTATTCACCAGTGATCCCAAGCTCTAGCACATAGTCAGCACTCAGTGAGGTCTGTTGAATGAAGGAGCGGGTCAGTGCAGAATTTGAAATGAGGATATAACAGGGAATGTGAAGGGAGGCGCCTGGTTGAGCACTGGGAGCCTGTATTTGAATTCTACAAGGCTGATAAGAATGGTCCAGCCATCTGATGTGTTTTTTGTGTGAGGTTTTGTGAATAGGACACAATGGGGTATAATCATTGGCCATCCTTTTCTAAGCATAAAACACACATGCATTTGATATTTATCAGTGATGTTTGCTCTTCATCCACTCTTTCCCTTTTCTGACTGAGGACACATGTAAAGTGAATGGGCTTACATTTCAGGAGCAGATCAGAAAAGATTGTTAAATTTTATGTATAACTCTGTCAGTCATTAAATAAGCAAGATACAGAGTCTTATTCTCTTAATAGCCTTTAGAAATAAGCCAGATACCCACAAATCTAGTTTCAGAACCCAGGAGTGCACCACATGACACCTCAGCATTCCATCTAGACCTTGACTCTGGAGCTCTGTGCATTTTGTTCTTCCAAAGTTGAAAGTTAAGTGGGAGAACCAGTCTGTTTTAATAATTTAAGTGTATCTTCCAGCAGGACTTGGCTTTCAAAGACCATTGAGAGAGGGGAAGCTCAAAGGGCTGCTGCTGTCTTCTGAGGACACCAGCTTCTTGAGCTTTCCTGACCAGTTGATTCCCCTCTCGTCGGACTGTCCTTACATTCTGGGCTCCTAGTTGTGGGGCTCTATTGAAACTTATTCAGTTGGATTCAGAATACTTTACAGCATCATCCCATGACTTGGAAGTTTTACAAAGAACAAATCAGTGTTTTAAAAGATGCATTGGGGGCCGGGCGTGGTGACTCATGACTGTAATCCCAGCACTTTGGGAGGCCGAGATGGGCGGATCATGAAGTCAGGAATTTGAGACCAGCCTGACCAACATGGTGAAACCCTGTCTCTACTAAAAATACAAAAATTACCTGGGCGTGGTGGTGTGCACCTGTAATCCCAGCTACTCGGGAGGCTGAGGCAGGAAAATCACTTGAACTCGGGAGGTGGAGGTTGCAGTGAGCCTAGATTGCGCCATTGCACTCCAGCCTAGGAGACAGAGAGAGACTCTGTCTTAAAAAAAAAAAAAAAAAGATGCATTTTTAACTTAATTATAAAATACATACAAACCATAAGGCAACAAACCAGGTGTTTATCAAGCATAAACACAGATATTTAGGCCTTGACACAATGAAGAAATCAAATATTGCCAGCACCCTAAAAGTCCTGTTTGTACCAGACCCAATCATCACCCCTTCTCTCTTACCCAAGTGTAACCACCATCCTGAGTTTCGACATCCATAGATTAATTCTGCCTGTTTTTTAGCTTTATATAAATAGAATCAACACAGAGTGTGCTCTTTTGTGCCTGGCTTAACATTATGGCCATGCAATTCATCTGTTTTGTTGTGGGAAGCAGTGGTTGGTTCATGTTTATTGATGTACAGATTTGCATTGTTTGAGTATCCTGTAATTGATGTACCGGTTCTGCAGTTAATGGACACTCGAATTGCTTCCAGTTTTTTACGATTATGAACATTCTTAGGCATGTCTTTTGGTGCCCATATGCACACATTACTGTTAAGTGTATATTTAGGAGTGGAATTGCTGTGTCATGGAGCATCCATATGTTCAATTTTAGTAGAGATGCACAAACAGTTTTCCATCGTGGTTGTTCCAGTTCACACTCCCACTAACAGTGCTGTATATCCTAGTT
Organism: Macaca mulatta; assembly: GCF_049350105.2. Taxonomy (NCBI): domain Eukaryota; kingdom Metazoa; phylum Chordata; class Mammalia; order Primates; family Cercopithecidae; genus Macaca; species Macaca mulatta. The sequence continues at coordinate 15,365,530 of NC_133407.1, forward strand.
AACATGTGATATTGTCGATCTGTTTAATTTTAGCCATTCTGGTGCTATGCAATGGTATCTCATTATGACTATCTTACTAGTGAGGTTGAGCTTCTTTCCACGTTTAATGACTAGTCTGATATGTTTCTGATGATGTGCCAATTCAAATATCTTGCCAATTTTTCTATGGTTTGTCTATCTACTTAGTATAGATTTGTGGGAGTCCTTTTTAAATTCTGGATACGAGCCCTTTGGAGTTATATGTGTTGCAGATATCTTCTCTAACTCTGCCTTGCATTGTAACTCTCTTCGTGGTAGCTTTTAATGAACAGAAGATCTTAATTTTAATGTAATCTAATTATCTGTCCTTGTGCCAATACCACAGCCTTAAAAGGTAATTCAGTTTTATAGTAAATCTTGAAATGTTTTGCATATGTCTTCCAGCTTTTTCTTGTTTTTCAATATTGCCTTGTCTATTCTTGGTTCATTGCATTTCCATAAACTTTAGCATTCAGTTAATGTCTGAGATTTTTTATTAGAATTGTATTAGATCTATATAGATCAATTTGGACAGAATTGCCAACTTAGCAATCTTGAGCCTTCTGCTACATGATCATGATCTATTCCTCCATTCATTTAAGTCTTCTTTAATTTTGCTCAGCAATGTCTTATATAATTCCATGTAGAAGTCTTGCACATCTTTTGTTAGATTTATTCCTATGTGTTTGGTTTTTTTTAATGTTATTGTAAATGGCATCCTTTTAAATTTTAATTTTCTATTTATTGACAAGATTTAGAAATTCAATTGATGTTTATATTTACTGTAGACCTAGTATCCCTAATAAAGTCACATGTTTTTTGTTGTTGTTGTTTTTGAGTTGTTGTTTTTGTTTTTGAGTCTCACTCTGTCACCCAGGCTGGAGTGCAGTAATGTGATCTTGGCTCACTGCAACCTCCACCTTCTCGGTTCAAGCAATTCTCATGTCTCATCCTCCTGAATAGCTGGGATTACAGGCATATGCCACCATGCCTGGCTGTTTTTTTGGTATTTTATTAGAGATGGGGGTTCGCCATGTTGACCAGGCTGGTCTCGAACTCCTGGCTTCAAGTGATCCACCTGCCTGGACCTCCCAAAGTGCTGGGATTACAGGTGTGAGCCATCATGCCCGGTCTAAGCTCAGATGTTAATTGTAATTAATTGTAATGTTCATATGTAGATTCTTTGGGTTTATCTATGATATGCAGTCATATCATCTGTGAATAATAACAGTATTATTTATTCTGTCCCAGCCCTTATGCTTTTAATTTCCTTTTCTTGTGTTCTGTACTGGCTCTGTGCCTTTGGAGCTAATGAGGTTTTTCCCTCTTTCCTTCCAGATGAGGCTGAGGCACACATTGACTATGAAGATAACTTCCCTGATGACAGATCTGTGTCATTCAGAGAGCTCATGGAGGATTCCCGGACAGAGGCAGAAGAGGACAGGAGTCAGGAAGACTCGTCTGAGAAGGCTCCAAAACAGGACCATCTGGTCTCCATTTCTGTGGGGAGAGAAAACATAGCCCAGGATAAAGGCTTTGTGCCAACCACAGGCTTGCCTGGCGCTGGGAGCAGTGTCTCTGCAGACTCGCCAGGATCGCGGCTGCTCCAGAAGCACTTGTTCTGGTTTCCTGCTGAGGCTTTCCACAAGCCTGGGTTGGAAAAGGAGGTGGATGATGACACCAAAAAGCAGTTTTCTGCTGGAGACAACCACAGTGGTGTAAAATTGGTCCCAGGTGAACCTGAAACTAAGGTGATCTATGACAACACTGATGGTCCCTTGGGGCCATTTGTGGGCAAGAATGATAGCAAGGCAGGGGATCCAGTGGTGAGCAGCAGTGATGAGTCCTGGTTAGATGGCTACCCTGTGACAGATGGGGCTTGGAGGAAGACAGAGGCAGAAGAGGAAGAAGATGGGGACAGAGGGGATGGGTCAGTAGGACTAGATGAAAACATCCTACTTACTCCTGATCAGCCCATTCTTGTGGAAGTTAAGAAGCCCTGGAGTAGCACCCTCACACCAAGCGAGGGCATGACCCATAGTTCAGTTCTTCCATCTCAAATGCTAGATGTGGAAGCTTTGGCGCTCAGACCCGTGAGTGTGTCCGAGACTGAGGGCAATGGGGATGGTGACTTGACCAAGTACCAGTCAACTCTATCCTGGAGATTCACCACAGAGGAGTCTCCGATGGCCACCCTGCCCTATGAGCTTACCAGCTCCACCCTGGAGATATTAACAGCGACCACTGTCAAGCAGACACCTAACCACATCCCCTCAACGATCATGGCAACCACCCAGCCTCCAGGAGAAACCACTGCTCCTGAGATCCAGGACAGCTTCCCATACCTGCTGTCTGAAGACTTCTTCGGACAGGAAGGCCCCGGGCCGGGTACGAGCGAGGAGCTTCATCCCACCTTGGAGTCCTGTGTGGGGGGCGGATGTCCTGGCCTCAGTAGAGGCCCTGTGATCGCCACCATTGTCACCGTCCTGTGCCTACTGCTGCTCCTGGCAGGTGTGGGGATGGTGTGGGGCTACCGCAAGTACCAGCACAAGAGCTCCGTGTACAAGCTGAATGTTGGCCAGCGGCAGGCTCGGCACTACCACCAGCAGATCGAGATGGAGAAGGTCTAGGCACCTTCGGAGTGGGTTCTCCCAAAGCCACTGGGGAGGAAAATAACTGTGACACATCACACTGATAATTTACTAGAGCATGACGCAGGTGGACTGGGGCTCATCATGTTTTCCTCAGCCCTTTGTTTTAAAGGCTGAGAAGTGTCTCTGGAGCACCTAGGAGGGCAGGGAGGCTTTGGTGGCATCATCACTCACATCAGTGTCTTCACCATCTGCCGTGGAATTGACTACACTAATCCCAGACCTGTGCTTGGGCCCTGCTTCCAGTGTGAGGTTGAAAATCGCCCCTTCTTTCATCACAGTATTATTATTATTATTGTTTTGTTTTTGTTTTTGTTTTTGTTTTTTGAGATGGAGTCTCATGCTGTTGCCCAGGCTGGAGTGCAGTGGCACAATCTGAGCTCACTGCAACCTCTGCCTCCCAAGTTCAAGCAATTCTCCTGCCTCAGCCTCCCAAGTAGTTGGGATTACAGGCATGCACCACCATGCCCGGCTAATTTTTTTTGTATTTTTAGTAGAAATGGAGTTTCACCATGTTGGCCAGACTGGTCAAGAACTCCTGACCTCAAGTGATCCACCCTCCTTTGCCTCCCAAAGTGCTAGGATTCCAGGTGTGGGCCACATGACAGTATTACCTTTTTGAAGAAAGAAGATCACCAGCTTCATGCCCTGAAATTTTATAAATAGCCATGATAAACCAAGTGTATGAGAGCAGTATTATTTAGGACATGGATATTGAATTATTGGGAGAGGAATATGGAAGAATAATGGGTTGTTTCCTTTTAATGTTGTGATGTTGCTGAGGGCAGATGAACCAAGAGCCAGGACACAGTCCAGAAGCTCTGAGGTTTCTTTTTTCATTGTTTCTTGAAATTAGAGGGAATTTAAGACTGACATTTTATTGGGGGAGGTGAGGAATGAAGAAACACACATCCCCCTCTGTTCCCTCCATTTTGTGGGACAGCCTATCATTTATTATATTTTATTTTCAATCTTTCCTGGTTAAGGATTTGCTATTATTTTTTAAAAACAAAGTTAGCTTTGTACCAGTAAGTACCATTTCCTCTCAGAAGCAGTGGCCTAGTTGTCCTTGACCAGTCTGTGCCTAGGAATGTCTTGGAATTTTTGCCAGGACTAACAAAACTCAGTCCTTGGTTTCCTCTCTCAGGATTAACCATTTCTCTGAACTCCAGTAGAGGGAATGACACGGGAGAAAAAAAAAAAAAAGAAATGTTTTCAGAGGGCCGAACACCAGGATATCAAGTATGGGCACATATTTGATGGAGAAGCAGAGGAATCTGTAAAAGAGTATGAAATGATCTGTGCTGGTCTGTTCTCTAGTGTGGAAACCGGGAGCTCTGTGGAAACAGAATCCATCCTGTCTGTTGGGCAACCGATTTCATGGCATCTAAATCATTTCTTAGGGTGGCTCAGCCAGTATGGTTTATGGCAGTGGTTCTCAAAGTGTGGTCCTCAGACCAGTAGCATCAGCATCACCTGGGAATTTGTTGGAGATGCAAATTCTCTAGTCCCACCCTAGACTCAGGAAACAGGAACCCTGGGAGTAGGGCCCAGTTCTCTGTGTTTTTAACAAGCCCTCCAGGTGATTTTGATGTGCACTCAAGTTTGAGAGCCTATTGGTTTATAATAAGCTCAAATGTGAACTTCAAGGCCAGCTGAACTCCTAAAGGCACAGAAGATGAGTATGTGGTGTGTGTTGTGTGGAAGTCAGGCATGGCTGTGTGCAGCTGAGGTGGCATTTGAAGCTGCCCAAATGCTACCTGCAATAGTCTCCTGTATGTTGGCACAGAAATGAAACATGTTATATTTTTCTAATATGAATCACCTTCTTGGAAATAGTTACCAGTGGTAAAAGGTGAACACAATACATTTATTTTGAGACACCATAGGAGTCTAAGTGTTTTTGTGTGGTAGAGGGAAATCCTGATCTTTTTTATGATTGAAAAATTGTTGGTGTTTTACCTAAGGAAAAAAGAATTCACAACATGCTTTCTACCCTGCCACCTCTTTTCAGCAAGCTTTGGAAAAATACTAGGTGAAGTAGCCATAAAGAAAAGCAGCATAATCGAAGATCTTAGTCCCCATAGTTGGGTAAAATAAAGCCTGAAGGCACCAACTAGAATACCTATGCATCAGATGAAGTCAAGAACAATAGGAATAAAATGCTTTCTGCATGTAGCCAAAGCAAAACATAATAGAATAAAAGCCAGAGACTGTATATATTTATAAATTAGATCCTAATCTACTGCAAGAAAACTTTTCTATTTTTAACTATATAAAATAACCTCTGTTCCAGCATTGGGACTGTGTTAGTAACTATTATTATGGAATAACCCAAAACATTGAATTTATACCAACAAATAAATAGGCAATATTAATACATGTGTATTAATAAATTTATTACAAATTATCAATACATGTAAATGTTTTATTTGTAGACATGAACTGTGAAATAAACCCAACACATCAGTTTTTAAGATCTTATTGGTGTGGTATCCTCTAAATTAATGTTATAGAATCTAAAACTGCATGTTGAAAGGGAATGATTAAAATACTATAAATCTAAATTGTATATCATGCATGTTTTGAGAATGGTGAATGTTTAATGCTCATGAAAATTGGGGGAGGGGGTTCTATTAACACAAAGCTTCTGAGATATTTAAAATAAATAATTATTGCCCCAACAGTTGCTGAATGTATTTTATTTCTAGGCTACTGCACCATGGTTTAAAAAAAAAAAAAATCTCACTGGGCACAGTGGCTCACACTGGTAATCCCAGTACATTGGGAGGCTGAGGCAGGCAGATCACTTGAGGTCAGGAGTTCAAGACCAGCCTGGCCAACATGGTGAAGCCTTTTCTGTACTAAAAATACAAAAATTAGCTGGGCGTGGTAGTGCACGCTTGTAGTACCAGCTACTCGGGAGGCTGTGGCAGGAGAACTGCTTGAACGGGGAGGTGGAGGTTGCAGCGAACTGAGATCATGCTACTGCACTCCAGTCTGGGGGGACAGAGCAAGGCTCCATCTAAAAAAAAAAAAAAAAAAAAAAAAAAAATTCTCTAGTAATCTTGAAAATAATGTCTTAATACTTACTATATCTAAGATCTAAGACTGTCCTTTCTAAACCTACCTCTCAGCTATGTTACCTCCTGCAGCAGGATTTTAGGGAAGTTTGTGGCACTCTTGCCCCTCCTCCCTCCCTACTTCCCTCTTCCTTGCCCCAACCAGAGACCACTCACTTCACTGCAACGAAACACCCAGGACCTCACTATTCAAAGTGCGGCTCCTGCCCCGGTAGCCCAGGCACTGCAAGCAAGTACACAATCTCAGGCCGCACCCCAGGACTGCTGAATCAGGATCTGCATCTAACAGGATGCCCAGGTGGCGGGCATGAATGGTAAAGCTTGAGAAGCGCTGGCCTAAGAGAGAACTGATTATCCCCTTTCTCTTCACAGGACACTCAAAGGAGTAATTAGAGGGTTAGCTGAAGGGACTGTTCACAAAGGTGTGGGGAGAGTTAGGGGAACCATCAAGGGATGGTGGGGACCTGTTAGGGAGCCAACAAGAGCTCAGCAATAGGAAAGGCCCTGCAGGACAAGGGCTCTGGCCTCAAAGAGAATGCAGCCAGTGTCCAACTGTGGCCTGGAGGAAGCAAAGATTTTAAGGACCCAGACCTTGTCTCACCCTGCCATCTCTTGCTGGCATGTCCCAGTGGCAACTGGAAATCAGAGGGTGAAGAAGTCCAGGCAATGGAACCATAGAGGTCAGGCTCCTGGGACACCAGGCATGTTGGAGGGGCATGTTGGAAGAGATGTGGAAGGGCAACTAGCAAATCCAGCTCAGACACCATCAGCACCAATCCCATCTGCCTTACGTCCATTTTCACGTCCATGACCACCACAGATCCATGCCTCCCAAGCCTTCCAATGTTGTGGACATTGTTGATGCCCCTCCCAGGTCCCCTTTGCTAGGTAGGTGAACCCATCTTCCAGCTGCCCTGAGTGTTGGCTGCTAAAATGCTCATAAGCACATAAGTGTACCCTTCCAGTGCAGAGAAATGCCCTTGGCCTACTGGGAGTTCCCTCACCCAAGAAGTTAGACCACCTTATACTCTGCTAGGGCAGCCTATAACCAATGACCAGCTGTCATGGGAATGCAAAAGGCTGGCCTCCTTGCCTCAAGGTGGGACCAACTCCAATGTGATTCATGCTCCAGAGCTCCCATAAGATCAGGCTGAAGCCAGTCTCCAACTGAAGACACATCCTTACTAGCTCCTTCCTGCTTCCCTCACACCCCTTCTCTTGAGAGCACCGCATCACTTCCCTTGCTTCAAAGGATTCTGACCTAAGACATCCATCAACTCAACTGTTATTCCCTGCACCTCCTCTCCTCCTCAGTCCAGATTTTTTCACCACATCCTCTGGAATTCTTGGGCTCATCTCCATGTCCTCCACCTCTTCTTCAGACAGCTGTTTGAACTCTCCATAACGTGGACTTCTTTTTGTGCTGGCTGGTTCCTCACTCTTTCCACCTGCCTCCTTCTACTATTCTTTCTCCTGCCTGCCCCTTAGTGACATGCATGGAGCATAGTTGCTGTTGACAGTCACACCTGAAGATGTGTTGGGTCCCTGTCTGAAACAGATTCCAAATGTTTTTCCTAGTGGGATTCCAGATCTCCTCTGAAAGACAATCTTCCTGGGGAGAGGCATGAGCCTCTACTGCCCGACAGGACCTCAGCCAGCTCATGGCTAGCAAGGACCAGTCCTCCTGCATGAGATCCAGGAGTCCCTGGTGTGAAGTTTCTACTTTGTTAGATGAATGTCAGAAATTTCACAGACCTGAGAAAACAGAGCTCATTATAACACAGCTTCTAGAATGTGGTGAAGACATCCCCGTCCAGTGGATAGAACAGAAAATAGAGAATAAGCAAAGTAAAACATTTAATGTGATGTAAAAAAACAAAAAGCTTTTGTTTTCAACTATTTTCTGAGTTCTAATTTTCAACAAGAGTGAGCTTGTACATACCACACTAACCCAAAGAGAGGAGGCAGAGAAAGACATCAGCAGTGGCCTTTGGAGTTTGGCCTACTGACTGCCACCCTAAAGTGGGAGATAAAACTCTGGAATCTTTATCTTGTGTCTGTTGGCCAAATTGCTTACTTCCTTCCTATTCTCTTCTTATAAAATGAGGCACTAATATCTTACCTGCTAGCTCCAAGAGGATATACAGCCAACTCATTCATTCAACAAGCAACGAAAGTCAGCTATTTGTGTGGGGACAATGTCAGGTGCCAGGATATGTGGCCGGCTAAGGATAACCATGGCTGCTCTTGATTCTTATTTCTGGGGTAGGAGTGGGTCAGTCAAGGCAAAGCCGGGCTGTCATGGTGTCTTCTCTTTCAGGGAGATGTCATGGGGACAGGCATGGGGATCGGTCTTGCCCCTGGCTGCAGGCACAGGAAGTCCCATGCATAAAACCTTTGGCTGAGGCTTACTTAAGGTTCCTTTCCGTTTTTTCTTTGCTCCCTTGTACATAGTTTAAACTCTCCACACTAGGTCATTCAGGCCTGGAGTCACCAGAAAAAAAGAAGTCCCTGTTTGGGGGATGGCAGATGATCAAGAGTTCAGACAGCTGCGATGAAGGATTAGTTGTGGGTTTTTCTCAGTGCCTTGCTACAAACTGTGTTGCAGTTCCATGTTCCGACACTATTAAATAATGTTTTCTCTGGCACCGATCCACCTTTTCCCTACAGTTTAAGTATTGATTTTTTTTTTTTAAACTGAAGTGGCTTCGGTTTACAGCTCACATTTAAAACTTAGAAACGTTATTTCCATAAATGTTGGCAGAAACCGGTCACTGTTTATTCCACCAGCAGTCATAATAAACCCCTTCGCACTGACAATCTAACAAATCATTTTCTGTTTGCCACTGAGGTGGGTTCAATAAAATTTTTGTGCTCTTAAAATTCCCCTAATAAGAACTGAAAGCACACATTTCCTTCCTAAGGCAGCCCTTGTGGTCAGTGCTCGCAGTGGCTCTCTTTCTGAATTCCAGAGGTGAGCACAACAGGTTAGTTGTAGTAATTAGAAAGTCTCAAAAATCAGGAAGATATTAGTATGTTGCGTATGTTGGTATGTGCTCACTTCGGTCAGTTAGTCACTTTTAATTACATGTGTGTACACAAACCTCCCCTCAGCCCTTCACTTCTCCGCAAGTCAAATGTGAACAGTAGCAGTGGCCACAAGGAGTATGTTTAGACCCTTCCCAGCGGGTGCCTCCTGCTTGGATGCCCTGAGTGGCAATGGGGCTGGACAGATGCCCCACCACGATGGGCGGCCTCCCCACCAGCCTGCAGAACCAAAGAGCAACCACTGAACTCCATGCTGATGGGCCAAAGGACAAGCGAGGCATCTTACAGCGGGCCTGGAAGCTCCCACAAAGCTTACAAATGTGTTTGTTTTTTTCAAGACAGGCCAGACTGAGGCTGAACCAATGGGGTCTCAATCCAGGAATCTTCTAGGCTCTTCCAAGAAACACAGGGAGGTGTTGGGTTGAGGTCATTGAGTGCAGCCTGCACATCAGGGTTTCACGGTAGGTTTGGAAGAACCAGCCCACTTTTTTTTTTTTTTTTTTTAAGGTTTGGTTTCCTTTGAAATAGAAATTTTGGTAACTCAGCTCCACAGCCTTCAATCAAAGCAAAGTACTGACAATATTGACTGTACTATCACCAGGGTCCTCAGGGGACATCGCTAGGGTAGGGGTGGAGGTGCTTTTCAATCCCCAGTGAAAGGAGGCCAACTTCAGAGAGTAAACGAGGACCCCCTACCATGCCAACTCAACCCATATGTGGAACAACATCATGTACAGAAAGCTCACCCCAAGCTCACAAGACAAGGACCCAACGGGACCTCTGCAGGGCACAGAGGTGGAGTAAGTCACAACACCCAACCCAGCCTGGGTCCCTGTGGACGTCGGCTTTCATTGTCTCACACAGCTGGGAAGGACATTGCAGCCCAGGGCTATAAGGGGAGTTCACAGCTGCTGGGCACACTATCTACAGACTCAGGAATCCCGGAACAGGGCGTCCACTCGCTGGGTCCTCCACTACTTTCTAGTCCTGTCTCATCACCCTCTTCCCCACTGAGTTCAAAAGGAAGTTTCTCTGGTAGAGTAGAGGGTGGGGTGAGGAAATAAAGGAGAACCCGGCATCCCGTGGGCAAAGGCCATCTCCCCCAGCAGGAAGCCACATAAGATCTGACGCATCGCTGGGATTGGGGGGCTGCTGTGGACATGGTGCATCCACCAGTAATAACACTGACTCTTCGGGTCAAACACCCCCGCTGGGAGTACAGACTCTGGGGACATGGGCAACTTCAGCCCAAGACAGAAGTGGTAGGGGACTGTCCTGGGTTGGCCACCCTCAAAAGAGAACCTGATGCAGGGATTCTTGTGCAGGTGAGTGAGGACATGGTGTCAGAGGGATGAGGGAAGCAGGATAGAACTGAAGGAGAAACAGAAGGATGCGCCCAAGTTCCCCGAGGTTGGTAGTGTTCTGAGGGATAAGGAAAGCCCAGAAAAAGCACAGTGTGTGAGTGTTCCACCCCAATTAACCACCATTACACAAAAACCCAAACACTCTATCCTTTTATTCCTTCCCAGGCTATTGCAGGAAAAGTCTTGTTTCCCAAATGCTGTGCCTTTCTCCTCTTGCCTTCAACCCTGGAGGGGCCCAACTACGCAAGTGGCTTCTTTGGGGAAGGGAATGAGCCTGAATAAAGAAAGCTCAGCTTCCAGAACACCACACTCTCTTGGTTTTCTCTGACCTTAAGGTAACTCCTTCTCAGTCTCTTTGGCTGATTTCCGATTTCCCAGAGAGCCCAAGGGCTCCATCCATGGCTCTTTTCTGTTGCTTCTCCGTAATACTCAGAGACAATCTCAGTGGCCCCTCCGGCCGCATGGCTTTAAAGGCCACTGACATGCTGATGGTTCAGTAGGGGGCGCTGTGGTGCCCTCCAGATCCCTTCACAGAGCCAGTTCCCAGGACCCCACACCCACCAACACACTACCATGCATGGTAGCCGCCAGATGCCTACAGCCTCTTTTCCAGAGACTTGCCCTCAACTGAAGCCACTTGCCTTCAAATGTACCAGCACTCCCAGAGAACTTCTCACAGCCAATAAATGACTGATAGAGGCTTTCACAGGTTCCGAGAGCACCCCCCACAATAAACCAAGTGCATTAAGATCCCTGTCTCGAGCTCTGCTGCAGACCTGACCTGAGAAAACTCTCCACTTTGATTTGCAGCCAGAACCTCCCATTCCAACCACAGACAGCCTGCTTTGCACCAAATTCCTTACTTACCCAGCCCATCCTTCCGTTTCAGTAACTGGTAACTCCATCTTTCCTGCTATTCAGGCCGAAAACCTTAATGTCATCATTAACTCTTCCTTCTCTTACACTGCACATTCAACCTCTCAGCAAATCCTATTGGCTCTGCTTTCAAAATAAATCTAGAGATTTGGCCACTTCTGTTGCTGTGGCCCAGGCCCAAGACTGGAATCTTGCAGCAGCTTCCTAACAGGTCTTCCCTCTTCCTTCTGCCCTTGTCCACTAAAGTTTTTCACAATATGGCAGCTAGAATGACCCTTGCAAAATATAAATCAATCAAGGCACTCCTCTGTTCAAACCCTCCAGTGGCTCCCATCTCACTCAGCAGAAGCCAAGTCAAGGCCCTCCACCACCTGACCTCCTCCCCAGCCGTCTCTCCTTCCATTCTCCCCTGCCCATGACTCTGCTGGGTCTCCCTGCTCTTCCCTGACCATGCAGAGCAGGGGCACTGCACATCCTGTTCCTCTGCCTTGAATGCCTTGGCCAGGATCCACTTCCCGTCTCTGCTCTAATGTCACTTTCCCAGTGAGGCCCCATTTAAAACTGCAGCCTCATCTCTAGGATTTCTTACTCCCTCCCCTGCTTTATTTTTCTCCATAGCAATTATCACTATATGATACCTTGTATATATTTATTCCTATGTATTGGCTATCTCTTTCTCCCTGTAGAATGTAAGCTCCATGAGCACAGGGAACTTTCCCGTTATTCGGTGAAGTATCTGTAGTTCCCTGGTCAATGCCTAGCACACAGTAGGTACTCAATAAACATTTACTGAAAGAATAAATGAAACTAGACAGCTCTGACTTTCTTCTTTTTCCATGTCGGAGACTTATAACTAAGCATTGTCCTCAAATGGGATTGGCCAACCGTTGTAATTTTGGAGCTGCGAAGTGGGGCAAAAGCCACATTTCTGTACTCTACACTCTCTACTCAACTTGTTTTTCAGTGGGTGCTAGAACTGGTACAAGTCAGACCAAGTGAAGACCACTGTGAGGCTGGAGAAATTTAGCCTTTGTCTTCCACCATCTTTCCTGGATGGGGAGAAAGGAGACTAAAATCTGGAAGAGCAAACAAGCCAAAGGAGGTTTTCACAATTATCATCTTTTAGGAAGGTTTCTCTTATTTAAAAAATAATACTGATTTTCTGGGGAAAAAAAAAAGAAACAAAACAAAAATACAAGCCAGAGAAGACTGTCCTTCAAACCAAAATGGTGAGAAAGTCAGGCATGAACACAGGGAAGACAAGTGTGAACATGAGAAAGACAGGGGTGAAGGTGTGAAAACAGATGTGAGGATAAGAAGACAGGTGTAAAGGTGAGAAAGAGGCCGGGCACGGTGGCTCACACCTGTAATCCCAGCACTGTGGGAGGCCAAGGCAGGTGGATCACCTGAAGTCAAGAGTTCAAGACCAGCCTGGCCAACATGGCGAAACCCCGTCTCTACTGAAAATACAAAATTAGCCAGGCATGGTGGTACATGCCCGTAATCCCAGGTACTTGGGAGGCTGAGGCAGGAGAATCGCTTGAACCCAGGAGGCAGAGGTTGCAGTGAGCCGAGAACGTGCCAAAGGACTCCAGCCTGGGCGACACAGCGAGACTCCATCTCAAAAAGAAGGTAAGAAAGATAGGTGTGAACACGAGGTGGCAGGTGTGAAGACGGGAAAGGCAGGCTCACCCCTGGTGACATGTAGTGAGAGAGATGGGGGCTTCCCGTTCACTTCGGAGAGTAAAGGGAAGGCTCTGAGGTATCAACAGCCTGGGCTGTTGGGAAAAGGACGAAGAATCTGTGTTTCCTGAACGTCAACAGGAAGTCTGGTTGCTGTGGGCTAGCTGGTCTCCTCCAGTTCTAAGAGGTCATCCACGTATTCCACAACTTCTCCCTGTGAGAGACAACAGGACAACTTTGTTAAATGGGCTCATTGGACTTTTAAAAGTGCTGATGAGCAGAAAGAGTATCCCGAGAGGCCATTGCCACTGTCTGCTTTGGCTGAAACAGGTTTCCTCTGCTGGTCTGGGGCCCAGAGGACCTGATTTCTCCCTGTGGAGGGGACCTCGGCTTTCACTCCATTTGAACTTGCTAACAAGTGCTCTGCGAGATCCGCCAACATGCTGTGTGAGGCAGACAGCCCAGCCTGTGAACAGCTCTACCAAGTGCCCCTCCTGTGTGCATCTGTGCCTACTCCTCTTCCTCCCCTCTCACGTGCAGGTCTCCCACAGGAACACTGTCTATCTGTTCCCTTTCTGCCTTGACCACCAGAACACAAACTTCTCAAGGACCAGGGCCTGGCTTGATTCTTCTTCTCCAGAGCCCAGCACACAGAAGGTGCTCAATAAATATGTTGAAGAATGAATGATTGAGTGCATGCATACATATTGCTGGTATGACTGAAGCAATCACCCCTCTTACAGGAGAGACACACAGGGACAGTGGGATCCACTTGCCCAGTGTCGGTACCAGGAGCTCACCTGCTCCCTCCTGCAATCAGCCTTACACTTCAACTTGAAGCAGCCCAGCACCCTTCCCAATTTCTTTCTCCGCATTGACTTCTCTCCTATAACCCTCCTGGACCACCAGCTGATGACACCCTTTCTCTTTTCTGCAGAGAATGAGTGAATGACCAAGGCTGAGGCACCTTCCGTAAGAGTCAGCACAGACCGGCCCCACCACCCCTGCTAAAGCTCGACCCCTTCACTGAGCTCACCATCCCAGGCCAGAGTTGGCTCCTTTTGATGTTTTAACACAGAGAAATTTATACAAATCTTGCAGCATTTGGGAATAACTGGAAAACCTATCAAGTACATGAGACACAAATGGGAGTCTTAGTATTATCATCAAATACTTCTACTATGTCATGCCTGAGATTAGAAACTCAAATTGTAACAGTAGAACACTATGGCTTGGAAAAAGTGTTTTTCAGTTGCTTTCTAGACCCCAAAAGGAAAACACAGCATAGTAGAGGGATTATGTGTATAGCCACAACTTCTGCTTAGGGAGTTACTATATCCTGCTGTGTGTCTGTTGTGACTTGTGGGATGATGGTATTACTTGCTTTTAGCTCACTAGTAACGAGTGCCCGAGGCAGCACAGAGGAAAGAACTGCATCCCCTGCATGGCTGTTGTAGTGAATACTGCTGGGGCCTCGCTCAGATCTCCTTCCCAGCGCACCCATCCCCAACTCCGGCAAGGGCTGTTTGCTAATGGCTGGCAGCTGCCCCATCTCTGGGCAATTGCTTTTGGCCAAACAACAACAACAAAAAAACAACAGCAGTCTTGCCAGAGAGGCTACACACCAGCCCCTCCTGACAACAAAGAATGAATGACAGACTGATAAGGGGGACTACAAAAGGCAGGAACAACTCTGCGGTGCAATTCATGCTCCAGAGTCCCCCGTGGGAGCAGGCGAAGCTTGACTCCAGCTGAGACCACATCTTTGTTGAGCTCCTTCCTCTGACCCTCATTCTGTTCTTACCTGAGAGCACTCCCTCAATAAATCCTTCCAACAAATTATATTCTGTTTCTTTGGACTTTCCTGAAGCAAACAACCATCAGAACTTGAAACCTGAAGCATCTATTTCAGCCTGTTTTAAAAAGTTTCTGAAACTGTAATAAACCTCTGCAAAATTTTGAACCAGTGTGTAGACTTTCAGGAGTGCTTATACACATTTCAATGCCAGAAAGATAATAAGGAAGAATGCCACACATATCAGCAGGTAAAGTAGTAGTATGTCCTTTGGAAAATGGAAGGATTAAACTAAGAATTTTATGATTTTGGTTATATTTTCATTTCAGAGTATTACTTGCCATAATTTGGTATATAGTAAGAAAATGGTTCATTCTTTAGAGATGGATTAGTTCTTTCACAATTCTAAAGCCTCAATTAATAAGCAAACTACTCCAGAACCTTCAACAAAGTCCTTTTATCTTGAAAGTGCCAAATCCAAGAATCCTAGGAATTTTAAAGCCTGCAATAAGCTTGGTGTGTTCATTAGATGATTACTAACCCTCTGTGTGACTATGAGCAAGGCACTCTATCTTTCTGAGTTTGTTTCCTTATCTGTGACATGAGAGAGCTTTACTGAATCCTGTGAAAAATCTCTTCGTGTTCTAATATCTACGATTTGCTTTCTATATATGTTGTTCTTATACATCAGAAGTCTTCAAAGTGTTCACAGCCTTAGACCAGGAATTTCACCACTGGGAATTTTTTCTAAGGAAATGATTAGAGAAGAAGTAAACAATTTAGTCCCTGCTATGCTATTTGTAAAAGCAAAAAAGTTAGAAGCAAACTAAATGCCTACAAAAAGGCTATATTTCTAAAAATTCTATATCATATAATAGTAGTCACTGAAAAGTCATGTTTATAATGAATATTAACTAATAAGGGAAACAAAAATCATGTGACCATCTCAATAGATGCAGAAAAAGCATTTGACAAAATAATGATTTATTTCAAGGGTACCAAGACAATTCAATGGTGAAAAAGTCTTTTCAACAAATAGTGCTGTAACAACTGGCTATTCACGTTCAAGAGAATGAAACTAGACCTCTTCCTAATATCATACATAAAATTAACTCAAATGGGTTGTAAATTTAAATGCAGGAGATAAAACTATAAAAATCATAGCAGTAAAAATCAGGAGTAAATCTTTGTGACCTTGGATTAGGCAATGGTTTCTTAGATATAACACACAAAACAAAAGCAACAAAAGAAAGAACAGATAAATTGAATTTCATCAAATTTGAAAACTTGTGCTTCAAGACACCATTTAGAAAGTGAAAAAACCCACAGATTGTGAGAAAATATCTACAATTCATATATCTGATAAGGAACTTATAACTAGAATATCTAAAGAATTTCTACAACACAATAATAAAAAGATAAATAACAATTTTAAAGTGGACAAAAGATTTGAATAGACGTTTCTTCAAAGATATACAAATGGCCAATCATGAAAGGATGCTCAACATAATTAGTCACTAAGAAGGTGCAAATCAAGCTGGGCGCAGTGGCTCACACCTGTAATCCCAGCATTTTGGGAGGCTGAGGCGGGTGGATCGCCTGAGGTCAGGAATTCGAGACCAGCCTGGCCAACATAGTGAAACCCCATTTCTACTAACAATACAAAAACTTAGCTGGGCATGGTGGTGCGCACCTGTAATCCCAGCTACAGTGGCTGAGGCAAGAGAATTGCTTGAACCTGGGAGGCAGAGGTTGCAGTGAGCCAAGATCGCACCATTGCACTCCAGCCTGGGCAATAAGAGTGAAACTCTGTCTCAAAACAAACAAACAAACAAAGTGCAAGTTGGAACCGCAATGAAATACTACTTACATCCACTGGCATGGCTATTAATAAAAAAGACAATATTAAGTTTTGTTGAAGACATTGCAAAGTTGGAACTCTCATACACTGCTGATGGGAATGTAAATGGTACAGCCACTTTGAAAAACAGTTTGGCAGTTTCTCAACAGGTTAAACCGTTACCATATGGCCCAGCAATTCCATTCCTAGGTATGCACCTGATTTGGTTTGGATATTTGTCCCCTCCAAATCTCAAGTTGAAATGTAATCTCCAGTGTTGGAAGTGGGGCCTGGTGGAAGGTATTCGGGTCAGGGGGCAGATGCCTCAAAAATGTCTTGGTGCTCTCCTCATGATAATAAGTGAGTTCTCACTCTGAGTTCACATGAGATCTAGTTGTTTAAAAGAGTGTGGCACTGCTCTTGCCATGTGACGTATGCCAGCTCCCCCTTTGCCATGACCATAAGCTTCCTGAGACGTCACCAGAGGTCGAGCAGATGCCGTTGCCACACTTCCTGTGCCACCATGCCCAGCTAATTTTTAAATTTTCTGTAGAGACAGAGTCTCACTATGTTACTCAGGCTAGTCCTGGGCTCAAGCAATCCTCCTGCCTTGGCCTCCCAAAATGCTGGGATTACAGGCATGAGCCACTGCACCCAGCCAGGTATTTCTTTACAGTGATGCAAAAATGGCCTAACATGATACCTATGTATATACTCCTAGGTATAAAAAAAAAACTGGAAAGCTTATGTTCAAACAAAAATTTGTACACAAATGGTCATAGCATCATTATTCAAAATAGCCAAAAAGTGGAACCAACCCAAACATCCATCAACTGAAGAAAGTATAAACAGAATGTGATATATCCATACAGAAGAATATTACTTGGTAGTACAAAGGAAATTTTACAGGTAACATGTTCAACATGGCTGAACTTTGAAAATATATGCTCAGTGAAAGAAGCCACTCACAAAAGACCACATTCCATTTATATAGAACGGCCACAACAGGCGAATCTACAGAAACTGAAAGTAGATTAGGATATTCCAGGGGCTAGAGGTGGAGGCAGGAGTGGGAACGTTGGCCCGAAGGAGAAATGGGAAGTGACTTAGCGATGGAGTTTCTTTTGGGGGCGATAAAAATGTTCTAAAGTTAAATAACAGTGATGGATGCAAAATTTTGTGGATACAGTAAGTACCACTGAATTATATACTTTAAAAAGGAGCACTTTACTGTATGTGAATAACATCTAAATAAAGCTGGTTTAGAAAAATATAACAAGAGAAACTGCTCATATTATAATATCAAGTGAAAAAGTCATGAGACATAATTATAGCTGAGTTTATAATAAATATATAGAAAAACATAAATTTAAAACTATAAAATTTTTTTCTTTAATAATAAAAAACAATGGAAAGATATATACCAAAACATCCATAGTAGCCTGCCTCTAGATAACTGGGAACTCAACTCCTCCTACCTTTTCTAAATATATATATATATATATATATTTTTTTTTTTTTTTTTTTTTTGAGACGGAGTCTCACTCTGTCGCCCAGGCCGGAGATCAGTGGCCGGATCTCAGCTCACTGCAAGCTCCGCCTCCCGGGTTCACGCCATTCTCCTGCCTCAGCCTCCCGAGTAGCTGGGACTACAGGCGCCCGCCACCTCGCCCGGCTAGTTTTTTTGTATTTTTTTAGTAGAGATGGTAGAGATGGGGTTTCACCATGTTGGCCAGGATGGTCTTGATCTCCTAACCTCATGATCCGCCCATCTCGGCCTCCCAAAGTGCTGGGATTACAGGCTTGAGCCACCGTGCCCTGCCTCTAAATATATTTTTCTATACTTTCCTTTTATTTTTTTTTTTTTTGAGGCAGGGTCTTACTCCAATTGCCGAGTCTGGAGTGCAATGGCGCAATATCAGCCTCAACCTCCCCAGACTCCTTCAGCCTCCCAAGTAGCTGGGACTACAGGTGCACTCCACCACACCCAGTTAATTTTTTTGTATTTTTTGTAGAGACAAGTTTTCGCCATGTTGCCCAGGCTCATCTTGAACTCCTGGACTCAAGCAATCACCTGCTTTGGCCTCCCAAATGCTGGGATCACAGGCGTGAGCCAGTACACCCAACCTCTGCTATACTTTCCAAACCACAGTGGCCAATCTTGTTGGTATCTGGCTGGTGTTCCTCCCTTTAGGGAGTGGGGGAATGGCCCCGGTGGCATCTTGGGATCCTGTCTCAGGCTCTGCTTCAAGGATACACAACCCAAGACACAGGCATGTGCATCACTTTCCAGTTTAGAAAGCATTTCCACATGCAACACAGTATTTTATTCTCCAACCCTGGGAGGGCAGTATTATTATTCCCATTTTATGGATAAAGAACTGAGGCTCAGTTGTTTAATACCAGTGATGAGTTCATCCCACACATATTTGTAGACAGAAAACAAATTCCATGAAGATGTCTTATTCAGAGGTGCTTCACCTAAAACCAGGGTATAGGAAGAGCAGACCTGGAGGCTCAGGAAACTTGCTGGCCCCATGCTCCTCATCTACAAAACGAAGGATCAGACCAGAGCAAGCTCACAGCTCTCTCAGAGCTCCAATAGCTGACACGTCCCCAGCTTTCTCAGTAAGCATTTTCCTGTTTGTTCCAAACACATCTCTCTAAATACTACCGCTAATGATGGCTTTTCTGTGACCAGGCTGCCCCACCACAAAATGACCACTCCATAACCAGATGAATCGGGGTCAGAAAACGGGTCAGCTGAGTAAGGTGAAATCAGGAATTTCAAGCAATTCTAGAGAATGAGAAAATGCTTACAGTAAAGATGCAATTTAGAAAAAATAATTATAGCAATAGTCTAATAGAAAAATTGGGGTGGGAGTATCCATGTATCTTCAGAGTGCTGAGCAATTAAAAATTCACCGTTTTTATATAAAGTGCAAAGATGAAGAGTGACCACTGTGAATTCCTGGAGCGTCGCCCCACACCCGTTTCACTATCAGGAAATGTGGCACTCCTGCCTGGGTTTCCTAGAAAGCTGCTCTTTCCCATGCCAGCGTTCTGGCTGTCATTGAAACACCCACAGTAACTGTTCTTCTCAAGGTCCCCTCTGTTTCTTACTTCAGGGAGGACTCGGCCTTCCAGTGATTTTTAGCAAAGATGTGAGCAATATTTTCTTTTAGCCACCAGACATGTGCTAAGCATGAAAACTCACCTCATCATCATCCATTATATTTTCCTTAGCAAAGTCATACAGCTCCTTCTGGAGTGTGGTCACGTTAAAGAACTGAACCGCTTCCTGTTCAGACACAACAGAGAACAGTTTATAGGACCAACGTTTTCATCTTAGAACTGGGAGGAGGGAGGAACAGGATATGGGGTTTTTCTAAGGTGATGAAAATGTTTAAAATTAGATAGTGGTAATGGCTGTACAACTCTGAATATACTAACAACCAGTGAACTGTATGCTTTAAAATGGTGAATTCTATCCTATATAAATTATATCTCGATTTTTAAAAAAAAAAGAGTGGCCAGCCCTCAGTGGAAGACAAATTTATGAAAATCAAGATGGCATACAGAAATCCCAATGAAAATACAAGTAAAGAGCAAAGATCAATTAGGAAAAATCTTTTGAAAGTAATATATGATGAATGGGGTTTGCTAACAACACATGCTAAGTGGTGAGTTTGCCTATCAAGGGAATTAAATGATGGTCCATCCACAAAAGAGACTACCAGGGAGCTGTTAAAGGATAATAATTAAGAAGTTACATGGATGTGACATGGAGAAATATTCACGACTAATTGTTAGAAAGACAAAGAAAGTTGCAAAAAGTTGTAAGACTATGTAAATATGATCTTGTTTTTATAAAAATACACAAATATTTACTATATATATGAGTAAATATATACCTTTAAAGCAGGGGATAAAGAGATGGCACAGGTTGGGCGCAGTGGCTAGCACTTTGAAAGGCTGAGGTGGGTAGATCACCTGAGGTCAGGAGTTCGAGACCAGCCTGGCCAACACGGCGAAACCTCATCTCTACTAAAACTACAAACATTTGCCTGATGTGTTGGTGTATGCCTGTAATCCCAGCTACTCGGGAGGCTACTCGGGAGGCTTGAACTCAGGAGGCGGAGGATGCAGTGAGCCGATATCACGCCACTGCACTCCAGCCTAGGCGACAGAGCAAGAATCTGTCTCAAAAAAAAAGAGAGAGAGTGAGAAGGTGTAGGATTATGAGAGAATTTTGCTTTCCAAGTAAAATATTTCTGCAATGATCGAAATTTGTAGAGTTTTTACAGATTCAGAAATCAGAATGAAGCAGTAAAATGTTACAACACACACACGCGCAAAACTACAGAAAAAAATGACTTTTCCTTTACTTCCTTTTTTTTTTTTTCAGACAGAGTCTCGCTCTATCTCCAGGCTGGAGGGCAGGGGCCCAATCTTGGCTCATTGCAACCTCTGCCTCCCGGGTTCAAGTGATTCTTCTGCCTCACCCTCCCAAGTAGCTGGGACTACAGCCGCGTGCCACCACGCCTGGCTAATTTTTGTATTAGTAGAGACGGGGTTTCACTGTGTTGGCCAGGCTGGTCTCGAACTCCTGACATCATGATCTGCCTGCCTCGGCCTCCCAAAGTGCCAGGATTACAGGCGTGACCCACCGTGCCCAGCCCCTTTATTTTCAAAATAACCCTTTCTCTTAAGGTACAAGGTAGTCTCCAGAAGGCGAGAATGAAGAGAAAAGGGAAGGTGTGGTGCACCAGACTTACAGGTCTGGGCTGGAAGTGCTCATCCGAGAGGCCCCAAGTGTCCCTGTGGTACTGGTAATACACCAGGTTCTGCTGCATGACCTTGTCATTCTGATCAAAGAGCAGGTAGCTGACTGCACAGGGGGCTGCATTCTTCAGGTCGTTCACTGGGGTTGGGAAGAAAAGACAAATGAAGACATCAGCAAACCACGCCCTATAATTCCTCTCACTGGTTCTGCTTCTAAACAAAAGGTCATATGAACAAGCCCCTTCTCCACTGTCCTTCCTTCAGAGAGCCTGGGGCCGACTGGCAGCCCTGGGTGGGCACGCCACAGATGGGGTCTCCACAGTAGCCTAGAAGCCAGGCTTGAAACTTAGTTCTAGTTAGGCACATACCTACGGAGAAATGCCTATGTTCCACCTCCAGCTCTGGTGACCCGAGCTGGTCTCAGGTGCCTGGAAGGAGCTGGAAAAAGCTGGATTGTCCTGGGGCTGAGGGAGATAGGGAGGATGTGCTCAGTAAACAGGTTTCTCATTTGGGGCCTAGAGTATCTGGATCCCATATGGATGGGGCCACAGTCTCCAGATCTAGGTTAGCTCCCCTACGGCTAAACCAGACCTGGAAAACCCAAAGGATGGTGGAGCCTCTGGGCTGGAGGGGATTTGGAAAACCGCCTGGTTTTGACACCTCCTGAGGATAGAACTCCCACCTCCAACCTCTCTGTTTGGTGTTGCCCACCTAAGACAGTACCTTCAGCAGAGGGATTTTGCAGGGCTTGGGATTTGTCTTGGGAGTACAGGATAAGGAGGAAGAGGTGATGAGACACAAAGCCCCTCGTATTTATTCCGGCACATTCCACTCTAATTTACACAACAGTACCTCTGCTAAAGCTGTGGTTGGCCAGAGTAGCCAAAGCTTGGGTATGAATAAATTGTGCCACCCAGTGACTGTTTCCTGTAATGACTACTTTAAAGCCAGCCTTTAGGGGCATTTACTCTTCAAATATAAACACCAGCACCTGCCCTCAAGCAATGTAGTGTGGTAGACGGTCTAGGAAAAATTCAAAACAGGGCAGATTTTCAGGAATCTCATTTCAGGAAGTACATTTCATTCATACTGTTGATCCCCGAAAGCAGATTTCCTGGGAAGCAGCAAGCATGGCTAGAGGCCTCAGTCTACCAGTGTTGATAAGTGTTTGCCAGTTTCCGTTATGCAGGGCGATTTTCAGGGCATGTGAGGATTTCAGAGGGCCAGGGAGCTGCCAGAGCCCGGATGTGTCCAGAATACTTCTAAATTCCTAGTGTTCTAGCTTTATACATTTAGAACCAAGCCATGCTCAGTGAGCTAGAAGACCTTATGGCTTTTTATATTTATATAATACATATTCTTTTTCTTTTTCTGACCTTCAGGGTGCAAGGCTCACCCTGTGTTCTGAAGAGGATGGGAGGTGAGATAATGAGGAATCCCAACAAAAAACACAATTATCACAGTGGGAAAGGAGGGCTAAAGCCAAGATCACCTCTCTCACTTTTCCCACGGCACCCTGAGACCAGCCACTCCCAAAGGGAGTGAAGGGGCAACCCGGGGGATCTATTCTAGCCAGAAAGCTGCCACCACTAGACCCTGGCACTTCATTAGGGCAGAAGCATTCCTGCTGCCACTGTCCCTAATAATTCTTCTATGCTTGGAACTGAACTGCCAAGGGACACACTGCTTGAACAAGTGGCACTTGGCAAAGTCAGGTACAGGGAGAGGAGGAAAAGCCGAAACACACAGCCTCTGAAGTCTAACTCTGTACTTCCTTCTCGCCCATGTTTGCCTCCCATTGTCCACTAGAACGTTCTGATTGAGAAACTCCCATTTCAGATCAAGGGAGGGCGATGGGTGCAGTGGCTCACACCTGTAATCCCAGCACTTTGGGAGGCTGAAGTGGGTGGATTACTTGAGGTCAGGAGTTCAAGACCAGCCTGGCCAACACAGTGAAACCACATCTCTACTAAAAATACAAAAAATTAGTTGGGTGTGGTGGTGCACACCTGTAATCCCAGCTACTCGGGAGGCTGAGGAAGGGTAATCACTTGAACCTTGGAGGTGGAGGTTGCAGTAAGTCAAGATCACACCACTGCACTCCAGGCTGGGTAACAGAGCAAGTCTCAAAAGAAAAAAAAAAAGAAAAGAAAAGAAACTCAAACAGTCTGAAAAGTAAAGCCAGTGATGAGGAGGAAGGCAAATAATGGTAACAAAAACAAACACACAGTTTGCTATGTGCCAGTGTGGGGGGAATACCCCAGACATTTCACATCTATGAATTCATTTAGTCCTCATGACAATCCTATAAGGTTAGTACTACAATCTGTATTCACAATGAGGAAACTAAAGCACAGAGAAGCTAGTAAGTGATAAGGCTGAAATCGAACCCAGGCAGTGTGGTTACAGGCTCTGCCCTGAATCACTAAGCCATGCTGCCTTTTTGCACAAAGCATGGCACCAGAGTTGTCAGTGTGACCTCGATGAACTCTCAACAGCCATAGCTAAGAGTTATTACTTCTATTTTACAGTCTTAGAAGGACTCACCCAAAATGACACAGAAGATTACTTACACTTATAATAGGCAAACTGCAAGTAATGATACATGGTAGCCACAAATTTCTCAACTGGATAGCCTCCTATAACTGGGGTGAGGTTCTCTTCACACTGTATTTTGCATTCCAGAACTTCTATATAATGATCTGAAACAAAACGTAAAATTTTCAGAGCAGTGCATCCATTATTTTCTTAATATGCTACTTCTGCCTCCTGCCCAAATGAAAAAGGTAAAAGAAGAATATTTGCAACACCCACAAGGAGCTGAAAATCTTTAATATACAAAGTTGTTTCAAATCAATAAGATGAACATCCACTATATAAATGGCCAAACGGTATTAACAGAAATTATTAAAATGTCTAAAAAACATTGTGAGAGATGCTACACCTCTTTTGTAATTAAGAAATACAATTACCCCCAAAATAATTTAAACTACTAAATTGCAAAATTTTTAAAAATTCATAATGTAGTATGAAGAAGAGAACAGTGAAATTTACACTCTCATATTCTGTTGATGGAAGCAAAACAGGAACAAACTTTTTGGAGAACAATTTGGTAAAATTTATCAAAGGTTAAAATACACATATTTTCCAACCCAGCTGTCTACTTCTAGGAAATTTTCTTTAGACATAGGCATACATAAACACTGTTTAAAACAACAAACAAACAAACAAACTTGAAAGTACCTAAATGCCAGTCAATAGGATGATTAATAAATTACAGTATATAAAAATAATAGAATCTATATAGCCTTTGAAAGAGAGTAAGGTGAACCTAAATATAGTCAAAGACTACATTTCCCATGCAGCTAGGTTGGGGCCATATGACTAGTCATGGCCAATGACATGTTGAGAGTAACAATTAAGGAATGCTACTTCCAGGCTTAACCCCTAAGACCTCCCACATGATCCCTGGCTCCCTCCCTTTTCTCCCTTTATGCAGCTAGAAGCAAAAGACTCCAGGAGGGTTGCACACATTTTGTAAGTAAGACTGTGGAGGAACAGGTACTTTCAAACATTGCTGGTAGGAAGTACGAAATGATACCTTAAAACACTAAAATTAATTTACAGAAACATTTACTCTTTGAACTATTAATTCCACTTTGGTTGACTTTGAAAACACACCTCCATACTTACTACCACCACCAACAAAAAAGTCTTACATACTTACTACCACCACCAACAAAAAATTAACATCAACAATAAGGGTACAAACAAACATCATACATATCTTGACGTGATATCCTGAGGAGGACATTTATATACCGGTCCAGCCAAAATGACATAACCTGAATGTAACTGTGAAGACACATCATAGAAACCCAAATTGAGGAATGTTTACAAAGTAATTAGCTTATATTCTTAAAAAATATCATTGGCATAAAAAGACAAAGAAAGGCCAAAGGACTGTTCCAGATTAAAGAATTCGAAAGGAAGATGACAAATAAATAGGAAACTGGCCGGGCGCGGTGGCTCAAGCCTGTAATCCCTGCACTTTGGGAGCCGAGACGGGCGGATCACGAGGTCAGGAGATCAAGACCATCCTGGCTAACATGGTGAAACACCGTCTCTACTAAAAAATACAAAAAACTAGCCGAGCGCTGTGGCGGGCGCCTGTAGTCCTGGCTACTCGGGAGGCTGAGGCAGGAGAATGGTGTAAACCTGGGAGGCGGAGCTTGCAGTGAGCTGAGATCCGGCCACTGCACTCCAGCCTGGGCAACAGAGCGAGACTCCGTCTCAAAATAAATAAATAAATAAATAAATAAATAAATAAAATAAATAGGAAACATGATTCTGAACTGGAAACTATACCAGGAAAAAAAATGGTGCTAGAAAGAACATTATTGTGACAATTAACAAAAGGGGAATATGAACTACAGATTAATACAAGCATTGTATCTAGTATCTAGTGAAATTAATTACTATGGATATTTAGATAGTATTATTGTTCTTAGGAAGTAAACTGAAGCATTATGGGGGGTAAAGAGTAATAATGCATGTGCAACATACTTCCAAATAGTTCTGAAATAAAAATAATTATACACAGCCGGGCACAGTGGCACAACCCTATAATCCCAGCACTTTGGGAGGGCAAGGCGGGCGGATCACTTGAGGTCAGGAGTTCAAACCCAGCCTGGCCAACACAGCAAAACTCCATCTCTACTAAAAATACAAAAAATTAGCCAGGCGTGGTGGCACTTGCCAGTAGTCCCAGCTACTCAGGAGGCTGAAGCAAGAGAATTGCTTCAACCCAGCAGGCGGAGGTTGCAGTGAGCCAAGACCGCGCCACTGCACCACAGCCTGGGTGATAGAGCGAGACTCTGTCTCGAAAACAAAATAAAATAGGCCGGACGTGGTGGCTCACGCCTGTGATCCTAGCACTTTGGGAGGCTGAGGTGGGTGGATCACCTGAGGTCAGCAGTTCGAGACTAGCCTGGCCAACGTGGCGAAACCCCGTCTCTACTAAAACCATAAAAATTAGCCAGACGTGTTGGTGCATGCCTGTAATCCCAGCTACTCAGGAGGCTAAGGCAGGAGAATTGCTTGAACCTGGGGGGCAGAGGTTGCGGTGAACCGAGATCATGCCACTGCATTCCAGTCTTAGCAACAAGAGGGAAACCCCATGTCAAAAAATAATAATAAATAAATAAATAAAATAATAACAATAATAATTATACCCACAGCACATACGGAGAGAGCAATAAAGTAAATGTGGGACAATCAATGTTACAAATTGGTGAATCTAGGTAAGGTGTACATGAGAGTTCTTTGTATGATTCTTCCGTCTTCTCTACAAGTTTGAAATTATTTAAAAATAAAAACTAAAGGCCAGACGCGATGGCTCACGCCTATAATCCCAGCACTTTGGGAGGCTGAGGCGGGCGGATCACAAGGTCAGGAGATCGAGACCATCCTGGCTAACACGGTGAAACCCCATCACTACTAAAAATACAAAAAATTAGCCGGGTGTGGTGGTGGGCGCCTGTGCTCCCAGCTACTCAGGAGGCTGAGGCAGGAGAGTGGTGTGAACCCAGGAGGCAGAGCTTGCAGTGAGCCGAGATGGAGCCACTACACTCCAGCCTGGGGGAGAGCGAGACTCCGTCTCAAAAAACAAAACAAACAAACAAAAAAATAAAAACTAAAGAAACTCTAAATATCTATATATCTACACTGTGAGAGGAAAATAAATCTCAGGACCCCAAAATCACTAAACCAAATGGAAAAGTCAAGCTGGGAACCATGTAGGACAAACCTGTTTCCCATCCTATTCCTAAATAAGATAGCTACAAAGATTAAAAAAAAAAAAAGCCACAAACCTCTCTTATAATTTGCCCACAAGGAAGTTTTGTGGACAAAGGAAGGCAGAACTCAAAGTCATCCCTCTGCTCATGTGGAACAAATGTACATATAATTGTTTCCTTTTCATATAATTGTTTCCTTTAGTCGTTTCACTAAGCCAGACTAAAGCATAAATGGCTATTCCTCTAAATTGCATATTCAGTGAAAGGCTAATCAGAAATTCAAAAGAATGCAACCATTTGTCTCTTACCTACCTATGACCTGGAAACCCCCTCCCACTTCAGGTTGTTCTGCCTTTCTGGACTGAACCAATATACATCTTACATATATTGACTGATGTCTCATGTCTCCCTAAAATGTTTAAAACCAAACTGTGCCCTGAGTACCTTAGGCATATGTTGTCAGGACCTCCTGAGGCTATGTCACAAGTACATTCCTAACTTGGCAAAAATAAACTTTCTAAATTGATTGAGACTTGTCTCAGATAGTCTTTGATTTACAATACACATATATCTTAGCTATATCAAAGATAGATGGAGAGAGACCGCAGCCATTATGTGCCTCCTGATGAAACATCAGCATCAGCTATGAAGCAGTTGACTCCCATCA
Organism: Macaca mulatta; assembly: GCF_049350105.2. Taxonomy (NCBI): domain Eukaryota; kingdom Metazoa; phylum Chordata; class Mammalia; order Primates; family Cercopithecidae; genus Macaca; species Macaca mulatta. The sequence goes on from NC_133407.1 coordinate 15,393,138, forward strand.
AAAAAACCCCCAAAACAAAATCAAACTGAGCCTGTTCAAGCCTCTACATCCAATCACCAATTTACAAGAAATACAGAAGACAGAGGAACATGGGGATACAGTCAGCAAAACCCAGACCATGGGAATCTCTACAGGACAAAAATGCAGGTTCCTCAACAGCAAGGCGGAAAAGATATGGCCCTACAGATTAAACGAGATGTAAAATGTAACCACAATATGGATGCTACAATATGGATGCTACAATATGGATGAAACTTGAGGACAGTATGCCAAGTGAAATGAGCCAGTCACAAAAAGGCAAAGACTGTATGACTCCACTTATGTAATGTATGTAGAACAGTCAAATTCTTGAAGACAGAAAGTAGAAAGGCTGTTGCCAGTGGCAAGGGGCAAGGGGAAATGGGGAGTTATTGCATACAGAGTTTCAATTTGGAGAAACATAGAAAGTTCTAGAGATGGATGGTGCTGATGGTTGCACAATCACGTGAATGTAGTCAATGCCATGGAGTGTACATTGAATGATGGCTAAAATAATAAAGTTCATATTATGTATATTTTACCACTATAAAAATTTTCAAAAGATAACCCATTGCAATGGATGGACCTTAATTGGATCCTGACTCAAACAAATGGTAAATTAAAGGCACACACATGTATTTATGACATTTCTGAAACGACTGGGATACTGTTTAGGTATTTAATGATGAGATCAAATAATGATTGTTAAAATTGTTACAGGGGTAATAGCTTGGTGTTATGTTTAAAAAACAAAGAGTCCTTACCTTCTAAAAGTATATACTGAAATATTACAAATGAAATAATATGGCATCTGGAATTAGCTTCAAAATAACATGAGAGGAGGCCGGGCGCGGTGGCTCACGCCTGTAATCCCAGCACTTTGGGAGGCCGAGGCGGGCGGATCACAAGGTCAGGAGATCGAGACCATTCTGGCAAACACGGTGAAATCCCGTCTGTACTAAAAACACAAAAAATTAGCCGGGCGCGGTGGCGGGCGCCTGTAGTCCCAGCTACTCAGGAGGCTGAGGCAGGAGAATGGCGGGAACCCGGGAGGCGGAGCTTGCAGTGAGCCGAGATGGCGCCACTGCACTCGAGCCTTGGCGACAGAGCAAGACTGTCTCAAAAAAAAAAAAAAAAAAAAAATGAGAGGAAAAATAGGTGGGAATTAGATGAAGCCCAAGTGGCCATGAGTTGACAATCATGAAGCTGGGTCATGGGTACATGGTGGTTTATTTACTCTTCTCTCTGATTTTTGTATATGTTTGAAATTTGCCATAATAAAAAGTTTTCTTAAGACAAAACAAAACAAAACAAAAAAAACTCTACTTTGTAGAAAGAGATTAATGAATAAAAAGTGACTGAAAAAAAAAACAAAACCGAAAACCCTGGATTCAATAACTTTAAACGAGCTTCTCTACTGCAGGATTTCTAAGGGCCTTTAACCATCAAAGTGCACAATGACTCTTGAAGAAGGAGACACAGTGCTCAGCCCATTCCCAGACTTATTTAACAAGTGCATAGATACGATGCCTTTATCCAAGGTACAGTCCAGATTTTACTTATCTAGTTGTTTCAGGGAGGCACAGTTCTAGGATCAGCGTTCTCAAACCACTTTGGGAAAGAGCTCCCTCAGCCATTTCCCAGTTTCTGGAGTGATGCTGCCCAGTAAATGCACTTGGGAAATGTCTAGGCACTATACAGAAATCTGGGTTACCTATGCGTAGAGTTTTATGTTTTCTTCCTTTCTTCATTTTTCCTTTCTGTGTTTTCCAAACTTCCTATAATGAGCACACATTGTTTTATAACCAGAGAAGAAAATTTCAAAAAGCTACCTTAGTGATGGCCACTTAAAGGTTCATTCTACCTTTGTATGTGTTGGAAAATTGCCATCGTCAAAGTTATCTCAGTAATGTAAGTCACTGAGGTGCTCCTGGGCCATTTTTATTTTTCAAAATGCCTGTAGGAAATCTGTAAGTAGGGCAGACACAGAATTCTACCTTGGCAGGCCTGTGCTTGAACCTTCTCTCAGTGATTTCACTAGAAGCCCTTGCCAAGTCAAAGGTTTATCTATGCAGGTGGTGACTACCCTCAGTTACCCATTAATAAATATGCTCAAAAGTTCCTCAGAGGCCACTCCAGGCATCTAGAAGGCATGCAGGCAAAGAGCAGACATCTAAGGAAGACTATTCCATAGGAGTAGCGAGCCTATTGACCTACCACCAACCTGCTATGGAAAGGTAGAAATCCTTGAAGTCCTTGATCTCCCTGGAACCCTCACAGGCCGCGAGACACTCGTAAAAGGCTTTGAAGAAGTCGGGAAGGGCCAGCTCCATGTCTGTGATGGATGTTCTCCAGTTCTCACCGTTGTACGCTCGCACTGCTCGGATGAACAGGCTCTGAAAAGCACGGAGAAGCTAGTGAAGCTCGCTCCTGGTGTGAAGGGAGACAGTCATGAGCTCTCAAAGGGAACCAAGACCACCACCAAGTTTGCTCTCATTAGCTCTGAAGCCACACTGACCCTTAAAGAAGTCAACCAGTGAGTTACTTTATATCTAGATTTTTCTACTCTGCTTATGATAGATACACTTCTTATTTAGTTCAATTCAAAAAGTAGCAGGCCCTTGATAATAATCTGAATCAAGGAAAATGGGAAAACTATGACAGAGATCAGATCAGCGGCTGCCAGGAGTCAGGGGTTACAGCAAAAATTTGACTACAAAAGGACAAGAGGAAATTGTTCAGGGGTGATGAAAATATTCTATGTCATGATTATGGTGGCAGTTACAGGACTGGATGTATTTGTCAACACTTACTGCATTATACACTTAAAAACTGATAAATATATTGTAAATAAATTGTACCTCGATAAAACTGGTTTTTAAAATGGAACGAAAATAAAAATATAAGTTTGAGAGCAGGTATATTAGTCTGTTCTCACACTGCTATAAAGAAATACCTCCAGCCTGGCCAATATAGCAAAACCCCATCTCTACTAAAAATACAGAAATTACCAGGTGTGGTCACACACCTGTAGTCCCAGCTACTGCGGAGGCTGAGGCACAAGAATCACTTGAACCCAGGAGGAAGAGGTGGCAGTAAGCTAAGATCGTGCCACTATACTCCAGCCTGGGTGACAGGGCGAGACTCTGTCAAAAAAAAAAAACAAAAAAACTCAAGACTGGGTAATTTATAAATTAAAGAGGTTGAATTGGTTCATGGTTCTGCAGGCTATACAGGAAGCATAGCAGCTTCTGCTTCTGGGGAGGCCTCGGGAAACTTACAATCATGGCAGAAGACAAACGGGCAGCCAGCACTTCACATGGCCAGAGAAGAAGGAAGAAAGAGAGGGGGAGGTATTACACACTTTTAAACAACCAGGTCTCATGATAACTCACTCACTCACCATCATGAGAACAGCCCAGAGGCGATGGTGCTAAACCATTCATAAACGATCCACTCCCATGATCCAATCACCTCCCACCAGGTCCCATCTCTAACCCTGGGGATTACAATTCAACATGAGATTTAGGTGGAGACACAGATACAAACCACATCTGCAGTTGTCTGTCACCCCACTTCCTCCAACAATTAATTAGTAGTTAAACAGAAATGCCACCATACCTCAGCACTAGTTACTAGGAAGGGCAACCATGTGCCAGATAGTGGAAACTTCAAGGACTTTCTGCTAATTGTTGACCAATTAGACTCAATTAGAAGAGAAATAAAGGGAGGCTGAGGCAGGAGAATCATTTGAACATGAGAGGTGGAGGCTGCAGTAAGCCGAGATCATGCCATTGCACTCCAGCCTGGGCAACAGGGCGAGACTTCGTTTCAAAAAAAAAAGAGAGAGAAATAAATAGGACCAAGGAAGCAACTTAGTCTCCAAGAAATAAGTAGAGATCCTGGATATACACAAAACCTGCTAACTTGCAGAGGCCAGGAAAGGCCCTGAATAAGCATGAGACCCTCCATTTGGAGTTCCTTCTCAGCTCTTCCTGAATGGGGGTATCTGAGGGCCCCCCTTGGACCTAAAATTTTCACCAAGCTTAAGGCCTCAGATAAAGAGGGCGGATTTTTTTCTTCTTCTTTTTTTTTTTTTTGAGAGAGAGTCTCACTCTGTTGCCCAGGCTGGAGTGCAGTGGCGCGATCTCAGCTCACTGCAACCTCCACCTCCTGGGTTCAAGCAATTCTCTTTGCCTCAGCCTCCCGAGTAGCTGGGATTACAGGTGCCTGCCACCATGCCCGGCTAATTTTTTTATATTTTTAGTAGAGACAGGGTTTCACCACCTTGCCCAGGCTGGTCTTGAATTCCTGACCTCGTGATCCACCCACTTCAGACTCCCAAAGTGCTGGGATTACAGGTGTGAGCCACTGTGCCCAGCCAAATTCCCATTTTCAACCATGCCCTGCCCTTGCTTGCTACCCAGGCCCCCAGTGCCTGAGTTCCAGAAGACCTTGACAATAGTGAGTGCTCAAAAGGACAAGATCCTTCTTTCTTATTGTTGTTCTTATGACTAATTCTCATCAAAACTCTTCTTCGTAGATGCGCAGATTTAAGTATCCTCTACTCTTATCACATCAGCCTTCCTAACTCGTCTTTATTTTCCACTTTAATATATTTGGGGCATGTTTGTGTGCATGTGTATATAAAAACATGTGCCTTCTCATTTCAATCTTCATCAAAACTGGAGATTTATGTTTCTATTTCTTGTGTTCCTGGTCATTTTTAGATGATTTCCAAGATGTCTTTACTCTCTTAAAACTAAATGATTAAATGACCATATTTCTAAAATGTAGCATTTAAAGGGAACATGGCTTTTAAAATCATCATGGAATACAAAATGTCATTGTTAAATGGATCACTTTGTGCTAAAAGTCAATCATTTCTATTGTCATAATATTCAGCAAATGTCACCAAAAATCACTAGAGGTCCTTAGCTATCAGTAGCTGCTTATGGAGAGACATTTCTTTAACAGTCCAGGTTGCCACTAATTGCCACGTAAAAATCCAAATATACCTCATACGACTTGGTTTCCAGGTCTTTAATGTAGTCCTCGGCACCAGGCAGGCTCTTATAATACGCCATGTTCCTCTTCATCATTTCGTCATCAGGATGCTTCAGTAGAAAGGTGTGAGCAGCTGCGATGGCTTTGGGGAGATTATTTGCCTAAAAGGACGAAGAACATAAAAGCTACTCCATGGATGCTGAGTGGTAATTTTTGTAAAACAAGAATATCTGCTCAGGCCTTCAGAAACTTTGTGTTGCTATAACTTTTCCAGCTAAAGGTTCCGTGACTTCCAGGGACCCTCAAGACCAAGTCCAGGCATTGCGAGATGAGTGTTGATTTCCTAAAAGCGACTGTCTAGATGGCCTCGGTCTGCCTTTCCCAATCTACTCTGCGCTGGCTATGCCTGTCCATGCCCCAGGAGGCTGGCCTGTGTGGACTCTAACAACAGACTCCCTCGCCCTCTGGCTTCCAAAGAGATTCAGCCATGAGGAGCCCCAACAGGACACTGAGGAAGGGAAGAGATTAAGGTCATATTATTTCATTTCCTGGTTCCCTCGCTGCACAGTCAACTTGGGCTGCTAAGTCCCCTAATTGAAGGTCACAGCTCTTCTTAAGGTGACCCTCTCCATAGAGTCTCCCTCCTTCCTGGTTTCAATCATTGCTCTCTCCCCTGCCCCTTTTGGCCTAGGGGTGGTCATATCCCACTGCTACCAGCCCTGGGGCACAACACTATCCCTGTGGATTCCCCATGTACCGCACACGCCTTTATAAATAACCACCTTCTTAAACTTTCCTCCAATTACCCAGTGTGACTGCACCAAATCTTTCCCACTGGAAACTTGACAAATACATTGTTTTCCCAAATCCCCCACAGACCTTCTGCTAACCTCCTCACTTATTCATCCATTCATGCAGCAAATAAATGTCATATTACAAGAGCACCATTTCTAGGATGTGGGTCTATAACAATAAGCAAAACAGGAAAAAGAAAAATCCCCACCTGCATGGACCATATATTCTGTTAAGTTCTCCCTGTCTCCTAGTGGCCTCAATTAAGAGCCTCTCTATTGTATTAGTTCTGGGTTCTGTCTTCCCACGTTTTACGCCACCCTGCAATCTCAGCTGGTATGTCTATCTCCCCCATCAGACTATGATCCTACCCAGCTGTGTGTCATTCATTGTCTGGATTCCCAGGGCCTCACACTGTCCTCAGGACAAGGCAGGACACGATGAGTGTCTGTGATTTGAACATAATGACATTACGACAATAAAATATAATAAAATTAATTTATATTTTCCTCTCTTTTCCCCTCAGTCTTCTCTCCATTGAATGGGGGCCAATGATTCTGAGTTTCACTGCCTCAGGGAAGGTAGGTGTCTGGTCAGAACCAGCAAATTATTCATTTGAAAAAAGCCTGTCCTCCCGAAAGAACCTGGCAGGTTTGAGGAGAGAAAGAAATTAGGGAGGAGCTGCAGGAAGAAGCTGACTGGCCTGGAGGAAGAAGAGGGAGAAAGGGAATCTCCCAGACTAGGAAAAAAGTTTCCCTTGGGATCTGTGGGAGCAGCAGGCCTGTGGGCCCCAGAGCTTCAGGGCTGGCACTTATCGGCAGTGTCCAAGAGAGCAGAAGTCCTCAGGGAGAACAGGTATGTTATGGGGGGGCCTCAGGAGGGCAGGCAAATAGGGATGCAGAGGCCTCCCTGTGGGGACGCATGACCACCAACCAGAGGGCCCCCCACACTGATGGACTCTTGGCACAACCTGCTAGGGAGAAGGGCAGGCACCTGTGCATGTGCACAGAGACTCAGCCAATCCAGAGGGACGCTCCAAGGCAGGAATTAGGGAATTCGGTTTAGACAGAGAAAATAAAGGAATATTTGGTATACCCTAGATTTCTAAGAGTCATAGGATGGCATATATCTGTACTGAATTGCCCCAGAATTGGAACCACGTCATTTTGAGACAATAGCAGTGGCCACATCAGAGAAGTGGTGGGTGGTGATGAGGGCAGACTCCCAGATGTCAATGCTGATGTTTTGGGAATGCCAATTAGTGGTCTGTGGCAGGGCTGCCTTTAAAACAGCCCTACAGAAAGCTTCATACTCCTGGCTGGAAAAAGGCTGGATTTCAGCTAGAAGGAAGGGAGAGGGTATGAATGCTGCCTTTTAAAGCATTTGCCAATGAAATCAGAGTTGCTAATTCTCAGAAGAGCATTTAGAAAGGGGGCACAGAGGCCGGGAGCAGTGGCTCACACCTGTAATCCCAGCACTTTAGGAGGTCGAGGTGGGTGGATCGCGAGGTCAGGAGTTCAAGATCAGCCTGGCCAAGATGGTGAAACCCCGTCTCTACTAAAAAGACAAAAATTAGCTGGGCGCAATGGCAGGTGCTTGTAATCCCAGCTACTCGGGAGGCTGAGGCAGGAGAATCGCTTGAACCCAGGGGGGCAGAGGTTGCAGTGAGCTGAGATCGCGCCACTGCACTTCAGCCTGGGCGGCAGAGCAAGACTTTATCACAAAAAAAAAAAAAAGAAAGAAAAGAAAGACGGGCACAGAGTAGGATTTTAAGGCCTCTAACTTAGGATGTGAGTTTTACAAAACAGAAACTCTTCCTGAAGAGAAAAGTGTGATTTTATTTACTTCAACTCAGGTTCTGCAGCTGGAACATGGAGACACATCTTGGCGGCTAAACCTCTGACAGACCCCAGGCAGATTTTGGAGAAGGCGGTAGAGATGTGGGGAACCACCCTGCCTTAGATTCCTGAGACAGTCACCAGCATGAGCCACCCTAAATCAGCCATGACACAGAGGCAGGCCCTGTGGTTCCGGGGAGATTAGAGGCCACTGCCAGGCAAGGCCTGGGGTAAGAGGGCCTGTGAGTCAGTGTTCTCTGTCCAGGTCAGAGCTCAACAGTCATTAAGGATTTGATGAAGTGCTTGGGCCTACTTTTTACTTGGCCTATGGAAAAAATTAGTTTTTCATGGAAGATGATAGTCATGAAGAGAACCCAAAGAAAGCTAACGACTAGAGTAGGCTGGTGATGAGAAACCTATGATGCCCTTGAGGCTGCACACCAGTAGCCCGGCCCTTTTCTACAAAAGCACACATGCAAGCCTCCTCGCCTCCCTCTGGCAGTCGGAACCCACCACTGCTATTGCGGTTATCAACTGAGGCATTTCTCCTTAATCACCGAAACAGAGAACTGCAACTCCAACAGCAGAGTAGCATTTACCCATGTCCTACCACAGTGCACTAGCTACCTCTATATCGATCTCCAGTCTTCAGGTGCCAGGTGGAACGTAAGTGCCTGCCACCCATCTTTTCCTCTCTATCCATAAACAGAGTTTAAACACGTAAACATCACTTTTTTTTTTTTTTTTTTTAAATACAAGAGTCTTGTTCTGTCACCCAGGCTGGAGTGCAGTGGTAAGATCTCAGCTCACTGCAGCCTTGGCCTTCTGGGCTCAAGCGATCCTCCAGCCTCAGCCTCTTGAGTAGCTGAAACTAGAGGGGCACGCCACCATACCCGGCTAATTTTTTAATGTTTCTGTAGAAATGAGATCTCTTTTTTTTTTTTTGAGACGGAGTCTTTGCTCTGTAGCCCGGACTGGAGTGCAGTGGCCGGATCTCAGCTCACTGCAAGCTCCGCCTCCCGGGTTTGCGCCATTCTCCTGCCTCAGCCTCCGGAGTAGCTGGGCCTACAGGCGCCCGCCACCTCGCCCGGCTAGTTTTTTGTATTTTTAGTAGAGACGGGGTTTCACCGTGTTAGCCAGGATGGTCTCGATCTCCTGACCTCGTGATCCGCCCGTCTCGGCCTCCCAAAGTGCTGGGATTACAGGCTTGAGCCACCGCGCCCGGCCAGAAATGAGATCTCTTTATATTGCCCAGGCTGGTCTTGAACTCTTGGGCTCAAGAGATCCTCCCACCTTGGCCTCCCAAAGTGCTGGGATTACAGGCATGAGCCATCATGCCAGGCCATAAACATCATTGAGAAAAAATAAATCATACAATATCTCCACCAAAAATAACTTTTTCAGTTATATCTTCCACTGAAATAATTAAGTAACATTCATGTTTATCAATAAAATTCTTAGCTTTTTCCTGCCCTCTAAGAGATCTCAAAATGTTAAGATGGTGGCCAGGCACAGTGGCTCAAATCCCAGTCTGTTATCTCAACATTTTGGGTGGCCGGTGGATCACTTGAGGTTAAGAGTTCGAGACCAGCCTGGCCAACATGGTGAAACCCCATCTCTACTAAAAATACAAAAATTAGCTGGGCGTGGTGGCACATGCCTGTAATCCCAGCTACTCAGGAGGCTGAGATACAAGAATCACTTGCACCCTGGAGGCAGAGGTTGCAGTAAGCCAAGATCGTGTCACTGCACTCTAGTCTGGGTGACAAAGTGAAACTGTGTCTCAAAAAAAGGGGATATTTTACAGACCTTCAACTAAGTGATTGTTACAAGACCTGTAAAGGGTTTTGAAGAGAAGCTATGACCATCCTAACTTTTTGGGGCCACCATCATGAAGGAGAAAACCCATGCCTTATGGTCATATTGAGTAAAATGTTCTTCCCCTCCTCCCTGTATCACCAGTTCAAATTCATCTGTATATTAAAGAAATCAGAGCTTCTAGTATTCTCTAGGTTTAAAAATAAAATGTTTTCCTCTTGATTATGTGACCTAAATTTGGTTCAGACTGTATTTGCCAAAAGCTATACAAAAAAAGAATTAGATAAGTCATTTTTAGCTTAAAAAATGATGCTTCGTTTGAACCAGCCCTCATTTTTCAACAGTCTGGAATTTTATTATTAATCCCACTCCCTGCTTCTATTTTAAAACTGCTTATTTTTTAATTGCCAGAACAAACATTCACAAAATTGATATTTTATATAAAACTGTAACTAAGCATAGAAGTATAGAAGTAACCCAGCTTTTCTCCTCTTTGGGGTTTTGTGTTATTTTATTGCTCATATAAACACAAAATACACGTGGCTCTGTCTCGGTGGAAATATGAAAAACAGATCTTGCAGTCCAGAGACTGAAAACAAAGTTTAAAAACAAGAAAAATCTTCTACCTCAAGAGTCTAGGATATGCCATGAATCTATTTTTGTAGTTATTAAAATAAACACAATATATTCCTTTTAAAATCTTTCTCAGAGGAAGTAGAACCTGGGCTTTGAGAGGGCTTTTTTAGCCAAACTCTGTGAAGACCCACCAAGCTAGAGCCTCTTTATCTAGTGACAGGGAATTCGACCCATTCTTAAAACTTGTGGGTCCTCAGCGTAAGAACCCATAGGATAGAGAACTGCAATTTGTGGCTATTTTTAGTCAGCAATCACAGAGAGAACTTAAGCAGCCATTAAAAGGAGGCAGTGAACTGTGTTAAATTCTAGATGAAAGAAACAGCGGAGAGGGCCAATCCTGATGACTCACGGTGCAAGAGTTCGCCTTCAAGCAGGGATGTGTCCTTGCAAGGAGTCCCTGCTCTTCCCTGGCCTCAATTTCATTCTCTTTAAAAATAACTAGTCAGCTGGGCGCAATGGCTCACGCCTGTAATCCCAGAACTCTGGGAGGCGAGGTGGGAGGATCACTCGAGTCCGGGAGTTCGAGATCAGCCTGGGCAACGTGGCGAAACTGTCTCTACAAAAAATACCAAAAAAATTAGCCAGGTGGGGTTGCATGCGCCTATAATCCCAACTACTCAGGAGGCTGAGGTTGAGGATGACCTGAGCCTGAGGAGGTGAAGGCTGCAGTGAGCCATCCATGATCGTGCCTCTGCACTCCAGCCTGCGCGACAGTGAGACCCCGTCTCAACTAAAAATAAAAATAAAAGGTACTCGTCGGCTCCTCAGGTCTTCTGCTTTATTATCGCAAGTCACCGCTCAGAAAAAAGGCGACTGGCTTTAATGGTATATACAGAAAAGAGGCGTCTGCCCTCAAATAACAGAGAACATTTATCAGGCACTTTGTTGGGTGCCTGGCGCTGTGCTGCGTTCTGTGTACATATGCTCTGCCTTAGAGCTAGCGTTCAAGAAAGGCATTTTCATCTTTACTTGAGATGAAGAAGGAGGCAGGATCTGGAGGGAGACTTTTGGCAGGGCTGGGTGGGAGGGAGCCAGGTCTAGAACTGGCGATGCAACGCGGTCCCGGGCGCAGGGGCGGGGCCAGGGCCTGGGGGCTGGGTCAGGGGCGGGGCCGGGGCCTGGGACGGGGCGAGGCGGACTTGCCTTGAAGTAGGCGAACTGCAGGAACTTGTAGGGCTCGCGGCGCTGGAAGTCAGCCAGCACCTCGCGGCTGGGCTGGGACTGGCGGAAGGCTGGCAGGCCTTGCTTGCAGCGCTTGAGGCAGTGCGCGCGGCGCAGCAGGCCCCCGAAGAGGCGCAGCTCTGGATAGCTGGCGAGGCCGGAGGCGGGCTCGGGCTGCGGCGCGGCGCTGCAGTTGCGGTGGCAGAAGGCCTCGCTGTCGCGCAGCAGGCGGTGCAGCCGCAGGCTGATCTCCAGGTAGCCCACGCTCTCAGCCCAGTGCTCGCCACTATACTTGTCCAGCGCGTGCCGGTAGGCCGACTCGAGCGGCATCAGCTCGTCCCGTGGGAAGCTGCGGAAGCTGTAGCGTTCGTACTGGGCGCGCCCGGCGCGCAGCGCACAGGCCACGCACAGCAGCGCCAGCAGCGCCGCGACCCCCCGACGCCCCGGCTCCATCGCGCCTGGCGAAAGGAAGGAAGGAAGGGACGAAGGAAGGGAAAAGGGGAGGGAGAAGGAAAGGAAAGAGGACGGCTCGACGCGGCGGGCCGAATGCTTTCGGGGCGGGGACGCCAGCTGCCGGCCCGCCCCGTCCGGCCGCCCCTCCCCACCCAGGCGGGGGATCTGGGCGCCAGCTGCCAGCGCCGAGAGGGTGCGCGTGTAAGGCGCGCTGCGCACTGGTTCACGAAGGCTGATGCGTGTGATGGGGCTCCGCCGCTCATGCACTTGGAGACTCGCCTGCAAGGCCGACGCGGCCCTACGATCTATATAATCTACAATCTTTATAGTCGCTTGAAGGTTTGTGAAAACGAAGATTCCCGGGCTGTGCCCCCAGAGTTTCTGATTCAGAAAGTGTGGGGTGGAGGTCTGAGGATTTGTATATTTAACCAGCACCCTGGTGAGGCTAATGCTGCGGGCTCACGGGCTGCACTTTTAATAGCACTGCCCAACCTTAAATTTTAGTGAGAGAAAAAGACAGTGCAAAAATAAAATTAATAAGGACGTCAGTGGCACTTTGTAAACTGTATAGCTAGTCAGGTTGAAGATGTGCACACCTTGTGAATCTGCGACACCATTCTGTGGAATATGCTGGAGAAGCTTGCGCGTGTGCATCAAAAAATATGGATGGAATGTTAGTGGCAGCACTTTAAAAAAAAAATCTTTAAACTTTTTAATCTTGAAATAATTTACAAGAAAGTTGCAAAAATAGTACAAAAAGTTCCTGTATACCCTTCATCAAGATTCACAAGTTGCTAATGTTATACCACATTTCTATGTTTACATTTTTTTCTGACCCATTTGAGATAGGTTGCATATATCATGCCCACTGTCCCTTAGTCGTTTTATTTTGGTGTTTGTTTGTTTGTTTGTTTGTTTTTTGAGACGGAGTCTCGCCCTGTCATCCAGGCTGGAGTGCGGTTGCACCATCTCGGCTCTCTGCAACCTTTGCCTCCCGGGTTCAAGCAATTCTTCCTGCCTCAGCCTCCCAAGTAGCTAGGATCACAGGCATGTGCCACCACGCCTGGCTAATTTTTCTGTTTTTTACTAGAGATGAGGTTTTGCTGTGTTGGCCAGGCTGTTCCTGAACTCCTGACCTTCGGTGATCTACCTGCCTCGGCCTCCCAAAGTGCTGGGATTAAACAGGCGTGAGCCACCGTGCCCAACCCCTTAGTCTTTCAGTATGTATGTCCTTAGAATGAAACTACCAATCAAATTTAGGAAATTTAATACTGATAGAAGACTTTAATCATGTTCCATTTCCAGTTTTGTCAGCTGTTCCAATTGTGTCTTGCATAGCACTTTTTTCTCTTAGGATGCAGTCCATCCATGATCGCTGTCTATTTCATATCATCTAATCTAAACTGGTTCCTCGGCTTTTCTGGTCATGCCATTAGCATTTTTGAAAAATATAGGCCTAAACAGCAATGAAATACCACTACAAAATTCAAAACACTGACATCACATGCTGACAAGGATGTGGAGCAACAGGAACTCTCATTCGTTGATGGTGGCAATGCAAAATGGTACATACACTTTAGAAGACAGTTCGGCAGTTTCTTACAAAACTAGGCATACTCTACTCATACAATCCAGAAATTGCACTTCTTGTTATTTACCCAAATGGGTTAAAACTTATGCACACACCTGCAAATGGATGTTTGTAGCAACTTTATTCACAATTACCATAACTTGGAAGCAACCAAGATGTCCTTCAGTGGGTAAGTGGATACATAAACTGTGGTATATATACACAATGGAATTTTATTCCAAGCCAAAAAGAAATCAGCTATCAAGCCGTGAAAAGACATGGAGAAGTCTTAAATGCATGTTACTAGGTTGAAAGAAGCCAATCTGAAAAGGCTACATAGCCAAATGACATTCTGGAAAAGGCAAAACTATGGAGACAGTAAAAGGATCAGTGGTTGCTGAGGATAAAGGGAGGGATGAACAGGTGGAGGGCAGAGGATTCTTGGAGCAGTGAAGCTATTCTATTTGGTACTAGAATGGTGGATACATGCCATACATTTGTTAAAATCCATAATAAGTACAACACTAAGAGTGAGCCCTAATGTAAACTGTGGACTTTGGGTGATAACGATGTGTTGATGTAGGTTCATTGATTGTAACAAATGTACCATTCCAGTACAAGACATTGACAGTGGGGGAGCTTGCGCATGTTGTAGGGTCATGGAGTATATTTGAACTCTGTACTTTCCGCTCAGTTTCACTATGAATCTTAAACTACTCTAAAAAACAAATTCTGGTTGTTTTTTTTTTGAGATGGAGTCTCGCACTGCCGCAGAGGCTGGAGTGCAATGGCACGATCTCAGCTCCCTGCAACCTCCACTTCTGGGGTTCAAGTGATTCTCCTGCCTCAGCCTCCTGAGTAGCTGAGATTACAGGTCAGTGCCACCACGCCAGGCTAATTTTTGTATTTTTAGTAGAGATAGGTTTCATCATTTTGGTCAGGCTGGACTTGAACTCCTGACCTCATGATCCGCCCGCCTCAGCCTCCTAAAGTGCTGGGATTATAGGCATGAGCCACAGCGCCTGGCCTTTATTTATTTATTTTTTTTAAAGAACACAGGCCAGTTAACTTTATAAAAGCTTCCTCATTTGAGGTTTTCCTGATGTTTCCTCATGACTAGATTCAGAGTAAGCTCTTTGGCTAGAATGCCATAGAAGCAATGTGCCATCTGGCTCAGGGTAAAATCTAAATAGCACAATGCCCACCCCTTGTCTGTGTTAATTTTGATCACTTTATTACGGTGATGTCTATTTTCCCTACTTCATTTGTTTTCTTTTGTAATTAACAAGTGTTTACAGTAAGGTGCTGCAACATTGTTCTTAATGGCAGAAAGCAGAAATAACCTGTCCATACACAGAAGAGTAGATTTTTAAAAAAGAGAGTAAATGCATATAGAAGAATATATTACAGCAGGGAAAATGAAAGAATTAGAGCTACAAATAGTTCAATGTGGGGGCGGGGGGAACCATACAGAATGGTTCCATTTGCCTAAAGTTTTTTGTTGTTTTTTTTTTTTTTTTGAGACAGAGTCTCACTCTGTCGCCCAGGCTGGGCTGCAGTGGCACCATCTTGGCTCATTGCAACCTCTGCCACCCAGGTTCAAGCGATTCTCCTGCCTCAGCCTCCCAAGTAGCTGGGATTACAGGCACCTGCCACTGCACCCAGCTAATTTTTGTAGTTTTTAGTAGAGAAGGGGTTTCACCATCTTGGCTAGGCTGGTCTTGAACTCCTGACCTTGTGATCCACCCACCTCGGCCTCCCAAAGTTCTGGGATTATAGGTGTGAGCCACCGTGCCTGGCCCTAAAGTTTTAAAATATGGAAAAGTACACAGTGTATTATTTAGGAGTACAAATAATATAGTCCTACCTTATACAAACACACAGGGTAAAACTATATTGAAAAGAGGATGATAGGCCGGGTGAAACCCCCGTCTCTACTAAAAATACAAAAAATTAGCTGGGTGTGGAGGCACACACCTGTAATCCCAGCTACTGGGGAGGCTGAGGTAGGAGAATAGCTTGAACCCAGGAGACAGAGGTTGCAGTGAGCCAAGATTGTGACACTGCACTCCAGCCTGGGTGATAGAGTAAGACTGTCTCAAAAAAAAAAAAAAAAAAAAAAAGAAAAGAAAAATCAAGAAAGAAAAGAAAAGCAGATGATAAATGGAAACTTAGGATAGTGGTTTCTTTCCAATAGGAGGAAGAACATGAAATGGCAGAGGGTCAGACGCAGGGGAGGGGTTGGGGAGTAAATGGGAGAATGTTCATTGCAACGTTACTTTTTATGCCATACATATATTTTGTAAATATTATTTTATATATTTATATTTCATGTTTTTGTTTTTTAAAAAACAATTTTTGGAAAAAGAAAAGATTGCAGTAGTGATATGAAGAAAATTAAAAAGCTGAATGAGATGGGGTTGGGGAAGATTGTTTAAGGAGGTGGCATTTGGAAAGAGATGTGAAAGGGGAGGGCACCTGTGGAAAGAGCTGTGCTGGGAGATGGTGCACAATGTGTACCTGATCCTAGAACATCTTACCCTGGAAATCACCAGTGACCATCATTCCCAATAGCAAAGAGATACAATTTGGAATCATCTCACACAATTACTCAATTGAACAAGATGCTAAGCTCTGTCACAGCTTCTTCCTCTGTCTTGCCTTTGCCTTACCAACTCCTTTGAAAGGGCCTTTGCCCAGGGCTGTTGTTTCAGATTTGGGAGGCCGACGTGGGTAGATCACCTGAGAGGTCAGGAGTTTGAGACCAGCCTGGCCAACATTGTGAAACCCCTTCTCTACAAAAAATTAGCTGGGCAGGCACCTGTAACCCCAGCTACTTAGAAGGCTGAGGCAGGAGAATTGCTTGAACCCAGGAGGCAGAGGTTGCAGTGAGCCGAGATTGTGCCACTGCACTCCAGCCTGGGCGACAGATGAGACTCTGTCTCAAAAAGAAAAAAAAAAAGGCCGGGTGAGGTGGCCACACCTGTAATCCCAATCCCATCACTTTGGGAGGCCGAGGTGGGCGGATCACAAGGTCAGGAGATCGAGACCATCCTGGCTAACACAGTGAAACCCCGTCTCTATTGAAAATACAAAAAATTAGCCTGGCATGGTGACATGTGCCTGTAGTCCCAGCTACTCGGGAGGCTGAGGCAGGAGAATCGCTTGAACCCGAGAGGTGGAGGTTGCAGTGAGCCGAGCCCAGGCCACTGCACTCCAGCCTAGGCAACAGAGTGAGATACCGACTCAAAAAAAAAAAAAGTTTTAAATTCCTGCCTTCTCCATCTCCATGCCCCTTGGCAATCTCCACCAAGAGGAGCTTCTCCACCAAGAAGGAGAGTTGGTTTCTCCACCCTTTGGATGGGGTTTGGATATGTGATTTACTTTTGTCAATGAGACAGCAGAAAAGGTCCCAAATGTGCACTGGGACTTGCCTCTTTCATGGTACTGGGAGCCCTTCCTTGATATGCTTATACGTAGGCTAGCCTGCTGAAGGATGAGACATGTGACCCAATTGTCTTTCCATTGTTTCTGCCACTTCTCAATTGTATGCGTGAGGCCATCCTGGATCATTCCACACCAGGAGATTGACCAGCTGTCTGCAGAGACATGGGAAGTCCAGTAGAGCGAAAACCAGAAGAATCACTCAGCTAACCTACAGAATCATGAACTAAATGAACAATTGCTGGCTGGGCGCGGTGTCTCACGCCTGTAATCCCAGCACTTTGGGAGGCCGAGGTGGGCAGATCACCTGAGGTCAGGAGTTCGAGACCAGCCTAACTGACATGGAGAAACTCCATCTCTACTAAAAATGCAAAATTAGCTGGGCATGGTGGCACATGCCCAGCTACTCGGGAGGCTGAGGCAGGAGAATTGCTTGAACTCAGGAGGCGGAGGTTGTGGTGAGCCGAGATCGTGCCATTGCACTCCAGCCTGGGCAACAAGAGTGAAACTCATGTCTAAAAAAAAAAAAAAAAAAAAAAAAAAGATTGCTATTGGCCTCTAAGTCTGGGAGGTAGTTTGTTACATAACACTAGCTAATAGATGCGTTGGCCAAAAGTTCAAGAAGGATAACTGTCCTTTCTTCTTATATTGCTCCTTCTCTTGTCCTTGAAGTCAGTTTGAGTCAACCTGGTGGGATTGATGGGGAGAGACTGTCGTATGTGCACTCTGGCCTCTGCTGAAACATCGTCGGGTCCTGGATGGTCACCATTGATAAGTCATTCCCCATCCCCTTTAGCCAAGGCCCCTCAGGTCCATCAGCTCTGTGCTACATCCAGACCACTCAACTTTGACAATGGAGTTTGGGGAATCTCAGGGAGCTGGTTGGGTCCCAGGCTACCTCCAAATATCACAAGCCAATGCATTGCTCCCACAGAAGATGGGGGGAAGGAGACATAAAGATTACAAGAGACTGAGAGAGGGCCACTGTGGAGAGAGCATAAAGCATAAAGAAAGGGAGTGTGGACCGGCAGAAGTCAGGTGGAATTGCCTTTGAGGAGCAAGGCTGTCGGTGGACAGGTGGAGGTGGAGGGAACAGTTGCTTTCCATTATAATTCCATAGAATTTTATTTGTAATGGAGTCTCACTCTGTTGCCCAGGCTGGGGTGCAGTAGTGCGATCTCAGCTCACTGCAACTTCCACCTGCCAGGTTCAAGCGATTCTCGTGCCTCAGCCTCCTGAGTAGCTGGGATTACAGGTGCACACCACTACGCCTGACTAATTTTTGTATTTTTTGTAAAGATGGAGTTTCACCATATTGGCCAGGCTGGTCTCGAACTCCTGACTTAAGGTGATCCACCCACCTCAGTCTCCCAAAGTGTTGGGATTACAGGTGTAAGCCACCATGCCTAGTCAATTCAACAGAATTTGTAAAAGGAAATGAAACCAGATATCTAGCGTGCTGCCTTCTGCTTGAGTGGCTGCTTAGCCTCATTAGAGCTTTGTCTAAGGGTGTCTCCTCACCAAAGAAGGCAGTATTCCCCCAGGTGACTTAAGTGACAAACTCTCTTTTATATCATGAATTTATTCATTCTTTCAATACACTGTTCAGCATCTACCTTATACCAGGTGCTGCACTTGGTGCTGAAATGCAAAGATGAAACAGACATTCTTCCTTGACTGTGTAGTAGAGGAAATACAATATTTATTTATTGTTTCATTTGTTACATAAACCTATAATAAGTTATATTCCAGATGCTATATTAAAGAAATAGTATCAACTTTTGCCTCAGAGAACTCAAAATTAGGAAATGA
The DNA here is from genome assembly GCF_049350105.2 of Macaca mulatta. Taxonomy (NCBI): domain Eukaryota; kingdom Metazoa; phylum Chordata; class Mammalia; order Primates; family Cercopithecidae; genus Macaca; species Macaca mulatta. The sequence goes on from NC_133407.1 coordinate 15,411,687, forward strand.
CAGGTAAGTAAACCTTTAATTACCCTACTGATAGAGTTGGAATAGAGATGTGGACAAAGTACTTGTGGGGGCCCCAAAGAGGGATGGGTAATCTAGTCTGAAGGTGAGTCTGGAATGTCTTCTCCAAGAGGCCATGCTTGAATTCCTTTAAAGGGTATGAAAAGATAGAATAGAAGTTGACTGGAGATAAAAATGGAAAAGGAAGAAGATTGTTGGCAGAGGGCACAACATATGCAAAGGCTTATGGGAAAGAAAGTGTTGGGCCTGGAAGCCATAAAGCAGTATGGGAGACTCCTGAAGTGATTCCCACAAGAAATGTGAGGGCCTGAATTGAAGCACAGAACATAAAGACCCATAACACAGATAGAGAAAAAAAATAAATATCAAAAGTTAGGCTGAGCACAGTGACTCACGCCTGTAATCCCAGCATATTGGGTGGCCGAGGTAGGTGGATCACCTGAGGTCAGGAGTTCAAGACCAGCCTGGCCAACATGGTGAAACCCCATCTCTACTAAAATAAAAATTAGCTGGGCGTGGTGGCGGGTGCCTGTAATCCCAGCTACATGAGAAGCTGAGGCAGGAGAATTGTTTGAACCCAGGAGGCGGAGGTTGCAGTGAACTGAGATCACATCATTGCACTCCAGCAAGGGCGACAGAGCAAGACTCAATCTCAAAAAAATAAATAAATGTCAAAGTTACATGTATGTAGAACACTATGAGAATTTCTGGAAGGAAAGAACTCCTTTAGCTAGTGCAATCAGTGATTACTTCATTTTAAAAAAGGCATTAGATCTGGGGTTTGAATTGGGGATGACCTGTAAACCCATAATCCTAAAAACAAAATCTAACAGACTTCCCCAAAACCCTAGGCTGGAGAAAGCTCAAGAAGAGCATAGGCTGGAGAAAGCTCAAGAAGTGCATAGGCTGGAGAAAGCTCAAGAAGTGCATAGGTTGGAGAAAGCTCAAATAGTTCATCATGTTGAGCAAATGATTATCTCATCTTGAACTCTCTAGGAAACAGAGCCTGTGGCAAGAACTAAATGCTAATCTTGTATTTGGGAGGTACAGTGCACGACAGTGAGAATGAAAAGAAAGGGAAATGAGGCAGCAAAGGAGGAAAAGTAGTACCAGATAGTGAGTTACTGTGCAGACTAGTGCTTTATGCCAGCCTTAAAGGCATGGAGACAGTTTCTTGGCAGGTGCACCCACTATACCATGTGGAATGTCTGTGGTCAGAGAAACCACACCTTGAAATACTTCAGCAGAGGGAGGAAGGGAGAGGAAATTTATTTACTGGCTCGCCTCTGGTCTTCCATTGCACTGGGCTTCTCCATGTGGGAGTTAACTTACCTGCCCTTGGGGGTAGCACCACCTAGCTAGCCTCTTTGGCAGCCACTTGGGAAGCATGGTGCCTCATTCCAGTGAGTCCAGAAGTGTCTGGAGGAGCCAGAGACTCCAGATGGTTGACTTTGGGTGGCAGATGTGCTGCAGCAGTAGCTATGGTAGAGGGGCAGCTAAGAGTTCAGCAGAAAGGTGACTAGAGAATCTGGGCATCATATAGTATGTCGTATACAGCAATCATGGAGGTTCGACCAAATTACCACTGAGACTCTCTGACCCAGAAGTTGCAAATTTCAATTTATTCTGCCTTGGGGCCTACTGCAGTTCATGTCAAAACAAAAGGCAAACCAAAGCTAGGTGTGAGACCTGTAATCTCAGTGTTTTGGGAGGCTAAGGTGAGAGGATTGCTTGAGGCCAAGAGCTCAAGACCAGCCTGGGCAACATAGCAAGACCCTATCTCTAAAAATAAAACAAAAATTAAAAAAATTTTAAAAGTGCATATCTGTAGTCCTAGCTACTCAGGAGTATATCTTGTGCCCAGGAGTTCAAGGCTGCAGTGAGCTATCATTGCCCTTCAGCCTGAGCAACAGAGTGAGACCCTGTCCCCAAAAAAATAAAATAAAATAAAGTGAATCAGATGGAGAGGGCCGCCAACTGGAGAGATATATTCTGCCTAAGGAACGTCCCAACGCGTATCTCTGGAGTACTGTTACCTCATGGGATCTTGGGCCTGGTGTGGCCAGACCTTCTGATCTTCTAAGAGAAACTGGAAATCCAGATTATGTCAATTCCCCAATTAAATGTTGACAACTACAGTAATTAAATACAATCAAAAACACTGGTGGATCAACATGGACAGTGTCAAATCAAATAGCTTTTCTGGCCACATCTAGTTTTAACCTTCAATCTAGCTAGAAAACTACTATGATCATTCAGAGAAGGAGGGAGCCACAAATGCAGGCATGGCTACAAAAACAAAGAGGTGGGCTAGCTCCGGGGGTCCAGGTGAAAAAGAAATGACAGGCTTTGGTGGTAGACTAGATATGAGACAGGGGGAAAAGAGAAACAGAATAAAGAAATAGGCTGGGTGCAGTGGCTCATGCCTATAATCCCAGCACTTTGGGAGGCTGAAATGGGTGGATCACCTGAGGTCAGGAGTTCGAGACCAGCCTGGTCAACTTGGTAAAACCCCGTCTCTACTAAAAATACAAAAATTAGCCAGGCGTAGTGGTGTGCACCTGTAATCCTAGCTACTCAGGAGGCTGAGGCACGGGAATCGCTTGAACCTGGGAGGTAGAGGTTGCAGTGAGCTGAGATCACACCGCTGCACTCAGTCTGGGCAACAGAATGAGACTCCATCTCGAAAAAGAAAGAAAGAAAAAACAAACCCTGCAAAGATGCATCTGAGAGACTCTGGGGAGCAGATGTCCATGACAGATAGGAAGGTGACAGAAAGAAGACAGGAGAAAAGAATGTTTGAAGCAACATCATTTTTTTTCTTAAGGCAGGCCTCACTTGAGGCATTTTATGTTTTCAGATATCTCAGACTCCTAGAGGGTAACCATGGGGACAAAGCCATCTCAAAACCCGTGACTACCATAAGGCATAGTCCTGTACCTGATCACAACTATCAACTTTTATTGGGAACTGTGGGGAAACTGTTGGCTGATGATTTCATAATTTTATTTTTTTATTGTTTCATAACCACACCCATCAAATTGGTTGCACGACTTAACCCCAGGACAAGTTAGGTTTCAGGACTTTTTGCATCAGAAAACTCAAAGACATGTGAGGAGGCTAAGGAATTGCTGCACAGCAGAATTGCTCACATTTGTAGGCCAGAGACCTTGTTATTTTCAGTGTTTAAAATAACTTCTAATTTTGACATAAGAATTATTGTATGCCGTTTACCTACTTCATCAATTGTTAACATTTTGCTTTATTTGCTCTATCACTTGGTCTCCCACCATTTTCATGTAATGTACATGTGTATTATGTGTAATATATAATCATAAGTATGAAAGTATAAACATATTATTATGGTTATATGAGAATAAGAGGTAGACATTATGCTCCTTTTTTCAAGATGGGGTCTTGCTATGTTGCCCAGGCTAAAGCACAGCAGCTATTCACAGGCTCAGTCCCACTACTGATCACCACGGGAGTTTTGACCTTCTTGGTTTCCAACCTGGGCCAATTCACTCCTCTTTAGGCAACCTAGTGGTCCCCTGTTCCCAGGAGGTCACCATATTTATGCCAAACTTAGTGTAGACACCCGATCAGCATAGCATGCTACAGCCCAGAACTCCTGGACTCAAGCAATCCTCCTGCCTCAGCCTCCTGAGTAGCTGGGAGTACAGGCGTGCAACACCACACCTGGCAACATAATGCTCCTTTACTCCTACATAATTCTGGGTGTATTTCCAAAGAACATGGCCACAATATCACTTATCAAAAATAGAAAACTTAATATTGACACAATATTATTTTCTCATCCATAGTCTATATTCAACGTTTGTTAATTTTCCCAATAATGCTCTTACCGATTTTTTTTTTTCCTGGTTTAAGATCCAGTCTAGGACAGCGTATCACATTTATTTGTCATGTCTTTCTAATGGAGATCTTGTTTATTTTTCTTGCCTTTAATATGTGTAATTTAATACTCTTTTAAAACCTACTCCAAATTATAATCACTTTAATGGCATTTAAAAAATATTAGAAATATAAAATTAGGCCAGGTGCCATGGCTGTCACCTGTAATCTCAACACTTTGAGAGGCTGAAGTGGGCAGATTGCTTTAGCCCAGGAGTTTAAGACCAGCCTGGATGATATGGGGCAACCCCATCTCTACAAAAAAAAAAAAAGAAAAATTTGTCAGGCATGGTGGCCTGTGCCTGTAGTCTCAACTACTCAGGAGGCTGAGGTGGGAGAATCACCTGATCCCAGGAGGTCAAGGCTGCAGTGAGCCATGATCATGCCACTGCACTCCAGCCTGGGCAACAGAGTGATACAAGAAAGAAAAAAAGAAAGAGGGGGTGGGGAGAGAGAGAAAGAGGAAACAGAGAGAGAGAAAGAAAGAAAAAAGAAAGAAAGACAGGGAGAAGAGAGAGAGAAAGAGAAAAAAGGAAGAAAGAAAGAGAAAGAGAGAAAAAGAAAGAGAAAGAAAGAAAAGAAAGGAAAAGAAAAGAGAAAGAGAAAGGGAGGGAGGGAGGGAGGTTAGATAACATTTTTTACTGAAATGCAGGTCAGAGTTGACACTGGAAATGAAAATTTGCTGAGTAGGAAAACTCCATAAGGGAAAATAGATCAAAGAAATTGAGTTTGATTCTTAACTTGTGTGTAGAGCCCTGTTAGGACAGAAAAACAAAGTTTTCCTATGTTTTGGGGCCACACGTTTTTCTCCCTCTCATTGTTCTTATGCTACTGACGAGGCCTCTGTGCTTCTCAAACTATCTTTGGTAAAAGATCAGTTCTGGTTTTTTTTTGGTTTTTTTTTTTTGAGATGGAGTCACACTCTGTCGCCCAGGCTGGAGTGCAGTGGCGCCATCTCAGCTCACTGCAACCTCCGCCTCCTGGGTTCACACCATTCTCCTGCCTCAGCCTCCCAAGTAGCTGGGACTACAGGTGCCCACCACCACGCCCGGCTAATTTTTTGTATTTTTAGTAGAGACGGGTTTCACCATGTTAGTCAAGATGCTCTCAATCTCCTGACCTCGCGATCCACCTGCCTCAGCCTCCCAAAGTGCTGGGATCACAGGCGTGAGCCACCGCGCCCGGCCTTATTTTTTTTGTTGTTGTTGTTTTGTTTTCTAAATTATTAGTGCTCTTTCCTGTCTATCAAGGATTGATCCTTTCCAAAATATTCAATAAAAATAAATTATTAGAAAAATAGGCCGGGTGAGGTGGTTCATGCCTGTAGTCCTAGCATTTTGGAAGGCTGAGGGGGGCGGACTGCCTGAGCTCAGGAGCTCAAGACCAGCCTGGGCAACATGGTGAAACCCCATCTCTATTAAAATACGAACAAATCAGCCTGGCATGGTGGTGTGCACCTGTAGTCCCAGCTACTCAGGAGGCTGAGGTTTAATTGCGTGAACCCAGGAGGTGGAGGTTGCAGTGAGCCAAGATCATGTCACTGTGCTCCAGTCTGGGCAACAAAGTGAAACTCTGTCTCAAAAACAAACAAGCAAACAGAAACTACTAGAGGCCAGGCGCGGTGGCTCACGCCTCTAATCCCAGCACTTTGGGAGGCCGAGGCAGGCAGATCACCTGAGGTCGGGAGTTTGAGACCAGCCTGACCAACATGGAGAAACCCTATCTCTACTAAAAATATAAAATTAGCCAGGCGTGGTGGCGCACGCCTGTAATCCCAGTTACTCGTTAGGCTGAGGCAGGAGAATCGCTTGAACCTAAGAGGCGGAGGTTGTGGTGAGCCGAGACCGCGCCATTGCACTCCAGCTTGGGCAACAAAAGCGAAACTCTGTCTAAAAAAAAAAAAAACTAGAACAATGAAATAAAAATAGATGTATAATAATTTTCTTCATTATTAGATTCAACAGATAGACTTACTTTCTTAAACTGCTCCAAGTTTCTAAGTGCCTAGGCTGAATTTCTGTACTTATTGCACAGCACTGGTCTGAGGATCAGACTTTGAGAAGTACTGGTCTATATTAGAGCATGTACCACATTTACAGATGAGTTCCTGCAGGGTGACAGCCTTCTCATGGTCCCTTCATATTCTCTAGTATGCAGGGACTTTGCATCCAGCACACTCTGTGCATTTAAACGGGAACTAAACAGTACACTACGGGCAAAAGCATAGCCTGGTGAAAATAACTCAGACCCTAACATCAGGCAATGTAACTTTAGAGACTCGACTACTTCCCAACTCTGTGGCTACTGGCAAGTCATTTAACTCCTCTGGGTCTCAGTTTTCTCATCTGTGAAATGCGGATAATAGCATGTAGCTCGGATTGGGAGCAATAGTGACACATACTGGTAAAGCATTCAGCACGACGACGGCTATTACTACTATTGCTATTTCAACTACAATACATAGTCAAGTACTAAAAATCTCAGAAACAAACTACAATCTATATTCCTTTGGCAAGCTTATACTGTAAAGGGCTAGAACATAAATATATTCAGTTTTGTAGGTCCTAAGGTCTGTGTTGCAATGACTCCATTCTGCCGATGTAGCGTGAAAGCAGCCATATGCAATATGCAGAGGATTGCAGGTGGCTGTGTTCTAAGAAAACAATTTATGTGTAATCTTGGCACTTTGGGAGCCAAAGTGGGCAGACTGCTTGAGGCCAGGAGTTCAAGACCAACTCTGGCAACAAGGCAAGATCTCATATTTAGGAAAAAAAAAACATTATTCAGGCATGGTGACACTCGCCTGTAGTCCCAGCTACTCAGCTACTCAAGAGGCCGACATGGGAGGACTGCTTGAACCCAGGAGTTCGAGGCTGCTGTGAGCTATGATCGCACCACTGCACTCCAGCCTGGGTGACAGAGCAAGACTGTGTCTCAAAAAAACGAAAAACATAAAAACAAAAACCAACCCCACAAAACTTTATTTATGGACAATGACACAGGAAACTTACATCATTTTCAAATGTCATAAAATATTATTCTTTTGATTTTTTTTTCATTCATTTAAAAATGTAAAAACTATTTTTAGCTGGCAGGCCATAGAAAAACTGGCAGCAAATTGTGCAGATTCTTAATAAAAATAATTTTAAAAAAGAAAACAACAGGCAACAGGCCAGATTTGATCCTCTGCCCTTAGTTTGCCAACTCCTGCTCTAAACCCTTTCGACCTCAATTTAGTGAAAAATACCTATTGCATATGATAACCTTGAGTGTACAGAGTAGGAAAGAAGGTAGAAAAAGTAGAATCTGCCTTGTGGTAAGGATTTTTGTTTTGTTTTGTTTTTAAACTTCATTTGCAATAATTTCAGGCTTAGAAACAAAAAGTTGAAAAAAAGTTAAAAGAACTCCTTCACTGATTTTCCAAATGTTAACATTTTACCACATTTGCTTTTCTTTCTCAGGTTCTTTTCATGCCTGGAATACCATTTCTCTCTCTCTCTCTCTACATTTTTATTTGTGTGTGTGTGTGTGTGTGAACTGTTTGAGAATTCAGTTGCAAAGATGATGCCCTTTTGTTTCCTAAAAAACAAGGATATTCTTTTATATAACCATTACCAAAATTACCATTACCATTACCCAAATCAATACACCAATACAAAACTATTATTTCATATTTAGAGCGTGTAACATTATCAAAATCAGAAAGTTAACGTTGATGCGGCCGGGCACAGTGGCTCATGCCTGTAATCCCAGCACTTTGGGAGGCCGAGGTGGGCAAATCACTTGAGGTCAGGAGTTCAAGACCAGCCTGGCCAACATGGTGAAAACCCATCTCTACTAAAAATACAAAGATTAGCCGGGCCTAATGGTGGGTTCCTGTAATCCCAGCTACTTGGGAGGCTGAGGCGGGAGAATCACTTGAACCTGGGAGGCGGAGGTTGCAGTGAGCCGAGATTGTGCGACTGCACTCCAGCCTGGGTGACAGAGTGAGACTCTGTCCTCCCACCCCCAAAAAAGGAAATGAACATTGATGCATGGTACTAATCTAGCCTACAAGTCTAATTGTGATTTCAGCAACTGTCCCACTAACATCCTGTATATGCCAAGCTTCTTATCGTCATCATCGCTAGTAATTTCCCCAATTATCCAGTGAATTTGATATTATTATCCCTGTTTTACCAACAAAGAAACTAAGCTCAGAGAGGTTAATTTGCCCACAGTCACACAGATCGTAAGTGGCAGAGATGGAATTCCAACTCAAGTGTACTGCCACCAGAGCCCTTGTTCTTTAATACTGAACTAGAATTGCAGAGCTTGGAAAGGACTTCACAGTGCAAGCACACGGAATTGGTACTCCAGGCACGAAAAGAAGCCAGGCACGGAGGCTCATGTCTGTAATTCCAGCATTTTGGGAGGTGCAGGCAGGCAGATTGCTTGATTCCAGAAATTCAAGACCTGCCTGGGTAACGTGGTGATACCCTGCCTCTACAAAAAATACAAAAATTAGCCGGGTGTGGTGTAGTTCCAGCCACTTGGTAGGCTGAGACGGGAGAATTGCTTGAGCCCAGGAGGCCAAAGCTGCAGTAAGCCGTGTTCGCGCCACTGCACTCCAGCCTGGGAGGCAGAGTGAGAACCTGTCCCAAAAAAACAAAATCAAAACAAAAAAAAAAAACCCCAAACCAAAAAACAAAAACCTGAGGAAGAAAAGCCAGTGACTGATACTTTCTTAATCTCTCAAGGAAATGTCCGGTAGGAAAGGAGAAAGGAGTGAACAAATAGAATTTTTGGCTACTTTGTTATACAATGTAAAAGGCTTTTTTGGAACACCAAGGCACAAACTAAGGTTATTATTATTATTTTTTTAACTTTTTTTTTGAGACGGAATTTCACTCTTGTTGCCCAGGCTGGAGCGCAATGGCTTGATCTGGGCTCACCACAACCTCCGCCTCCTGGGTTCAAGTGATTCTCCTGTCTCAGCCTCCCCAGTAGACGGGATTACAGGCGCATGCCACCACGCCCGGCTAATTTTTGTATTTTTAGTAGAGATGGGGTTTCATCATATTGGTCAGGCTGGTCTGGAACTCCTGACCTCAGGCGATCCGCCCGCCTCGACCTCCCAAGTGCTGGGATTACAGGCGTGTGCAGAATTTTCATTCTAACAAGTTCCAGGTGAGTTGATACAGTGGCTCCAGGGACCGACCACATTTTGCTAACCCCTAGTTTAGAATTATTCAAAGAGCCCGTATATGATACGCGGACTTGATCTAGGGCGTTTAGGTTTAGTAATTAACAATTTCCCTCTTCTGCTCTCTCAAGGAAGCCAGAAAACAGGGAGACCATGATTCATGTCCAATCTCCGAGGCGCGTTATCAAGCTGCTGAAAGCAGGGCCTCCCGATTGCCGTTACAAAGGGTCCCCTCCCAGGCAAGACGCCTGCAAAACCCAGATAGTACTATCCTGGAGTCACGCGGCCGCGCGCAGCCTCCTAGCCGCCCCGACCCGCCCGGCTCGGCCACAGCGGGGCGGAGCGCGGGGCTGAGCAGGCGCGAGGGCTGGCTGCTGGGCGGACGAGGGGCGGTGCCAGGCCGCGGGTCCTTAGTCAAGTGACGCGGAGCGGCCGGCCTGGGCGCCGACTGCAGAGCCGGGAGGCTGGTGGTCATGCCGGGGTTCCTGGTTCGCATCCTCCCTCTGCTGCTGCCTCTGCTGCTTCTGGGCCCTACGCGCGGCTTGCGGGTAAGTCTGCGGGACTCGGGTACGGGGAGGCATTGCTAGGGGACAGGCTGGCGGGGAACCGGGCTCGGGCCGCAGCCACCCGGGGTCCCGCAGGGCGGAAAGCCTGAGCCCCGAAGTGCCCCCCAGCAGGCAGGCGGCCGGCGGAACGCAGGCAGTGGACCGGCCTTCCCGTCGGGGGCGGGCCGGGCGGGGCGCGCGTCCTTCCAGGCAGCTCGGTCGCTTGTGCGTTCCGCTCCGGCTGCCCTCTGCGCTTGGACCCACTTCCCTATCTGTAACGAGGTGGTGAGACGAGGTGCGCCTAAAGATTTCCTTAGTTGGCTTTCCGGGAGGGGATTCCAAGTTGCGCGGGTTAGAGGGTGCCTCGGGTTCTGGTTTGGGGCGCCCTTGCTTTCCCAGTCCGTGCTCTGCGGAGCGCTCCGGAAGGAGAAAAATGGGGTCAGGAGAGGCCCCTGCTGTGGGAGCACTGGGTTATTTTCCCTCTGGGTGCTCGCCCTCTTCGTGCATCTTGTTGCCTTCTCACCACTCCCCGTCGCCTGCCCTTTGGCTCCGGTTTTTCTTCGTATTTGTGGGACCCTTTTCCTTCGGCGTTTGGGGGTCCAGGTTGCGTGGGGGAATAGGCAGGCTGCCGGGGGATCCCAGCATTGATGGGGGGAGGGCTGGCGAGGCGAATAGGTGAGGTGCGGGGCGTGCACGTTTGGTGGGAGAGTAAGGGCAGCTTCACTCGCTTCGTCCGAGCTGAGGCGACGGGCTTAGGGGGTTCCTAAGCGCTGCCTGGGGAGGTTTGCATCAGACCTGCGGAAGGGAGAGTGGATAGTTGCAAGCTGCTCCTCTGCACGTTCCGCGGACCAACTTTGGTTCCTTCAGGGTGTAGGTGGGCCGAGCCTGCAGCACGCTTTAAGTAAGAGCTGGTGGCGTTTGACACCGTGGACTTGTAAGTTACACCCTTTAATAGGGCTTTCAATAACGCGCCTAGTGCAGAGAAAAGTGGTACATTTATCTGCAACCAAGATTGAACATCTTAAGTATTTGGAAAACAGCTGCTGAAAATGTTTTCATTTTGGGAAAAAGTCAGCACAGATTATTTACTTTTCCCTCTTCACCCCGTCTGTGGTTCCCCTACCCCAGTTATGTAGACAGAGTTCTTGTCCACAAGGCCCGTAGGACCTTAGGAGTCAGAGCTAGCCAGCTGTGAGAACCACTGGGGAAGGTGGAAGTGGGGCACAGTTCAGGAGAACAGTGGCAGGGTAAGGGGCTGGGGGAAAGGCAGATTTTAACCAGTATCTGGGAGTGGGGGTAGAGAGAGAGAGAAGGATTTATGAACCAGGAGCAGGTGGACAGGGTCAGTCTGTCTGATGTAAGCTTATCAGTCTAGTGCAGCATCAGTGGGTCAGGGTGGATGCCCTGTGGCTACCATACCTGAGGCCCACACAGGGACGCTGGCATCACCCCAGGAATTCTCATGTCAGGTGCCTAGGTGTCCCTCTTGGGCTCCTGTGCCCACAGCTGAAGAAAGATACTAGCAGTCTAGCTTTTCATTATCTCCTTGTTTACATTTCTTTACAGTCCAAGACATTCTCCTGCCTCAGCCTCCCAAGTAGCTGGGACTACAGGTGCCCGCCACCACACCCAACTAATTTTTTTTTTTTTTGTATTTTTAGTAGAGACAGGGTTTCACTGTGTTAGCCAGGATGGTCTTGATCTCCTGACCTCGTGACCCAGCGGTTCTCAAATTTTAACTAAATTTTAGCTGTCCTAGAAATTAAGAGAATATTTTCTTCCTTTTTTTTTTTTTTTTTTTTTTTTTTGAGACAGAGCCTCACTCTTTCGCCGAGGCTGGAGTGCAGTGGCATGATCTTGGCTCAGTGCAACTTCCACCTCCCAGGTTCAAGTGGTTCTCCTGCCTCAGCCTCCCGAGTAGCTGGGATTACATGTGCCCGCCACCATGCCTGGCTAATTTTTGAATTCTTAGTAGAAACAGGGTTTTACCATGTTGGCCAGGCTGGTCTTGAACTCTTGACCTCAGGTAATCTGTCTGCCTCGGTCTCCCAAAGTGCTGGGATTATAGGCGTGAGCCACTGTGCCCAGCCCTAGAGAATATTTTAAACTATTTGTTAAGAAATAATACATCATTATACATTAATAAACTGTATATATTTGAAAAACAATAGTATTTCTCCCCAAATTTTAGGGTGAAGAGTTGCACTGTTTTACATTTCTGCAAATCTCTTTCAATGTCTCTTAATAGAAGACAGTCAAATTTTCATGTTTATTTCTGCATGAAATCTGTTGCCATATCACCTGTCACATAGCCTCTGGAAAATTCCACCCTCAGGACAGAGTGAGAATGGAAAAGGCAGTAATGGCTTGGAATTATAATAAAAATAGTTTTCACTAATTGGACCCCTGAAGGGCTCTCTCCAGACCGCACTTTGAATACCGCTGATTTGGAACATTCTTATAAAACAAGTGCATGCTCACTGTAGAGAAACTTTAAACGTATAGAAAATGTGGTAAGAAAATGAAAACTGCCCATCATGTCACAATGCTGTGAGTTTCTTTTTGAATCATAAAGTATAGCTAGCAACTCACTGGTATTTGAGTGGCTTGGATTCAAGGTGGGTTGGGCAGACGTAAGTGGCCTTTGAGTTTTGAATGGGTACAAGGATGCTCTAATATCCCACAAAGCTGATGCTGGTTCCTGGTTGCAGGCGGAGTTGACCTGGAAACCTCTCCTTGGCCACTGTCCTTTCTAAAGAACTCATTTCCAGAGTCCACCAGCACAGAACTGGTGGGGGAGCCTCCTAGGAGCAGAGAAAATGGCCATCTTCAGGCAGCTGTCCCTAGGCGCGAAGGCCACCCTGGCTGCCGTCACTGTCTTCGTGTCCATGATCGCCTCCCGCTCGTATCTGGCAGACAGCCTTGAGCTCAGGGCCTGGCGTTGGCTGCTTCGCTTGCAGCTTGCCCTGTTTGTCAACTCGCTCTTGCTCATTGGCTCCCTCTACATTTGGCGCAGCACAGTTAGCAACCTCTGCCACTCCCCAGCTGCGGAGTCGACCTGTTTTCAGCTTTGGAAGGTGGTGGTTCTGGCATTTCTGGCCCTGGCCCATTCCAGTTTCTTCACCATGTTTTTTTTAGTGGCCGAGGAGCCCTATCTCTTTTCCTTGGCAGCCTACTCCTGCCTGGGTGCTTACATCATCATGCTCTTCTTCCTCTGCATCCTCAGCGGCATGGAGCAGGCCTACCAGCTCTTGGCCTGGCGCAGTGGTAGGGTCGTGGGCAGCCTTGACAAGACAAGGAAGCTGGTGCTCAGGCCTGCCCTGGCAGTGGGAGTGACTGCTGTGCTCAGCGTGGCCGGGATTCTGAATGCTGCGCAGCCCCCGGCTGTGAAAACTGTGGAGGTGCCCATCCATCAGCTGCCCGCCTCAATGAACAACCTCAAGATCGTGCTCCTCTCAGACATTCACTTGGGCCCCACAGTGGGCAGGACCAAGATGGAGATGTTTGTGGGGATGGTGAATGTGCTGGAACCAGACGTCACCGTGATCGTGGGTGACCTCTCCGACTCGGAAGCCTCGGTCCTGCGGACGGCTGTCGCTCCTCTGGGCCAGCTTCATTCACGTCTCGGTGCCTACTTCGTCACAGGCAATCATGAGTACTACACGTCAGATGTCAGCAACTGGTTTGCACTTCTGGAATCCCTGCATGTCCAGCCTCTTCATAATGAGAACGTGAAGATTTCCGCCACACGGGCCCAACGTGGTGGTGGTGGCAGTGGCGGTGGGAGTGAGGATGAAGACTGGATCTGCTTGGCTGGGGTGGACGATATTGAAGCAGACATCCTGCACTACTCTGGCCATGGCATGGATCTTGACAAGGCCCTGGAGGGCTGCAGCCCAGACCATACAATCATCTTGCTAGCTCACCAGCCCCTGGCTGCCAAGAGAGCTCTCCAGGCTCGGCCAGATATTAACCTGATCCTTTCTGGGCACACACATGCTGGGCAGATCTTCCCCTTGAACGTAGCAGCCTATCTCCTGAATCCCTTCTTTGCTGGTCTCTACCAAGTGGCCCAGGCTACATTCGTATATGTCAGCCCGGGCACAGCCTACTACGGGATACCCATGAGGTTGGGTAGCAGGGCGGAGATCACAGAGCTCATCCTGCAGCGGTCTCCCTGAACCGGCCCTGCCCTGTGCACCTCTGCCCTGCCCTTGCCCTCAACCCTCCATCCTGCTTCAGAGTGGTTTGCCTGCTTTTCCCCTCCAGCCTGGCCCACCCAGCCTTGCCTACACACCCTTGGTCACAAGCCTGATTCAAACAGTGACTCCTGGTGGGGCTGCCTGGCATGTTCAGGCTGGTTTAACCGTTTCCTTGGCCGGTTGCTTTTTTTGATGCACTTGTGAGATCACTAAGGTCACATATATGAGCACTCCCCTCTATTTTCCAGGTGGTGTGGAGTGGGGACCTTCTCCTGCAGAGCTCCCAGGGATGAACCTCCCCTTGGGGTTGCTAGAAAGGAATACCTCTAGAAGGTGGGGCCGAGGAGGAGCAGGAGCATTTTTCTCTTGGTGTTTTAAAACTGTCTTTAGGACTTAATTGGTTTCCAGAATCATTGATCCAGAGCCGTTCTGGGGAAGGGGCAGTGTTGCCAGGTAATTTGGGAGAATAGGCAAGATGGAAGGGCCCCTTGGCTGCTAGAGAAGAATATTTTCTTTTCCTCTGCTTCTATCAGGATCACCTCTATTGAGGGCATCAGCAAAATCTACTGGAATGCAAAGCTCCTCCTGTTCCAGGCCTTGAGGGATGCTATTTAACTGTCTGTGCTCCTGGGCCTTTGGGGGCAAGGTCGGGGGAGAAGAATGATGGGCGCCGTGGTCGGTGATGGTGGGAACGTGGCTGCTTAGGAATTCGGAAGGCTTTGCCTCCCTTGCCTCATTTTATACAACCCTTTGGGGAGCTAATTGGGGACAGGCTGCTTTTCCCTATTTGGAGATGAGGAAACCAAGGCAAAGAGAGATAGGGCACAGGCAATATGACAAGATGTGTAGGAGATTTGGGGCTAGAAACCAGGTCTTTTACCTCCCAGTAAAAGCGGTGCTTTTCCACCATGTGTTGATGAAGTAGCTGCATCTGTTGCAGGTGGTCTGTTGCAGGTGAGCGCGGGATTCAAATGCAGTTCACCAATTCACAGTGCAGAGAGAATGAACAAGGGCCTAGGACCCCATGCTCTTTCTAAGTGGTTTGCTTGAGGCTGATTTCAACTTACCCATACCGGCATGGACTGGAGCCTGGAAGGGAGTCAGCTAGTTTCAGTGTAGGATGTCTTACATTTGAAGAAGAGTCAGGAAACTGGAACCCTCCACCTCCGACCCCACGTTTGGGTTTGATTTTTCTGTGAGCAGCCGGGCTCACTCTGTCAGTGGGGGAGATGAGGCCTGCATGGGAGTGGCAGTGCTGTGTGCCTCTGGCAGGGCCTGCAGACTCCTCTCCCTGGGCCTGGCTGTGGAATGCAGAGACTGTTCTTCCTGCTAGGTGGCTTCCAACCCACTTGCTTGACCCTTTAAGAGCTGCCCTTGGGCTCTGGCCATGAAATGATAGGGCCATCCCCACTGGCTTCTAGACCCATAGAAAAACCAGGCAGGGATTATGATGTCTGGAGTGACCCTGTTGGCCTGGCCCTTTTGCCGGAAGCAACAGATCGTTTGATCCTGAGATGGAGATAAGCACCTGTGTTAGAAAAGGCCTCACTGAGAAGACAGGGCTGGGCCAGTTTCCTGCTGGGTGATTTAGGCTTGTGATGGATAGTCTTCCTCCGATGGGGACTGAAGAAACTCGCTTTGACTGGAGAGGCTAACCCTGCTACTCACTCGTTGGGCAGCGGTGGGTGGGTAACTTTCCCTTACTGAGCCTTGGTTTCCATCAACCCTAAAATGGGGATAATTATCACATCTACCTCAAGATTGTTTTGTCAGGAGGGATCCATCAAGCCTTGTGCATGAGTTCCACATGGCACAGTGTGCACAGTGAACACTCAATGTTAATTTTTCAGCTTTCCAGTGGAGCTTGCTAAGGAACTGTGTTGGGCACAGGTGCCCGGAGGATTCATGAAGCAGCCAGTCCTGAGGAATGTGAGTGGGTAACGAGTTGCCTGCTGCTGGGGCCGGTGATGTGTCAAAGCAGCAACTGCTGGGGGTTTGCCTTCCTCCCCTCGTGCGCATTCTGGCAGGCAAAGGGGGTTTCTTCCTTTCCTCTTTGTTTTCCTGGTGTATAGTGCGGTTCTGGGGGATCTGGAGACCACCCTTTTTGTTCCCAGGCAGCCACAGTATTGACAGTGGGCCATCCCATGCAGTTTAAAATGTATCTTTGAGTTGAAATTTTGGTGGTTTCCTTATTCTTTTCTCTCTTCCCTGTCCTTCCAAACTCACTTTTCTTGTGACCCGACTGCATTTTGTGAATCATCCTTCCTTTCAGTTCTCGCTTTGGATTTCACTAGGTGGGCTCCATGGTGCCATTTCACTTCCACTGTTTGGTGCCACTGGTAATGTTTGACTCACCTGTCGTGTGTTATTTCACTGATTTCTTGATTTTGCATCTTTCTTATCAGTGACCTGGGCTTGATGAAATTAGCTTTCATGAAGTCCTTTTTTTTGTTGTTTAATTTTGCATCCTTACCTCTTTTCTTTCTCTTGAATGCCATCATTGTGTGGTCTTATATACCCTTCATCCACTCTGAAGTCCTTGCTTGACTGATTGCTTTCTATTAGCAGAAAGAAAACAGGTCCATTCCATGTATCTGAGAAACAACATCAACACCCTCTCATATCTGGTTTGTATTCCCTGGCTCGGCGGACATTTTTCCAGCAGAAATTTCTCCATCACTGTCCAGATTCTGGCCCTGGTGGGCAGGACTCCATGACACCTTTATTGCCTCTGTTCAACATTCTTAAACCATTGACCTTCTTTTTTTTGTTTGTTTGTGGCTGGGGGAGGTGGTGAGAGACATTACTTGAAGCTTGATCATTCTTTCAGTTTCATTTGTTTATTTTTAATCTGTTAGATGCAAATTGAAATGCAATGCTTTTTGAAGATTAGCAATAGCATCTGTAGTATATGATGCTGTTACAAAATAATAAATTAATCCTGCTTCCATTCCTACCAAATACCTATCCATGCTTTTTTCCCCTCGTATTTTGTTTGGTTTGTTTTAAACTTTTCGTACATGTACCTATCTCCCAGCTTTCACAAGGATGACAAGACCATTCTGCCATCATTTCTTGGCTACCCCTGCCCCACTTGTACTCTTTATTTTTTGGCTGGAGTATAATTAAGGTAAATCATAGAAAACATAACATTACCCCAAAATTACTTCAGTATGAATCCTTTTTCAAAAAGCATACCTATAATGTCATTATCATATCCAATGAAATTAACAGTGATTCTTGAATATTATCTAATAGCTAGTTAGGAGATTTGGGGCTAGTAGCCAGATTTTCGACCTCTTTAAAGAAGTGTTCTTTCCACTGTCTGAGTATTAAGTAGCTGTATCTGTCACAAATGAGTATAGGATTCAAATGCAATTAATTGTGTGAAGAGTTAGTGTTTAGTTTTCGTGATTATCTCAATTATATTTTTTATTGTGGCAAAAAATTGACTATCTTAACCATTTTTTTTGTTCTTTTTGTTGCTGTTGATCTTAACCATTTTTAAGTGAACAGTTCAACAGTGTTAAGTATATTCACATTGTTGTGAAATTGATCTAATTGATCTGTAGAACTTTTTCATCTTGCAACTCTATACCCATTGAGCAACAAGGCTCCATTTCCCCCTTCCTCCAGCCCCTGGTGACCACAATTCTATTTTCTGTTTCTATGGCTTTGACTACTTTAGGTACCTCATAGAAGTGAAATCATGCAGTTTTTGTCTTTTTGTGGCGGGCTTGTTTCAGTTAGTATAATGACCTTAAGGTTGTGGCACGTGACTGGATTTCTATTCTTTTTAAGGCTGGACCACAGTAATATTCTGTTGTATTTTTATGCCACATTTTGTTTATCCATGTTGAGCATGTTTTCATGGGCTTGTTGGCCACTTGTATACCTTCTTTGGAGAAATGTCTATTCAAGTCCTTTGCCTATCTTTAAATCAGATTATTTAATTTATTGTTGTAGAGATGTAGGAGTTCTTTATGTATTCTGGATATTAACCCCTTATCAGATATGTAATTTGCAGATATTTTCTTCAGTTCTGTACATTGCCTTTTCACTTATTGTGACCTTTGATGCACAGAGTTTTAAAGTCTGATGTAGGCCCATTTCTCTATTTTCACTTTTGTGTTTGTGCTTTTGGCATCATATCCAAAAAATCATTGCCAAATTCAATATCATGTAGCTTTTTTTCCCATGTTTTCTTCTAGGAGTGTTATAGTTTTGGGTCTTATGTTTAGGTCTTTAACCCATATTGAATTAATTTTTGTGTATGGTGTAAGATAAGGGTCCAACTTCATTCTCTTGCATGCGAATATCCAGATTTCCCAGCACTGTTTTCTGAAGAAATTGTCCTTTTCTCATCAAGAGGTCTTGGCATCTTTGTTGAAAATCATTTGACCATATACACAAGGGTTTATTTCTGGGTGTTCTATTCTCTTTCATTGCTCTATTTGTCTGTCTTTATGCCGTTACCATGTTATTTTGATTACTATAGCTTTGTTTTGAAATCAGGAGGTATGAGTCTTTCAACTTTGCTCTTCTTTTTCAAGACTGTTTTGTCTATTTGGTGTCTGTTTAGATTCTGTATGAATTTTAGGATAAATTTTTCTATTTCTACAAGAAATGCTATTGGGATTTTTATAGGGATTGTGTTGAATCTGTAAATCGCTTTGGGTAGTATGAACATCTTAACAATATGAATCTTCCACTCCATGAACATAGGATGTTTTTTCCATTTGTTTGTATCTTCTTTAATTTCTTTTAACAGTGTTTTGTAGTTTTCAGTGTCGTCTTTCACCTTAGTTAGGCCTATTTCTAAGTATTTTATTCTTTTTGATGCTTTTTTAAATGGAATTTTTTAAAATTCCATTTAGGATTGTTCATTTTTAGTGTATAGAGATGCAACTGATTTTGGTGTGTTGCTTTTGTATCCTGCAACTTTGCTGAATTCATTTATTAGTTCTAACAGTGTTGTGTGTGTGTGTGTGTGTGTGTGTGTGTGTGTAATCTTTAGGGTTTCCTTCATCTAAGATTATGTCATCCGCAAACAGATCACTTTACATCTCCTTTCTAATTTGAATGCCTTTTATTTCTAGTTGCTCTGACTAGGACTTCCAAAACTATTTGAGTAGATGTGGCAAAAGCAGACATCTTGTCTTGTTCCTGATCTTAGAGGAAAAGCTTACAGTCTTTCACTATTGAGTATGATGTTAGCTATGGGCTTTTCACATGTGGACTTTATGATGTGGAGGTAGTTTTCTTCTATTTTGCATTTGTTGAGTTGTTGGGTTTTTTTAAATCATGAAAGGGTGTTGAATCTTGTCATGCTTTCTCTGCCTCAATTTAGATTATCATGTGGTTTTTGCCCTTTATTCTGTTAATTTGGTGTATTACATTGATTTTTATATGTTAAACCATTCTTGCATTTTAGGAGTAAATCCCACTTGATCATAGTATATAATCCTTTTAATGCATTGTTGAATTCAGTTTGCTAGTATTTTGTTGAGGATTTTTACATCAATATTCACCAGGAATATGATCGTACTATAGTTTTCTTGTAATGTATTTTTCTGGCTTTGGTATTAGGATAATATTGGTTTCATAGAATAAATTTGGAAATGTTCCTTCTCTTCAACTTTTGTAAGAGTTTCAGGAGGATTGGTATAATTCTTCTTTAAATGTTTGGTAGAATTCTCCAGTGAAGCCATCTGGTTCTAGGTTTTTCTTTGAGGTGTGTGTGTGTGTGTGTGTGTGACACATAGTCTCGCTCTGTCGCCCAGGCTGGAGTGCAGAGGCGTGATCTCGGCTCACTGCAATCTCTGCCTCCCGGGTTCAATCGATTCTCCTTCCTCAGCCTCCCAAGTGGCTAGGACCACAGGCACGCGCCACCACGCCCGGCTAATTTTTGTATTTTTAGTAGAGATGAGTTTTCACCATGTTGGCCAGGCTGGTCTCAAACTCCTACCTCAAATGATCTGGCCGTCTCCGCCTCCCAAAGTGCTGGGATTACAGACGGGAGACACCGTGCCCAGCCTCTTTGAGGTTTTTGATTACTGATTCAATCTTTTTAATAGCTATTGGTCTGTACAGATTTTCTGTTTCTTCATGATTCAGTCTTGGTGGGCTGGGTGTGTCTAGAAATTTATCCATATCTCCTATGTTATCCAATTTGTTGGCATACAGTTATTCATGCTATTCTCTTACAATCCTTTATTTCTGTGGCATCAGTTATAATGCCCTCTCTTCATTTCTGATTTATTTATATATTCTTTTTTTAAAATCTAGTTAAGTTTCTCAATTTTGTTGATTTTTTTTCAAAAACCAACTCGTTTTTTTTTTTCTACTATCTTTCTATTCTCTTTTGTTTATTTCTGCTCTAATCTTTTATTGTCTTTTGCTAGCTTTGGGTTTTTTTTTTCTTCTTCTTCTTATGGAATTGTCTTTTTATAGTTACTTTGTTTGAAACAGGAATGAAAAATAGGTCTATATTTTGCCTGTGTTATGTTTCTTCAGTTTCCTTAAGTCTATAACATCCCCCTTTCCTTATTTTATGCCATTTATTTGTTCAAGTTATCTGGGTCGTATGTCTTAAAATTTTATGCATTTTGGATTTTGGTGTCGTTTAACATGTTCATATTTTCTGTGAGTTCGTAGAGCTAAAGCTCTCTAAAGGTTAGAGCTAGAGGCTGGATAGATTCAGGTTCAACCTTTTCCCTTTTTGGGTAGGAAGACCTTTGCTTCAGTGATGCTAAGATTGACCTGTCGGCCCAGGTGTTGTCAGCTTGATCGCTCCACTAGAAAATTCCTCATTATCTTTCCATTTAATGTTTCAGCAGTCATTGGTGATTGTTGCCTAATGTCATTATTTCACTAAAGATTGCAAAATGATGATTCGTAAAATTCTACCCTTTTTTCCCCTGCATTTACTAGCTATGGATCCTTTACAAAGAACCTCCTCATCAATTGTGTGGTTACTCTGAAAAAGCCTATAACAAAGGCAAGACAGATACTAGATTCTTTCACTTGATTCCTTAGTTTATAGCATAATGAGCTGATACCACAGCAGCCTCCAAGAATGACTAATAAGCTTTTCTTCTGAGTGGGTGAAAATATTGTTAGGAATTTAGATATTTAGATATTTTATATGTCTGATGCTTTTTAGTTCATCAAAGTGTTACATCTTTTAATACTCAAAATAGCCCATCTTTAGCCAGTTGGGACCTTTTCATTTTTCATTTTTTACTTTTTAGAGTCATGGTCTTGCTCTGTTGTTCAGTCTGGAGTGCAGTGGTGTGACTATAACTCACTGCACTCTCAATTTCCTGGGCTCAAGCGATGCACTCACTTTGGCCTCCAAGTAGCTAGGACTACAGGCACGCACCACCACACCTGGCTCTTTTTTTTTTCTTTCTTTCTTTCTTTTTTTGGTAGAGACAGAGTCTCTCTGTGTTGCCCAGGCTGGTCTCAAACTTCTGGCCTCAAGCAGTCCTCAGCCTCCCGAAATGCTGGGATTACTGGTGTGAACCTGTAATCAGCCTCACAAAACGCTGGGATTACAGGTGTGAACCACTGCACTTGAGCTGGTTGGAGCCCTGTCATCTTGTTGTTTTGATGAGACCCTAGTAGTTTTTTGTTTTTTGTTTTTAATAGTTCTAGCGCTGTTTTGTACATCTTATGCCACAGACTTGGATTAACTAATTTGTTGAAGAAGCAGTTCTGGTTACTTTTAGTGGGAAATGTTTGCAGACCACAATTTAGGCACTATATGGGTTAGATTGCTTAGATTAGATTGCTGCCTGCTGATATCATTTCCAAACTGTGTCTGTGGGTATTGCTAGGAAATGCAATACTTTTTTAGGGAGAAAAAAACAAATCATAAATGTGTACTAGTATTTCCAATTCAAATGAGAGATTGTGGATTTTATTGTTTTTTAATGAACTATATTTTTTAGAGTAGTTTTAGCCTTTTAGCAAAATTGAGGGGAAGGTACAGAGATTTTCCTGTATCTCTTGATTATGGGGTTCTTAATTTTGTTTGGTTTTATGTTTGTTTCTCTCTCTCTCTCTCTCTTTTTTTTGAAACAGAGTCTTGCTCTGTCACTCTGATTGGACTGCAGTGACGCCATCACTACTCACTGCAGCCTCAACTATTCTGTGCTCAAGCAATCCTCCCACCTCAGCCTCCCAAGTAGGTGGGACCACAGGCGTGTGCCACCATACCCAGCTAACTTTTGTTTATTTTTTATAGAGATGGGATCTCATTTTGTTGCCCAGGCTGGAACTTCTGGGGTCAAGCCATCCGCCCACCTCAGCCTCCCAAAGTGCTAGGATTACAGGCATGAGCCACTGCACCCAGCCTGTTTCTCTTTCATACTGAAAAATTTGGTTCTTAGTAACCTAATGTAGTTACTTAGTTTTTTTATCTTACTACATATATAACAGAACCAAAATAGTAATGTCAATGTGGTTATTAAGATGAAGTCTACTGAATGCAGTTTGCTTTTGTTTTCTTCCTGAATGCAATTTAAGCTGTATTTTTATCCTTAGGCCAAATATGGTCAATGTAGTGTGGAAAGTTAGGTCTGTATGTTTTTAATTTTAAAGAAATTATATATTTTTAAATTTAATTTTTATTTTTTTAAACTGCGCATTTACCTTTTCTCTGAGATGAGGGGGCACATATTTTAAATCTGTGCATGTCCAGAGTCCGTGAGGATTGGGAATCAGTCCAAAGCTGTGCTCACTTCTCCTCCTCTTCCACTGTGATTTGTCTTCTTTACCCAGTCTTTTGGAATGCTGAACAAAAATGTTTTTGGCACAAGACAGGCATGAAAAAATAAAGTTAATAAAAATTGAAAGCATAAGCTACAGCAGATTATCCACAGATTCCTCCATCTCCATATAGATTATCACCATTGCTTGCACCTGTTTTCCTTCTCCAGCCTATCTGATGGAATGGTGCTTCCATGGCATGTGGTGTTTGGAAGGCTCTTAGCTCTGACATAGTCAGAGTTTGACCCATAGTCACCTGAAACATTTCTTCTCTTTCTCTATGTTCTATGAACTGAGGGGTCTGAGAAGTCCATGGTATGCAAATAGCCTTCCAGCCCGTTCCCTCTCCCCTTGCCTCTATCCATGTTCCCTCAGCCCCAGGGTGCTTGCAGTCTAAGAGGACTGAGTCTCTGCCATCCTGGAGCTGAACAGCTCGTGTCAGGAATCCCCCAGGCCCTTGAGTCTCGAAGGTGAGTTGTAGGGGTGTGTAGGGTGCTGGGGATTGAGATCTGCTGAGTAGGTGCTTACCAGAGTTACACTGAGGGACCTGAAGACAGATCATCTTCACATAATCAGCATGACCCAGAATCTGCGATGTCACTGGGCTTCTTTTATTTCTTTAGTCAAGGAATGTGCACAAGTAATACAAATATAATTATTTTTAATCCCAGGGATTAGGGAACTTGGGGGGTGTTCACATTACCTGATGATGTCAATATTGTGTTGTGTTTAATTTTTGTTTTAAAAGAGATGCTTATTTATTACTGAAATAATCTAACCTGAATAAATAACTTTTTTAAAATTACATTGGCCAGTATTAGGTTCCTGGTATGTATTTGGTGTTTTGTTTGTACTGCTGGGTTTTTTTCCCTCCAGTATTGGATGCGTTAATGGGGGGCCTTAAGAAGTTATGAATTTTGGTTTGTTCAGAATTGCTTTTTATAAGTTTTCTGTGACCTCATGCACTAAATACTGATGCTTCCACACTTCTGCAAGTATGAAATAAAAGTATGTGTCTTCAGTATTGCATTCCTGCGCCAGTTCATTTAGAAGGATATAATTTGCACTCAGGTCAAATCTTGCATTATTTGCATTTGGGAGGAATACACTATGAAGACAGTTTTCTCTCTCTCTCTGTCTCCTTTTTCCTCCTCCTTTCCTTCTTTCTTCCTCCTATTCCCACTTTTTTTTTTTTGAGATGGAGTTTTGTTCTTGTTGCCCAGGCTGGAGTGCAGTGGTGTGATCTTGGCATCCTGCAACCTCTGCCTCCCAGGTTCAGGGGATTCTCCTGCCTCAGCCTCCAAGTAGCTGGGATTATAGGCATGGGCCACCACACCCAGCTAATTTTTGTATTTTTAGTATAGATGAGGTTTTGCCATGTTCATCAGGCTGGTCTCGAACTCCCGACCTCACGTGATCCACCTGCCTCCGCCTCTCAAATTTCTGGGATTACAGACGTGAGCCACTGCGCCTGGCCTATTCCCACTTTTTTTGATCGCCTTCTGTCAGTGGTGCCACAGCTCAGAGGAAGCTCAAAGGAAGCTGGCTCTTTAGGTGGGATCTTCTTAGGTCCGTAACTTTTGAGAGGGGTCACCTCGGGTCCATGAAGTGGACTGTCCCTGTTTACTTTAGTTGTGACAGTCAACAATGATGAGCTGTCTTTTAACTGATACTGCCTGCAGCTGTTCATCTCGATCCCCTCTCTGCGGCTTTTCCAGGTTTTTGTTTCAGAGACATGTCCCCTGCTCACCTGGTTCAAATAACATGGTGGTGTTCGTGTCTCAGACCATGACGGTCCATGAATGCACAGACAGTCCAGGTCTCATGTGATACAGCAGGGCAGTGGACACAGCCCCAGGCAAGAGGGAGAATATACTGCTATCCTGCCCACTCACGAACTGTTTTCAATCCTTTTTATCAGTAGGATTTGAAAAGATTAGAACATTAATTGCAAACCAAATATCAGAGGCTGTGTTGTTCTGTCCCAGTGGTAATCCCACACCCACGTGGTAGCTGCTGTTGGAGCTACTACTCAGTTAATTAAGTGGCCACCATCATGTACCATGATCTGTTTTTTCTGGCAGAGGCTCACAGGCAATTTGAATGAACATGATGGAAATGATCTTTAAGTCTTTGTGGAGGGGGCACTCATAGCTACAATTCCCAGAGGATTGTGGTCTTGCTTCAGATTTATCTTGAGTGGGAGTGGGGAGTGGGCAGTTCCAGAGCTTCCCCTTGATTCGTGGTGGCTCCTACTCATGATGAGGGTTCTGCGGGCCATTATGTAAAACCATCCCACTTTGAGCTCAGAGCCAGGGAAATAACCATGTGACGGATCCTCTGATTTGTTGGACTCTCTGTGAAAAGGACTGGGGCCAAGGCTCCCTTTATCCCTGGCCTCCCTAAGAGTGATAAGGGAGAGTGATGGCATTTCAGGTTCCCTGGTGCTACCATGTCAGTTCACACTGTATCCAACAGTCCTCAGAAGGGGGTGGCCTTGGGGTGCCCCTTTTCTTAGGACACAGTTACCCTGAATCTTGTTGGGAAGGACTGGAGGAATATTCACTGTGTGGACTTGGGGTGGTGTTATAGGGGCCTTCCTCAAGGGGATCCATCCAGCCTTTCCTTCAGTCAAATTTTGTTGACTCTATGTTGGAGAACTGGCTCAAAGCTAGGAATTGGATGTAGGAATCTCAATTTTCCATGCAGTTGTTGACATTAGCCTTTTGCTCACAAGTTTTTAAATATGTCAAGCAGTACTCTTGTCGATTGCCTGGCCATCTCACCCCACAGGAATGTGTGTCTTACAAGCCACCGGGTAAGGTCACTCCTGGTCCGCAGGTCAGCACACCCTGGTTGCCACTGTGACCTTGGTGGTCGTTGTGGTAATTGTGCCTTCCTGCTTCTGATGGTTAAGCGGTCTCACGTTGGTTATGCCAGAACCTCATCATCCCCAGTGACACTAGAGCGTCCCTTGCCATGGCAGCATCCCCCGTCATTCTTGCCTGCAAAGGATGGGCTTCCCAAGCATGCCAGGGCCCTCCTCACCAGTGCCTTCCTTCCTGAAGGGAGAGTTCTCTGGGCTCTCCTGGGGAATAGAGCCAGGTAGTGGGGTCTCTGGTCATCCTTTCTACATTCCCACCTCTTGAGCCATTTCTCAGGATGCAGTCCTGGCATCCTCACCTCATTTCCTGTTAACCAGTGTCATGTCTAGTTTCCAAGGATCCTCCCAACAGCATAGAGACTGGGCTCTTACCAATAGAATATGGGTCATGGGAGAATACACCCTACCAGTAACTTCCCCATATCTGGCCTGGGATCTTCCCCCTCAAGGTCCATTCTCAGTGACCCCCATGGTTAGGTCTTACTTTTCTGGCTGGAGATGTGAGTCTCTTTAAACACTGCCACAGAAGCCTCTGACATTCATAGGATGCCCTGAGTGGATGGCTCACCTGAGCCTATCAAACAGTCACTGTCTTCAAAGCTTCCAAATCACTTAATAAAAGCCAGCTAACCTCACACTCTTTTCAATGACCAGTAACCCCCACCTCTGCCCTGCTCCAGGGGTGGAGCCAGTGCAGATACCAACTGCTCCCCTTCTCTCCATGCCTCCTCCCAGTCCTGCATAGTTGAGGGACTTGGTATTTGTCTTTGAGGCATTACTATGCCCCTTAGCTATAGGGTTCTTGCTATTTGACATTCATGAGACAACAAGGTACAGACTCACATCCTGATGATCTGCTCTTGAGGCCACTCCTGGTACCAATTGTCATACTTTGGGTCCCTCTAGAAGCAGAGCATTGGGTGCAGGTGGTTTGAGAAGTGATCCCAGAGCATAGGAGCGAGGGATAGGTGGAAAGAAGGGACAGCCTGGGTCAGAATGCATATCGGGGTTATCACTCTGGGAACCGGGACATGATTCTTCTGAGACTTCCTGAAAAGTGCGCAAAGTGTCTCCAGAATGATTTGCCTAAAAGACAAGAGAATGCAGTTCTCCACCCTCTTTATCCCTCATTGGCTGAAGGTTGCCCCCGGGGCATGGACTACCCAGCGCCCCTGGACTTCTGGGCTGAACCCATTCCCCCAGTGTTGGGGCAGGAAGGCAAAAAGACTTGAGATCTGAGTGTGAGTTGAGACAATCAGCACAAAGCATACTGAGCTGGCACAAGACCATTCACAGAGCTACAGCTGATGTAGGCATGTTTTTAAAACCCTTTTCAAGGCCAGGCGTGGTGGCTCATGTCTGTAGTCCCAGCACTTTGGGAGGCTGAGGCGGGCAGATCTCCTGAGGTCAGGAGCCCGAGACCAGCCTGGCCAACGTGGTGAAACCCTGTCTCTACTAAAAGTACAAAAATTAGCCAGGCGTGGGGGCGGGAGGCTGGGACAGGAGGATCGCTTGAACCGGGGAGGCGGAGGTTGCAGTGAGCCGAGACTGCGCCATTGCACTCCAGCCTGGGCCCCAAGAGTGAAACTCCATCTCAAAAAAAAAAAAACCCAAAAAAACCAAAAAAACACCTTTCAGGCTGGGCACGGTGGCTCATGCCTGCAATCCCACAACTTTGGGATCATGAGGTGGGAGGATTGCTTGAGGCTAGCAGTTGGAGACCAGCCTGGGCAACATAGTGAGATCCTGTCTCTACAGAAAATTTGAAAATTATTAGCTGAGCATGGTGGCACGCCCCTGTGGTCCCAGCTACTTGGGGACTGAGGTGGGAGGATCACTTGAGCCCAGGAGGTCAAGGCTGCAGTGAGCTATGATCATGCTGCTGCAATCCAGCCAGAGCAACTGAGCAAGAAAGACCCTGTCTCAAAAACAAAAAACTCTCCTCCTCTGCCTTCACCGTATATCCATCAGAGACCATTTCACACTGGCAAGGGCTGCATACTCTCCAGAGCTGCATACGTTTGATCATGTATGTGTATTTGTATATATACAAACATACATGTACAATACACATACAGTATAAACCCTAATTCATTTTATCAGTCTGCATTTTTATTTGTGTCAACATTTTGCTAGGAAAAATATTCAGAGAGAGTTGAAACATTATACCTTTAACATATTACTGTCAGTCCATCCCTCCATCTATCAATTCATCTTATTTTTTGGATGCATTTCAAAATAAGTTGCAGATATCAGTGCCCTCCTCTTGCTAAAATAAATACTTCAGCAGGCATATCATTAACTAGCAGTCAGTGTTTGTTAATAGCCCCTTTTTTCCCCAAGATAAAATTTACATACAATGAAATGCACATATCTTAAATGTACCATTTGATGAGTTTCAACAAATGCCTACACCTGCATAATCCAAAACCCTTATCTAGCTGTAGAACATTACCATTACCCCAGAAAGTTCCCTCATGTCCCTTCCCAGGCAATACCTGCCTCCACTCTCCCAGAGTTAACTATTCTGATTTTTTTCTCCCACCATGGATTAGATTTGCCTTTCCCAGGACTTCATATAAATAGGTTCATGCAGTATGAACCCAATTGTGTAAGGCTTCTTTCTCAACATTTTTGAGATTTATGTACATTATTACAAATACCAGTAGTTGTTCTTTTTTATTGCTGAGTAGTAGTCCATCATATACATATGCCATAGTTTGCTGAGGCAGGAGAATAACTTGAACCCAGGAGTTCAAGACTGCAACGTGATGTGATTGAGCCATTGCATTCCAGCCTGGGTGACGGAGCAAGACCCTGTATCCAAAAAATCTTAAAAAATTATAATAAGAAATAAAAAGTACTAAAAATAAAAGAATTAGGATCCAAACCAGGTTCACGCTGACCTAATGAATATCGTATCATGTCATATTACAAATATCATATCATACCTTATTACACATACCATATCACATATAATGATCTAATGCAATCATTAGGCGATGATTCCTCTGAAGTTCTTTCATTTCTAAAATACTCCCTTTCTTTCTTTTGATACCATTGATTTGTTGGAACAACTGAATCATTGGACTTTTTAAATGTCCCACATTTTGGATTTGGCTTATTGCTTCCTTACGGTATTGTTAGATTTGGGTTCAATTGTGATTTTGATTCAATAATGAGGACCACTTTCTAGGTGAGACTGTACTTCGTGTTAAATCATAACATGACAGACATAATGTCTGGCTATTCCACTTTTATTGAGGCTGAAATTGAGCAGATGGAGCACAAAAAAATATGCCCAGTCCTTCACACAATTTCCATCAGTGTTTCTAATGGTTTTAGCATCTGTTGATGATTATAGCTTAAATCCATTTCATTAAGTGTTGGGAAAGAGGTGTTTTTCAGATGCTTTTATTCCTTCTGCATTTATTATTATTTTGAGACAGGGTCCCTCTCTGTCACCTGGCTGAAGTGCAGTGGCACCATTAAGTCTCACCATCACCTTGACTTCCTAGGCTCGAGCAATCTTCCCGCCTCAGCCTCCTGAGTAGCTAAGACTACCGGTGCCTGCCGCCACACCTGGCTAATTGTTTGTTTGTTTATTTATTTTAAACAAGAAATTTAAACAACAAGCTTCTTGACTTGAAGAAAAAACTATCTAGGATTCCTTTTTTTTTAGACTAATTTATCCCTACTTAAAGACAAACTGTCCTACATGTAACAGCTATGTACAATGAAGTTATAAAATTGTTCTTGGTTTTACAATGATAAATGAAAAACATTAACATTCTACAATTGAACGAGGTATGCAAAATTTTTATATATTTTTTTTTTGTTAAAACAGCCAAATAACTTACTGAAATATAAAGATAAGAGCGGAATGAGCATGCCACTAATGAAGAAAAGGGAGTATTTTAACAGAATCGGTATTTTTCCCCATCCCATCTCCACTTGATATCAGTCAAAATGTACCATTGGCTGTTTAGTAAAAAAATATGTATATATACACTTGTGCACATATACCAGTTACTTTATGTACAATAAAGGAATGGGGAAGGGGGAAATGAAAGAATAGAGAAAACTATACTGTAGTAGTCAGGATGTGGTAGAACCAAATTGCAGTTTTCTAATTGAGAGTGTAATCTTGGTCTGTAAAGAACAGAGTTCTGGAGTGAAGTGGGAGGTTCCCTTTTTAGTAGACACCCCCTGTCTGCTGGTAGAACACATCAGTTGTATCTTCATCCTCCATTTCCAACTGAGGCAGTCTGTCTCTTTCATTGGTTGCCTGTCAAATTGGAATCTGATCTGTCTCATTGACCATCCCTATCATTCACAATAGGCTTTTCATTAGTTTACTAAGTGATGTATGCCTCTTAATCCTAAACTGCACCACAGAACCCGCCACCTTCAAATTAACATGATCATTGTTCTCAGTCTTGATTCTTTCCTTGGGCTTTTTGTCTGCCATGGCAGGCGCCGGAGTCTCAGCTGCCGCTTCACAAAAGAGGTACCAAGTCTGCACCGAATGAGTACATAAGCAGCACCAGGAGTGGAAGAAGAAGGAGGTGGCAGCGGTGGATGAAGGAGACACTAATTTTGTTAGCTTTTTTTTTTTTTTTTTTTAATAGAGACAGGGTCTTGCCATGTTCCCCAGGCTGGTCTTGAACTCTTGGGCTCTAGCAATTCTCCTGCCTCGGCCTCCCAAATTGCTGGGATTACAGGCATGAGCCATTGTGTCCAGGCCCTTCTATATTTAATTAACTGGGATCCAGTGGAGAATTTTCCATTGTCAATGTTTTGGTAACCCTGAAATACTGCTTTTATGTGAACGGGAAGTAAACTGGTTGGCTCTTTCTCTGTATTTATCACAGAGTAATGAGTTGGTACTCTAGCAGTCTCCAAAGGTGACCAATGAATTTTTTCTCCTTGTGTATTACGATGAACTGATCGGTGTTAATATACACGTAGTCATATTTTTTTTTAATTGATATATCTCTTAAGTCTTTCACGTGCTCTCTCTCTCTCTCATTTTGATACTCAAATTTCACCCCAAGAACAGTAGGAGCCTCTTCAGGTTTGCGCCTGTGCCTGACATCTAACTGGCCACCGTCCTGTCATTTCCTCCTTCCGCTTCCTGCCCACCTCATTGTCACCACCATGGGCCACAGCCACATCTCTTCTGCCTTTTTTGCCCATTCAGGAAAAAGCCAAACATTTGGAAACACGTATCTGGTCCTGTCTTTCTTTCATTTCAGTGGTTCTCCATGGCTGTCAGCATAAAGTCCGGGCCCTTGAATCTGGACTTCAGGGCTCATTGGATCTGGCCCTGGCCTCCTCCTCCGCCTCAGCAGCTGCCATCTTTTATCTGTATCGAGGCTGTGTGGCTCCTGGCCTGTAGTCCTGCCCTCCCTCTCCCAGGCCTCGCACACAATGTTTTCTCCATCTGTGTCACCTTCCCCCGTGGCTAACTTCACTTCATCCTAGGCCTTGGCTCAGGCCAGTGGTTCTTAATTTTGCCTGCACGTTGCATCATCTAGGCAGCTTTAAGAAATTCCAGTGTCTGGGTTCCTCCCAAGACCGATTAAAACCTGAATGTCTGGGGTTGAGGTCAACTTTGCTTTTTTTTTTTTTTTTTTTTGAGACAGTCTCACACTATTGCCCAGGCCGGAGTGCAGTGGCGTGATCTTGGCTCACTGCAAGCTCTGCCTCCCGGGTTCACGCCATTCTCCTGCCTCAGTCTCCCGTGTAGCTGGGACTGCAGGCACCCTCCACCATGCCCGGCTAAATTTTTTTTTTGTATTTTTAGTAGAGACGGGGTTTCACCATGTTAGCCAGGATGGTCTCGATCTCCTGACCTTGTGATCTGCCCGCCTCAGCCTCCCAAAGAACTTTGCTATTTTTAAAACCTTGCACAGGTGATTTTGCCATGCAGCCAAGATTGAGAAACACAGTTTGGGATGTTTCTTCCTTTGAGAAACTTGCCCTTGCCCCTCCCCTCCACCCCGCCTCGACCTCACTGTGTTAACCGTTGGGTTTCTTCCAGGCTAGATGGAAGCTTCATATGGGTTGTGGCCACATCTGTGTGGTTCTTGTCTGTGATTACTCAGCATGTAATAGGTGCTTGGTAATATTATATTTGTCAGTGAATGGTGAGGAGATATTTAGACTGCACTTTGAGGTCATTGGAGGGTAGAGATGGTGTCTCACCATGTATGGGACAAAGGCCAGATTCCATTTTCTCCCACCATCTTTTTTTCCAGCCTTATCTTCTGCTCCTCTGAACTCTTTCACTTAGGTGGATTTCAAACAGCTCTACCCTTTTCCCAATTCTACCAGAAGTTGCTTGACCTCCTTTCTACCTGTCTGATGAATGTTCCCACCTCATGGGCCACCTTTGAACTTAGGAAACTTGTGGGGAACCCTTATTTGACACTTAGCCGTGTATATACTATGAGAATGTTTCCAAGAGCATCCATTGAGGCACCTGGTGTAAGAAATAATTTTTATATTTTTGTGAGTTTAGGAGACTTTTCCTTTGAACAGAAATTAAAGCCTTATTTACTAGAAGAATAAAGTGATGTTAAATTGACACTTGCCCTTTTAAAAATGATTCCTAAATTAGTTATTTGTGTTTATTTAGCTTTATTGAGATGTAATTCACATACAGTAAAGCTCTCCATTTGCCCCTATGAATTCTTCTCTGAGTTGTTTAACTTCAGCTCCCCGGTTAGATTTCAGGCATGTGTGATGTAGGACTCATGCTGCCACAGCTGCTTCCAAATACAGCTTCAAGGGTAACCCCCAAAGCCACCATGGACTAGGATGCTACTGTGACTAAAGCTAGTATTGTGACCTTCAAAAGCCTAAAGATGCACAAGGAATCTGACCCATAATGGAGAGCACTAGTTGATGGCTTCTTAAAACCCTGGTTCTATTGGCACCTGTGGCCTGTTGCTGCCTTATCCACCAGAGGGCAGTGTTCCACTCGGCTTAAAGTCAAACCCCAACCCCTACCACCCGTTGAGGTCATGCCTTTCAAAATCCTAGCATTTTAGCTCCTGAAGTGACCCAAAAACAGTGTTTCTTAAAATTTTGCTTGATAGAAATAAATCTTACATTGCAACCAAATATACGTGCATACATGTGCAACTCCACATATGTATATATAACAAAAGTTTTATAAAGTAATACTTTCCTATGTGTAATACACTGTTCTTTCTTTTTCTTTTTTTTTTTTTTTGAGACGGAGTCTCACTCTGTTGCCAGGCTGGAGTGCAATGGCATGATCTTGGCTCACTGCAACCTCCACCTCCCCGGTTCAGGCGATTCTCCTGCCCCAACCTCCCGAATAGCTGGGACTATAGGCGTGTGCCACCATGCCCAGCTAATTTTTTTATTTTTGGTAGAGATGGGGTTTCACTATGTCGGCCAGGATGGTCTTGATCCCTTGACCTCATGATCCACCCGCCTCAGCCTCCCAAAGTGCTGGGATTACAGGCATGAGCCACCACACCTGGCCTCTATTTTCTTTCTTGCCCTTTTTTTTTTTTTTTGAGACAAGTGTCTTGCTCTGTCACCCGGGCTGCAGTGCAGTGGCATGAACATGGTTCACTGCAGTCTCAACCTTCTGGGCTCAAGCAGTCCTTCCACCTCAGCCTCCCAAGTAGCTGGGACCATAGGTGTGTGCCACCATGCCTGATTTTTTTTTTTTTTTTTTTTTTTTTGTAGAGATGAGGCCTTGCTGAGTTGCCTAGGCTGGTCTCGAACTCCTTAGCTCAAGCGATCCTCCAGACTTGGCCTCCCAAAGTGCTAGGATTACAGGCATAAGCAACTGCGCCTGCTATTCTTTGATTTTTATTTTTATTTATCTTATTATTTTTTTTTTGAGACAGAGTCTCGCTCTGTAGCCCAGGCTGGAGTGCACTGGCATGATCCCAGCTCACTGCATCCTCTGCTTCCTGGGTTCAAGTGATTCTCGTGTCTCAGCCTCCCAAGTAGCTGGGATTACAGACGTGCACCACTATGCCTGGCTAATTTTTGCATTTTTGGTGGAGATGGGGTTTCACCATGTTGGCCAGGCTGGTCTTGAACTCCTGACCTCAGGTGATCCACCTGCCTCAGCCTCCCAAAGTTCTGGGATTACAGGCATGAGCCATCATGCCTGGACAATTCTTTCATTTTTAAAAGGTGCTTATTGCCACCAAAAATGAGTTTGTTATTCACAAATCAGGTCACCCCCCACAATTCGAAAAATATTGCCTTAAAGTTCTTTTAATCCAATACCCTGGATAGTTATAGATGAAGATAGGTAGGGTTAGAGACGGACTTACCCAGGTCACTCTGGGATTCACGCAATACCTAGGATGGGGCGTCGGGGCTCTGGAGTTTTAACCCATTGCTTTTTGTCCTGTATTTTACACTTAGAATTTTCTTAATGGATCTTGATTATCCCAGTGACATTACAGTTGAGGTGCATCCAGTGCTCAGGCAGGTCACAGCAACAAGGGCGTGTGTGTGTGTGTGTTCTCCAGCCCCATGAACAGCGCAGTGGAATATCATCTCAGCCACTGATTGTCAGCTCAGTGCTGGCCTCTAGAAGCTGAGCCTTATGGAATCCTGCCTGTGGATCCTCTTTGATAATTTCTCTTACCTGAGTACCTCTGGTGGACCTGGCTTAGCAATGGTTTGTATGATAGCTCAGAAAACAAGCATTAAGTCCATCAGCACATTACATAAATTAAATAGGCAGAGAGTCACTTGCCACTGTCAAAGGATCGGCTTCTGAAATGCAGAAGGTGAAAGTTCTCATGTGACCCCATCCTTGCTCTGTAGAATGCCACCCGGAGGGTGTTTGAAATTGCCTATAGCCAGGACCGCTTCCTCAAGGATGGCCAGCCGTTTCGCTACATCTCAGGAAGCATTCACTACTCCCGCGTCCCCCGCTTCTACTGGAAGGACCGGCTGCTGAAGATGAAGATGGCTGGGCTGAACACCATCCAGACGTAAGTAGGAGGGCACATGGCTGTCACCTAGGCCAGAACACCCACTCTGGAGAGAGGATACAACTGTGTTTCTCAGGGTGGCTATTTGGTTGCTCAGAAATGGGAAATAGTCCAGTGTGGTGTGCTGGGAGGGGCTTGTCATGAACCAGACTGGCCCTTTTTCAAATCATCAACTACTTCTTCCAGTCTTCAATTTTAATCATCAGAAGTCATTAAATAAATAGCTTAAAAAGGCAAAGGATGGGGGAAGCAAACAGAAGTAACAATGATTGAGCCCTTACCAGATCCAGGGTACTTTATACGAATGATTCCATTCCCTTGAGATAGGTATTATTGTTCCTGTTTATAGCTGGTGAAGCTGAAATTTGCCTAAGGCCATATCTTTGGCTAGTATTGGAAGGGAAGGGAAGGCATGCAGGCAGCTGTAGCGCAGGTATGGCTGTAGTCATACACAAAGATAGGCTAACAGGAGAAAAGCATCACAGATCTGTAAGTTTTATCTGACATGAGAGTCTTCAGAAAAGAAGACCCAAGGAAAACTTTTTACACTTAGGTTCTATGACCTAGCGGTAGTAGACTGAAGCGGGAAACCCCACAAGGCCTGCCTCAACGGATACTTCTTGGCCTTTCTGGGTGGCATTCCTTCCTTCTGGGTATGGAGCAGGACCCCTCTGCAATGAGGATCTAGAAGGGAGAAGGGAGAGGCGACTTTTCTAGGTTTCATGGCTTGCTTTGGGAGAGAGGGCTTCTAATTTCTATGACCCACACTGGGAGGAATTCTGGTTTGACTTGCTTCAGGGGAGAAGAAGGGGTGGGAGACAGAAGAGCAGAAGGTCAGAGAAAGAAGATGTGCTCCTAAGGCCTTCCAATCTCCTTTAGTTCAAAGGACTCAGCATGCCAAGGTGCCATACTTTGGGGTATTGTTTTCTGAGCCCCAATAACAGAATAAGCCTTGTGCTTAGGTAGATTTCTGAAACCCAGTTTGGCTTTGTGGTTCTGCTGGGGTAATTGTATAACTTCAGGGTATAGAATTATCCCAACAGTTACCTCTCCGCATCTCTTCTGCTATTGCAAAGTAACTAACAGGGAAGAAAGTTGGTGTGGCTGGCCGCTCTGGCTTTTGCAGTGCTGATGTGGATTGCTGATAACTTTTCAAAGATAAAGAGTGAGAAAACCCAGAGGCAGATTCCAAAGATAGATAGTGAGGGAGAACCCACTCATTATTCTGGTTCTAAGGCCACTGGCAGAGTTCACCTGTTTATAATTCTGACACTGAGTTCTGGAAGACCAAGACTGTTCCAGGGAACCCTGAAATCATGGGATCACACACACACAAAATGACACAAACCAGGGTCTTCAAAGAGAGCTTTGTGATGGTAATGGATGGCTTCATATTTAACTTTGTATCTGTCTGTCTGTGGGTAGACAGAGGAGCTGATAGAAGGTTTTGTCATTTTACCTCCTGCCACATGATTCCTGACAAAATCTTTTGTCAGAGGATCTGGGGATTGGAGTTTTGCCTACACTTACTAAAAATTATTTCTTCAAAAAATAAATGTGTCTCTTACTACTTTTCAGCAAAATATTTTTATTTTTCCTAAGCCTTACGTGGGCATATATAATTTTTATTTTTATTTATCAAAACAGTTTTCTAGAGCTGGGGTCTTGCTCTGTCACCTGGCTGGAATGCAGTGGCTCAGTCATAGTTCACTGAAACCTTAAAGCGGGCTCAGGTGATCCTCCCACCTCAGCCTCCTGAGTAGTTGGGATTACAGGCACTGCTACCACACCAGCTAATTTTTTTGTTTTGTTTTGTTTTTAGAGATGAAGTTACACTATGTTTCCCATGGTGGTCTTCATCTCCGGGCCTCAAGCGATCCTACTGCTTTGGCCTCCCAGAGTGCGGGGATTACAGAAGTGAGCTACTGTGCCCAGCTATAATTGTTATGTAATAGGAATTAGTGCTGATATAATTCTGGAATTTTCTGTTGTTGTTGTTGCTTTTAAGAAGTGTCCCCACCAAGTTTGATTAGCTTGGGGAGCTGCTGTAAAAATTCATAACAAGGCCCCTCCCAAGAGGCTGCCAAATGGGAAAGTCTGTGTGTCCTGTGGTTTATGGTTCTACAAACAGTTTAGACATTTATGTAGGAGATCTGGATTTTTGAGCTCTTTCCCCTTCCACAGAGCACCTCAATTCAATTATTTATGCAAAATATAATTATAAAAAGCTTAAAACATGACTTACAAACAAATATATAACGGACATATATCAGAAATGTATTTAACTGGATAAAGAAAATGTGGTACATATATACCATGGAATACTACAAAATCACAAAAAAGAATGAGATGATGTCCTTTGCAGCAACCTGGATGCAGCTAGAGGCTATTATCCTGAGCAAACACAGGGATGGAAAACCAAATACTGCATGTTCTCACTTATAAGTGGTAGCTAAACTTCGAGTACATATGGACACAAAGAAGGGAACAACAGACAACGGGGCCTTGAGGGTGGAGGGTGGGAGGAGGGTGAATACCCCTATCGTGTACTAGGCATATTACCTGGGTGACTAAATAATCTGTACACCAAACCCCCATGACATGCAATTTACCTGTATAACAAACCTGCACATGTACCCCTGAACCTAAAATAAAAGTTTTGAAAAATTTATTTAACTTGTTACCGAGGAAACTAGCTATATGGTGAAGCCAATTCAAAGGAGAATTTGAGGAAGGGAGGTTTACAGCCAGTCAAGAAAGGCATGTTCAAATAAAGTTATCTTTAGAGATAAAACTGGTTAATATCATAAAGGGCAATGAATGAAAGAGTTACCTTTGGAGTTGTCTTCTCTGTATGACAATCATCATTTGTTTCTCTCCCAGGCAATAATCTACAAATTAATCTGTAACTTCAAAGTTCTTCCCTTAATCAATAGTAAATAGTAAGTCAAACAAAATATTTCCCTTGGAGAATGAAAGAAGCCTCAGTGGGCCCATTGGACAGTCCTCCATTATAACATGGAAAGGAAATGCAGTCACTGTTTTGCCTTATATCCAAATTCTGGATAATTTTTCTTTTCTTTTCTTTATTTGTTTTGACACAGGGTCTCTGTCATCTAGTCTGGAGTGCAGTGGCACAATCACAGCTCACTGCAGCTTCAACCTCCCGAGCTTAAGCAAACCTCCACCTCAAGCCTCCAGGGTAACTGGGACCATAGGCATGCACCCTGGCTAATTTTTTTTGTAGAGATAGGGTTTCACCACGTTGCCCAGGCTAGTGTCAAACTCCTGGGCTCTGCCCACCGTGGCTTCCCAAAGTGCTGGGATTAGAGGCCTGAGCCACGTGCCAGCCTTGGATCATTTTTCTTCCAAAGCACCTTCTCCCTCTTATCCTTGTGTTAGCAATAGTCATAATGAGGCCCCTTCCCCACTCTTCCTTCTTCTTGACTCTGCCAAGTATCCAGGAAGGGGCTGTGTGTATCTTGGCAGGTATGTGCCCTGGAACTTTCATGAGCCCTGGCCAGGACAGTACCAGTTTTCTGAGGACCATGATGTGGAATATTTTCTTCGGCTGGCTCACGAGCTGGGACTGCTGGTTATCCTGAGGCCCGGACCCTACATCTGTGCGGAGTGGGAAATGGTGAGTGTGGCTAGACTGGGTTCTGCCTGGTGTGTGAGTTGGCAGGCAGCAGCCCTGGGGCAAAGGGCATTAAGGCAGACCTGCATTCCAGAGAGCATGGGGCCTGGGACTGTACCCAACACAGGTGTCTTTTACCTTGGCAAGGTACCCAGGCAGAGAGAAGCAGGCCGGGGTCAGGGCATGGGCTCTCCTCTTGGTGGTCACTCATATAACTCAGGTTGCTCGTCTGTAAGAAGCAGTTAATGGTGTCTTCTCTGTCTACCTCGCAGGTAGTTGTGAAACTAAATTGAACAATCTTTATGGAAAAGGCTTTGGTCCTCAAAACATTGCATTCATGCAGAGTGATCTTAATTGTACTACATTCCAATGTCTAATTTCCCTGCAAGTTATAAACCAAAAAGCCCAGCTCAAATACCTCTTGTCCCTTGAAGCTTTTATTCTTTTCCATAACTGCTAATAGTAATTTCTGTCTCCTCTGAGCTCCCTTCACAGAATGGACATTATAATGGCTTATTTTTCCTGACCTAGGGAGGATTACCTGCTTGGCTGCTAGAGAAAGAGGCTATTCTTCTCCGCTCTTCCGACCCAGGTAAGTTGTTACAGATGTCTTGAGAAGATTTATAAAAGCTTCAGGCCGTTGTGCACATGTACCCTAGAACTTAAATTATAATAATAATAAAATTAAATTAAAAAAAAAAGAAAAACAGCTTCTGGCTAGGTGCGGTGGCTCACACCTGTAATCCTAGCACTTTGGGAGGCTGAGGCGGGTGGATTACCTGAGGTCAGGAGTTCGAGACCAGCCTAGCCAATATGGCAAAACCTCGCCTCTACTAAAAATACAGAAAATTAGCTGGGCGTGGTCGTGGGCGCCTGGAATCCCAGCTACTCAGGAGGCTGAGGCAGGAGGATTGCTAGAACCCCAGAGGCAGATGTTGCAGTGAGCCGAGATCGTGCTAATGCACTATAGCCTGGATGACAGAGCGAGACTACGTCTCAAAACAAACAAACAAACAAAAAAAGCTTCAACAATTTTTATCGAAAGGGGGAGGTATTTTGAAGTTTGGGGTACCTCTGCACAAATACTTTTGAAAGTTTACTGAAAGTCTGAGTGTTTATCACCGTCCAGTGCATAGCACCAAACTAAACCTCTAGGAAATTAGGCTCTGAACTACTTAACCAGATCTTACTGATAAACTGGTAATTCTTTGAATTGGCATTGAGCCCTGTTTGCGGTTGACCAGCTGACTTCAATGCTTTCTCTTCCTATTTACTTAGCATATTCCACAACCAATGATAGCACCTAGCTAATCAAAATGACAAGCCAGGCATGGTGGCTCACACCTGTAATCCCAGGACTTTGGGAGGCCAAGGAGGAGGGATCGCTTGAGCCCAGGAGTTTGAGACGAGCCTAGGTTACATAGTGAGACCCCATCTCTAAGAAAATTTTAAAATTAGCCAGGTGTGCTGGCATGTGCCTGTAGTCCGGCAGGCTGAGGTGGGAGGATTGCCTGAGCCTGGGAGGTTGAGGCTGCAGTGAGCCATGATTGCACCACTGCACTCTAGCCTGGGCAACAGAGAGGGACTTTGTCTCAAAGAAAGAAATAAGGCCGGGCACAGTGGCTCAAACCTGTAATCCCAACATTTTGAGAGGCCGAGGCAGGCAGATCACCTGAGGTCGGGAGTTCGAGACCAGCCTGACCAACGTGAAGAAACCCTGTCTCTACTAAAAATACAAAAATTAGCCAGGTGTGGTGGTGCATGCCTATAATCCCAGCTACTTGAGAGGCTGAGGCAGGAGAATTGCTTGAACCTGGGAGGCGGAGGTTGCAGTGATCCCAGATTGCGCCATTGCACTCCAGCCTGGGCAACAAGAATGAAACTCTGTCTCAAAAAAAAAAAAAGAAATAAAAACAAAATGACAGTTTCTGGGATGGTGTCATTGGATTGCTTGGTAGCTGCAATGCCTTCTATTTTTGTCTACTTCTACAGAGCAATGTGTAAATGATGGTTTTTTTCTTTGTCTTGCTCCAGGACCTTCATGTTTTGCACACTTAGCATATTATTGGTGTTTTCATATGTAGTAACTCCTTTAATCCTTATGCCAACTTTATGTGGCATGTACTTTTATTATTCCTATTTGACAATATAACTATATAATTTGTTAGAACTTCATTTTATACAGAAAAAAATCTTCCTGTGACTGAGAAGAGGACACACTGTTCAGTGACTCTTTTCTTCATTCAGCAAACGTTGCTTGGATATGTTCTATGCTCCAGGCTTTGTGTCCGTCCTATGGCAAGGATGGTGTCTTAGTCCATTTTCTGTTGCTTGTAACAGAATACCTGAAGCTGAGTAATTTATAAAGAAAAGCATTTATTTCCTACAGTTATGGAGGCCGAGAAGTTCAAAGTGGAAGGGCTGTATCTGGTGAGGGCCTTCTTGCTGGTGGGGACTCTGCAGAGTCCTGAGGGGGCACAGGGCATCACATGGTGAGGGGACTGAGTGTCCTAGCTCAGATCTCTCTGCCTCTTCTTATAAAGCCACGAGTCCCGTTCCCATGATGACCCATGAATCCACTAACCTATGAATCTATTAATCCACGAGTGGATCGATCTGCTTATGAGGGCTGAGCCCTCAAGACCCAACGCCTCTTAAAGGCCCCACCTCTCAGTGCTCCCGCACTGGGGATTCTGTTTCAGCGTGAGTTTCGGAGGGGACAAACATTCCAGCCGTAGCAGACAGATACAGGCACGCTGGTCCTTGTCCCCTGAGGAGCTCAGCTGAGGAGACAACTACATGCAGGACGACTTTTATGAGACTTTTATTTCAGAAGGTACTTGTTGAGTCCCGTATATCCTGATCTCTGCTGCCAGCCCTGGTGTAATAAAGCTGCACTGGCTGCATTGGGGTCTCTTTGTACTAAAAGGTGTGTGATGGTGTTAAACCAGGGGTGTTCAATCTTTTGGCTTCCCTGGTCTACACTGGAAGAAGAATTGTCTTGGGCCACACATAAAATACACTAACACTAATGATAGCTGATGAGCTAAAAGAAAAAAAAAAGCCTGCAAGCCACATGCAGTGAATTTCTGAGTGCAGAAATTCTGGCCTCCCAAAGTGCTGGGGTTACAGGCTTGAGCCACCGTGCCCAGCCGAAAAACTCAGAATGTTTTTAAAAAGTTTACAAATTTGTGTTGGGCCACATTCAAAGCCATCCTGGGCTGCATGTGGCTTGCAGGCTGTGGGTTGGACAAGCTTGTGTTAAACTTTTCTTGTTTTCCAGATTACCTGGCAGCTGTGGACAAGTGGTTGGGAGTCCTTCTGCCCAAGATGAAGCCTCTCCTCTATCAGAATGGAGGGCCAATTATAACAGTGCAGGTAACCCTGGAGTTGAGCATGGATGGATTGGGGGAGGGGTTCCCATCCATCTATATTATATAAATGATAGGAGTGATGCAGACATGAGCCTCATAGATCTGTTTCTTTAACAGATAATGCTGCAGATAGTGCTTTTAGTTAAATTGCATTTGGGAAGGCATTACCATTTTTGAATGCCTGCTATGTGGCAGGCTTTCTGCTGGGTGCTTTGTAAATGCTATTCAATTCTTCCAACCACTGTCTCTTTTCAATGAGGAAGTTTGAAAAGGTTGAGTGACTTGGCCAAGGTCAACCAGCCAGCAGGTGGCAGAATTAGGATAGCATCCTAATTCTGCGGATTCCAGGGTTTGTCTCTCTGTCTCTCCTGCAATATTATTTTCTGGCAGCAGTAATGCAGCATGGACTGAAACACTTTGGTATCGGCACTGCCTCAGCAGTCAGATAAACCTGGAATGGAAAAGGATGTGGTCAACTGGGGCTGTTATGTTTCCTCTCTTGCTTTCTGCCCCATTCTCCTTCTTCCATGTGTTCTTGGCTCTGCAAGAACTAGTATACTGTGGGGTACATTGAACTTCAACAGTTTTTGGTGTCGGTAAAATTACTTAGGTGAAACATAAAACCATGTTCATTGGGCATTGACCAAGGATACCAAGGATGCTTTTTGTTTTTTTTTGAGACAGAGTCTCACTCTGTCGCCCAGGCTGGTGTGCAGTGGTGCAATCTCAGCTTACTGCAACCTCTGCCT
The DNA here is from genome assembly GCF_049350105.2 of Macaca mulatta. Lineage (NCBI taxonomy): Eukaryota > Metazoa > Chordata > Mammalia > Primates > Cercopithecidae > Macaca > Macaca mulatta. Next base: position 15,453,976 of record NC_133407.1, read on the forward strand.
CCTGGGTTCAGGTGATTCTCCCACCTCAGCCTCCCATGTAGCTGGGATTACAGGCGCATGCCACCACGCCTGGCTGAGTTTTGTATTTTTAGTAGAGGCAGGGTTTCACCGTATTGGCCAGGCTGGTCTCAAACTCCTGACCTCAGGTGATCTGCCTGCCTTGGCCTCCCAAAGTGCTGGTATTACAGGCATGAGCCACTGTGCCTGGCCATGACCAAAGATGCTCTTATGGAAAAGAGTAAAGATTTTTTTTTTTTTGGAGACAGGGTCTCGCTCTGTTGCCCAGGCTGGAATGCAGTGGCACGACCTCAGCTCACTGCAGCCTCTGCCTCCTGGGTTCAGGTGACCCTCCTGCGTCAGCCTCCCAAGTAGCTGGCATTACAGGCGTGCGCCACGATGCCCGGCTATGTTTTTATATTTTTAGTAGAGGTGGGGTTTCACCATGTTGACCAGGCTGGTCTCAAACTCCTGACCTCAGGTGATCCACCCACCTCGGCCTCCCAAAGTGCTGGGATTACAGGCATGAGCCACTGCTCATGGCCATGACCAAGGATGCTTTTATGGAAAAGAGTAAAGTTATGTAAAGGTGGCTGCATCCTGGACATCCCAGGGATGCAGAGTGGCACTCCCTAGGGGAGTGTGGGCCAGGCTTCCTTCTTATGAACTATAGGCAGCTTGTGGGGATGGATCGTGGTAGGGCGGGAGCATGGGCACTCCCTCGCCTTTCAGGTGTGGGTGGACAGAGGTGCTGAGAGGGCTGCACTGGCCAGGGTGTCCGTTCTGAGGCTTTGCGGTGGGAGGAGATATTTTCTTGAGAGAGGCCAGGTTGCTGCTCACGGCGGGATGTGTGAGTCGCCCCACATGCCCCTATCTTTTACCGTCTTGAGTCTGTACTGGTTCAGCTAATAGGAACCACATTTTCCTACATGAAGATATCAAGTCTGAAACTTGGGTGCATCTTTGCTTTGCATGGCTATGTTGTCTTCCTTTCTTCTGGTCTCAGGTGCAAACCCTCTTTAGATGCCCTCTTTTTTTCAGTCTCTGCTTCTCCTTGAATCACTTTCAATTTCTGCTCACAACTTTTCTGCCCCTTTGGTTTTGGAAATGCCATGAAAAGTATAATCAAGTATTAATTCTGCAGAGGTGAAGTTGACTGTCGTGGAGATATTTCTTCTTGTGTCCATCCCTAGCAACCTCAGATGACTTTAACTTGACCCTGAGTCCTGCCAGTTGACTCTGCCCTCCTCCTCCTCATCCTCTCCCCTTCCCATCTCCACATGCTTGAATCCCACCTAATCATTTTTATCCCTTGTTTACAAAATAAACAAGTGTAGAGAGACATAAGAAAGCAGAAAAAACATAATTGTTACTCAGACCTCAGGAGCCATAGCAAAGCGCTTCACATTTTTGGGAGTTTCCTTGAATATTTTCTATGCCTTTTTTCTTTCTTCTTTCTTACAGAGTAAGTTCATTCTCTGTGACCTATTTTCTGTGTGGCTTTTTTTGCTTCATTCTTTGTCATGAGCATTTTTTCATATCGTTAACAACTCTTTCATCATCTTTCATGGTTGTCCTACTTACCTTCCGACGCACAGTTCCTATATGTGTTCCCTCTGTCCGGAAGCCGTCCCAATTGACATATTGGTTTCCATAAGACTTTCAGAACCGTCACTGGTGCCTCCTTTTGTGAAGCACACGTGGGAGCAGTTTCATCCCTGACACACTGTGTCTCTAGTCTCCTGGCCCCCCACGCCTCTGCCTGGCAGCCATGAGGGCACATCATGTGTTTGTGCACATCACATACGCACCAAACAGCTCTGGAATGGAATAGAAGCTGATTGACTTGATAAGAAGGAACTGGGGGATTTGTAGACAGTATTTCTTTTCGTTGCTGTTATTATTTTTGTTTTTTGAGACAGAGTCTTGCTCTGTCACCAGGCTGGAGTGCAGTGACACGATCTTGGCTCACTGCAACCTCCACCTCCCAGGTTCAGGTGATCCTCCTGCTTCAGCCTCCCGAGTAGGTGGGACTACAGGTGTGCACAACCACACCGGCTAATTTTATGTATTTTTAGTGAAGATGGGGTTTTTACCATGTTGGTCAGGATGGTCTCAATCTCTTGACCTCGTGATCCACCCACCTCGGCCTCCCAAAGTGCTGGGATTACAGGCATGAGCCACTGCCCCAGGCCTGTAGACAGTAATTCTATCTGTAAAGATTTCTGTAAAAGGGCCAAGCATGGTGGCTCAATGCCTGTAATCCCAGCACTTTGGAAGGCTGAGGCAGGAGGATCTCTTGAGCCCAGGAGTTCAAGACCAGCCTGGGCAACATAGTGAAACTCCATCTCTACAAAAAATTTAAAAATTAGCTGGGTATGGTGGCATGCGCCTATGTTCCCAGCCATTCAGGGCACAGAGGCAGGAGGATCACTTGAGCCTGGGAGGTTGGGGCTGCAGTGAGCCGTGGTCACACCACTCAGTGCACTCCAGCCTGGGCAACAAAATGACACTCTGTCTCAAAAAAATAAAGATTTCTGTAAAAGGCAATTTCTGTGTCTGTCTTAATTCATGTTGAAGGGTAGAAAATGGTGGCTTTACTCAATTCTTGATGTTAATTTTCTCTCTCAGTGCTCAGAGTTTGAAATGGCCAGGGAGGAGCTACGTGTTTGCAGCCAGGGTAAAAATGAGTCAGACCAGAAGGCTCAAATCCCTGTCTGAGAACATTTAGGGCCCTCAACACTGTTGTGTTACAGATACAGGAAGCCAGGTCTGTGCCTTTATTCATCCTCATGATTCAGTCAGATATGCAGATGTTTCTCTTTTGGGGGGATTAGCTGAGCCAGTGCCACCTATGATGGTTTGCATATGTGGATGTTTATCTCAGTTTCTGCCTGAAAAAACTAAAGCCATTGATAATATCCAAGGTGAAAATAATTAGGAGTGGACGACCTTCCACCCACAACTTTACTTCATCCAATTAACAGGGCATTCATCATGCGGTAATAAGCCTATTTATGACTGTTTGGAATAGCAACATCTTTAAAAGTCTCTGGTCTTAAGGAGCTTACAGAATGGAGACAGTTGCTCTAGAACAAAGACCTGCAAATTATGGCCACCACCTACATTTTTTTGTAAGTAAAAGTATATTGGAATCACCACACTATTTGTTTATATATTGTCTGTGGCCACTTTTGTACTATAGTGGCAGAGCTGAGTAGTTGAGATGGAGACCTCTATGGCTGCAACGCCTAAAATATTTACTCTTTGGTGGTTATTTGTTTGTTTGTTTGTTTTAAGATGGAGTCTCACTCTGTTGCCCAGGCTGAAGTTCAGTGGCGTAATCTCTGCTCATGGCAACCTCTGCCTCCCAGGTTCAAGCAATTCTTGTGCCTCAGCCTCTCAAATAGCTGAGATTATAGGCGCCTGCCACCACACCTGGCTAGTTTTTTTTGTATTTTTAGTAGAGATAGGGTTTCATCATGTTGACCAGACTGGTTTTGAAATCCTGACCTCAAGTGATCCACCTGCCTCAGCCTCCCAAAGTACTAGGATTACAGGCATGAGCCACCACTCCCGGCCTGGTGTTGTATTAAAAAGGTTTGTTGACTCCTGCTCTAGAAACATCAGTGTTCCTCTGAACCTAGCCATGACTTTTTCTATGGGTTTTTCAAGCCTTTTCATTTGTATGTTTCACCTACCCCCAGCCTTCACACATCTTTTTTTTCCTAATTGGTAGTAACATAGAACTTGCGTAGAGTCTTAGCTGCTAGCATTTTGAACACTTACTAGATGCCAGATCTGTGCAAAGTTCTAGTCGTGTATTGACTCAGTTAATCCTCGTGATAACCCATCAAGTTAGGTACACTTTACAGGTGGAGTCCCATGGGTAGGAAGTGGCAGAGCTCAGATTTGCATGTAGATGGTTGGGCCTTTGCCAGCCATGCCCGTGACTAGAACTCTAAGCTGCCTCACAATTGTGCTTTTCTTGCTCTCTCAAAACCTAACCAAATTATGTGTATACATTTTTTACAAGCCTGTTTATTTTAGGGTGTATGATACAATGATGATAATGGATAAATAAGATCTGGAAAAGCAAGATGATAAGAAAACCAAGGTTGGGTTGGGTTATGGGGGTGGGCGGAAGAGAACACGAGGTGCAGAGGCTGTGAGACCATTTAGTTGCTGGAGCTGACTTTTAAGATCTTTAGCTCTGAATTTCTTGACAGCCAGATGATAAAAAGGAGACATAGTCATGTAAGTAGCACTTATAAAGGAGGAGGAAAGAACCTTGCCAGTATTTACAAAGCTTTTCTTAGCATTTATCTAAATTATTGCAAAAGGAACTTTCATGGAACTCATCAATGGGAGTTTTCTACTCTGCGTAAGCAGCAAATACGTCCTCTTCCAGGATGGTTTCATGACCAGTGAAGTCTCTGTCCTGGGCATGCATGCTACGGTCTGTTTTACTTCTTGAACCCAAACTCTGAAAGTATTGCCAGAGGGATCCTCTCTGAGAGAAGGATCATTCATGAAACCATTTGGGAGGCAGGACTGTGCAGATAATGACGGCAGCATTTAGTTCATTTTCATCACTCACCATTCTTCTCCCACTCTCCAACTCTGCACATGGACGAAATTGAGCTGTTGGCGATATCAAATATGTAGGAATACCCTCTTCCCATTCCCTTCCCAAGTTCAGAGCCTTTTCTTCTAGAGCGACCTCAGGCTGTCCCTCCAAGGAACCTTCCCTACCAATCTCTCCCAGCCACTCAGGCTAAGCACCTCTTTTCTGGGGACTCACAGTTTCTTGTGCTTATGTTTAAAGATCACGTATTCCCAGGATCTCAAATATTTTTGTATTATGTGTATGTTAAAATTTTATGGTTGGGCATTTTTAAAATTTTTATAAATGAAATATAGCATACATATATAAATGTGCAGTGTAATGAATCACTATGGTGTGAACACCCACATAAACACCAACCAAGGTCAGGAAACAGCACGTAGCCAGTGCCCCAGAAGCTTCCCAGGTGTCCTCGTTGATCATACACCATTTCATCCCACTGTGCTGACTCTTATAGCCATCAGTTTTTTGCTTTTCTTTATACTTTTACCACCTATGTGTGTACTCAGACTTTATAGTTAGGTTTTGATTGTTTTGAATTTTCTCTAAAGGGGATTGTACTGTATGTATTTTTCAGTGTCATGCTTCTTTCACTTGACATTATATTCCTAAGATTCTTTGGTGTATTGGGTAGAGCTGAAGTTCATTTGTTTTATTGCCCGAGAGCAATGTTTCTTAACCTGTTTTTTTTCATCATTGCCAAGGATCCCTTTTAAACTTTTTTTCTAAGTGCCTTCTCCTCTTCACCATGAAATTTTAATACCTGAGATATTGTGTATTGGTTTATTTGCTCTGTGTGTGTGTGTGTGTGTGTGTGTGTGTGTGTGTGTTTAATATATTTTATCCCCAAAGCATCCATTTTTACCCCCTCGGGGATGCTACCCACCTCATTGAGAATGCATGCTTCAGAGCAGGGACCCCGCCCTCAGCACTATTGCCATGTTGCACCTGATAATTCTTCACTATGGGGCTTCCCTGTGCACTGTGGAATGTCTAGCAGCATCCCTGGGCCTCTAGCCACTGGATGCCCTGAGCACGTCCCCTGAGGTGTGACAATCACAAACATTTCCAGACATAGCCACATGTCCCCTGTGGGGCTAAAGAGCTCCTGGTTGAGAACCACTGATGTTATTGAGCACAAACTGAACACCAGTGTGTGTGTGACAGCAGGTCGAATAAACATGCCGTGTCTGTCCCTGGCATTCACCCTTCTTATTGCCATGGAGATTTTGCATAGTATATTAAGGGAAAACACAGTTACAACCGGTGCATGTAATATGATGCCAGTTTTGAGGAAAGAAAACACTGCTGTGTATTATTTGTGTATATTTGGGGAGTGTGTGGGTCTGTGTAAATCTAGACGGCTGTATACTAAAAGGCTTGCAGTGATTATCTCTGGGCAATGGAATTAATGGATACTTTTCCTGTTTTCATTTTTCTAGCATTTCTACCATGGGAAGGTATTATTTATGTGATGTTTAAAGTATCTACTTTCTATTTTAGGGAAGAATACCACTACTATCTGAACACCAGTTTGGTGTTTTTTTGTTTTTCTTATTTCTCAGTGGTGGGAGAGGGTTAATAGGAGGTAAAGTTTTATGGTGAATTGTTGGTGGTTTTTTTTAGTCAGTTTTGAGGTCTGAGTGAAGGAAGTTTTTCTGGCAATCATTAAGCCTTGTCATCTTAGCAGATGCTCAGATATTTTCCCACACAAAAGCCTGCATTAGGATGGCTACATTGGGATCTCCTCATTTTTCCCTGCTCTTTTTTCACTCACAGGTTGAAAATGAATATGGCAGCTACTTCGCCTGTGATTTTGACTACCTGCGCTTCCTGCAGAAGCGCTTTCACCACCATCTGGGGGATGATGTGGTTCTGTTCACCACGGACGGCGCACATGAGACGTTCCTGCAATGTGGGGCCCTGCAGGGCCTCTACACCACGGTGGACTTTGGACCAGGTTGGTGTTTGTAGTAACAGAAATTGCAGCTTCACATCAGCTTTTTCCTCAGTCAGTTGCTCTGGGCAGCTGTTGTTTTAAGTGTCATGGGCAGATTGAGATTTTTCACTTCCTTTTTCAAGGAACAGTTAGAATAGAATACTTGCACCCCTCAGTAACAGGGTCATCTGTAGGCCAAGAGCTTCCAGGGTAGCTGCATTTTCAGCGCTGGTGGAGCTAGCCTGGAACATGGAGTCTCAGGGGCTGGGCTGGCCCACCCGAGATGAAGAAGCAGGTGGGCGGCTCCAGCTGTGAGAAGCGCTACCTTGAGGCAGTCACCTTTGAGGCTGTGTCTGGGACCTGCTTCTCTGCTCTTTCTGCCCTCCTTGCCCTCCCACTCGGGGTTATGTCTTGGCTGTAGCCAACCTTGAGGTCAGCCACTGGCTGGGAACTTACCGAACGCTTTGTCACCTTTCTGCATAACTTAGAACACCGAACTGTCAGGGCTGGAGATGGTTTGGCAGATGCTACAAAAGCTGTGCCAGATTCCTTACACAGTGCTGGGTAAACTGTGGAGATGCTGCAAGTGAAAGTCACAGATGGGCGGGCAATGTGGTTACGATGCTTCTGGCCATAAGTAATATTAAGAGAGTCTTCATTTAGGAGAGCATGTTTCATAAAGGATATGACAGCTGTATTTGTCCATTCTTGCACTGCTCCAAATAAATACCAGAGACTGGGTAACTTATAAAGAAAAGAGGTTTAGTTGACTTACAGGCTGTACAGGAAGCCTGGTGGCAACAGCTTCTGGGGAGGCCTTAAGAAACTTAAAATCTTGGCAGAAGGCAAAGGGAAAGCAGGTACATGTTACATGGCCAGAGCAGGAGGAAGAGATAGGAGGGGAAGTGCTACACACTTTTAGACAACCAGCTCTCGTAACTCATTCACTCTCTCTTAGGAGAATAGCACTGAGGGGATGGTGCTAACCCATTCACAAGAACTCTGCCCCCATGATCCAGTCGCCTGCCACCAGGCCCTACCTCCAACACTGGGGATTACAATTCAACATGAGATTTGGTGGGGACACAGATCCAAACCATATCAACAGCTAAATGTCTGACTGGACTTTTGTGTGTGTGTGCGGCTATGAAAGACATTATTGAGACAATTGCAATCTTTCAATAAAGTCTGTAGACTAGATAAGAGTATTGTATCAGTGTAATTTCCTGATTTTTGTAAGTATATTGTGTTTATTTAAAGAATGCCTTTGTTCTGAGGGAATGAACACTGAAGTATTTAGGGATAAAGGGCCATCACATCTGCAATTTATTCTCAGATGGCTCAGAAAAATGTATATTTTTATAGAGACACTGATAGAGTAAATCTAGTAAAATGCTAACAATTGGGAAATCTAGGTGAAGGGAATAGGAGAGTTTTTTGTACTATTCTTACAACATTCTGTAAGTTTGAAATTACTGCAGAATAAAAAGTTACAGGCTAGGCGTGGTGGCAAGTGCCTGTAGTCGTAGCTACTTGGGAGGATGAGGCAGGAAGATCACTTGAGCCCAGGAATTCAAGGCTGTAGTGAGCTATGATCGTGCCACTGTACCCCAACCTGGGCAACAGAGCAAGACTCCGTCTCAAAAAAAAAGATAACACACACACACAAAAGACCAGTTCCTTGAGTAGCATAAAGACCCTGATGTTTTCCCCTCTGAGGTATAAGACACTTCATGCACATTGCACATCCAATGCTTGCCTCTCTTGAGAGGGATGTACAGAAGACTGAAATGAGGAAATTAGCCTGGTGTCCCTTTTTTTTTTTTTTTTTGAGATGGAGTTTCTCTCTTGTTGCCCAGTCTGGAGTGCAATGACATGATCCCAGCTCACTGTAACCTCTGCCTCCTAGGTTGAAGCATTCTCCTACCTCAGTCTCCCAAGTAGCTGGGATTACAGGCACCTGCCACCACGCCTGGCTAATTTTTGTATTTTTAGTAGAGATAGGGTTTCACCATGTTGGCCAGGGTGGTCTCAAACTCCTGACCTCACGTGATCCGCCTGCCTTGGCCTCCCAAAGTGTTGGGATTACAGGCGTGAGCCACGGCGCCCAGTCTATAGTCACATTTTAAAAGAGGTTCTTCTACCATATCAAAAAAGAGAAGAACAGAAAAGAACTGACCTTAAGTGAATGGAGTGTTTCGAGAGCAATTGGTGATAAAAGGACTCATCCGTTAGGTTGGTTACGTTGGTGCAAAAGTGATTGCAGTTTTTGCCTTAAAAAAAAAAAAATGGGCCCAGTGCAGTGCCTCCCACCTGTAATCCCAGCACTTTGGGAGGCTGAGGTAGGCGGATCATGAGGTCAGGAGTCTGAGAGCAGCCTGGCCAACATGGTGAAACCCCATCTCCACTAAAGATAAAAAAATTAGCTGGTATAAAAATCATGGTGGCACACTCCTGTAATTCCAGCTACTCAGGAGGCTGAGGCAGGAGAATTGCTTGAACCCAAGAGGCGGAGGTTGCAGTGACCTGAGATCGTGCCACTGTGCTCCAGCCTGGGCGACAAAGCGAAACTCCATCTCAAAAAAAAAAAAAAAAAAAAAGAAAACCATGACAAAAACCACAATTACTTTTGCACCGAGCTAATACAAAGTGCTGCAGAGGAAGCGACGTGCCGGTTTCCTCCTGCTTTGGCCAGGCTTCTCATCACAGGGACGAAAAAGCATGACATTTTTCTGTCGGGAAGAACAAATTCAAGGTGATTATGAATGTGTTTTAAGCATAATTCGTATGAGGTGACAGTATGACTGTCACTGCTGGGGGTTGGAGAAGAGACAACCACAAGGCCAGGGTGCCTGGGGCAGACAGACCCTCCAGTCGGAGACTTTTGCCAGCTTCATTGCTTTGTGTGGGAGAGGGGCATTGCCCGGTGGGTCTCATGAGAACAGTGTTTAAAGATCTGAATGCCACCTAATGCTTAATAGTGAAAAAGACAGCCAATGAGATTCTGCTCTTTCTCGATCAGCATATTCTGTCCTGAAAGCTGGCCTTACAGAGAAGCCAAATGCCCATCTCAGAGCAAGTGATTATCAGAGGGTGTTGGCTGGGGCCACATCCACCCTGGGATACCTGTTGTGGGAACTGGGTCGTGAAGTGTGGGGCCAGGGCGTCCTCTGCTCGGGTTGTTGTGGACACTGCTCATGCTTCCTCTTTCCCCAGTGTTTGGCAGCCCATTCCTTCTCTGTGGAGAAATTCTTTTTCTTTTTTTTTTTTTTTTTTTTTTGAGATGGAGTCTCGCTCTGTCCCCCAGGCTGGAGTGCAGTGGCCGGATCTCAGCTCACTGTAAGCTCTGCCTCCCGGGTTCCTGCCATTCTCCTGCCTCAGCCTCCCGAATAGCTGGGACTACAGGTGCCCGCCACCTCGCCCGGCTAGTTTTTTGTGTTTTTTAGTAGAGACAGGGTTTCACCGTGTTAGCCAGGATGGTCTCGATCTCCTGACCTCATGATCTGCCTGTCTCGGCCTCCCAAAGTGCTGGGATTACAGGCTTGAGCCACCAGACCTGGCCTCTTTTTCATTTTAGAGGAGGGAGGGAAAATGGAAGACACAAGAGGAAAGACAAGACACCCCTAATGGGATATTTCATGAGGAAGACTTGAGAGCAAGTGGTTTGGAATGGCTAATGTACAAATTAGAATCCAGAGTGTATTCCAATATCCAGGGGTAAACACAACTACAGCACCCACATCCTTTTGATTTGTTAATTAACTCGCAAATATTTGTGGCACTATCATGTGTATGGTGTTATGGAGGCTGTAAGTGTCTTCAAACCAGGCTCATCCTGTGGGGTGCATCCAGGTCAACCAGATGTTCTTGTGAAGAGATAAGCACACAAGATATGTATCCAGGCCCTGGGGAAACACAGGTAAAGAAGACAGGCCTGTGAAGGGAACTGTTGTGCAGACAGGAAAGGCCACGGGGACCTCCTCAGAGAGGAAGTAATGTTCTCGGGTTCACACACATCCTCAGATGGGTCCAATCTGAAGCTAGCCTGGAAGTATTCCAGTCCCATGGGGTGTGGGAAGGGAAAGGGGCCTGCCTTAGTCAGTTTGGGCTGCTATAACAAAACACCTTAGACTGGGTAATTTATAAACAAAAGAACTTTATTGCTCACAGTTCTAGAGGTGGTGAAGTCCAAAATTAAGATGCCAGCAGATTCAGCGTCTGGCAAGCACTTGCTCTCTGCTTCAAAGATGGTGCCATGCTTTCTTGCTGTGCCCTCAGGTGGCCAGGAAGCTCCGTTAAGCCTCTTTTTATTTATTTATTTATTTATTTTTATTTTTATTTTTTTAATTAAAAAAAATATTTTTGAGATGGAGTCTCGCTCTGTTGCCCAGGCTGGAGTGCAATGGCATGATCTCAGCTCACTGCAACCTCCACCTCCCGGGTTTAAGCAATTCTCCTGCCTCAGCCTCCTGAGTAGCTGGGATTACAAGTGTGTGCCACCACGCTCAGTTAATTTTTGTATTTTTAGTAGAGATAGGGTTTCACTATGTTGGCCAGGCTGGTCTCGAACTCCTAACCTCAGGTGATGCACCTGTCTTGGCCTCCCAAAGTGCTGGGATTACAGGCATGAGCCACCATGCCAGGCTGGAGCCTCTTTGTATAGGGGCACTAATCCCATTCATGAAGGTGGAGCCCTTATGACAATCACTTCCAGTGGCCTCACCTCTTAATACTATCATATTGGGTGTTAAGTTCCAACATGAGAATTTTAGGGGGATACCAACATTCTGACCGTAGCAGGGCTTCAGGCCTGAGTCCCATGAAGGGCTCTTGTTATTTAACTTCTTGTCATTTCTATGACTGACCTGGCTTCTCCCTCTTAAAATTTTCAGGCAGCAACATCACAGATGCTTTCCAAATCCAGAGGAAGTGTGAGCCCAAAGGACCCTTGGTAAGAATCGAGGGTGAGGTGTGGAGAGACCGTTGCAGCTGTTAGGAGAGAAAGGTTACATGCTGCTGAGACTGGGCAGCAGGCACTTGATGTTTTTGGCTCTGGGGTCAGCAGCTAATGGGATTGTGGAGTCAAAGCCATTCTGGACATGTGAATGACAGCAGAAACAATGTTTCTATTTGAAATTGAGCTCCTGCACTGGGGTGGAGCAGACTGGGGACCAACATGAATAGCCTGTTACACATCAGGTTCTGTGCTTCTGCATCCTGGTCTCCTCTGGTCCTCAGGGCAACTCTCATAAGTGGTCTTATTGTCTCCATTTTTATTGAGGCTCAGGGAACCTATGTGGTCTTATTGTCTCCATTTGAGGCTCAGGGAACCTATGTCACTTGCCAGGGTCATATAGCCAGTGAGTGGCTAGGCCAGGATCTGAGTTCAAGTCTGTGTTAAGTGACTCTTTGTGAGCTTCTCCACCTTTAAAGTATTTACAAATCACTTGGGGATCTTATTAATCCTCACGTGATTCATAAACACAGCAAATTTTGATCTGCTTGGTCTGGGCTGGGGCCTGAGATTCTCATTTCCTTTTTTTTTTGAGACAGAGTCTTGCTCTGTTGCCCAGGCTGGAGCGCAGTGGTGCCATCTGGGCTCTCTGCAACCTCTGCCTCCTGGTTCAGTGATTCTTGTGCCTCAGCCCCCCAAGTATCTGGGATTACAGGTGTGTACCACCACGCCCAGCTAATTTTTTTGTATTTTTAGTAGAGACGAAGTTTTACCATGCTGGCCAGGCTTGTCTCAAACTCCTGAGCTCAAGTGATCCCACTTTGGCCTCCCAAAGGGCTGGGATTACAGGTGTGACTCACTGTGCCTGGCCCTGAGATTCTTATTTTTAATAAACAGCCAGGTGGCTTTGAGGATGTAGGTTTGCTGACCACGCCGAATTGCAGGGCTTCATGGCACACAGTGTAGGCTGCTAGGAGGAGGGGATGGTGGCAAGATGCAGGTGGTTGTAAACAATCTATCAATCCTTCTGTCTCCATTCTTCCAGTCTTTGGCTGAAGTTGCTCTTCTTGTTTAAGGGGAAGTTAAACAAGAAGTTGCTCAGCCCAGTTTAAGGGGTTAATATCCTGTGCCTTCTCTGTACCAGGTCAGACTGCCCCACCTGTGTACAAGCCTGATTTATAAAACAACCTTTTCTGAGTCCAGTCTCTGCATAGACTTTGGGTGGAGCTTATTTCCTGGAACCTAAAACAAGAAGTGCCCACGAGAAGGGCCAGATTTCTTTTTTGTTCTCTAGACCAAGACTTGGCAGGGCAATGCCCGAGAAAAACATGAAGTGTTTGAGGCCTGCTTTGCAGAATACTGGGACAAGTCTACCTCATTATACATCAACCTGAGATCTGAAAATCTGGACCCATACAAAGGGCGAACTTGGAGCTGTTATTCTTTTTTTTCTTTTCTTTTTTCGGAGATGGAGTCTCACTCTGTCGCCAGGCTGGAGTGCAGTGGTGCAATCTCGGCTCATTGCATCCGCCACCTCCCGAGTTCAAGCGATTCCGCTGCCTCAGCCTCCCGATAGCTGGGACTACAGGGGCGCACCACCACACCCAGATAATTTTCCTATTTTTAGTAGAGATGGGGTTTCACCATGTTGGCCAGGAGGGTCTCAATCTCTCGACCTCGTGATCCGCCCACCTCGGCCTCCCAAAGTGCTGGGATTACAGGTGTGAGCCACCGCGCCCGGCCTGGAGCTGTTATTCTATGAAACTATTTTGCTATACAGTTTCTTTGCCCAACAAGACTTTTCTACTGTGTTTAAAACAGGGGATCAGCTATCTAAATTTTAATGTAGGCACCACTTTTCAGGAATATTTACATTGTGTAAGATGAGATCTCACTTTAGGCTGGAACCTGAGGACTGAACATAGGCATTGCTGGTATTGGAAGTGCTCATTGGTACCCCAACTCTGGGTTAAGCAGTGCATGTCAACCCCTTTTCCACCTGTCATAGATGGGGCATTGCAGGGAAGCCCTGGCATTGGAAGGTCATAAGTCTATCCTAAGGGCCACATTCTTTTTTTGTTTTAGATCAATTCTGAATTCTATACTGGCTGGCTAGACCACTGGGGCCAACCTCACTCCACAATCAAGACTGAAGTGGTGGCTTCCTCCCTGTATGATATACTTGCCCGTGGGGCGAGTGTGAACTTGTGAGTGTTCATTGCCTGAGGGGCGGGTGCCCTCAGTAGCCGTGGGTTCACAGTAAAGTACTGTGTTCTTTTGTTTCCTTGTAGGTACATGTTTATAGGTGGGACCAATTTTGCCTATTGGAATGGTAAGAGCACTTTAACATCTGTAGAAACTTATGCTAGAATGTTTCAGTTGATTAATTTGGGGAGGGGTGTGCCCCCAGACAATTTTATTTTCTTTTTTTTGTTTATCCTCTCCTAAATTTTCTTTTTTTGTTTGTTTCGGAGACAGTCTCACTCTGTCGCCCAGGCTGGAGTGCAGTGACACAACCTCAACTCACTGCAGCCTCCACCTCCCAGGTTCAAGGGATCCTCCTGCCTCAGCCTCCGAGTAGCTGGGATTACAGGCACGCACCACCATGCCTGACTAATTTTTTGCATTTTAGTAGAGACGGGGTTTCACCATGTTGGCCAGACTGGTCTTGAACTCCTGACCTCAAGTGATCCTCCCACTTTGGCCTCCCAAAATGCTAGGATTACAGGTGTGAGCCACCGTGCCTGGCCCTAAATTTTCTAACATGTAAGGATTACCAATATAATTTTTAAAAATAATGTTTCTTACATTTTTTTTCTTTTTTTTTTTTTTTTTAGACAGAGTCTCACTCTGTCGCCCAGGCTGGAGTGCAGTGGCACAATCTCGGCTCACTGCAAGCTCTGCCTCCTGGGTTCACGCCATTCTCCCGCCTCAGCCTCTCTATTAGCTGGGACTACAGGCACCCACCACCATGCCCGGCTAATTTTTGTTTTTGTATTTTTAGTAGAGATGGGGTTTCACCGTGTTAGACAGGGTGGTCTCGATCTCCTGACCTCATGATTCACCTGCCTCGGCCTCCCAAAGTGCTGGGAATACAGACGTAAGCCACCACGCCTGAACAAAATAATTTTTAAGGGAAATAAATGTGAGCATTTAGAAGCCTTACTGTTTTAAACCAGGCTAGTTGGGCAGGCTTCAGTCACAGTCTATAACTATAGCTTATTTGTTCAAATATTCTACTGTGGTCTTTTTCTTTTAACATTTTATTTTGTTGAGGTATAATTTACAAACCATAAAATTTGCAGTTTTTAAGTATATGATGCAGTGGTATTTACTGTATTCACAAAGTAGTGTAACCATTACCATTATCTGATTCAGGAACATTTTATCACCCCAAAAAGAAACTCCATACCCATTAGCATTCATTCCATACTCTCCCTCCTCCCAGTCCCTGGAAATAATATACTTTCTGTCCCTGTTGGTTTGCCGATTCTGAGCATTTCGTATAAATGAACCATGTATATATACCTGTCTGACTTATTTCATTTAGCCCAATGTGTTCAACGTTCGTCCATGTTGTTGCATGTATCAGTGCTTCATTCCTTTTTATTGCTGAATAGTATTCCCTTGTGTGGATGTACAGTATTTTATTTATCCATTCATTGGTTGATGGACATTTGGGTTATTTCCACATTTTGGTTAGAGTGTTGCTTTGAACATTAATGTACAAGGATTTGTTTGAATTCCTGTTTCAGTTCCTTTGGGTGTATACCAAGAAGTGGAATGGCTGTGTCATATGGTAACTCTATGTTTCAAGTTTCGGGAACTGCCATAGTGTTTCCCAAAATGGCCACACCAGTTTACATTTCTATATTTTTTTTTGTATAGGAAAAATTATGACAAAATTTTTCTGCAATGTCTTTGATTTTTTTTTTGTCTTTTTGCAAAGACAAATGATGCTGTACTGGCTTTTCTCTAAGCTTCATTCCCTACCTGTCTCTGTATGTGTATTTTTCTCTCTGAATCATGGAGGATGCCCAGCTGTTGAGTTTTGAAGGCTTAGTTTGGGCCTAAATCTCTCAGGATCTGAAATTGGATACTGTCAGCTCTTAATGAAGTTTCTCCTTTGAACTGCTGTCTTTTTTGCAGGCTGAGATGGGCTAGGAGAAGACATTGCTTACAAGCATTATCAATTTTAATACTATTATTAGAGCCAAGAAATGAAGATATTGCAAAACTCAAATGTCACTGCATATAAGATAATAGCGTGCCCAAGGCCTGTCTGGGGTGCGTGATGAGGGGAAGGAGAGCATCAGGATAAATAGCTAATGCATGCAGGGCTTAATACCTAGGTGACCAGGCTGGGTGCGGTGGCTCACACCTGTAATCCCAGCAGTTTGGGAGGCTGAGGTGGGTGGATCACGAGGTCAGGAGTTTGAGACCAGCCTGGCCAACATGGTGAAACCCCATCTCTACTAAAGATACAAAAAATTACCCAGTTGTGGTGGCGCTCACCTGTAATCCCAGCTACTTGGGAGGCTGAGGCAGGAGAATCACTTGAAGCCGGGTGGCGGAGGTTACAGTGAACCAAGATCGTGCCATTGCACTCCAGCCTGGGTGACAGGGTGAGACTTTGTCTCAAAAAAAAAAAAAAAAAAAAAACCCTAGGTGACCAGTTGATAGGTGTGGCAAACCACCATGGCACACGTTTACCTATGTAACAAACCTGCACGTCCTGCACATATATCCCAGAACTTAAAATTAAATTAAATTTTAAAAAAAGAAAAGATAATAGTGTGCCAAGGTTGGTCATTGATATTTTAGATCATCCCAAATTGATATTTGTGTTTATCTTATGAGAACAGTTGAGACCTGGTGGGTACCTTTTTAATTCAGTAGATGGTGATTCCCCCTAGCTGCCATTGATAGGATCGAGACCAATCATCCAATCCAGGAAAAAAGACATCGTTTTTGGAGCTTTATGGTTCATGACACAAATTTTTTTAAATCTTACTGTTATACTTAAAATAACACATTCATCTTAGAAAAAAATTGGACATTATAGAAACTGTCAGAACATAGAAGTTGTCCTTAATCCTCTTCCCTGCCGCTCCCTCTGCCATAATCCATAGAATTCCTCTTTCTTCCTCTGTTGTCTTAGTTAGCCTGCATATTAGCTTCATCTTAATTAGAGATTATCAACACCACTTTACAGATAAGAATAACCGAATGCAAAAAAAAAGTCCACACGTTTTCTGTTCAGCTGACAAGGGGTGGAGCTTGGACTGGAATTCAGGTAGTGGTGAGCCAGAGTCACTGCCCTTTGGATCACCCTTTGCACCCTGGAGCCCCTGAACCAGCCCCCACACCCGCCCCGCTGTGTTCTGCCGAGCCTCTCTGAAGCTGCCTTTTTGCCCTGTCTCTTTGAGGAAGTAAGAGAAGGCCAATCTGTACTTAGCAGCTGTTCTTCAGGCCGGCTTCCCAGAGGTCAGCAGGGAGAGAAAACTATAGGGAGTGGGGAGCTCACTGCCCATCCCACCCACAGGAACATGCACCTGCCTGTGCAGGTATGTGTCTCCTTGACTGTGTGTGTCCAGAGCTGTGTGATGGCTGCCTACAGGGTCCAGGCGCTCCTGTACTTCTCACACAATGTGGAATGTTGGTGAATGCAAAGTCTCACCATTTCTTTCGCCTTCACACCTCACCCCTCTTAGGTGGCCAGAGGAGGCTTGAATCTGCACCATTTCTCTGTGATGCTGCCCTATGGTGGTCTAAAAACACCCAAAGTAAGATTCTGCCAGTAGAACTAGAACAAAGACTTAGTCTTCCAGTCCATCCTGAAACCCACTGGACAGCTTCCCAGCCTGGGCTCCCTCGGCCTGTAAAGTGTGCTTCTGGAGGTCATACTTTCCCAACTCAACCTGGCAACCCCCTCCATGCCGGGCTCTGGCTGAGGACTCAAGGGCAAGTGAGGCAGTCTCTGCCCCTCAGGTGCAAGCAGTGTAGTGTGGAGAGAGACATACAAGTAAGAAACACAGCGCAGCATGGGTGGCTACCACATTAGAAGCAGACGAGGGCCACGAAGAAGGTGAGTTCCTTGCAGCAGCGGATGTGGGTTTTTTTTTTTTCTTTGTGTCTCACAGGAAGGGATGTGTTTTAACCTATGCATCCCTTAAGGCAGGCAGACCTGTTGACTGTGAGTTGTCTCTGATTAATAAGAAATGGGAGAAATGGTATGACTAGATCAATTCAGTTGGTTGAGTGGTCCAGATCTTTCAAAGTTTAGATTCTGTGCAGAGAACTAATGAAAAGGTCTTTGGAGCTGACCTGCTTGATCTGATCCTCAGCCTTGCTCATCTGTCACCTCCACCATCAGTAGGTCACCCAAGGTGGCTCCATCATTGGTGAGCTGCATCCAAGGAATTTATTACTAATCCTAGGTAAACTATCATGTTTTGTGCCTCATTGTACAAATTAGGTTGGACAAAAGACTATTCCTAAAAATAACTTCACTCTCACACACGTGCATTGCAATATGCTGTCTGAAGTAGAGAAGGAAGGCACAAAGCCTTGCTGGTCTATGGATGGTAGTATCAGCATCACCTGGACGCCTGTTAGAAATGCAGTTTCAGGCCCCACTCTGGACCTGCTGAATCAGAATCTCTGGGATGGGGCTTAGGAATCTGTTTTAACAGGCTCTCCGTGTGACACTTAAGCACGGTAAGTTTTGGAAGTACCGCCCAATATTGCAGACAACCTCATACCTGTGAACATCATCCCTGACAAGGTTGGGATCCTCTGGTCTAGATACCGCCCCTTGCACAGTAATTGCAGGAGTATTCGTTTTTCTAGTCCTTTTGTGTACTCAGTATTGGCACAATCCTTTGGCCTTTGTTGTAGGTCAAGTTCCCAGGGAAACAGACTCCGAGATTACCTGGCAGAAAGCTTACTGAGTGTGCTCTCTGGAACAATGCCTGTAAGATAAAGAGGGAGAAGTGGGGCTTCACAAGTGGCCTCAACCAATCTCAGAGGGAGCTCTGCAGCTGGGATGACTGTTTGAGGCACATTGGTCAGTTGTTGGGTGTGGGTTATCCCTAAGGGTTGTAACCTTGGGTGAGGCAGCTTAGCAGAGGCCAGCACCCAGAGACGGACACATCTGAGAAATGTCAGCAGACAACAGCCCTAGCTGCTGGGAGAATGAGCAAGTGCCCTGGTTCTAAAGGGGGATCCAGGAGGTGCACCACAGCCCCATCGACAGTCTTCGATGCAACAGAGGCCCTTGGATTACGTTTGAACCTCTGTGGCTGATGTGGGTCTGCCGTCGTCTCCCTCTGTGTTTGGTTTAATAAGCCCTCGGTTTTCTGCCGATCCATGGCCTAGTCATCTGTGTCTTCACCACTGAGCTTTTCTCAGCCACAGCTTGAGGACATGAAGAAGTTCAGAGTTGACAGGATGAGCAGTCGGAGATGGGGGTCACATCATAAGCCCTGCCATTACTGGTTGTGAGGTGTTAGCAGATTTTTGTGGGGAGCTTCAGATTCCCTGCTGGTCCAGTGGGGGTGACACCTGTGAGAATCACAGCTGTGGGCTTCCGTAGAGAGTGGATGGAAAGCGCGCTTGGTAAACGCAAAGGTGCCTGGTAAGTGCTGCCTTTAGAAAGAAACTCCTTCCTCTAAACCTTGCATCCTGAGGGCCACATCTGTGTCTCCCAACAACTGGTTTTAGTGTGTCTTCTAGTTTTCTCTCTCCACAGTGCTGAGCTCATGGATCCCAAAGAACTTGTCCCAGAGCTGGGCCATCAGTAATAACTAATGGCACATTTTTGTCTTCTAGGGGCCAACTCACCCTATGCAGCCCAGCCCACCAGCTACGACTATGATGCCCCACTGAGTGAGGCCGGGGACCTCACTGAGAAGTATTTTGCTCTGCGAAACGTTATCCAGAAGGTGGGTGCTTTGTATGAGCTGTGGTGGGCTGATCTTGGACAGAGCCTCTCTTGAACTCACTGTGGCTCTGTGGACAACTTCCTGCCCGGAGCCCTCCTGTTTAAAAGGATGGATGAAGGGAGGCATCAGCTAGCCTTGGGTTTGCGTCTTGTACCCACGTGATTAAGAATGAGTCTATGAGCAAATCAGTCTGCTGATGATTAATTTGTAAAACTGGGATTACAGCATCTGGTTGTGTTGTAAAGATTGAAAAGAATGTATGTAAGCCATCTAGGACAGTTCCTGACACATACATGTCTAATAAGTGGTAGCTGTTAACTATTATTTATCTTACATGTAAGAAAATGTGTGTCTACTTAAAAAGCTGATGTACATAGGAAAACAAATCTTCAGACACTGTGAAGCATGGTGCAGATGTCAGCTGTCAGTGAAGCTTCATTTTTCTATATGGAGCAAGTGATTGCTGTTTCCTTCTGGACTGCACCTGAACTGCTTAGTCCTGCTAGCATTGTAACATTTTGAGGCACCTAATGCACCTAGGTGGGGTTTCCTGTCTCTGCTGTGGGTTAAAAGAAAAAACCCACAGTTTTTCTGCTCAGTCACCTGAGTTTTGAAGTTAAAAAACAAAGGTTTTCTGCCTATAAATGGTATGGGGTTTTTTTTGTTTAAGTATGATGTCGTCTTAATTTTAAGCATGTGTTAAAATGAATATTACACATTTTTTAAAGATAATATAATCTAGACTTACCACACTTATAATTTGTCCATTTCATCTAAATTTTCAGATGTATTGTTAAAATGTTGCTTATGCTATTCCTTTATTATGGGTTTAACCTCTACAGAATTTATAGTAATGTCTCCCAAGCTCTCTCATATGTTTGTTCTGTTTTGAAGCTTTTGGTTCCTGTCTTTATTATTTTCTTCCTTTATTTGAAGCTTAGCTTTTTAATGCAGCCTTACTTCTTTTCTAATATAAATATTTAAGGTTATAAATTTCCTTCAAGTACTACTGTGGCTTTATCTCATAAGTTTTGATGTGCAATCTGTTTCTTACTGTTTGCTTCTAAACATGTCTATTTTGATTTCTCTTTACCCTTGATATGTGCAGAAGCATATTTTTTAAATCACTAGAAATAAGTACTTTTCTGTTTTTTTTTATTTCTAGCCTCTTTGCATTCTGGTTAGAGAATATAATCTGTGTGATACCAATCCCTTGAAAGCTATTGAGCCTAGTCCTAGAGCCTGACATACACCAATATTAATGGTCAATGTGTGCATAAAAAGAAAGTATACTTTACAGTTGTTGACTATATTCTACATACACGTTCATCAGATTACGTTTATTAATGGTGCCATTGATATCTTTGATCTGCTTCCTAATTTTTTGTCAGATCAGTCTACTATTTATTAAGAGTTGTCCTCATGTATTTCCCCTTGTAGCTCTGCCAGTTCTGAGGTTATGTTATTAGGTGGGCAAACTGAGAATTAAATCCTTCAGTACTTAATAGTAAAGGGATTATATAACCCCCTATTTCTAATAAGGCTTTTTGCTTGGAACCTTTTTGTTTGTTTGTTTGTTTGTCTGTTATTCATTAACACCATTTACCTGCATACTTTTGCTTGGTATTTTTCTGAAATATCTTTCCCAATGCTTTAACTTCAACCTTTTTATATCCTTTGTTCTCTTTACATGTGTCTCTTACAAAAAAGATATAATTGAATTTTTAAAATATCAGTTTGAAATTTCTTGTCTTTTAACTGGTATATTTACGCATTCTCATTCATTGTACTCGATATACATAGATTAATTTCAATTATTTTATAATTTCTGTTTGTTTACCTTTTCAACTTTTTCTTTCCCTTTATTGCTTTCTTTTAGATTGAGGTTTTTTGTTTTGTTTGTTTGGTTTTTATTCCTCTTATTTCTTTCCCCCCTCTTCTACTTCGGAAGTTATTCACTCCATTCTAATTTTTTTTAGTGGTTGCCATTTAAGTGTGACATATATACCCCCAGAAAAAAACAACTCATAAGTACACAGCTCAGTGAATTCAGACAAAGGGAGCACAGCCCTGTAACCAACACACATTTCCCCAGAAGCCCCTCTCATACCTCTCTCTAGTCATTAACACACATACCCATCCCTGAGCTCACGGCTGGCCTTACCTCTATCGCCAGAGGTTCGTTTTGCTTGTTTTTAGGCAGCAAGTTCCTACAATATACACTCCTGTGTCTGGCTGTCTTGTAATAGTTTAAAATTAATCAATGTCTTTACTTTTTCCCTATTGCATCCCTTTTTAACTTACTGTAACTCCAATTACACCCCTCTTGATTTGTATGTTATTATTGTCATGTATTTTAATTCTCTGGGTTTAGTGTTCATGTATTTTAGTTCCCTCCTTAAAAAATGAAACCCATGGGGCATTACTATAATGGCTTCAGATAGTATTTCACTTGACCCACATAGTCCATTTATTTGCAAATGATTTAACAAGTATTTATCAAGTACTCTCCATGCTCCAGGTGCAGTTTTAGCTGCTTGGTGTATGTAGGCTTTCCTGAGAAGGTGGAGCTCGAACAGAAACTTTAAGGTGGTGAGAGGGCCATGTGGAATATCTCCACCAGGACAAGAGCATTCCAGGCAGAATTCAACCAGTGAGAACTTGGGAAGGTATATGGCATTTTTAGAGTCTAGCAAGGAGGCCAGTGTGGCTGGAACTCAGTAAATGAAGAGGTAAGAAGTAGGAAATGAGGTCAAGGAGATAGATGGGGAACTGATCACATGGGGCATTACAAGCCATCATAAGACTTTGGCTTTTACTCTGAATGAAATGGGAGTCCATTGAGGAGTTGAGCGAACCATTGTTTAAGCATTCCATTAAAGCAGAATGCGGCTGCTGTTTTGAGACTAGACCCTGGGAGGTGCGGCAAGGGTAGAGTAGGAAGACCAGTTAGAAGGCTTTTGCAGCCATCTCAGTGAGAGGTGATTGTGGCTTGTGAAGGTAGTAGGAACTAGGCAGTTTCAGAATATATTATGAAACTAGTGCTAATGTAATTTTCAGATGGGGAGTGTGAAAGAAAGGAGAGACAGGTGACTCTAAAGTGTTATAAATGGCAACTCGAAGGACGGAGTTACCGTTTATGTGGGGGAAGGTCAGGAGTTCAGTTTTGGCTGTGCAAAGTTAGACTTGTCTAGTATATGTCCTAGTGGAGATGTAGAGTGAGCAGTGGATATATGAATGCACAGTTTGAGACAAAGGTCTGGTACCTTTGTCCCAGGACCACACTTTCTTTATCTTTTGTTCCTTCTTGCAGCTCAGTCTTTCCATCTGAGGTCACACTTCTTCTGCCTGAAGCATATTCTTTAGAATTTCACTTAGTGAGCAAATTATAGTAATTCTTCTTTGTCTGAAAATTGTTTTTCACCCTCATTTTCAAAATGCAGTTTTTCTTTTCTTCTTCTTCTTCTTCTTTTTTTTTTTTTGTAAGGCAGGGTCTCACTCTGTCGCCCAGACTGAGTGCAGTGGTGAGATCTTGGCGCACTGCCCTCCTCTGCCTCCCAGCTTCAAGTGATTCTCATGCCTCAGCCTCCCAAGTAACTGGAATTACAGGTGTACATCATCACACCTGGCTAATTTTTATATTTTTAGTAGAGATGGGGTTTCACCATGTTGGCCAGGCTGGTCTTGAACTTCTGACCTCAGATGATCCACATGCCTCAGCCTCCCGAAGTGCTGGGATTACAGGTGTGAGCCACCATGCCCAGCCTCAAAATGTAGTTTTTCTAGACTGACAGTTTTCTCTCAGCATACTGACTTCGGGCCTCTATTGTTGCTGGTGAGAAGTCAGTTTGCTGTACTCTGTCACTCTTCTGAAGATAATCTGTCTTTCCTCTTGGACAGCTTCTGAGATTTTCTCTTTATATTTGATGCTGTATAGTTTCTGTGTGATGAATCTAAGTGTGACTTTCTTTTCGTTTATCTCACTTGGTAGTTTTGGAACTTGTGGCTTGGTATCTTTTTTCACTAGTCCTAAAAAGTTTACGCCATTATGTCTTCAAATATTTGTTTCTATTAGATAATTTGTCAGAGCTTCTGATTCTAGCCTCCACGGCTTATAATCTCTTTTTCTCTGTACGGCATTCTGATTATCTTCAAATATGTTCTTCAATTGTTGTTTTCTTTTTAGCAGCTATAAATTCTGAGATTAAAACCTTTCCATTGAGTTATGAAATTATATTTTTCATTCTATAAGTTCACATTGGCAGTTCGAATTTTACTCAGCCATTTTTAAATTCTCTTGCTTTTTCCTTATGTATACATGTTCTTCTTTTATTTCTTTAAACATACTAGAGATAGTTCTGTTATATATCTCTATTTGATCATTTCAGTATGCAGAGTCTTTCTGTGTCTCATTCTGCTTTTTGTTGTTTCTGTGAGCTTTTGCTTATGATGCCTTGTTTCTGTGTGTGTATTGTGATTTTGACTGAGCTTAATTTCTTGGAACTTTTTGTAGTTGTTGTTTTTGTTGTTCTTCTTCTTAGAGACAGGGTTTCACTCTGTCGCCCAGGCTGGAGTGCAGTGGTGCAATCAGGGCTCACTGCAACCTCAACCTCCCTGGCTCAAGTGATTCTCCTGCCACAGCCTCCTGAGGATCTGGAACTATAGGCATGTGCCACCATACCTAGCTTATTTATTTATTTATTTATTTATTTATTTATTGTAGAGCGAGGGTCTCACTATGTTGCCTAAGCTGGTATTGAACTCCTGGGCTCACTCGTGGAACTTTTATCATTTTTTTTTTTTTTTTTTTTTTTTGAGACGGAGTCTCGCTCTGTGGCCCAGGCTGGAGTGCAGTGGTGCAACCTCGGCTCACTCCAAGCTTCGCCTCCTGGGTTCATGCCATTCTCCTGCCTCAGCCTCCCGTGTACCTGGGACTACAGGCGCCGGCCACCACACCCGGCTAATTTCTTGTATTTTTAGTAGAGACGGGGTTTCACCATGTTAGCCAGGATGGTCTCGATCTCCTGAGCTCGTGATCCGCCCGTCTCGGCCTCCCAAAGTGCTGGGATTACAGGTGTGAGCCACCGCGCCCTGCCAGAACTTTTATCTTTAGGAATTATTTGAGATTTGGGGTGAACGTGGGTTCTTCCAGAGAGAATTAGCATTTGCTTCTGGCAGATACCAGGGAACATTACACCTTAAATTAAAATCTTAAATTGAGGGATTTTTTGTACTACAGAAGCAGTGTGAATTTTAGCTACAAATATATCTGAGGGCCAATTGTGAATATGAATTTTTGAAGCATATTTGTTTTCTCCTTACGTATTGCCATGTAACAAAGAACCCCTAAACCTAGTAATTCAACATAACAAATATTT
This sequence comes from Macaca mulatta, assembly GCF_049350105.2. Taxonomy (NCBI): domain Eukaryota; kingdom Metazoa; phylum Chordata; class Mammalia; order Primates; family Cercopithecidae; genus Macaca; species Macaca mulatta. The sequence goes on from NC_133407.1 coordinate 15,478,817, forward strand.
ATTATATTACAGTTTCGTAGGATGAAGGATCTAGGAATGGCTTAGATAGATGTTGTGTCTAAGCTACTCCTAGGGCTATTTTTTATTTCTATCAGTTTATACGGTTTTAAAAATCAGCATTTTCAAGATGCCATTCCATATTTGTATGTATGACCTCCATCATTTCTTTTGAAAAATCACCTGTCACTGGCTTTCCTTTGATGGTATAGGTCTTTTTTCTCCAGTGCTTTTAAGATTTCCTTTTCATCTTTGATTTTTAGGAATTTTCCTATGGTATGCCTATGCATAGTTTTCTTTATATACATCTTGTTTGAGGGTGTTTGAACTTCCTAAATGTATGGCATTACTTCTTTTGTAGATTTTAGAACATTCTTGGCTATTATCCAATGTTATGTTTACTTCATTCTCCCACTTTGCCTTTCAGAACACCAGTGGTATGTGTGTTAGACGTTTTTTCCTGTGTTCTGTGTACCTCTTAAGCGCTTCCATTGTTTCTATCCTTTCCCCCCAACATATTTTAGTTTAGATTTTATTCTGACCTATCTTCTAGTTTATTAATCCTCTTTTCAACTGAGTGAAACTCATATTACAGACTCAATTTCAGTGATTGCATTTTTCAGTTCTAAAGTTTCCATTAGATTTTAAAGATTGTTTCCGGTTCTCTGCTGAGATTCCTCATCTTGTTTTGTTGTATGTTTATCAGCATTATTTTAAGCTATTTTCAGATTACAGTACAATAACATGAAGTCTTATGGGTCTGTTTCAATGGTTTTTTTTTTTTTTTTGAGACAGAGTCTTGCTCTGTCGCCCAGGCTGGAGTGCAGTGGCACAATCTCAGCTCACTGCAACCTCTGCCTCCCGAGTTTAAGTGATTCTCCTGCCTCAGCCTCCTGAGTAGCTGGGATTACAGGCATGCACCACCATGCCTGGCTAATTTTTGTATATTTTTAGTAGAGATGGGGTTTCACCATGTTGGTCAGGCTGGTCTCAAACTCCTGACCTCATGATCTGCCCACTTCAGCCTCCCAAAGTGCTGGGCTTAGAGGCGTGAGCCACCACTCCCAGCCTTGGCTTTTTTTTCTACTCATTTTTGATCAGATAGTGTTGTCTCCTATATGTTGGGTTTTTTCTCATCCAGAAGTCAATAAAACAAAAAAGAAAGAGATAATTTGGGTTATATATGTTTTTTCTTCCAAAAGAGATTTACTTTTACTTCTACCAGGCAGTTAGAGTAGAGAGAGACCATCTTCATGCAATCAGGAGTTAAGCTAATTTGAAAGTGGGCTTCTGTCTTCTTGAGGGTTGGTCTGCTTGTGGTTCACTTTCTTAGGGGTCTCAACTGAGAACTTGAAGTCTTTACCAGGGTTCCTTCTCCATTATGATCTCTGAAGTCCCATTTTTATCTTCTCAGCCCTAGAAGACTCCCAGAAGTTGTGTTTGGCTTCTAGCCTCTCAGTTGGCCTTTGTGAATTGGCAAATACCTTGATGGGAAAACTAGTACAAATATCAGACTTGCATCATGGCATTTTCCATTTTTTTGGAATTGTAACCACTTAATTCCTTTCTACTTTGGTAGCTTTCTGATACCTTCAAACAGATATTTTAAAACATCTTGTACAATTGTTCCAGATGTTTTCCACAGGAAGATTTGTCAACAAAAACGTAGTTTCAGAGATTTATTTACTCCCTAAGAGATTCTCCAGAATTTGCTATCCACAAAGGTGTTAACCTTCAGAGCACAGGGACAACCTTTCACAAATGATTTTTCTGAGATCTGTGGATCATCCACTTAATCATTATACAAACATTCAGCACCAGTCTTGCAGATGCTGTGTTAAATGCTAGAGAGGTGAGCAGTAAGTCTACCATGGTCCTCTGTTGGAGGGGCTCCCAGAAGAGATCAATCAGAATTTTTTTCTTTAAGCATCCCTCTTACTCCAGAGTTTCTCCAGATAGACTGAAATCACCTTTAAGCAAGTTTTAAAGATATGGCAGATATGTAATTTCTGCCATATCTTTGGCAGATATGGCAGATATGTAAAAACCAGTCTGGCTTTTTTTTTTTTTTTTTTTTTGAGGAGTCACCCAGTATTGTGTGAGAGGTAGAGTCACAGATTGGAGAAGCTTTGGAGAGGGACAGAACAAAACTTGAGTGTTGACTCCAGTACTTAGTGGGCAAGGTACCCTCTTTCCACATCTGTGCAATATGGTTAGCACGTCTTCTCAGAGAAGAATACATAGCAGTTATTTTTAATACTGTTTTTCTTCACTTATGTCGTTGTAAAATTTCAAACTAGAGTTAAATATTCCTCTGGAAAGTCATGCCCACTTATGCTCAAAGCCTCTGTGGACAGTTCCCTTTAGTAGCTGCAGTAATCACTATTGCTCAATTGCTCCCGAGAAAATCAAGGAGGAAGTAATACTCGGCCATTCTACTAGTTTTTATGTGGTGTCCAGACCCAAAGGGTATCTTGTTACAGAGAGTGTGACATGAGCACTGTAGTTTTTTCTAGATAAGAGTTACTGTTCCATGTTTACTTTGGGTGTCTTCTATCAGCCAGGACTACTGATTTACTTGATTTGATTATAACGCCTGTGGACTTATTTCTTTTATAGACTATTGCTTCATTTCACAATCCACTTCAGGTTTATTTATTTTCTCAACAGATTTGTTGAGGTATAATTCACATACATTTCTCCCATTCGAAGTACACCATTCATTGTTTTTTGGTATATTATTAATTTTTTAGGCCAGGCGTGGTGGCTCATGCCTGTAATCCCAGCACTTTGGGAGGCTGAGGCAGGCAGATCACCTAAGGTCGGGAGTTCAAGACCAGCCTGACCAACATGGTGAAATCCCGTCTCCACTAAAAATACAAAAATTAGCCTGGCATGGTGGTGCACGCCCGTAATCCCAGCTACTCGGGAGACTGAGGCAGGAGAAGCGCTTGAACCTGGGAGTCAGAGGTTGCAGTGACCTGAGATCACACCACTGCACTCCAGCCTGGGCAACAGAGCGAGACTCTGTCTCAAAAAAAAATAAAAATTAAAATTAAAAAAATTAAATTTTGGTAAAATATATTTAAAACAAAATTTGCCGTTTTAACCATATTTAAATGTAAATTCAGTGCCATTAGTTATATTCACAATGTTATGCAGCCAACACCATTATCTATTTTCAAAACTTTTTCTTCCTTCCAGACAGAAACTCTGTAACTATGAAGCAATAGCTCCCCAGTCACCCTCTCCTCAGCTTCTAGTAGCTCCTAGCCTATTTTCTGTCTCTGTGAATTTGCCTATTCTAGATATTTCATATAAGTGGCGTCATAAAATATTGGTCCTTTTGTGTCTGGCTTAATTCACTTAGCACAGTGTTTTCAAGGTTCATGTTGTAATGTGTCAGAATTTCATTCCTTTTTATGGCTTCATATTCCACTGTATGCATAGATGTATTTTTAATTATTCATTTTGTTCATCTGGTGACGACCATTTTGGTTGTTTCCATCTTTTGGCTATTTGAATAATGCTGCCCTGAACATCAGAATACGAGAATCATTATGAATAAGTCTCTGCTTGTCATTCCTCTAGGGACATACCTAGAAGTGAAGTTGCTGGTAGGCTTATTTTTAGAATTATTTTCTTTCTGAAATAGTGAACTTTCCTAATGTGGAAAAAATCAAATCAAGTTTTACAACACTTATTTACATATGCTTTATTGTGTAAAATATCACTTTACATTTGGCCTCATCATAACAGCACATTTTTATTCTCTCATACTTCTAGCTACTTCTTCCTGCCATCCCCTATCCCTGAAACTCCACACACTTTTCTTGACCTTCCCTTGCTCTTCTGATCGATGGTGGATAGTCTTACACTATCACCCTCAATCCGTCTGTATGCGGCTGTTTAAGAGGCCCTGCTCTATGAACCACTGCTGGGACCATTCTGACTGTCCCACTCTGGAACCAGAGCCAGGCAGAAGAATTTTAAACTTTAGTATTGACTGGCTGGGAAGGGATCTTACTTCCAGTCTGATTTGGATCTTTCATGATCTCTAGTTCTCTTTATGCCCTTTGTCATTTCTTCTTCTCACTGTCTAGTATAAACCATCACCCTTACACTTTATCCTAATGTGCAGGAGACACTGTCTCCTACTTCACCAAGAAAATAAATGCTATCGAATACACCAAATTAAGGAGCTTGAATTATAGGTAATGGTGCCTTTGAATTAGTTTAAAGAAGAAAATGATGTAATCGGCTATGCATTTCAAAATGACTATTGGATGAGGCAACAAAAAGGAATGTGTAGTTAGAATGAATCAAGAAATCATTACAAATTCCAAGTGTCTTCGTCAGTTTGAGCTGCAATAACAAAGTACCACAGACTGGGTGGTACTTATTTCTCATGGTTCTGGAGGGTGAAATGCCAGCATGGTTAGGTTCTGGTGAGGGCCCTCTTCCACACCGCAGAGCACTGACTTCTAAATGGATCCTTAATTATAAAAAGGGGGCCAAAGAGCTCTCTGGGATCTCATTTAAGGTACTAATCCCATCTCAAAGTCCCTACCACATAATACCATCACCTTAAGAGTTAGAATTTCAACATATGAGTTGTGGGAGGACACAAATGTTCAGTCCATAACAAAAAGATTAAATGATTAAAATAATCACAAATATCACTTTTTTTTTTTTTTTTTTTTTTTTCTTGAGACAGTGTCTTGTTCTGTTGCCCAGGCTGGAGTGCAGTGGTGCAATCATAGCTCACTGCAGCTTCAAACCCCTGGACTCAAGCGGTCCTCCTGCCTCAGCCTCCTGAGCAGCTAGGGCTACAGGTGTGCACCACCACACCTGACTTTTTAAAAATTTTTTTGTAGCAACGGAGTCTCCCTATGTTGCCTGGGCTGCTCTCGAACTCCTGACCTCAAACAATCCTCCTGCCTTGGCCTCCCAGAGTGCTGGCATTACAGGCATGGGCAATTGTGTCCAGCCTACAACTTTTTTTTAAAAACATCATTTGGTTTTATTAACTGCTTGAAACCTCTACCATTCTTCATTCCTTACCTTTTGTTTTTTTTAATAAGCAATATGTCTTTATTTAGTGACTTTGGAAGCAAAACCTCCCAAATAATGCCTGAACCCAAAGTTACATAAAAATGGCTTAAAATATTTTAAAATAATAGATTTGAACATCATTTGTAGTTTCTGCCGCATAACATGAATGCTTTGAGCTGGACAGTAGATTACAAACCATCTCTGATCATGTTTAGACAGATTAGATGATCAATCTGTGGTTGCATTTGTAACTACCCCTAGGAAAAGAATCTCGTTGGAGTTGGGAGCTCTTCACAGTTGCTCAGTCAGTTGGCTCAGGATGGGGCAGTCCTGGAGCTGGCAGGTGGGAGGCTCCACCTGTCTTGCCACTGCTCGTTCTGCTGGCCCTCTATGACTGAAGCTGACACAGAGCCCTGGCCCTTGTTGACATCATTGATACACACCCACTGCCCGTCAACCGACTGCTTCCACAGGGTCACCTTATTGTCTCCACCAGAGATGGCCAAATGTTGGCTGTGATGGACCTGCCCACATGCCACATGACATCATTGAACTTGTGCAGCAATATGGGAGGCCATATATTCCCAAGGCATCATCACAGGTCCAAATGAACACACAACCATCCCGGGAGCAGCTGGCCACGGTGCTGGTGGGCAGGCTGATGGAGGGGGCCCAGGCCACATCTCAAACCCAGTCACTGTGTGCTTCCAGCTTCTGCTCCTCCTTCCACTGGCCATCCTTGAAGAGGTTGTCACCGCTACCCGATGCAAACTTCTTGACATAATTGGGTTTCTGCCTGGACAGCTGGTCTGTGAGGCTTCCAGGTACAACAGCAGGGGCCCAGCTGACAGCATTGCAGCCAATGGTGTGAGCGTTGTTGATATTCTTCACTTCCCATTGGCCTTCCCCTGTATAAGTCAGCAGGAAGATGGCCCCATCTGAACTCCCACAGGCCAGGATTAGGCAGTAGTCATGGGGGGCCCAGCACAGAGTTCACTGAGGAGTCATATCCTGAGGGGTCGTGGGTCTTCTCCCAGGTGCCATTTTCCTCTTTCCAGATAATGACTTTCCAATCGTAGGAGCACAATGCCAGGATATTGCCATATGTGGGGTGAGCCCAGGCCACATGCCACAAGGACTCTCATGACTTCTGAGGTTGGCAATGAGGATCTGCCCTCCATTGTGCACTTTGAAGATTTTGACGGATTTTTCTGACGAGCAGGTTGCTCAGGTGGGTGCCATAGTAGTCCATCTGGGCATCATGAATCATGTCCTTATGGGAGGTATCCACAGTGTTAATTACTGACACCATGATTGCAGCGTGGCTGCTCTAGGGACGTGGCAGCTCCTGGTGGTGCCTCCCCATTCCTTACCACCTTTTTTTTTTGAGACAGTCTCACTCTCTCGCCCAGGCTGGAGTGCAGTGGCACAGTCTTGGCTCACTGCAACCTCTGCCGCCCAGGTTCAAGCGATTCTCCTGCCTAGCCTCCCAAGTAACTGGGATTACAGGTGCGTGCCACCATACCTAGCTAATTTTGTATTTTTAGTAGAGACAGGGTTTCACCATGTTGACCAGGCTGGTCTCGAACTCTTGACCTCAAGTGATCCGCCTGCCTGGCCTCCCAAAGTGTTGGAATTACAGGCGTGAGCCACCCCACCTGGCCTCTTATCACCTTTTTTTAGCAACAGTGTTTGCCTCTTCACATGGCAACAGTGTTTGTAATCTTTTCCTCTGGAGAGAATAGGAATCTTTCTTTTTAGCCTGGCTGATTGAAATTTGTTTAGTATTGATAGTTTAGAAAAACAAAAAAGCTTCACATTTTGTTACTGATAATATTGTATAAATGTTTAAGATTGTAATCAAAATTGGGGAACTATCTCTCCAGTTCATTCATATATGAGCTGTAATTTTTGGAAGAAATTTTCACAGACAGGTTCTGACCCCATACAGTTCAAACCTTGCTTCTCCACAACCCATGTACTTCCGGGGCTGGGTGCCTTCAGGCATGATTATATCGCACTACGATGCTAAGTGAGTCAGCACATTGAGTGGAGGGATGATCTATTAATCATAACTTACCTACTCATGGAAGTAACCAGGAATCATATCAATATATCCTACTGTACCCATGTAAAGTAAATCCCTACTTTAACTGTTTTTTAGTTGGGTCGCCAAAATGCCTATAGCAACTGTAAAACCTCCCAAAGGAAGAGGACATTTGACACAGGGAAGCTGGAGCAGAAAGAGACAAGGATGTTAGCTTGTTATGGTCAAATTATATTACTTTCGCAAGTTTTACAAAAACATATGACAGTGTGAACATGCTGGTGGGATTCCTCCCTTGGGGCACTTCTGGATGCAGCTGCCACGGTAGCCTAGGAATGAGACGATGGCAGGGTCATCAGGGAGTGGAGAGGAAGCAATCAATTTGAAAAACATTTAGGGCTGGGCACAGTGGCTCTTGCCTGTAATCCCAGCACTTTGGGAGGCCAAAGTGGGAGGTTCGCCTGAGGCCAGGAAATCAAGACCAGCTTGGGCAACATAGTGAGACTCTGTCTCCACAAGAAAATTAAAACATTTAAATTAGGAAAGAAAAGTGTTCAGGGGGTAGAATTGATAGGATTTCGGTGATTGACTGAACACAGATGTGAGAAAGAATGAGGAATTGTTGATTTGTCCAGGTTACAACCTTAGTTAGATAACTAGGTGGGTACTGGGATGGGCACCTAAGATAGAGGATTGCAGAGGAGGCCCTGGCAGGGACAGGGGAAGCAAGTTCAGTTCTGGGCTTGTTCAGCTCAGTGTTTCCGGGAACATCCAGGTAGAGAGATTTCTCCATAAGCACCAACACTTATAGTAAGACACTCCAGGGAGAAGTCTGAAAGGCTGGCGCAGATTCTGGGGCCATCAGTGCAAATGGAAACCGAAGTCCAGGGAGAAGTTGAGGCTGCACATGGGGAACTGACTGAGGAGGACGATGGGCCAAGCAAAAGACAAACCTGGGGAATCCAAAGCTTTAACCACTGGGCAGAGTAAGAGAACCCACAAAGGAGACAGAGTCTTTAGAAATTGCCAGGCTCAGTGGCTCATGTGTGTAATCCTAGCACTTTGGGAGGCTGAGGTGGGTGGATCACCTGAGGTCAGGAGTTCGAGACCAGCCTGGCCAACATGGTGAAACTCCGTCTCTACTAAAAATAAAAAAATTAGCTGGAATGGTGCACTCCTGTAGTCCCAGCTACTCTGGAGGCTGAGGCAGGAGAATTGCTTGAACCCAGGAGGCAGAGGTTGCAGTGAGCCGAGATCACACTGTTGCACTCCAGCCTGGGTGACGAGCAAAACTCTGTCTCAAAAACAAAACAAAAAAAGAAATGAACGTAATTCAATAGCTTATGATAGATTGCAGCTTAACATGTCATATTTTCCCTCTTTGATATTTCTGGTTTGAAAGAGAAATTAACTACAAGATTTAGTGGAGATATATCTGTTTTGTTTTTGTTTTTGTTTTTTTGTTTGTTTTTGAGACAGAGTCTTGCTCTGTCACCCAGACAACTTCCACCTCCCCGGTTCAAGTGATTCTCTTGCCTCAGCCTCCCAAGTAGATGGGATTAGAAACATACACCAATGCATATGGCTAATTTTTGTATTTTTAGTAGAGACGGAGTTTCACCATGTTGGCCAGGCTGGTCTCAAACTCCTGACCTCAAGTGATCCACCCGCCTCGGCCTCCCAAAGTGCTGGGATTACAGGTGTGAGCCACTGCACCCAGCCAGTGGGCTCTTTCTTATGAGACTTTGTAGATATTCCATTAGCTGATTTGTTAAAGGATCGTCAAAATATTTGCTTGCATCAAGTAAGGGAATTGGATGGTAAATATCCCCTATATATAGCTGTACCTGCCTCCTTCCTTCATCAAAGACTCAAAAAGTGGAATACGTCTCCTCTTTAATCCATTTCAAGAGCACATTAGGTGGTGATGGGCAATATATTTCACTGACATGGACTCCTGGGGATAATCTCCCAGCAGGTTGCATAAGCCTATGCTCAGTGGTGAAGGCCCCCAGGCGGCTCTCTTCATAAGAATCTTCAAGGCATGGCAAAGCTCATGACATTTGCATTTTAAAAGGCATTTGCTTTGGTGTGGGTAAAACTCAACCAAACATGGTTAACACTTTGACCTCGAGGATGAACCATTAAAATATAGGGCAGCGACCTCCTCTTCCCTACTGATTCCTGAGAGGGGCAGTGGTGAGTTTATTTTTGTATGCTGTCAAATCAACTGAGACCCATTTTAAGAGTTTTGTTTCTGTTCTTTATAGGGATTCCATCAAAGTCAGAGTTCCGCTGATTTTTTGGAAACGGGTCACTGTAAAAATTAATCAACTGGTAGTTGAGGATCTTGATAATTGGAGTGGATTCTGGGATTCCCAAAGGTAGTAACTGGGCTTAGTGGTGAAGAGGGGATGGGAGAAGAGCCACAGTGATTTTTCTGTACTTCAAAAGCTTAATGAAGTTTGAAATTTGATCCAGGATTTGTCTACACTGGCTGATTGATCATCCTGCTCTGTTCATGACTGGAATGCCATTGGCTTGATACGCAGACACAGCTGTCTCTTGCTGATGTATAGTGACATGTGCATCCCTGTGAAGAGACCACCAAACAGGCTTTGTGTGAGCAATAAAGCTTTTTAATCACCTGAGTGCAGGCGGGCTGAGTCCGAAAAGAGAGTCAACGAAAAGAGATAAGGGTGGGGCTGTTTTATAGGATTTGGGTAGGTAAAGGAAAATTACAGTCAAAGGGGGGTTGTTCTCTGGTGGGCAGGAGTGGGGGTCACAAGGTGCTCAGTGGGGGAGCTTTTTGAGCCAGGATGTGCCAGGAAAAGAACTTTCACAAGGTAATGTCATCACCGAAGGCAAAGACCAGCCATTTTCACTTCTTTTGTGGTGGAATGTCATCAGTTAAGGCAGGGCAGGGCATTTTTACTTCTCTTGTGATTCTTCAGTTATGTGCAAGTCACAGGGGATGCGATGACTTGGCTTGGGCTTAGAGGTCTGACATTCCTGCCTTATATTAATAAGAAAAATAAAACAAAATAGTGTTGAAGTGTTGGGGCGGCGAAAATTTTTGGGGGGTGGTATGGAGAGAGAATGGGCAATGTTTCTCAGGGCTGCTTCAAGCGGGATTAGGGGCAGCGTGGGAGCCTAGAGTGGGAGAGATTAAACTGAAGGGAGATCTTGTAAGAGGCGATATTGTGAGGATGTTAGAAGGAGCATTTGTCTCATAGAATGATTGGTGATGGCCTGGATATGGTTTTGGATGAATTGAGAAACTGAACGGAAGATACAAGGTATGAATAAAAGAAGGAGAAAAAATAGGTATTAAAGGACTAAGAATTGGGAGGTCCTAGGACATCTAATTAGAGAGAGCCTAAGGGGGTTCAGCATAATTACTTGCTTGGTTGGTGAGTTTTTAGGCTCTACGTTTTTGGGGTGCAGTTCAAGTTGTTCCGGTGTCTGGAATGAGACTGGGGCTTAATTAAAAAGGAGTGTCCACACAAGAGCTCAAATGGGCTGTAACCTGTAGCATTCCGAGGACAGGCCTGAATTTTGAGAAGGGAAAGTGGTAAAAGTATTGTCTAGTCCTTTCTAAGTTGGTGACTGAGCTTGGTGAGGTGTGTTTTTAAAAGACCATTAGTCCGTTCTACTTTTCCTGAAGATTGAGGACGGTAAAGGATATAAAGGTGTCACTGAATACCAAGAGCCTGAGAAACTGCTTGGGTAATTTGACTAATAAAGGCTGGTCCGTTATCAGACTATATAGAGGTGGGAAGGCCAAACTGAGGAATTATGTCTGACAGAAGGGAAGGAATGACCGCGGTGGCCTTCTCAGACCCTGTGGGAAAGTCCTCTACTTATCCAGTGAAAGTGTCTACCTAGACCAAGAAGTATTTTAGTTTCCTGACTGGAAGCATGTGAGTAAAGTCAATTTGCCCATCCTGGGCGGGGGCAAAACCTCCAGCTTGATGTGTAGGAAAGGGAGGGGCCCTGGACAATCCCTGAGGGGCAGTAGAATAGCAGACGGAACCCTGAGAAGTGATCTCCTTGAGGATAGATTTCCATGTTGGAAAGAAAATGAGAGCTTCTAAGAGACGGGCTAGCGGCTTGTAACCTACATGGAAGAGGTTATGAAATGACGACAGAATAGAATGGGCCTGTGAGGCTGGAAGGAGATATTTCCCTTGGTCTAAGAACCATTTGCCTTGTGTGGGAAGAGATTGACAGGTAGAGGTTTCAGTGGGGGAGTAGGTGGGAGTGGCCAATGTGAAGAAGAAAAACATAGAAGTTGGAACACTAGCTGCTTTTTTAGTTAACTTATCAGCATAAGCATTGTCCTGAGCGATGGTTGGGGGAAGAAAACAGATTTTGGAAGTTTTGAGAACTGTAGAGAGTTGAGCATAGTTTGTGATTTGTAGGGCCTCTAACAGTATTAAAGCAGTGGCAGCCGCTGCGCACAGACATGAGGACTAGGCTAAAACAGTAAGGTCAAGTCGTTTGGACAGAAAGGCTACAGGACGTGGTCCCGGCTCTTGTGTAAGAAATCTGTCCGCACTAACCATGCCTAGGAAGGAAAGGAGTTGTTGTTTTGTAGAAGGGATTGGGTTTTGGGAGATTAGTCGGACACGATCAGCAGGGAGAGTAAGTGTGTATTTGTGAGAATTATGCCGAGATAGGTAACAGATGAGGAAGAAATTTGGGCTTGACTGAAGTAATGGGTCTGTCTGTGAAGCCTTGCGGCAGTACAGCCTAGGTAATTTGCTGAGCCTGATGGGTGTCAGGGTCAGTCCAAGTGAAAGCGAAGAGAGGCTGGGATGACGGGTGTAAAGGAATAGTAAAGAAAGTATGTTTGAGATCCAGAACAGAATAATGGGTTGTGGAGGAAGGTATTGAGGACAAAAGAGTGTACGGGTTGGGCACCACAGGGTGGATAGGCAAAACAATTTGATTAATAAGGCTCAGATCTTGAACTAACCTGTAAGCCTTGTCTGGTTTTAGGACAGGTAAAATGGGGGAATTGAAAGGAGAGTTTACAGGCTTTAAAAGGCCATGCTGTAGCAGGCGAGTGATAACAGGCTTTAATCCTTTTAAAGCATGCTGTGGGATGGGATATTGGCATTGAGTAGGGTAAGGGTAATTAGGTTTTAATGAGATGGTAAGGGGTGCATGATCAGTCACCAAGGAGGGAGTAGAGGTATCTTATACTTGTGGGTTAAGGTGGGGGGATACAAGGGGAGGATGCGAACGAGGCTTTGAACTGGTAAAAAACACAGAAATGAGGCATGGCTGTAGCCCAGGAATAGTCAGGGAAGCAGATAATTTAGTTAAAATGTCTTGACCTAATAAGGGAGGTGGGCAGGTGTGGATAACTAAAAAGGAGTGTATAAAAGAATGTTGTCCAAATTGGCACCAGAGTTGGGGAGTTTTAAGAGGTTTAGAAGCCTGGCCGTCAATACCCACAACAGTTATGGAGGCAAGGGAAACAGGCCTTTGAAACGAAGATAAGGTGGAGTGGGTAGCCTCCATATTGATTAAGAAGGGGACAGACTTACCCTCCACTGTAAGAGTTATCCAGAGTCTGTGATGGTCCAGGAGGCTTCCGAGGTAATGGGACAGCGTCAATCTTCAGCCACTAAGCCAAGAAGGTGTGGGAAGGAGTCAGTCAGAGAGCCTTGGGCCAGAGCTCCAGGGGCTCTGGGAGTGGCTGCTGGGTGAGTTGGACAGTCCGATTTCCAGTGGGGTCCCGCACAGATGGGACACGGCTTAGGAGGAATCCCAGGCTGCGGGCATTCCTTGGCCCAGTGGCCAGATTTCCAGCACTTGTATCAAGCTCCTGGGGGAGGAGGTTCTGGAGGAACCCCTGGCAGCTGCGGTTCAGGCGTTTGGAGTTGTGTGCTGGAGATGTGGCTGGGGTTTGTCGCACAGTGGAGGCAAGGAATTGCAACTCAGAAATAAGTTGCTACTTGGCTGCCTTTACTCTATTATTGTACACCTTGAAGGCAACGTTCATTAAGTCCTCTTGTGGGGTTTGAGGGCTGGAATTTAATTTTTGGAGCTTTATTTAATGTCGGGAACAGATTAGGTAATAAAATAAAATGCATATTAAGAATAAGATGGCCTTCTGACCTTTCAGGGTCTAGGGCTGAAAAGCGTCTCAGGGTTGCTGCCAAACGAGCCATGAACTGAGCTGGGTTTTTCATATTTGATGAAAAAGAGCCTAAACGCTAACTGATTTGGGAGAGGTCAGATAAAGGAAAAGGAATATTAACCTTGACTATGCCTTTAGCTCTAGCAACTTTTTTAAGAGGAAATGCTGGGCAGGTTGGGGAGGGCTAGTCGTGGAACGAAACTGTGAGCCAGACCGGGTGTGAGGAGGGGAGGTGATAAAAGGATTATAGGATGGGGGAGCGGAGGCTGAGGAAAAATTGGGACCTAGCTCGGCCTGGCAAAGGGGAGAGGTCAGATGTGTCTGTAGAAAAGGAAGACTAGAAAGACTCAGCAGCGCTTGGGGTTGGGACTGAGGGGACAGGCGGGAGGGAAAGAAGGAAGATTTGGGACGAGTTGCATTGGGAACAGAGACTAGGGAGGGACCGATGTGTAAAAGAATGCCTGGACGTCAGGCACCTCAGACCGTTTGCCCATTTTACAACAAGAATTATTTAGATCTTGTAGGATGGAAAAATCGAAAGTGCCGTTTTCTGGCTATTTGGAACTACGGTCGAGTTTGTATTGGGGTCAAGCGGCATTGTAGAAGAAAATAAGGCATTTAGGTTTAGGTCTGGTGTGAGTTGAAGAGGTTTTAAGTTCTTGAGAACACAGGCTAAGGGAGAAGGAGGAGGAATGGAGGGTGGAAGGTTGCCCATAGTGAAGGAGGCAAGCCGAGAGAAAAGAGAGAGTAGTAGAGACATGGAGAGAAGGAGTTTTGGGGTTCTTGCCCTCCAGAAAAGCGGGAAAGGGGTCGGGGTGCGGAAATAAAGGATTGGGGTACAAAAATAAGTTGGGGTGCAAAAATAAGAGTTCTGGGCACAAAAATGAGAGGTCAGGGTTCTTGCCCCTCCCCCAGAAAAGCAGAGAAGGGGTAGAAACAGGGAGAGAAGGGGTCGGGGTGCTTGCCCGTAACCCAGAAAAGCAGAGAAGGGGTAAAGACAGGGAGAGAAGGGGTCAGGGTTCTTGCCCCTCCCCCAGAAAAGCAGAGAAGGGGTAGAGACAGGGAGAGAAGGGGTCGGGGTGCTTGCCCCTCCCCCAGAAAAGCGGGACTTGCCGCTAAGGGTGAAGGACCAAGGAAGGCATCCCTGCAGCATGGTCAGACACCTCTGAAACATGGGTGAGTAATCAGAGAGGCGTCCCTGCAATGATTAAACACCAAGGGAAGGCTGCCTTCCCCAGTCCGTGACCAACGCTAGCGTTTTGGGTCCATGGATAAAACGTGTCTCCTTTGTCTCTACCAGAAAATGAAAGGAATTGAAATTAAGAGAAGGGAGAGAATGAAGGTTGGCACCAAGATTGAAAGGAGAAAGAGGTGAGAGAGGTTGGAGAAGAGAGTAAAAAGAGGCCACTTACCTGATTTAAAATTGGTGAGATGTTTCTTGGGCTGGTTGGTCTGAGGACCAGAGGTCATAGGTGGATGTTTCTCACGGAGCAAAGAGCAGGAGGACAAGGGATTGATCTCCCAAAGGAGGTCCCCTGACCCGAGTCACGGCACCAAAATGACATGCGTGCCCATGTGAAGAGACCACCAAACAGGCTTTGTGTGAGCAATAAAGCTTTTTAATCACCTGGGTGCAGGCGGGCCGAGTCCGAAAAGAGAGTCAGCAAAGGGAGATAAGGGTGGGGCCGTTTTATAGGATTTGGGTAGGTAAAGGAAAATTACAGTCAAAGGGGGGTTGTTCTCTGACGGGCAGAAGTGGGGGTCACAAGGTGCTCAGTGGGGGAGGTTTTTGAGCCAGGATGTGCCAGGAAAAGAACTTTCACAAAGTTTTCACTTCTTTTGTGGTGGAATATCATCAGTTAAGGCGGGGCAGGGCATTTTCACTTCTTTTGTGATTCTTCAGTTACGTGCAAGTCACAGGGGATGCGATGGCTTGGCTTGGGCTCAGAGGCCTGACGTGTAGTGCTGGTGAAAACTAATGTTTTATGTCTGATGTTACAGATAATAAAGGGAATATTACTTAGCAACTGTTAAATCGTCTTTTAAAGTGCCTACTGATCTCTTCATTTCCTGTAGAGTTGGCTTTTCTAGTCCATCTTCCAGAGTGATTTCTCTGAAACACTGATGTGATCACTTATCAGTCTTTTGGCTAAGATCAAGTGTAGTATCAAAAACACTGATACGGTCAGGATACCTTCCATGACTTGGCCCCTATATTTTTCCAGCCTCATCTTTCAATTCTCCCTTCTTAGATGTGACTCCCTGGCCCTAAGATGGAGCTATATACAATTCCATGAATGAGACAGTGCTGTTTATACTTCCTGGTCTCTGCACCCTCTGCCTTTGTTCACCTGGAAATGAAGACACACCTCACTTGCCTTATCTGCAGAGTCTTCTTTGATCCACTTGTCAGCTGAGTTAGTCACATTTTGTTTTCTATCCCTTATATTGTAGAAATCTTTTAAAAACTTTTTTTTTTCTTAACTTTTCTTTTAGGTTCATGGGTACACATGCAAGGTTGTTGTGTAGGTAAACTGTGTGTCACAGGGGTTTGGTATACAGATTATTTTGTCACCCAGGTAATAAGCATAGTACCTGATAGGTCATTCTTTGATCCTCTCCCTCCTCCCACCTGCCACCCTCAAACAGGACCTGATTCTGTTCCCCTTTTTGTGTCCATGTGTTCTCATCATTTAGCTCCCACTTATAAGTGAGAACATGCAGTATTTGGTTTTCTGTTCCTGCATTAGTTTGCTTAGGATAATGGCCTCCAGGTCCATCTGTGTTGCTGCAAAGGACATGATCTTGTTCTTTTTTTATGGCTGCGTAGTATTCCATGGTGTATATAAACCACATTTTCTTTATCCAGTCTACATTGATGGTCATTTAGGTTGATTCCGTGTCTTTGCTATTGAAAATACTACTTTTCATGGTATGTTAATATAACTGATTTATACACATTTCTTACTCTCTGGAATAGGAGCTGTTTATAAGTCTAGTACCAAGCATAGGACCTGACACAAAGTATTTTCTTAATAAGAGTTTGTTGAATGAATGTATGAAAACATTAAAGGTCTTGGTGAAGGAAAAGCTGGTCACCACTGAATCTAGTGGATTCCACAGGGAAAAGAGCAGCTTCCTGTATTGAATTTGTCCAGTTAAGTATGAGAAGCAACATTTGCAATTGCTCTGAATAGTATGATTAAAGCACAAATTGTTATGGAAAAATAATGGTTTAGAAGTATAGCATTTTGGTATATTTGTTCATTTCTTTTCTGAAACGTTAATTAGCTAAGGTAAAGATGAGGATTTTGCTATATAATAATCAAACTAGTATCAATGAAAAATCAATATTAAAATGAAAAGTTAGAAAATTGTAATAAATGGGATAGACAGATGAAAGCTTAATATCTATATTATAATGAGCTAATACCACTGATCAGAATATCAAGATCTACATAGAAAATTGGATAAATGACAGCCAGGCGCAGTGGCTCACGCCTGTAATCCCAGCACTTAGGCTGAGGCGGGCGGATCACCTGAGGTCGGGAGTTTGAGACCAGCCTGACCAACATGGAGAAACCTCGTTCCTACTAAAAATACAAAAAATTAGCCAGGCATGGTGGCACATCCCTATAATCCCAGCTACTCGGGAGGCTGAGGCAGGAGAATCACTTGAACCTGGGAGGCGGAGGTTGCACTGAGCCAAGATTGTGCCATTGCACTCCAGCCTAGGCAGCAAGAGCAAAACAACGTATCAAAAAAAAAAAAAAAAAAAAAAAAGGGTAAATGACATAAACAAGTATGGATACTTGGTGAAAATGTGGGTATACACTATTTTAAGAGTCATATAAAATACTCATATCCTTTGACCTAGTCACCCCACACTTGGGGCGTTACTTTTAAAAAATAAAAATTTAGGCCGGGCGCGGTGGCTCAAGCCTGTAATCCCAGCACTTTGGGAGGCCGAGACGGGCGGATCACTAGGTCAGGAGATCGAGACCATCCTGGCTAACACGGTGAAACCCCGTCTCTACTAAAAAAATACAAAAAACTAGCCGGGCGAGGTGGCGGGCGCCTGTAGTCCCAGCTACTCAGGAGGCTGAGACAGGAGAATGGCCCGAACCCGGGAGGCGGAGCTTGCAGTGAGCTGAGATCCGGCCACTGCACTCCAGCCTGGGCGACAGAGCGAGACTCCGTCTCAAAAAAAAAAAAAATAATAAAATAAAAATTTAAAAGAAGGATAATGCTATAGACATGAAGTTGTTTGTTGCAACTTATAAATTTTGATATTTATGATATCAAAATTGGAAACAATTCAACCCCTAACATAGGAAGGATTATGTAAATTCTGTCATATCCACACAAAACACTATAATATGCAATAAGTAAAATTGTTTTCAATATTTAACCATGTCAAAAGTGCTTTTAGTAAGTGGCAGTAGCAAATTACAAAATTATCTCTTAAGTTTATGTTACATGTATGCATAAGGGGAGAGTCTAGGAGGGAAACTGGAAGAGAAGGTTTTGTGGTGGCTTTGGGGGTTGTTTTGTTTTGTTTTTGGAATTGTGGGTGAAAAAACTTTCTTTTTTTTTTCTTTTTTTGAGACGAAGTCTTGCTCTGTCGCCCAGGCTGGAGTGCAGTAGCACGATCTCAGCTCATTGCCACCTCTGCCTCCTGGGTTCAAGCGATTCACCTGCATCAGCCTCCTGAGTAGCTGGGACTACAGGAGCGTGCCACTGTGCTTGGCTAATTTGTTTGTATTTTTAGTAGAGATGGGGTTCTGCCATGTTGGCCAGGCTAGTCTCAAACTCCTGACCTCAGGTGATCCACCCACCTCAGCCTCCCAAAGTGCTGGGATTACAGGCATGAGCCACCACACTGGGCCTAATACTTTCTGTTCTATTGTTACAACAATAAGGAGGCAGGGCGGAGCAGTGGGAACAGCGCTAGACTTGGAGCCACAGTACCAACTCCCTCCCTTGTTCTCTTTATAACCTCGAGCTAGTTTCTCAGTCTTCTCTCTAAAGAGGAAATATAATAACTAGGTATGAGAGCCTTTGGAAGTAGTACATGAGATAACAGTACAGGCATCTAAGCACTGCATCAAAGTGAGCTGAGTGTAGGTTGAACAAGTATGTCCATACGATGACTTTTTCTTCCAGTGTGGTAGAAAAGATTGCAGTCCTAGTTAAATTGGAATCCGCCTTGAACTTTAAGAGATAAATGACATGGTCACTAATATGTGCGGGTAAGTAGGGAACCTCAGGAAACCGATCATACTGTTCTCAGGTCCCTCTTTGTGAATTTGTGTTTTCTGCTTTTATTGGCCAGAATGGGGAGTGAGAAGGGATGGGTAAACGGCTAGCGGAGGAGTGTGGTCTAGACTTCAGGGAAAGTGGGAAAAGAGATCTTACAACATTTTTCACTTTCCAAGATAAATAGTAACTCTTTGATCCCACATTTATTTCTTTTAATATTATGTTTTAAAAGTTTCATAGAGATAATAGATTCATCTTGTGGGTACAAAGCACTTTCCAGAGCAAGATGGCCAACTGACCACCTCCTTATCTCTTCTCCCTTCCAAAATGTTACTTCTTTCAAAACATGGGCATCTTTTTAAAAATGGAGACAGTAAAGGGGGAGTTGTTCATGCATAACAGATTTCAAAAGATCTGTGGTGGCTGAGGATGTAGGATAAGGAAATCTCAGTCCCTAGTGAGTGTGGAATAGAGTTACAGGAACAGAGAGCAGGGAGTAGACTGGTCTCAAAGAACCACGGAGACCAGGTCCTGGAAATACATGAGTGGCAAAAGATAGGAATGAAATGGAGCTGACAGTGAGAAGGTTAATTAAACCTTACGTATTTTCTGTTAGGTCCTCCGCTCCTTCACCTCAGTCTCAAACACAGACCGTCCACCAGGGAGGCATCTTTCTACCAGTCAGAAAATCACAGGGGATTTTCCTTAAAACATTAAAAAAAGTAAACAGCCCCAGATTAAAGACCCTCCCCATTACATCTGATTCTGTCAAAGCACCCTAAAACAAAACCCCTAGACCTGGGCGTGGTGGCTCACGCCTGTAATCCCAGCACTTTGGGAGGCTGAGGCAGGCAGGTCACCTTAAGTCAGGAGTTCGAGACCAGCCTGGGCAACATGGTGAAATCCCGTCTCTAGTAAAATTACAAAAAAATTAGCTGGACATGGTGGTGGGCACCTGTATTCCCAGCTACTCAGGAAGCTGAGGCAGGAGAATCACTTGAACCTGGGAGACGGAGGTTGCAGTGAGCTGAGATCGTGTCACTGCACTCCAGCCTGGGCAACAAGAGCAAAACTCGGTCTCAAAAAAAAAAAAAAACCCAGAGGACAAGCCCTGCTCCTGTGCACAGAGCAGGAAGCACTGTTAGAGACAAGACAGTTATGCAGATGCTGGGGCATTCATTTGCATTACCATTAAATAGGAATGAACAACCAAGCATGGGCAGACACTGAGGACAACCATAAAACCTGCAACAGGAAAGAGAAAGACCAAGATGAAATAAACAGAAGAGTGACTGTAGAGGCAACAAAGAATTCAGGGGACAGGAGAGATCTTAAGTACAAAAAACAAAATCCATTAAGTTAATGTCTTTCAGAGGCATATTACATCCATAAGGTAAGAATGGGATACTTTGAAAAAGAAGCTACTAGAGAACAAGAGTTCTTGGATATTAAGAAGAATCTCCTAGAAACTAGAACCAGAATACAGAGATGGAAATCAGAAAAGATACGAGATAATGAGGAACAATCTAGGATGTCCAACTTGTTACTGATAAGAAAGAAAAAATTGGAGAAAAAATGTCAAAGAAGTAATACAGAATTTTTTCAAAATTGAAAGGGATATCTGAGTTGTTGAACATAAGGAATGCAAAGAAGGTACATAGTCAGATGTATTTCTGGGAAATTTTAGGACATTGAGAATAAAGAGGTGACAGAGGACTGGGTGTTGTGGCTCATGCCTATCATCCCAGCACTTTGGGAAGCTGAGGTGGGCAGATCACTTGAGGCCAGGAGTTTGAGACCAGCCTGGCCAACATGGTGAAACCCTGTCTCTACTAAAAATACAAAAATTAGCCAGGCATGGTGATGTGAGTCTGTAATCCCAGCTATTCAAGAGGCTGAGGCATGAGAATCACTTGAACCCAGGAGGTGGAGGTTGTAGGCAGTGGAGATCACGCCACTGCACTTCAGCCTGGGTGACAGAGCGAGACTCCATCTCAAAAAAACAAAACAAAACAAAAAGAGGCAACATAGGGTAATATGCTAATTGATGGAACTAAGAAATAAAGATATAAGGATATTATTTTAAAGGTAACTAGGAGAGAAGCTGAAAATGTTGATACAAACATAATAGCAAGAAAGGAAGATAAACTTTCTTTATCTTCTGGGCTGTACTCTCATGTGTTAAGGAAATCAATGATAAGAAAAAGCAGTACACATATATTACTTAGAGACCAGAAGAAGCAAAAATAGGAACAATTAAATAATTTTAAAATGTGCTGGGCGTGGTGGCTCACACCTGTAATCCCAGCACTTTGGGAGGCCAAGATGGGAGGATCGCTTGAGTTCATGGGTTTGAGACCAGCCTAGGCAACATAATGAGACCCCATTTCTACAAAAATAAAAATAAAAATTAGCAGGTCATGGTGGTGCATGCTTATAATCCCAGCTACTCAGGAGGCTGAGACAGGAGGATCGCTGGAACTCAGAAGGTTGAGTCTGCAGTGAGCCATGATTGTGCCACTGTACTCCAGCCTGGGCAACAGCCTATCTCAAAATAAAATAATAAAAAATGATAATTTTTAAATGGCTTCCTCTGAAAGACAGAACTAAGAAAAAAGTGAGGCAGGGGACTCTTGCTTTTCACCATAACAGTCTTTTGTCCTCCTATTTTATTTTATTATTTATTTATTTATTTTGAGATAGAGTCTCACTCTGTCGTCCAGACTGGAGTGCAGTGGTGCAATCTCAGCTCGCTGCAACCTCTGCCTCCCAGGTTCAAGTAATTCTCATGTCTCAGCCTCCCAAGTAGCTGAGACTACAGGTGTGTGCCACCATGCCTGGCTAATTTTGTATTTTTAGTAGAGATGGGGTTTCACCATGTTGGCCAGGCTGGTCTCAAACTCCTGACCTCAAGCGATCTGCCTGCCTCCACCTCCCAAAGTGCTGGAATTACAGGCGTGAGCCACCGTGCCAGGCCTTGTCCTCCTCCTTTTAAAAATTATTAGTTTTTATTATTGTTGCAGGATCTTTGGGGTGTTGCTTTTCTGGCTGGAAACCTCTGTGGCCTGTGGCGCCTTTGCCTGAGTTTTGCTTGGGCCCACTGGGCTCGTTCTGCTCGTTTGGCCTGGCAGGCTGCACTTGGCTCATGCTTCCTGCCTGGATCCCATACCTGCCAAAGACAAGTCAGGCATAGAACGGCAAGGGGTGTGTGAGCAAGCATGTGGTTGAGCCACTGTGCACCGTCAGACACACTGGCTGCTGCTGCAGGGTGAGCAGCTCCAGGTGTCCGCACAGGCGCCAGCCCTCTGCAAGGCTGCAGCTGGGCCAGGCACACTGCAGACAGCTTCTCTGGCTGGCATCAGGGTACGCAGTAGTGCCCGGAAGCTTGGAGATGCCAGGAACCACAGGGCCCCAAAAAGGGAGTCACAGCCCCAGCTCTGGGAGCTCCCAGGTCTGCACAGCTCTTCTCTCCTTCTCTTCCCCCACAACGTGGTGAGCAAGGTGCATGTTTCAGCCCTATTTGTGTCACAGCTCTTTTAGCCTCACCATTCAGCGGATCTTGAGTTCTTGTCCTACATCCAGGAAGAATGAGGTACACAGACAAGTGGAGGGTGAGCAAGATGAAGAGTAGCTTTATTGAGTGATAGAACAGCTCAGAGGAGACCCACAGTGGGTAGCTCCTCTCCATAGCCAGGGTGTCCCAGCGAGTGTTCAGGTCTCAGCAAAGAGGGTGGTGCCTCTCTGTGGGTAGATTGTCCCATCCTCTCTCCATCCTCTCAGCAGAGAGAATAACTTTTCTCTGTAGCTGATTGTCTCCCCTTGTGTCTCCATTTTCTAGTCCTGCTGAGCTTGTGGATGTTAGGGGCCTCAGTGGGGAGGAAGTGTGGCTTGGACCATGGGCGGCCATTGGCGGGTCCAGGGAAAAGCACCACCAGTTACCCCTCTGGTCCGTGAGACCAGTGACTTGAACCCCAGGCTTCCAGCCCTCCCCCGCTTGAAGGTGGGGCTTCATCACCCACCCACTTCCATCCAGGAGCCTGCCTACCTCCTGCCACCATTCATGGCGCCCAGGCTGTTTGTGCCAAGAGGCACCTACAGGCCAGTACTGAGCTGCCCTCAGCGCCCCCTCGGCCTCCCTCCTGTGCTCATCGGTGCCCAAAGTCCAGAGGGGGCTGAGGTGGCAGGAGGCTGGCATATCAGTGCTACCCTGAGCATTTGCACACCCAGCTAGCGTGCGACAGCACGTGGGCCACTCAGCCCCATCCTTGCTTCGAGATCGGAGTGACACTGGGAGAAGAGAGAGGCTAGGCAGTGGCAGCAGACACCTCTTAGCCTTTCGGGGGACGGGGGCCTTCCCGGGCACCGAGAGAGCAGAGATGCCTCCGTCTGCCCCTGCAGCTTGGTAGCTGCAGCCACGCCCAGCTCCTGCTTGGCTCCGTGGATCATGGCACTGCCCCGGGCACAGCTCTACCTCAGGGACCTTCTCTGTCCGTCCCTCCATGCCCAACCACGCTGCTACCCCACCAGCAGGTGACTCGGCCCAATCCCATCGTGGCGGGCTTCAGGGACTGTCCACTTCCTCCCTGCTGCACCCTTTCCACCGCAGCAGCAGGCAAGAGCAGCGATGCGGGGCCGGGGTCAGTAGCGGCAGAGGCTCCAGGCCTGGGAGTAGATCCTGCCTGGACCCGTGAGGCTGGGGACTGCACAGTCAGCTGCCTTGGGGTTATGGGGCACAGGGGTCCTCCCCGCTGCCCCTACTGGCCCTGCAGCTGCTCCCACCGCCACTGCCCACGACCTCCTTCCGCCACAGCCAGCGTGATGGCAGCAGCTGCTCCGGGCCATAAAGAGGCGATGCTGCCAGCATTGTGTCTTTTAGAAAGGGAAACCAAAAAAAAGAAGGAAAGAAAGAAATAGAAGGATCCTGAGAGTTCACAGTACACTCTACTTGAAAAGGCAGATGGCCACAGACATTTCTAAGACGTGAGACTTTCTCCCAGATCCTCTTACTCCATAATTATATACATACATGCACATATATGTGTGTGCATGTGTATATGTCCATATATAATATTTAACATTTAAGAAGGATTTATTTTTTAAAATAGTTTCAGACTTCCAGAAAAGTTACAAGAGTAAAAGTAGTTTAAAAAAAGCATTTGTGGTCAGGCGCGCTGGCTCATGCCTATAATCCCAGCACTTTGGGAGGCCAAAGTGGGCGGATCCCCTGAGATCAGGAGTTTGAGACCAGCCTGACCAACATGAAGAAACGCGGCCTCTACTAAAAATACAAAATTAGCCAGGTGTGGTGGTGCATGCTTGTAGTCCCAGCTACTTGGGAGGCTGAGGCAGGAGAATCGCTTGAACCCGGGAGGCAGAGGTTGCAGCAAGCCAAGATTGCACCATTGCACTCCAGCCTGGGCAACAAGAGCGAAATTCCGGCTAAAAAAAAAAAAGCATTTGTATATTCTCCACCCAGACTCATCTGCATCAACATTTTACTTGCTTCATCACTTGTGCATAGGCTTGTTTCTTCTCTGTGTGTGTGTGTATGTGTGTGTGTGTTTTCTAAATCATTGGAGGATTGCATACATCATGGCCTTTACCTTTAAATACTTTATTATATGTTTCATAATAATATGGAGATGTATTCTGTCTCATGACCACAGTAAATTTAACATTGATACAGCACTTTAGCAATAAGATTAATATTTTTCCTATGATAGGCTATCTCCCTTCAGAGTCTGTCTGTCATGTACCTGTTTCCTTTTTTCCTCCCACTCCCTAGCCTTCTGCTGTTTACCCTCATTCTCTCTACTTGTTTTTGCTCTTTTGTCTTGAGGTCTTTCGGTTTATTTGGATATTCCTGAAGCTTAAAACACAGACACACACTTTGAGGTAAAAAATTTACCAGATCCTGCTTTTGTAGAACTCTTTAGTTCCTTTGATTTTCAAAAAAAGCACTGGCACTGTTGAGTCTTTGACCTTCCTTTCAAAAAATAAATTTTTGAATATGTTTCTGAAGGTTTAACAGCTTTTTTTCTTTTCTCTCTTTTTCTACTCTGGTTTATAGTTTGAAAAAGTACCAGAAGGTCCTATCCCTCCATCTACACCAAAGTTTGCATATGGAAAGGTCTCTCTGGAAAAGGTAAGAAAAAACAGAAACTTTGAAAGTGAGAGATGGGAGTGAGAAAGTGGAATTTAGCAGCAGTGAGTGAAAGTGCTGTGCTGGAGGAATTGGTCGTTATTTTTCTGAGAATTTGTTTTCTGCGAGCCTAATGGGGTAAATGATGTTTCTGGGAAAAGGGGGAGAGAGCTGTGAGAAGATACTTATGCTTGTTGACAGGATGAGCAGATGGGACACAGGTGGGAGTAGTAGGCATTCTTGGATCATTTGGGTCATCTTGGTTCCTTTATCAGTGGTATAAACAGTGTCAAGTTCCTTTGTGGAAATAACATGCCACCTCATTGTTCTGGCTGTCAAGGCTCTTTGTCGTCATTTACCTTTTTTTAGGAGTTCCGCAAAATCACAGGCATTTTGATAGATCTCTGCCCTAAATTATATACTTCCCTCCATCTCAAAGTTGTGTCCTAATTTTTATGGTCTGTGGTTTATATGTTAAATGGGGACACTGGAGAAAAAGCTAGAAATCAATCATAAATAGGAGTTAAGGGCAATGTATTCTAGGAAAAGCGAAAAAGAAAAAAGGTTTTACTTAATAGTCAGAGGAGTGACATAGCTGAAGTCAATTTGTTTTGACCATCTGTGTCTTCAGGTTTTCCCCTTTTATAATCCCTAACTCCTACATGTATTAACTCACAAGAAAAAAAAAAAAAAAAGAACCATTACCTATTTCTTAAGAATCTCGATATCCTAAAATAGTATCATAAGTTTTTATCTTCAAGCAAAATGCCAAACATGATTATATAATTTTTCCATCCAAGAAGCCCTTTGACATGGTTGGTTGGTTGAGTTCTTGTAACATTTTCCACGTAGTGTCAGATACATGTGCTACATTCTACAAAGAATGTGGTCTTTCTCTCTGATAGGGATCTTTCTTTAGTTTAATCAGACTTTAGTCATTCTTGTAAAGGGAGCACCTTCTACCTGTTCATTGCTACAGCTACTTAAGGAAAACTTTGGTTTGTTTGTTTCAGAGCCGTGACAAATCTATTTTTATGCAACAGAAAATAGCTCCAAATGTTCAAAACAACAACATTGCTAAAACAAAGCTAGCTTAGTACCAAAAGCACATTCTGTTTACCGTGAAAGAAAATCATGTGAGCAGAAATGACTTTTTATTTTTAAATAAATATATACAATTGAAGATAGCAAATCAGCATACAACTGAATTAACTTTATGTAGAACCCAGTTATATGGAAAACAGGTTTTTACCGTGAGTTGAATTGCTTAGTGTCCAGGCGGGAAAACACCCAGATGAGTAGCTGGCTTGATGAAATTGTAAATCAGATTTTTTTCCTTAATGCTGCACATCAGCAAGGTAACCGTGGGAAGTGTTTATGAAATTCCTAAATGGGCTGGGCATGGTGGCTCACACCTGTAATCCCAGCACTTTGGGAGGCCGAGGCGGGAGGATCACCTGAAGTCAGGAGTTCAAGACCAACCTGGCCAACATGGTGAAACCCCATCTCTACTAAAAATACAAAAATTAGCCAGGCATGGTGGCACGTGCCTGCTCAGGAGGCTGAGGCAGGAGAATCGCTTGAACCTGGGAGGAGGAGGTTGCAGTGAGCCAAGATTACGCCACTGCACTCTGGCCTGCCAGCCTGAGTGACAGAGTGAGACTCTCTCAAAAAAAGAAAAAAAAATCCTAACCAGTATTATGTCATGGAAAATCCTGGGATTTGGAGCCAAATCTAACTACAAATCCTGGCTCTGTCATTACTCAAGTGGACTTCTGTGAGTCTCCACAACACAGGGAGGCCAGTAGCACCTGCCCCACAGGGTAGTTGTGAGTAGTCAGTGAGCTAGTGCTTGTAAACGCTGTATCTCTTCTGGAGTGTGTAGACAGGCAATGACTGGTAGCTGTTATTATCATTGTTGTTATCGCATCAGAATAAGTATCCTGGGTTCCAAAATAACCAGTCCTTTGGATTGAATATAATAAATAGTTGCCAAGCGTCTACTGTGTTCTAGGCATTGGGGCTGAGTATGGAACATATCTTATTCTTAAGGAGCTGACAGTCTGGTGAGGAAGACAAAGATGAACAACTGAAAAGTGATACAGGCATGGAAAATATGCCACACACAAGTTCAGAGGAGGGTGAAGTAACTAGGAAGTATTAAATATTAAGGTGATATAATAATAGTGTATCTAATCTTAGTTGAATGTAATTGGCCTCTGGTTACTACTTTTACTTCTTAGTTATTTCACTTGGGAGTGTTCAGAGAGGGTTTATAAGGAGGCCGCATCTGAGCCTTGGTTTTCATTCATTTTAAGAGCCTTTTATAGGTCTCCGAGCAGGTTGAATTTCTGAATAGGTATGTTTGAAACCTTTTTTAAGACTACCATTGGCCGGGCGTGGTGGCTCAAGCCTGTAATCCCAGCACTTTGGGAGGCCGAGACGGGCGGATCACGAGGTCAGGAGATCGAGAGACGATCCCGGCTAACACGGTGAAACCCCGTCTCTACTAAAAAATACAAAAAAATAGCCGGGTGAGGTGGCGGGCGCCTGTAGTCCCAGCTACTCGGGAGGCTGAGGCAGGAGAATGGCGTAAACCCGGGAGGCGGAGCTTGCAGTGAGCTGAGATCCGGCCACTGCACTCCAGCCTGGGTGACAGAGCAAGACTCCGTCTCAAAAAAAAAAAAAAAAAAAAAGACTACCATCATCATAGTTTTCTTCAGGGAGTAGATGGAGAGGACTGAAGGAGACTGGGAAGCAATATTGAGTGGAATCTGAATGATTTACGTTTATTTAGGGGTTTGGTCAAACCCACTGATATCTTTCCTAATTAGGAAATGGCACTACTCTCTACCCTGATGACCAGTGAGGGGTGCAGTGTCTCAATGCTGCTTTTGTTTCTTTTCAGTTAAAGACAGTGGGAGCAGCTCTGGACATTCTGTGCCCCTCTGGGCCCATCAAAAGCCTTTATCCCTTGACATTTATCCAGGTGAAACAGGTAGGCCTTCAAAGGTAATGGCTCGCCAGTTTTCTATTTGCAAAAATGTGCTTTCTGCACTGCCTTGCAGTGCCCATTCTGAGTTCAGGGGCCAAAATGGTAAACAAATGCATCAGATCCCAGGTAAATGAACCATGAATTTCCAGGGTCTCTTTAGCTTGAAGGGCTGCATGGTGGGCTGATCATGCCTATGTTTTTTGCCCCACTTCTCACTCATGCAGGAGGTAGCCCAACCTGCTTCACCATAATTCTGTGCAAGTTATAAATTTAGTTCACTGACCAATCTAATTAATCTTTTTTACTAGGCATCAGTGGAAGATCACTGTTTTAATACTCAAAACAGACAGTTTAATTATTTGTCTGTTCTTAGCTCAATGGCATAAGGACTGTGTTTTTTGGTAGACTGGGTTCTTTGAGATTCTTTTTCCTGCTTTTAAAGAGAACAGAGCACATCTTTTTTTTTTTTTTAGTGTTTCTATATGTGTGTGTTTGATCTCCAGACACTGCCTCGTCTTTCTTTTTTTTTTTTTTAATTTTTCCCAGCGTTTTGTTTTGGAAAATTTTAAATCCAAAAAAAGTTGCAAGAATAGTACAATAAACACCCATATACTTTTTACCTAGATTCACCAATCGTTAACAGTGCTTTCCTTGCCTTTTTCTCTCCATGTGTATGTAGTCAACTGCTTTTCTTTTTCTAACCATTTGAATTGTCAGCACCATGTCACTCCACATTTAAATACTACAGCATACATGTTTTAAGAAAAAGAACATTATCCTGCAGGACCACAATACAATGATCACACACAAGAAATTTAATATTGATGCAATCCTATAATCTAATATAAATTCTATAGTCAAGTGTCCCTGGTCGTTGCAATAATGTCCTTTACAGCTTAATCTTTTCTCAATCCAGTTTCCAATCCGTAATCACACATTGCCATTAGTTATATTCTCCTTAGTCGTCTTCTGTCTGAAACTGTTCCTAAGTCTCTCTCTCATGACGTGGACATTTTTGAAAAGGTCAGGGTGTTTGCAGACTTTGCTTCACTGATTAGATTCAGTAAAACATTTTGGGCATGAACACAACGAAGGTGATGTGTCCTTCTTAGGGAATGATAGCAGGATGCCCATGAAACCAGCTTGTCCCTTCACTGCAATGTTAAGCTTCATCACTTAGGATCTCAGCCCCATGTTTTGAAATAGAAGGTTATCCACGTCCTCCTTTCTGATTTTCTGTGGTGATCACCTTCTGGAAGGAGTCTGAACAGTAAGGCAAAACAATAACAGCATATCTAATCTTAGTTTAGTGAAGCTTGCCATCAGTTGCTATTTTTACACCTGTGATTTTATTCCAACCATTCTATTTTGTAATAAAATGAATAATTAAGTCCCCCCCACACACACACACATTCACTGTTTTATGAACATTGTATAGGGTACTCTGCAGTCCTAGCACCCACATCTATAAATGGAACTTACCTGCACTTTGCAGGGCTGTTGAGCACTTCAGACAATGATCCAAGAGCACGTGGAGCCTGGGGAGGGAGTTTCAGGTTATATATGAACACGTGCAGCCATTGTTCTTTCTCAGACCCCTTCTGCTTTCTGATCTTTGACCAAGGCAGTGGTCTCAGATTGGGTGGGGCTTCCTGGGCCCTGGCTATTTCAGATCTGGGACAAGTCCACAGAATATATATTTCCAGGAAAAAAACCCAAAGGGCACAGACTTCAGGGAGTGGGGCTCAGCCTACTGTCTCTGCAGGGACCCCCTGAGCCTCAGCCACACCTGCCTGGAGAGCATCACAGCTTCTACCCCTCCTTCTGGAAGCCCTTGACAAAGCTTTCCTCAGCCCTTGAGGAAACTTACCACTTTAGCTAGTTTTCAAAATAAGTAAATAAATAAACAAAAAGGAGATGGAGGTGTGGAGTCTGGGCGGGAGGTGTTCTTGTGCTATAAGGTTTGTGTGGTCTTAGCATTTCTTGTGCTCAGCTCATTCCTGCAACACAGGAAGGTGGATTAATGCTTTCCTCAGCTCCTCCCAGTCACCTTTCCACTTGCCTGAAGTTTACTTTCTTTCTTTCTGGGCCCTAGAAATAGGGAACGTTTTCTCTGTTCCATGCTGGATCTCTATTTGCATTCTCTTCCATAACTCAGGATTTTGTCCCAGCTCAGCCTTGCTAATAATGTCCACAGCAGGAAGTAAGTAAGCAAAGTCAATAACTATAATTCTGTGGATTATTATGTCAATAACTATAATCTGTGAATAATTCCGTTCCTGCTGAGGCTGATTGTTTAAGGCTTTCCTTTTGGACCAGGGATATCAGCATCTAAAAATATTTTCTGGTTTAGTGGTCGGTTACAATCTAGTCTCTTAACTATTTCTTTCCCCTGTGCCTCCACTTAAAACGGTTCTGATGGACTTTGTTGTTGTTGTTGTTATTATTAGAGATGGGGTCTTACTATGTTACCCAGACTAGCCTCGAACTCCTGGGCTCAAGAGATCCTCCCAGTTCAGCCCCCCAAGTAGCTGAGACTACAGGTGAATGCCACTACACCCAGCTCATTGCCTTTGGTTTTGTATGTTCAAGCAGATTTAGCCCAAGAAACTGGAGACAGTTTTGCTGAGCAGAACTTCATCTCTTGGCTTTGCTGTTTGTTTACCTTGTTTTTTTCGTTGTTGCTGTTGGTTTTACTTAGTTTTGTTTTTGGAGCTAACATCCATAACTTTTGCTATGTATGATACAATCCCGTGTATGACCCTGGGCAAGTGACTTAATCCATTCAGGGTCCAGGTTCCTCTTATGGGAAAGGGATGCTTGATAAGACACTGTTCACGGTTCCTTGCAATTTACTATTATGATAGATCTTTGATGAGCTAAAAATGTAAGCCAGTTTCCTTTTTCAAATGTATGTTTTTCTGGAGGTGGGGGAAGATTTTCATTCCTTATGGTTTCCAAAACATCGCTTTCATACAGGACTAGGGTAACCAAGTTCTCTAAACGAATGGCAATAGTGATGTATTTTTCTTAAATCCTTTTCTAACCAGTATTATGGGTTTGTGCTATAC
Organism: Macaca mulatta; assembly: GCF_049350105.2. Lineage (NCBI taxonomy): Eukaryota > Metazoa > Chordata > Mammalia > Primates > Cercopithecidae > Macaca > Macaca mulatta. The sequence goes on from NC_133407.1 coordinate 15,509,540, forward strand.
CGGACAACACTTCCTCAAGATTGCAGCAACTCAACACCTCTCTCTTCACCCTTCAATGGAGTCCACGATCGAGCGTATGTTGCTGTGGATGGGGTAAGAATCATCTCTGAACTGTGTGTTTTGTCCCGGTGAGGGTGGGGATGAGCAGCCTGCACTTGTTAACACAGTATTTGGGGGCTTTGCTCACCTCTTCAACCTCAGGCTCCTCCCATCACTTTTTTTTTTTTTTTCAGACAGGTTTTTGCTCTGTTGCCCAGCCTGGAGTATAGTGGTGTGATCACAGCTCACTGCAGCCTCAACCTCCCAGGCCCAAGTGATCCTCCTACCTCGGCCTCCAAGTAGCTGAGACTACAGGGGTGCACCACCATGCCTGGCTAATGTTTTGATATTTTTGTAGAGACAGGGTCCTACTATGTTGCCCAGGCTGGTCTTGAACTCCTGAGCTCAAGTGATCCTCCTGCCTCAGCCTCCCAAATTGCTAGGATTACAGGAATGAGCCACCACACCACCCTTCTTCTTGGTGACCCTTAGCTGTGCCTCTTGCTTGCTGTGAGGCCTCATGCATGTGCCATTTGCTGGAATCCACCCTACCCACCATCTTAACCCAGAGGGCTGTGCTTGACACCCCACCCTCTCAGAAGCCTCTGGGTCTCCCCAACCAAGGTCACCCTTCTCTGACTGATGTTGCCTGTGCCTTCTTTGCTCCTTAAGGGTGGGGTCCATTTCCAATTCAATTTTGTACCTGCCACTGTACAAAGTTTGTTGAACTTCGTGCCTTTATCCTACATGAGAAATTATATTCTAAAGGACTGCTGGTGACAGTTATTACTGAAATGCACAAAGAACCGTGTTTCATAACAAAAGCAGATGCAGTTCAGGACTTCCAGTCCACTCACTGAAATGGTCACAGGAAGGAACACCGGAAAAGAGTTTCCTCACCAAGAAAATGTGTTCAGAAGATTTTAAAATATTTCCCATTCTCTTGTAATCAACAGCTTTCTTTTCAGTGGGAGCAGATTACTAAGACATTCTACTCTTTTGATGGTGACTGTTTCTTCGCTTCTAACTTGGGTGTTGTCTTAGTGAATTACGATCATTGTACGGTCAATTTAAAAAGTCTAACCTTTAAAAAAGTTAGGAATATGTTGCTGATCAAATACCTGTTGTTTTTCCTCATTCTATTATATAATGTTCGTGGTTAATGCATCATGTCAAGTATTTTGAGGTGAAAATACTCCACCTAACTCTCTGATTTTATCTCGTTTATCTGATTTTGTCTTATCTCTCCATGTTGTTCAGAAGCAATTTTTTGTAAGTGACTTTTGTGCTGTCAGAACACGAAGCAGCTCCTCTAATAAGAATCCTCCCCTGGAATTTGTCTCCCTCTTGTTTCCACTAAAAGTAGATGGCAGTAAAACATTCCAGGGCAAAGGAAACCAGCTTAGACCATTCTGTGCTCTCAGCTGTGTCTGGCAATTTTCCTAAACAGGAAGCAGTGATTGGGGGAACTTTCCGACCTGGCCAGTAATTTGGGCTAAGATGCTATCAAACCATTTCTTTCCAAGTCTGGTGACACTTCAAGGCAAGAAAATGAGTGCTAAATTAACTGAGCATGCTGCCTCTCCTTGCTGACCTTCTTACCCTCAATTCAATTGTCATTTGGTCTTGAACCCCACAGATCCCCCAGGGAGTCCTTGAGCGAAACAGGGTGATCACTCTGAACATAACAGGGAAAGCTGGAGCCACTCTGGACCTTCTGGTAGAGAATATGGGACGTGTGAACTATGGCGCATATATCAACGATTTTAAGGTAGGACAAACCACACTGTCAAGACTAAGGTTCAAGGGGTGACAGCTTAGAAGTTGAAGCCCAGTACAGTGGCTCACACCTGTAATCTCAGCACTCCTCCTGCCTTGGAGGAGGCCAAGAGTTCAAGACCAGCCTAGGTGAAATAGTGAGACCTCTACGAAAAAAAACTTAGCCAGGTGTAGTGACGTGCGCCTGTGGTCTCAGCTACTCAGGAGGCTGAGGCAGGAGGATTGCTTGAGCCCAGAAGCTGGAGATTAAAATGACCTATGATCATGCCACTGCACTCTAGTCTGGGTGACAAAGTGAGACTTTGTCTCAAAAAAAAAAAAAAAAAGAAGAAGTAGTTGAGCTATTTTGAAGAGCTGTTTTCCTCTGTAGGTGATGAGAAAGTGGAGCTTTGCAAACAGAACTTTTCCCCTGTATTTGAGTTTGGTCATCCTATAGAAAGAAACAGAAAGAGGAAGCCCGTCCACCATGCTCTTCCTCTGCTTAAAAAGACCACCGAGCTCACTGAAGGCACTCCTTTGCCAGCAAAGCCAGCTGAGCCTCTGTTCTGCCCTGTTTTATGGGTTTGGATGGTTAGTCCGTGGCAAACTCTTCACTTGTAGAAAGCCTCTTCCCTTGGGGCACTGGCTATCACCTCTGTTGATTACTCCTGTGTCCAGATGTGTAGCCCAAATAAGTTTTTCTAACACATATTTTTAGAGCATTATTCAGCAAGCATTTGTTAAGCTCCCGCTCCGCAACATGCCCCGCCAGGTGCTTTGGGGAATGCAAAGGTGTCAAGAGACAGGCTCCTCTCAGGGAGCTCACCCTCCACAAGAGGAGAGAACACCTCATCAAGGAAACAATGGCACCACCCAGGCTAGGACAGGACAAGTGTCTAGGCTATTTCCTGACCCTCTTGGGATCAGGCAATTACATCTTAGGGAACTCCGGGAATAGCTGTATGCAGGCCACCTTTGCCTCCAGTATAAATGTCTCTCTCATAGTTCTTGTGCTCAGGGTGGACTTCGTGGCCTCCTGCCTGGCTCTCAGAGGCCACACTGACCCATGAGAGTGACTCGACTCTGGAGTGTAGTCTCTGGGTCCCCAGTACCTGTCAAAGAGCCTGACACACAGCCACCTGGTTAATATTTATCAAATTACTAAATGAGCAATCGAGACTTGGTATCTGGGATTCTACTGGGAATGGGGAAGTTCCCTACATACAAGCCAGGGAAGGGGAAGTTAGCTGAGCCTTGACAGCCCAGCCCTGGCCTGTGTGGAACAAATAGAGCAGCTTCTGAATTCAGGTCTGAGATTTGCCATCATCATCATTACCCTTCCTATCTTCCTAAGGTGTCACAGTATTCTCATGTATGTTATCTCACTTGGCCCTCATAACAGGTGAGTGACTCGGGTGTGGTCCTCCCTGTGACGACAGCTGAGGTGCTGAAGGCCAATATTTCTCCTGGCTGCATCCATCGTGCGTGCTGCATCCACAGTGGGGTGACTGTTCCTTTGTATCCCCCACTCACTCATTCCTTTTGTCCCTAGATTCCATCTTGAGACAGGATCTCGCTGTTACCCAGCCTGGAGTGCAGTGGCACAATCTCAGCTTACTGCAACCTCTGTCTCCTGGACTCAAGCAATCCTCCCTCCTCAGCCTCCCAAGTAGTTGGGACTATAGGTGCATAGGCCAATTTCTGTATGTCTTGTGGAGACTGGATCCCTTTTTGTTTTGAGACGGAGTGTTGCTCTGACACCCAGACTGGAGTGCAGTGGCATGATCTCAGCTACTGCAACCTCTACCTCCCAGGTTCAAGTGATTCTCATGCCTCAGCCTCCTGAGTAGCTGGGATTACAGGCACCTGCCACCACACCCAGCTAATTTTTGTATTTTTAGTAAAGATGGGGTTTCACCATGTTGACCAGGTTGGTCTTGAACTCCAGACCTCAAGTGATCTGCCTGCCTTGGCCTCTCAAAGTGCTGGGATTACAGGCATGAGCCACTGCACCTGGCCCATCTTTTTTGGTGCCCATCTTTCTCTATTCTAGCAGTGACTCTCAGCCAAGCTCTGAAAATTTGGGAAGTTGGGATCAATCACTCTAGCAGCTCAATGCCCTTTCTGTAGAAGCAGAAACTCTGGGCCTTCTATGGAGACATCATGACCTGCAGAGGAGAAAGTTATAGTTTGGGGAATATATCTCTTCCCAAGGATTTGTAATTCAACCTCCAGTTAGATCTGTGTTACTTTGATGTACAAATATTTTGAGGTTCATTTCCTGTTGATGTTTTGTATCCCGGTTTGCTTTTCCCATTTCCATGGAATGCAGAGACATGTACAGCCTTTTTCCTTCCCTCCCCAGCTCACTGTGCTCTGTTTCTGCTCTGCAGGGTTTGGTTTCTAACCTGACCCTCGATTCCAATATCCTCACCGGCTGGACGATCTTCCCACTGGACACTGAGGATGCAGTGCGCAGCCACCTCGGGGGCTGGGAACACCGTGACAGTGGCCGCCACGATGAAGCCTGGGCCCACAGCTCATCCAACTACACGCTCCCGGCCTTTTATGTGGGGAACTTCTCCATTCCCAGTGGGATCCCAGACTTGCCCCAGGACACCTTTATCCAGTTTCCTGGATGGACCAAGGTACGTGTCTTCATGGCAAGGGTTTGAATTCAGGCCTCAAACTTTTGGTTGTTAGTGTCTGAGAAAGAATCACAAAGAGCCGTTAGCAAGATACCATGTGACGGTTTTGAGTGTGGCGTTTTGGACATTCTTCAGGAGGTGGATTGTGGCAGATCTTCGGGGATTCAGTGTTCAGAGGTGGCGCCATCTGCCCCCTTGTCATTGGTTTCCTGTAGTGAATGACACCATCCTGCCTCCTCCAAGAAGAATCATGACGCCCTTTGATACCGATTATAGGGGTGCTTTCTCTTTATCTTGAGGAAAATCCAGTCTGGACAAAGGGGTGGATCCCTCTGGGAGAGTCTGTCTGTTTTTCATTTATGCCAAGCCCAGTGCTCCCAGAATATCCCCGCCTGCATCCAGCCCCGCACCCCTGAGGCTCCTGCCACGGTCTGTCTGCTCCTCCTCCCCTCCTCATCCATTTCACTTCCCAGTCACTGCCCCTTGTTGTTTGAAGACACTGCCATATCTTCCTTCACCGCCTTCTCCTCTCCCTTACATCCTGTTTTCATCCTAGATCGTCTTACCATCCCTCATTCAACACACTTCTCATTCTGTGGCCACTATGTGCCCAAGGTGTGTGCCAGGCACTAAGGATACAGTCGTGAATAAAACCAGACATGGTCCTTTCCCTCATGGAACTTTCAGTCTAGTCGGGGAGGCAGACCTATATTAAACAGTAAAACCATAGCTGTGATGGATACTAAGAAGGGCTATGGGGTTGATAATTATTGGGGCATTTGGCCTTGTCAGGGAGGTCAGGGAAGCCTTCCCTAAGATAGCGATGCTTGTCAGGATATGAAGGATGACTAAGAATTAACATGGCAAGAAGGGAATAAAGCATGTTTCTGGGAGAGGGAACAGTGTGTGCAAAGGCCATGGGGTTGGAGGGGGAAATGTCAAGTGTGGAAAGTAGGTAGAGACTAGATTGGGACCGGTCTTATAGGCCACGTTAAAGTTTTGTCTTTGTGTTGAGAGCCATTGAAGCAGGAGAGTGACATCATAAGGCTGTGATCTGACAAGCTCCTCTGACCCCATTGTGCAGAATGGTTTGGGTAAGGACACTTACAGATTCAAGGAAACCATCTAGGAGGCTGGACCATAGTCTCATTGAGAAACTGGGATGGTGGTATCTAAGATGGAGATGACATCAACTATTTGAGAGATGTCTGAAGTTGGATCAATAAATTGTAACGATGGACTGGACATGAGGGTTTGGGAAGAGGGATATGTCTTGGATGACTCAGGTCTCAAGCTTGCAGCTAGGCAGAATGGTACCCTTTGCTAAAAGAAGCAGGTTCAGAAGGGGACTTGGGCTTAGAGAGGGGGGTCATGAGTTTGAATTTAGACAAATTGTGTTTGAAAAGCTGCCTTAGTCCATTTGGGCTGCTATAACAAAATACCATAAGCTGGGTGGCTGATAAACAACAGACATTTATTTCTCACAGTTCTAGAGGCTAGGAAGTCTCCAAGATCAGGGCACCGGTAGATTTGCTGTCTGGTAAGAGTCTACTTCCTGATAGACGGCACCCTCTATGTCCTTACATGGCTGAAGGGGCAAAGGAGCTTTCTTGGGTCTTTTTCATAAGGACACTAATTTCATTCATGAGGGCTCCACCTTCATGACCTAATCACCTCCCAAAGGGGGCCCCGCCTCCTAACCCATCACCATGGGGGCTAGAATTTTAGCAGATGAGTTTTGGGTGGACACAAACATTCAGACCATAGCAGAGGCCTTGGAGAATGGCTGTGAAAGACAGTATTAGGAGAGGGCTGTTGGATCTACAGACTGGGAATTTAGGGCAGGGGTCTGGGCTGGAAATGTATGTAGAATATCACTGTTGTATAGATGATTGTTAAAAACATGGGCTGGATGAGGTCCCTTAAGGAGAGAGGATGCAGAGGGAAGAAAAGAGGACCTAAGGCTGATCTTTGAGGGACAAAAACATGATGAAAAGTGAAGAGGAGAGACCAAACAAATAGAAAACCAACATTTTTGCTGCCAAGAGTACAAATAAGATAAAGACAGAAGCGATTCGGTGGATTTAGAAGCAAGGAGGCCCTTGGGAATCAATAAGCCTTGTTCCAGTGGAGTGAAGCATCTCCCAGCCAGATTGCATTCTATAGGGAAGAGCAGGGTAAGGAATAGGAACATGAGTACTTGAATATAAACATTCTTTTTGAGAAATTTAACTCTGAAGAAAAGGAGAAAATTATGTTAATAGCTGGAGGAGGAGAGGGCAAAAGATGTACATGGTGTGTGTTTAATAAAAAGACTTTTTATTTATTTATATATTGCTTGTTTAAAATTTATTGAAACGTATTTTTATTATTCTGTTTGAAATATTTTCTTTTTTTTCTTGAAATGGACTCTGTCACCCAGGCTGGAGTGCAATGGTATGATCTCTGCTCACTGCAACCTCCACCTCCCAGGCTCAAGCGATTCTCCTGCCTCAGCCTCCGGAGAAGTGGGAACTACAGGCACGCGCCACCACGCCTGGCTACTTTTTTTTTTATATTTTTAGTAGAGACGGGGTTTCACCATGTTCGCCAGGCTGATCTCGAACTCCCGACCTCAAGTGATCCACCCACTTCACTCAAATGATCTGCCCACCTTGGCCTCGAAAAGTGCTAGGATTACAAGCGTGAGCCATCACAGCCAGCCCGTTAGAAATATTTTCTAGTTTCTCTTGTGATTTCTTCTTTGACCCATAGATTATTAAAAAGTATGTTTTACTATGCACAGTGGCTCACGCCTGTGAATCCCAGCACTTCGGGAGGCTGAGGTGGGTGGATCACCTGAGGCCAGGAGTTCAAGACCAGTCTGGCCAACGTGGCAGAACCCCATCTCTACTAAAAATACAAAAATTAGCCAGGCATGGTGGTGAGTGCCTGTAATCTCAACTACTTGGGAGACTGAGGTGGGAGAATCTCTTGAACCTGGAAGGCAGAGGCTGCAGTGAGCCAAGATCATGCCACTGCACTCCAGCCTAGGTGACAAAACGAGACTCTGTCTCAAAAACAAACAAACAAAAAGAGTATGCTGTTTAATTTCCACAGATTTTGGGTTTGTAAAAATATCTTGTAATTATTAATTTGTAACTGAATTCCTCTATAAAACTTCTAACATTTCTCTCTAGGGAGAGAAATCTCCATGACCTTGGGTTAGGCAAAGACCTCTTAGAATTGGCACCTGAGGCATTATCCTTCCTTAAAGAACAAAAATTGATAAATTGGACTTTGTCAGAATTAAAAATGTTTGTTCTTCAAAAAGCGTTATTAGGAAAATAAGAATCCAGGCCACAAACTGGGAGAAAATAATTTTCAAATCATATATCTAACAAAGGACTTGTATCTAGAATATATAAAGAATTCTTACAATTCAATAATAGACAAACAGCCCAGTCACAAAATGAGCAAAGGACTTGAATAGACATTTTACCAAAGAAGGTATAAGATGGCTAAGTACATTTGCATTGTATACCTTCTTTGGTAAAATGTCTGTTATAAACTAAAGTTAGTGGCTGATTAATACTCAACATTATTAATCATCTGGGAAATGCAAGTCAAAACCAAAATGAAATACTACTTCACACTCACCAGGATGGCTATAATAGTAAGAGAGGCAATAGGCAATGTAGGAAAGGACATGTGGGGGAAAGGGAATCTTCCCACATTGCTGGTAGAAAGATAATATGGTACATTTGGGAGCATAGTTTGGCAATTTCTTCAAGGGCTAAACGTCGATTACCATGGAACCTAGCAATTCCACTCCTAGATACTACACAAGAGAAAGGAAAACATGTTCACATAAAAACTTACATGCAAGTGTTTACAGCAGTATTATAATAACTATAAATTATAATTAATTCAGATGTCTATCACCTGACAAGTGGAGAAAGCATGTATATCCATACGATTCCTCAGTAAAAAGGAATGGAGTACTGATAACATGCCACAACCCAGATGAATCGGAAAACTATTATGCTAAGTAAAAGAAGCCAAAAGTAAAAGGCTACATACTGTATGACTCCATTTCTATGAAATGTTCAGAAAAGGCAAATCCATACAGACAGTAGGTTACTGGTTGCCTAGAGCTGAGGGTGGGAATGGAAAGTGACTGTTAAGTGGGCATAGGGTTTCTCTTGGAGCTGATGGACATGTTCTGAAACTAACTTGAATGATGGCTGCACAGTCTTCTTAAATGTATTTAGACTTATTTTATGGCCCAGCACAGGCATATATCTTGGTGAACATACCTTTGGAATTTTAGGCTTTTATATCCTCTCTCTGGCTGCTTGTTTCTATGCACCAAACTCTCATGCCTACCAACCTCACTCTTAAATCTTTTTTTTTTTTTTTTGAGACGGAGTCTTGCTCTTGTCACCCAGGCTGGAGTGCAATGGCGCGATCTCAGTTCACTGCAACCTCCGCCTCCCGGGTTCAAGTGATCCTCCTGCCTCAACCTCTCGAGTAGCTGGGATTACAGGCACCTGCCACCACACCTGGCTGATTTTTGTGTTTTTAGTAGAGAAGGGGTTTCACCGTGTTGGCCAGGCTGGTCTTGAAATCCTGACCTCATGATCCGCCCAACTCGGCCTCCCAAATTGCTGGGATTACAGGCGTGAACCACTGCACCCAGCCTTAAATCTTATTAATGACCTAAAACATTCCACCATTAAGGCTACAGTTCTTCCTCTACCAAGCCTAGGCCTTACCACAATCTTTTTTTTTTTTTTTTTTTTTTATTAAGACTGAGTTTCGTTCTTGTTGCCCAGACTGGAGTACAATGGCGCAATCGCGGCTCACTGCAACCTCCGCCTCCCAGGTTCAAGCTATTCTCCTGCCTAGCCTCCCGAGTAGCTGGGATTACAGGCATGCGCCACCACGCCCAGCTAATTTTGTGTTTTTAGCAGTGACGGGGTTTCTCCATGTTGGTCAGGCCAGTCTCAAACTCCCAATGTCAGGTGATCCACCCACCTCAGCCTCCCATAGTGCTGGGATTACAGGCGTGAGCCACTGCGCCCGGCTACCGTGATCTTTTTTTGAGAGCCATCAGTCTGCCTCCCGCCTTGCCCCTTTGCCTTTCTACTCTGCCTCCTTCATTCCTCCTCCATGTAGATCCACTGCTGGCATCTCTGCTGGTTCACCAGTCACTGAGCACAGCTGAGGGGCTTCTTAGCGCATTCATCGTGGCTACCATCCCCTCATTGTTGCCAGCCTCCAGAAGCCCTCAGATTTGCTCAGCAGTCCTTGGTCTCTCTCTGCTCCTTTGCCCCACTGGCCTTTTCAACCTTCACCACCCTCCTAAAGCCACCTGAAGACCTCATCCTCCTTGACTGCTATCAGGTGTAACTCCTTTGTTCCCTCAGCTTCCTGTCAGATTTATCTCTCTGCCTCCGCCCTCATTTCCTGCCCAGTGGTATCTAGGAGGAAGTCTGAGTTCTGAATCCCCTCCCCACTGTCTTCCTCCAGGCCAAGACCCTGTTCTCATACTTCCCCTACCTGCATTTTGTCAGCCCTTTCCATCTTTCTGCCAAGTCCCATTTTTCAGCCAAAAAGCGGTAACTAGGAGCTCTAGGACTTAAAAACAAAGACCTCCCTGGATCTTCCCCTTTAGCTAGCAAGCATGTTCTTGTTCCCTCGATCCCTCGATCCCTCGATCCCTCTTTTCCTCCCCTCCTAATGCAGTAGAGACAAATGGAAACTAGGACATGTTGGAGGTCAGAGGGACGTTCATCTTGATCAAATCATAAAGGTGTCACATGCAAGAGTTACTGACCCAGGAGTTCTGCTCAACACTTTATAGACACTATCTCCATAGCCATCAAAAGAGGCTCCTGTGGTAGATGGATCATTATCTCCAGTTTGCAGATGAGTAGCTGGAGGCTTAGAGAGCTAAGTAACTTGTAGGAGGTACAGAAGTGCTCAGTGGCACAGGTACCTGAGCCCCATGTGAAAAAGCAGGTGGTATTGAGAACCAGCGAGAAACTCGTACTCATTATCGAGGCTGGGGCTCTTTACTTATTTGATCAGTCTGATGAATGCTCTGCATCTCCAGGCTTGAAAGTACATCTCCACACAGTATTTGTGAATGTGTCAAAGGGTTCAGACCCCCGAAAGCCCATCTAATCCATATGTCCACTCAAAAACTTGTACACAAGTATTCATCGCACCATTATCCATAATTTCCATAAGGCGGAAACAGCCCAAATGTGCATCAACTGAGGAATCAATAAACAAAATGTACTACATCCATACAATGCAATATGATTCGGCAATAAAAAGAAATGAAGTATTGATACATGTCACAACATGGAAGAATTTTGAAAACATTGGGCTAATGAAAGACACCAGTCACAAAGGACTGTATGTTGCATGATTCCATTTACATGAAATGTCCAGAACAGGCAAATTCATGTAGACAGGAAGATCTGTGACTGCCTAGAGCAGGGAAAAGAGAGTGTTGGTCAGATGGGAAGAGAATGTTAAAGGGTACAGGGCTTCTTAATGGAGTGATGAAATGTTCTAAAATTGACCGTGGTAATGGTTGTGCAGCTCTGTAGTATACTAAAGACTGCTGAATTGTATGGTATATGAATTCTAGGTCAATAAAGTCACACACACACACACAAAGGCCCATCCAAGAAGTTTGTGGACTTTGGAGTGAATGGGTGTGAAGGTCCAAGGGTACGCACACGTCCTACCTAACACAGGACTGATGTGGCTTCTGCTTTCGGTGTACAGAGGTCCCTGCTGCCGAGGACAGTCCCAGGCCAGCTCTGGAGCTTCTAAATGATCAGCCACCTCAGAACAGGCAGATCACACTCCCACACTGAGTGCTAAGCTCTGACATTTGAAAGGATGAACACATTAGCACATAGTTTGAATGCAGGGAGCTGGCCGTTGTGGTGGGGGGTGGACAAAATGATCCCTAAGCCCCAGCTGTTTCTAAGGCTGTGCACTAACCCCCACATCCTTCATCAGGAGAGGCCCTTGTCAAAGCCCCTGGCACAGGACTCTATGCTCTTCCTATTCATTTCACTGTAAAGAAACTACCTTGATTTAGAGGGCAAAGTCACTGATAAGGGCGATTCATGAGATTAAAAAAATCACTTTTGTTTACACTGGCTTTATTGAGTCAGATGTGGCTTTCTGGTTAATGCCAAATGTGAATGAATATCAACTGGGACTTCAGTAGAAAGGGGTCAGGCATGTTCTGCTCTGTCCAGGAGACACAGGGCAACGCTTTGACCTCACTGAGTTCTTATCTGACGAGAAAGTCCCTTAGACAGGAAGCGTTCTCCTCCAGTGCTTTCCGCGATGTGTCCTGTATGCCAGTGGTCCCCAACCTTGTTATCAGGGACTAGTTTCGTGGAAGACACTTTTTCCATGGGCTGTGGGGGGTAAGAGGGGATGGGAATGGTTTGGGGATGAAACTGTTCCACCTCAGATCATCAAGCATTAGTTAGATTCTCATAAAGAGGGCACAGCCTACATCCCTCATGTACACGGTTCACAATAGGGTTCCTGCTCCTATGAGAATCTAATGCTGCTGTCAATCTGACAGGAGGTGGTGCTCAGGCAGTAATGCTCACTCACCTCTCACTGTGTGGCCTGGTTCCTAACAGGCCGCGGCCAGTCTGTGGCCTGGGGTTTGGGGACCCCTGCTATATGCCAAACCTGAAATGTCATGTCCTGCCAGCACAGCAGTGCTTCTGCTATTTACCTCTCTTTCAGATGGGTGTGGATAAGTCTCATGTCAATATCCTATGCAGCCTTCCAGCCTTTAACATTTTGTGGTAGGTTTAGGTGCATGACAGAGCATGGTAGTGAGTGGGATAGTGTCCCATTTTTCCTCAACCAAAATTATGCTTTAAAGAGCCAAGAATCAAAATAGAATACTGATCAAAAGTAATTCTGTATTTTAAAGATAAATTATCCCACCTTCAAGATGTAAAATAATTATGAAATAAAACAATGTACAATAAATAGCTGAAAGAAATTCCTTCTTTTAACTATTTGTTACATCTTGCTTTTGAAATTTTCTGGCTGATGCGATGGCTCACACCTATAATCCTAGCCCTTTGGGAGACCGAGGTGGTAGGATCACTTGAGCTCGGGGGTTTGAGACCAGCCTGGGCAACTTAATGAGACCTCATCTCTACAAAAATTTATTTTTAATTAGCTGGGCCTGGTGGCACGCACCCGTAGTCCCAGCTACCTGGTGGGAGATGGGAGGATTGCTTGAGCTGAGAAAGTCTAGGCTGCAGTGAGACACGATGATGCCACCAAAGAGTATGTAAATCTTTTAAAACCTTATCCATGTTAGTCACTTGGTCTCAATCCATTTGGAGAGATAGAGGTATAGACAGAGCCCAAGAGAATTATAAGAGTCTGTAAGAGATCTGTAAACCATGCAGTTGGGCCTTGGAGAGGAGGAAATTGTAAGTGCCTAAGATTGCCGGGAAAGGTCTGGTCCACCTAGTGGGAAGGACATTTTGTGCAGAGGGACTGACATTTTTCAAGGGAATAGTATAATAAGAAATATATTTGGTCTTTGTCCCTGGTTCCAGGGCCCTAAAACCCTTGGCATTTTCTGAGTGGTAGGAGTGTCTTTTGTTATTTGTAACTAGCCCCTTTCAGTCACACCTGGGTTTATGCTAATGAGGCGACTTAGGATGGTGCCCCAGATAACTCTAGGATAGTTATAGGGGCATGGTGGCACCTGCAGTCCCAGCTACCCGGTGAGAGGTGGGAGGATCGCTTCTCCTGACTTGCATGCCCAAACTTCTCCTGGTTTTCCTCCCTCTCTTTGTTCCTTCTCAGGCTTCTCTCTCAGCTCCTATGTTGCAGTCCTCAGGACTTGGTCCTGGGCTCTCTTTTTACACTTTTGGGGGATGTCATTCTCACAGATGTGCTGGACTTGCTCACGTTTCCTTTTCCAGCTCCGCTCTTACAAGACTCTGGAGCCCACCTTTGGGGGTCTCATAGGCACCTCCAGCCTGATAGGTATAAAACAGAACTCTCTCCCTGTTACCCCTGAAAGCTGCTCTTCTGCTGGAGAAGTGGTCCAGGGAGAAGAAACAGAGCCGGACTTGAGTGTGGCAGTAGGGAGGGAGGGCGGTCCAGGTTCAGGAAATAATAGCAGTACCAGCCACATCTGCTGTGCTGGCCACTGTACTGAGTGCTCACAGGTGTCTTCTCAGCCAGCTGTTCTCAGCCGTCCTGAGAAAGGCACAGACATGGCTGAGGAAGCCCCGATGGGATTTGGTGATTGATCAGTGAAAGCAGAACTAAGTAGTGGATGGCTCTACTATTTTTAAATTGAGTTTTTAAAGGTCACTCACTTTCCTGAAAAGTAGCATGCTTAGGCACCTTCTGACCATGGAGATGTGTATCAGTTAGCTTCTGCTGCGTAACGAGTCACCCAAAACTTAGTGGATTCAAACAGCAGCAGTTTATTTGGTTCACTATTTTAAGTATTGGCAGACCAAGTGGTGGTTTTGCTGGTCTCAGCTGGGCATGACCACCTGGGTGTTAGCCATCTGTCAGCTGAGGCAACAGAGAAGATGAGACCACGTCTATTTCGTCATCCAGCAAGCTAGCCTGGGCTTGTTCACATAGCGACTGAGCCGTGTTCAAAGAAAGAATGCAAATGCTCAAGGCATCTTAAGGCCCAAGTCAGGATTCACATGTCACTTCTTCCACGTTGTTTGGCCAAAATATGTCACTAGACCAGCCAGATCCAAGGAATGGAGAAACATATTCTACTCCTTTTTTTTTTTTTTTTTTTTGAGATGGAGTCTCACTCTGTCGCCTAAGCTGGAGCGTGGTGACGCAATCTCAGCTCATTGCAACCTCTACCTCCCGGGTTCAAGCGATCCTCTTGCCTCAGCCTCCTGAGTAGCTGGGATTACAGGCGTGTGCCACCACACCTGGCTGATTTTTGTATTTTTAGTAGAGTTGGGGTTTCACCGTGTAGGCCAGGCTAGTCTGGAACTCCTGACCTCAGGTGATCCACCCACCTTGGCCTCCCAAAGTGCTGGGATTACAGGAGGGAGCCACCATGCCCAGACAGATTCTACTTCTTGACAGACGGAACCACTAAGAATTGGGGCCATCTTTTCAATATGCCACAGGTCTTAACACTACTGGACCCTACTTTCATCCTAAATTTGATATGCTTGTTAAACTTCTTTTTTATCTAATTTGTAATTACGCTTACATCCTACAAGACCCACTATTTCCATCTAATTCACTGTTTCCAGTCACAAGTCCCGTGAACTTTGAAACTAGACCATCAGACTTCTCTCAACAAATATTATATTAATTTAGTAACAAAACTTCTTAGAACTTTTGTAGATGAGTAAATAGGCTAGAAGTGAAAGAAGGTCTCCTACAATTTTTAGGTTGTGAACTTTAGAAAAAGTATGACATAAGGCAGTAGTTTTGCTTATCAGTTCCTAGCTTGGTTCCAGATATGTGAGGTGGTTTGACGACTGTTGTTAGGTGAGCATTATATTAAAAAGGTCTAGCAATGGTGGAACTGTTGGGAGTTGAGAAGGAAAAAGAATTTTTATTTGGGATTTGATGAGAAGTGATCTATGTTTTATGCTATTATTGTATGCATTTGATGGCTTCAGTTCTGTTTGGATCTGTCCCAAAATATAGAGAAACCATAAAGTGATTTAACTTTATTACTCTAAGACTGAAGAGGAAGTTGCAGAGCCCTTTGGGGTTCTGAAGGAAGGGGAGAATTAATCTTCTCCTGTGTATTTCAGTGAGATCTATTTAACATCTTATTTCTAAGCAAGCCCTGTGAGAGGCTTTTACCTTTTTTCTTTTCAATTCTCCTCTTTTTCTTCTCTTTCTCCCAGGTGAGCATCACAGTGATCCATGAGCTGTGTGTGTGAGAGCCTCTAACTTTGGGAACTAACTGTACCTTTGTCTTTTCCATTTTAAGTCCTGCAAGTGTGTACATGTTTTCTTTCAGAGAGTGACAAAGGCAGCATCCACCCTAAGCTTATTGTTGCTTTTAAAGGAGCTCCCAAAAATTTTTGGAAAATTTTAAACTACAACTTAAAACAATAGTAAGACCAGGCACAGAGGCTCACACCTGTAATCCCAGCACTTTGGGAGGTGAAAGCAGGAGGATCACTTGAGGCCAGGAGTTGGAGACAAGCCTGGGCAACATAGTGAGATTCTATGTCTATTTTAAAAAATGGTTTTTAAGTTAGCTGGCCATGATGGCTAACAACAACACGTGCTGGCCTCCCCCGACAAATAGTTTCACACCTGTAGTCCCAGCGACTCGGGAGGCTGACACAGGAGGATCGCTTGAGTCCAAGAATTTGAGGCTGCAGTGAGCTATGATAGTGCGGCTGCAGTCCAGTCTGAATGACACAGTGCGACCCTGTCTCAGAAGGGAGGGAGGGAGGGAGGGAGGGGAAGGAAGGAAACAAAACTTTTGTTTTAAATTCCATTTATCCAGATAGTTTAAAACAGACAAACACATGAATCTGTCTGATCAACAAAAAAGTAGGTCAGGCATTTCCAGGAACCTCACATTTATGAAACTATTATTATTGCCTTGGTGATTACAGCAAAGGGTGGGGAATCTGCCAGGGTCAAGCCATGGTCAGAGAAAGTCACTTTGTCATGGAACTGTTTTAACTGAGACTGCCTTAGGCAGCCCCGGAAACCACTGGTGTTCACTGTATAAATGCTTGGCCCCCACGGGGCTAACTTCATTAAGAGTGTATCAACTTTTAGATCATATTCAGCAACACGTGCATACCTCCCCACCAAAAATAATTGCAAAAGCATAACTTTTTAAAGAGAAATAAAGATCAATGTATATCTTTTTTAAATAGAATGTTTAAAGTTAAATTATATTAATGTGTTTTTCATTGGTTCTAATCAAGGAGGGAAGGCAAATGTTTTTCTTTGAGTGAACAATATTCTTTAAAACTCTTGAACTGGGAGCAGAGGAACGTAAAGAACTCTTTCAGAAGGGCTTCACGTCACCTCTTCAGTGAATCTTTTCTTGGCAAAATTATCAACAAGTATCAGCAGCCATGAGTGCTACTAAGTGTATATTGAGTATCACTCTCTTGCATGTGGAGAATCTCGCCTCAAACAAAATGGACAAAGCCTTTCCCTTCCTAAAGCCTGTGTTATAGCTGGAAATAGCTCCTAAACTAGTCATCAAACAGAAGATATGAATTTCAAATCATGATAATAACTAGAAGAAAAAGAAAAAATTAAAGGATAGTGAGTGACTTGGAATGGAAAACCCAGCATTAAGGAGGAGGATCGTGGCCCTGCCTGAGTGATGAGAAGGCTTCAGGTCAAGGTGAATAGTGTTCGCGCATGGTGACGAGCTGATATCAGCCTTAGTGAGACTAACTTAAAGTAATTGGGGAGCTGTGTGTGGTGGTGCACATCTGAAGACCCAGCTTCTTGGGAAGCTGAGGCAGAAGGCTGTATTGTGCTAGAATTGTGGCTGTGAATAGCGACTGGACTCCAACATAGCCTGAGAGAGAGAGAGAGAGAAAAAAGGAAAGAAAGAAAAGTAGTGGAGAGTGGAGTGAGCAAGGGGGAGTGCGGCAGAGACAAGGAGGAAAGGGTGAAGGTATGGGCTGTGGACCACAGGAAGGAGGTTAGAAACAGAAATGTGTGAAAAGCATCCTATTTTCACTTTGGCAGCTATGCAGAGCCTAGATTCTAGAGTTAATAGAGTCAGGAGACTATGAGGAAGCCGCAGCAGTCTAAGACAACATTGATTTATGACTCGCTCTGGAAGTCAGGCTGCGAGGATGGAGAGAAATGGAGAGATCATGGTCTAATGATGAAGCCACTAGGATCTCACCATACCTTAGCGCTGTAGTCCAGTGCAGTAGCTTCTTGTGTAACATTGTTTTTGTTTTGTTTTGTTTTGTTTTTTTCAAACTGAGTCTTGCTCTATCACCAGACTGGGGTGCAGTGGTGCAATCTCAGCTCACTGCAACCTCCACCTTCCAGGTTCAAGCAATTCCCCTGCCTCAGCCTCCTGAGTAGCTAGGATTACGGGCACCCGCCACCATGCCTGGCTAATTTTTGTACTTTTAGTAGAGACAGGGTTTCACCATGTTGGCCAGGCTGGTCTCAAACTCCTGACCCCAAGTGTTTTGCCCACCTTGGCTTCCCAAAGTACTGGGATTACAGATGTGAGCCACCACGCCTGGCCTTGTATAATATTCTTTATAAGAATGTTCATTTTTGCTGGGCATGCTGGCTAACGCCTGTAATCCCAGCACTTTGGGAGGCCGAGGCGGGCAGATCACAGGGTCAGGAGATCGAGACCATCCTGGCGAACACGGTGAAACCCTGTCTCTACTAAAAATACAAAAAATTAGCCGGGCATGGTGGCGGGCGCCTGTAGTCCCAGCTACTCAGGAGGCTGAGGCAGGAGAATGGTGTGAACCCGGGAGGCGGAGGTTGCAGTGAGCCGAGATGGCGCCACCTTACTCCAGCCTGGGCAACAGAGCCAGACTTTGTCTCAAAAAAAAAAAAAAAAAAAAAAAAAGAATGTTCATTTTTAACCACATATGAAAATTCAATTCCTCCTTCACACTTTTTTAAAAAATAGCTACTCTTGGCCGGGTGCGGTGGCTCAAGCCTGTAATCCCAGCACTTTGGGAGGCCGAGACGGGCGGATCACGAGGTCAGGAGATCAAGACCATCCTGGCTAACACGGTGAAACCCCGTCTCTACTAAAAATACAAAAAACTAGCCGGGCGAGGTGGCGGGCGCCTGTAGTCCCAGCTACTCGGGAGGCTGAGGCAGGAGAATGGCGTGAACCCGGGAGGCGGAGCTTGCAGTGAGCCGAGATCCGGCCACTGCACTCCAGCCTGGGCGACAGAGCAAGACTCCGTCTCAAAAAAAAAAAAAAAAAAAAAAAAATAGCTACTCTTTACAGTATCACTAAAATTGGACACAGGCATATCCCATGACCCAGCAATTCCATTCCTAGCATTGCCCTCCTGTAAGAAACATGTGCATGGCCAGGCGTGGTGGCTCACGCCTGTAATCCCAGCACTTTGGGAGGCTGAGGTGGGAGGATCACTTGAGACCAGGAGTTTGAGACCAGCCTGGGCAACATGGCGAAACGCCATCTCTAAAAAAAATACAAAAATGAGCCAGGCACGGTGGGACATGCCCATAGTCCCAGCTATGTGGGAGGTTGACACTAGTGAGCCTTGATGGTGCCACTGCATTCTAACCTGGGTGTCTGGAGTGAGACCTTGCCTCAAAAAGGAAAAAAAGAAGAAGAAGAAGAAAAAAGCCAGGCTTGGTGGCTCATGCCTGTAATCCCAATACTTGGGAGGCCGAGGTGGGCGGATATCTTGAGGCCAAGAGTCGGAGACCAGCCTGGGCAACACGGCAAAAACCCATCTCTACCAAAAATACAAAAATTAGCTGGGCATGGTGGTGCACGCCTGTATTCCCAGCTACTCAGGAGGCGGAGGAACAAGAAGCTCTTGAACTTGGGAGGTGGAGGCTGCAGTGAGCCAGGATTGCACCACTGCACCCAGAGCAATGGTTGCTGCTTCCCTCCACCTTCCCGATCTCAAGCAAGGGCCCCTTCTGACCAACACTTATCCAGAACCATCCAGGGAAGGGGATCCAGGGAAAACAATTCCCAGCTTACCTACCAGGTGCACAGTCCACCCAGCGAATGAGGGCCCATCTCTTAGATGCTTATGAAATGGAACTTGAGGTTTGAGAAAGGACCAAACCTCCACTCTGATCACCTGCTATTTGGTCAGGAGTTGACTTGGCCTGTGTCCTGAGCATAGCATGAAGCCTGTAGTCATGCGTGCCATTCCTCAGGTGCTGCTCACGAAGACCTCCCACTTCTCTGTCTTCCCCCTTGACCGCAAAAGTAAAGTGCTACTGTTCTCTAATACTGCAAAAACAAGGCGCCGGCAGATTTTAAGCTGATAAAAACCTGGTGAAGCTGTCATTGTATATACCTTTTAGGATGGAATGAGATAACATATCCCAGCGTAAAAACAAGAGTGAAATAGTTCTGAGAACTGTGAAACTGTCGTCCTCTTTCTAAATGACTTAATCCAACAGACAGGTGGTTTTTAATCACGGACCCCATTCTTTTGTAGGCATGTGAACACCAATATCTTTTCACTTTAATCGTGTAAGGAGTGCTACCACTTACAGGCCACACACTGTTCCTTCATCATCATTGTCCCCAATGACTGGTATGAAAAATTCAGTTGAGACCTGTCCAAGGTCAGACAGCTAGTAAGTGGCAGGACACAGATATGAACCCAGGTAGGAAATTCAGAAGGATCTAAAATAAAGGGGACACTTGGAGGCTGAAAAATACCCAAACATAAGAAGACTGAGGATCCCTGGGGTGAGCAGCAGCAGTAGTGTTGCAGAACGTGATGAGGATTAGGGCTCAGCAGGTGTCAGCCATAGCTGGGCCTCCTCCCAGCTGTCTCCTAGGATATCTGGGCCACTGCGGGTTGCAGTTTCTTTCCTGCCTCCGTCCCTTGTTCCATTCCTCTTTCCTCTTCCTTCTCCCTTTATGTTTTCTTTTCCTCTCCCAGATTTTCTCTTTCTTTTGCATATATGTGATCTCCCCTTCTTCACTTTCTTTCTTTATAATAGAACGTTCCATCTATTTAGCCAACTGTTGATCCTTGCCTTTATCTTTGAGCAATTTTTTTTTTTTTCTTGAGACGCAGTCTTGCTCTGTCACCACCCAGGCTAGAGTGCAGTGGCGCAATCTCAGCCCACTGCAACGTCTGCCTCCCCGGGTTCAAGTGATTCTCTTGCCCCAGGCTCCTGAGTAACTGGGTTTACAGGCATGTGCCACCACACCCGGCTAACTTTTGTATTTTTAGTAGAGACGGGTTTTCAGCATGTTGGCTAGGCTGGTCTCGAACTCCTGACCTCAGGTGATCTGCCCGTCTTGGCCTCCCAAAGTGCTGGGATTACAGGCATGAACAACTGCACTCAGCCCCTTTAAGCAAATTTTAGCACGTATAGAGAGGCTGTGTAGACAAAGCTAAACAGGGTCCCTGTTTTTTAGGAGTTTATCCTCCACTTTCAGTTTTGTTATGGGAAGCAGCTTCCCCTACTCACAGAGATTGTTTCTGCAGCCTATAGCATCATCTCTGCTCCTGAACCAAACGGAATCCACACCCTGTAAGAGTCATTAAAACATAGCAGTAATGTAGATACCCAACTGGATGAGCCTCTTCCTCTCCCTCACCCAAACCCCGTATCCCTCTTGAGGGGTTGTTTTGGGGACCACTCCTGGTACCTGTCTGACCTCAGGATGCAGGCCCTGGAGTCCTATGTGCCCTGTGTTCACCGGGTGTGCAGCAGATAGTGAGGTCAAGACCTGCCTCTAAGAAAAGAGAATGAAGAAGGAAAAGATCTATTTAAGGAAGCAGTTCAGCAGTTGTCTTCTGTGTACAGAAAAGTCAGGGAGAGGCTGGTCTGTGGGGACAGGCAGCACCCTGGAACCGGGATGAAATTCAGAAACTTCCACACTGTTCTCTGGTACTGACATCTGTGGCCACTGAAGTCTGTCAGAGGCACCAAACCTGTATTTTCCTGAAGCAGGGGTGGGTCTTTGGGGCAAGTTTTTGTTATCCCCCATCCACCTTGTTCCCACCTTGGCCAGTTATCTCAGCAGGAAGCTGAAACCAAGGCTGGCATGGGCCTGGCTGTCAGCCCCACCTTTCTGGGGGCATTTCTTTCCTCCATTGCTGCTGACCTGCCCTACATCAGGGCCCCCACCTTCCTCAGGGCTTTCGCTGCATCTGGGGTTGATGGTTTTGTCTCTCTCTCCCTCCAGGGCCAGGTCTGGATTAATGGCTTTAACCTTGGCCGCTATTGGCCAGCCCGGGGCCCTCAGTTGACCTTGTTTGTGCCCCAGCACATCCTGATGACCTCAGCCCCAAACACCATCACCGTGCTGGAACTGGAGCGCGCACCCTGCAGCAGTGATGGTCCAGAACTGTGTGCTGTGGAGTTCGTGGACAGGCCAGTTATTGGCTCATCTCAGATCTACGATCATCTCTCCAAACCTGTTGAGCAAAGACTCATGGCCCCACCCCCCAAAAAAACAAAGATTCGTGGCTGGAGCATGTATGATGATGAAAGCCTGTGACTTTGAGGGATTCTACTCTGAATGTACCTCCCAGATCCTCCCTGTCATGCCACATTGCACTGATTGGAGTGTGGAATTGGAAAGGAATTTCGGATGTGGATTTTCACCTGAGGTTTCCCTGCATCCCTGCAGTGCCAAAGCCCCACCTTCAGGGACCACCTGGAATGTGTGAGGGGCTAACAGCACAGTAACGTGCATACATATCTGCAGGGTTGGAATGGGAGCTTTAAAGGTGGTAGTGATTTGTATTTTGGAAGAATCATGTTGCCTTTTTGTTAAATAAAATCTGTACTCAAATGATAATGTCACTGTTTTTAATGTGCAGGTATTAAATTATATGGTCTGACTTAAATCATAACTAGACTTGAGTGGGCTGAATAAACCACTTCACTAACTTGAAGTTCAAAAGGATGGAAAATAGTCTTTGTTTGATCTGCGGACTGCTGCTTTTCTGATCGTTATTTGGCTTGCTTTTGGATTAGATAACTGACAAATACAGCTCAAAACAATTATGCAAACAATCTAAGTGATTCACAGTTGCACAGTGTACATAGTATGGTGTATCTATATAGAAGCATAGTATTTTAGCCACTAAAATGGTGAGAGATCTATACTTATATGCAAATGTCCTGATACATGAAAAAACAGATTACCTTAAATTGGATCCCATTTTGTGTGTTTCAACATAAGAACTTCGCATATTCACACAGTACAGGCCTATACACATATCAGTAGTTAGGCATGCACGTGTGTGTGTGCTGTGTATGTGCACAGATAGGAAAGGACATGGTGTTTCTGATATTCCCGTCCTGACATGGAACAGTAGCTCTCATTTGTCAAGGACTTGTTCTATGCCATGCACAGTTCTGAGGGTGTGTTTAACTCACTTGCCCCTCACAAGAACACTGAGGAATATACTGTCATCCTGCCAGTTTACCAGATCTCACAGATGTACGTGGCAAGACAGGGTTTGAGCCCAGGTAGTCTGGCTCTAGTGTCTGGGTATATATTGCATACACAGAATATTAATACATGCTTGTGTTGCACAAGAAAGGTTAGGAACAACTTTAAAATGTTTATATAATTATATCTGGATGGTAAGCATTTGAGAGATTGCTTGCTTTTTCTTATCTGTATTTTTAATTATATACCAAGAATATGTAATTTTTTTTTTTTGAGGCTGGGTCTTGCTCTGTTGCCCAGGCTGAAGTGCAATGGCACGATCGTAGCTCATTGCAGCCTTGAATTCCTGGCGTCAAGTGATCCTCCTGCCTTGACCTCCCAAAGTTCTGGGATTACTGTTATGAACCTCTGCACCCAGCCCTGTAGGGGTTTTTTTGTTTTTTTTTTTTAAGGAGGGAGAAAGGAAAGTTTTTTTATGTCAATCTGTAATGTTTTCTTGGTGGTATATTTTCCCCTCTCTCATAGGCGCAAATAAGAAATATCTGAGATTGAACAGCGAGTCTTTAAACGCTGGTTGAGCTGCAGGTGGCATAGATGAGCTGAAACAAACACTGGAACTTAGTTGAGGACATTGAGGACGTTTTTCTGTAGTACCTTTTTCTAGATGTTCTGCACCATTTGATGTTCGGGCAGATCACAGGGCGAAGGAGGTTCTACATGGACCATTACCATCATTTCATTACTCCTCCACTGCACAGTTACCAAAAACACAAAATGATACTCAAGAACCATGGCCAAACAGTGAGAAGCTTTGGAAAGAAATGTGAAATGACTCCTTTAAAGGAGCGTGTGCATATGTACACTGGTGAATTGCAGTTCCCCTGTGCCAGAGACAAGCAGAGAATCTCCAGAAGGCATGAGCAGTGGAGTGTGGTCGCCTCATCAATGTGTACACTTGCCTTATATGTCTCTCATTCAGTCTTCAGAACTACACTGTCAGGTCAAGTAGCAATAAATCCATTTTACAGTTGAAAATATTTAAAACTTTGGCAAGAGGCAGAGTTGATTTCAAACCTGGCCCACCTCCCTCCAAAGCCAGTGTTTTGTCTTATCAATGTGAGGGAATTTGGATGGGTTTTCCCACCTACAGCACTCTGCCACCCCTTACCCAGGAAGATTTTGGAAAACAGAATCTTTTTTTTTTTTTTTTTGAGACGGAGTCTCGCTCTGTCACCCAGGCTGGAGTGCAGTGGCCGGATCTCAGCTCACTGCAAGCTCCGCCTCCCGGGTTCCCACCATTCTCCTGCCTCAGCCTCCCGAGTAGCTGGGACTACAGGCGCCTGCCACCTCGCCCAGCTAAGTTTTTTTTGTATTTTTAGTAGAGACGGGGTTTCACCGTGTTAGCCAGGATGGTCTCGATCTCCTGACCTCGTGATCCACCCGTCTCGGCCTCCCAAAGTGCTGGGATTACAGGCTTGAGCCACTGCGCCCGGCCCCTATATATCAATTTTTTTTTTTTTTTTTTTTTTTTGAGACGGAGTCTCGCTCTGTCGCCCAGGCTGGAGTGCAGTGGCCGGATCTCAGCTCACTGCAAGCTCCGCCTCCCGGGTTCCTGCCATTCTCCTGCCTCAGCCTCCCGAGTAGCTGGGACTACAGGCGCCTGCCACCTCGCCCAGCTAAGTTTTTTTTGTATTTTTAGTAGAGACGGGGTTTCACCGTGTTAGCCAGGATGGTCTCGATCTCCTGACCTCGTGATCCACCCGTCTCGGCCTCCCAAAGTGCTGGGATTACAGGCTTGAGCCACCGCGCCCGGCCTTTTTTTTTTTTTGAAACAGAATCTCGCTCTGTTGCCGAGGCTGGAGTGCAGTGACGTGATCTCGGCTCACTGCAACCTTCGTCTCCCGGGTTCAAGCAATTCTCCTGCCTCAGCCTCCGGAGTAGCTGGGATTACAGGCGTGCATCACCATGCCCAGCTAATTTTTGTATGTTTAGCAGAGACGGGGTTTTGCTGTCTTGGCCAGGCTGGTCTCAAACTCCTGACCTCAGGTTATCTGCCCACCTAGGCCTCCCAAATTGCTGGGATTACAGGCATGAGCCACTGCGCCCGGCCGGAAAACAGAATCTTAATACATAGATAGTGCCACCTGGACTCTGGACTCGACTCAGCCCTTCCAACTCTATGCTGCCTCTCATGGGCACACATTTTGCCTGCTACAGTGTTCTTCCTAAAATAAGATGTACCTTCAGCCATTCCTGATTTCTCTGAATGACCTTATTTCAGATCTGTCCACGAATTGATTGAAGATGTAACTCTCTCTATGGATGCTACCTTTGGAAAATAATAAGGGGAGTACCTTTATTACCTACTATCTAAACCTTTTATATGAAATTTATCTTTCAGCCACCGTGCCCGGCCTCACAATATACAGTCATTTGTGTCTGGTCTCTCTCATTTAGCATACCATGAGGTTTGTTCCATGTTGTAGCGTGTTCAGGAATGTACTCCTGTGTGTTGCTGAGTCGCATGCCGTTGTAGGAATGTACCATATTTTGTTTATCCATTTGCCAGCTGATGGGCATTTGAATGGTTTCCAGTTTTGACTATTATGAAGACTGCTGATATGAACATCCATATACAGTTCTTTGTGTAGTCATCCGTTTTCATTTCCCTTGGACAGATGCCCATGAGTGGGATTGTTTAGTCATACAGTAATTTATATTGAACTGTTTAAGGAACGATTAAACAATTTCAGAATATCTTTTTTGAAGACAGTGAATAATGAAGAAGAGGCAGAATTACCCTTAGACCTGTAACCCCAGCACTTTGGGAGGCCGAGTGGGTGGATTGCTTGAGCCCAGGAATTTGAGACTAGGCTGGGCAATATGGCAAGACCTCATCTCCACTAAAAATACTAAAATTAGGCCAGGTGCAGTGACTCACACCTACAATCCAAGCACTTTGGGCTGAGGCAGGTGGATCGCCTGAGGTCAGGAGTTCGAGACCAGCCTGGCCAACATGGTGAAACCCCATCTCTACTAAAAAGTACAAAACTTAGCCGGGCATGGTGGCAGGCACCTGTAATCCCAGTTACTCAGGAGGCCGAGGCAGGGGAATCGCCTGAAAGCGGGAGGCAGAGGCTGCAGGGAGCCAAGATTGCGCCACTGCACTCCAGCCTGGGTGACAAGAGTGACACTCCGTCTCAAAACAAACAAACAAACAAAACAAAATTTAGCTGGATGTGGTGGTGCATGCCTGTAGTCCTAGCTACTCGAGAGGCTGAGGTAGGAGGATCGCTTGAGCCCGGGAGGCAGAGGTTGCAGTGAGCTGAAATCACACCACTGCGTTCCAGCCTGGGTGGCAGGGCCAGACCTGTCTCAAACAAAAGAAGAATTACACTTAGAATTTGCAGACTTATCATCTCTCCTGTCCTCTCTCTCTTCCCTTCTCCACCTTACACTACCTACTTTCTTTATCTGTCATTGTCAGTCTGTTTATCTTTGTTTCTCAGTAAATCCAGTTTATTCAGAATGAGATTGTTTAGTGCTAATCCGAGGTGGGGTTTTTTTTCATTGTTTCCCCAACAAGAAATATGTCTTCTGTCAAATGACACAAATAGGAAATGATCTCATGTGGTCTTTATTTCTCTCCTTTATGAAAAAGAAGTCATTTTCTGAAATCACCGTTTGAGTCAGTCTGAGGGATCCTGACTGGTCTGTGGTGGCACACATAGCCAGTGTGGACCATCAGCACATGGGCTGCAAGGAAAGTTGCCCTGATGTCCAGACAGTGGGGCCAGGTGGTTTCTGGGTTTTGGCCTAGCCCCTGCTCTTGGTCTGACTGAGCAAATACTTCCCCAGGTGTCCCTTGCCCTTCAGCCCACTGGCCCTGACCTTTGTTAGAAGTGGATGCTCAGCAGCTTTCTGGTTGTCTGCAAATGCCCGGTGAAGATTCTGAACTGATTCCTCACCAGACAGTTGCTCTACTTGCACTGCAAGGGGCTTTCCCACATGTGAGCAGGCCTCCCACCAGCTTAATTCCTCCAAACTCCAAACCAGCAGCACTGTCTCCTAAGATACAACAGGACAGGCTTTGGGGTGAGAAACCCAGGGTCACGTTCCCGCTCCATCACTTTCCATCAGCATGGTCTCGGGCAAGGGAATCGTGTAAGTCTAAATTTCTTATTCTCCTAAATGTGGCGCCCACCTTGTGGGGTTTTAAAATTAAATGAGGTCACCATAAAAGTACCTTGTATAGCATTTGCCATGTAGTGGCTGCTAACTAAATGCTAGTTTGAGTCTTTCCTATCATATTCTGCCACAGAAGCAGGTAACTGATCATCTGGAAATCTGGGGGACAAGAGGGAAGAAATGACACCGAGGATGCTCCATCCTTTCCCTGCATCCCTTTGTGTTCAGTTCGACAATTTGGGTCTCCTCCCGACCAGCCCCTGTGCTTAGCTGAGGACACAAAGGTGAAGGAGACAGTCTATTATAAAACATGACACAGACCAGACCCGACAGGGAGGAAGAGGTGCTGTAGAAACGGTGAAGGGGCATCATTCACCAAGCCTCTCCAGCATTAGCCAGAGACTGCTGGAGGGCAGCGTGAGCCTACGGAAAAGACTCGAGATCCAGGGTTTGGGCTTAAAGTCCCCAGTGTGGACTTCTTCAGTGCTCCGCTTCCTAAAGATTCTGTTGGCTTGTTCTCCAAACGTAAGCAACTTTCCAGTGCCAGCATATTGAATTCCTTGCCCACAGGACATTTCTCATCATTGTGTGCTGCAGTGTGTGCTGTTGTCTGTTGCTGCATAATAAACCAGTAAGTCTGCTTAAATGGCATAGAAGCACAACTCTTGTTATGCCCATGATTCTATGGATCAGGAATTTGGATAGCCCAGCGAGGACGGCTTGTCTTTTCTGTGACGCTGGGGCTTCTGCTGGGTACCAGAACCATCTGGCAGTTCCTTCCCTCACTTGCCTGGTGTTTGGGCCGGGATGACTTGAAGTTTAAGGTCACTTAGGACAACAGAGCCTCTACAAGTGATCTTTCCATGTGACTCAGGTTTCTTATAACACAGTAGCTGGGTTCTGATGGCGTGTTCCAGAAGGGAGCTTCCAAAGAGTGAACACTGCAACAGAAGCAGGTGGAAGCCGCATGGCCCTTCAAGGCCTAGAGGCAGAAGTCACATAGCATCAGTCCGCTGTACTCTACTGGCCAAAACAGTCATAACCCAGATTCAAGGGGAGGAAACACAGACCCCCATTCTTTGTTGGGAGAAGTAACAAAGAATTTGTGTTGGCCGGGCGCGGTGGCTCAAGCCTGTAATCCCAGCACTGTGGGAGGCCGAGACGGGCGGATCACGAGGTCAGGAGATCGAGACCATCCTGGCTAACACGGTGAAACCCCGTCTCTACTAAAAAATACAAAAGCTAGCCGGGCGAGGTGGCGGGCGCCTGTAGTCCCAGCTACTCGGGAGGCTGAGGCAGGAGAATGGCGGGAACCCGGGAGGCGGAGCTTGCAGTGAGCTGAGATCCGGCCACTGCACTCCAGTCTGGGTGACAGGGCAAGACTCCGTCTCAAAAAAAAAAAAAAAAAAAAAAGAATTTGTGGCCATTTTTAAGAAATCATCACATGTGCACCCAGTGCTGTGTTGTTGCACACTCCAATTTGTGTATTTCTGTCCACTTCACTAAAGGTCTGAAAGCCCAGAAAGCATGAATTGAGGTCCAAGGCCCCACTGGTAAGGAACAGGAGGCCATTGGCTAAGTGGTTCATTTAGCCTGTGTTTAGTGAATTGGATCCCTTTGTCTCTTTTGCAAATTGCCAGGCCCCTGGTGGTCTCACCAGATATTAACTGAGGGGAACTGACACCGGCAGGAAATCCACTGTGTGAACTCCCGAACAGTCAGAGTCTATGGAGGTATGAGATGCTGGGCACTGCACACAAAGCTCAGTGTGGTTTCTTTGTTTCTTTTCTTTGGGTGAAATCTTATGATTTGATTTCTGATCAAGAGGTGCAGTCTGTCCAATGTACTTCAACTTTCTTTAATTTTTACTAAACAATAGGATCTTTTCTTTTTTTTTGAGACAGAGTCTCACTCTGTTGCCCAGGCTGGAGTGCAGTGGCACGATCTTGGCTCACTGCAAGCTCCGCCTCCCAGGTTCATGCCATTCTCCTGCCTCAGCCTCCTGAGTAGCTGGGACTACAGGTGCTCGCCAGCATGCCTGGCTAATTTTTTTGTATTTTTTAGTAGAGACAGGGTTTCACTGTGTTAGCCAAGATGTTTTCGATTTCCTGACATGATCCACCCACCTCGGCCTTCCAAACTGCTGGGATTACAGATGTGAGCCACCGCACCCGGCCGCAATAGGATATTTTTACCAGAGTGCTTTGGCTGTCGTGGACCATCTGTGCTCTTTTCTGGGACCTTTGAAATCAGAAAGTGTCCCAAGCAGTGCCCAGTGAGGAGTCCCCAGGGTTTCAGGTCATATCCCTTCTAGTGTGACGGATAAGCCCCTCAGCATTTAACTATTTTAGTAGGTGGGTTTTGTTTTGTTTTTGTTTTTTCATTTACCCAATAGACATTCATTCAATACTTACTCTACACCCCATGCCACCTGTGTGGGACACATTTCTTGCCCCTCAGGGAGCACACAGATCTATTAATGAACAATGCAGTATTGTGAGGGGTAGACAATGACAGGGATGAGATCAGAGGGCTGTCAGCATGCTGAATCCAGTCTTAGACTTGATGTGGAGCAGAGACTGGTCACGGCAGGCTTTCTGGAGCTGAGCCAGGTGAAGAATAAGAGAAGAAGGAGAAAAGATAGGCGTGAGTACAGCAGAAAGTGCTTCTCAGAGGGAAGCAGCATCTGCAAAGATCCAGGGTCTGGAAAGACAATGGAGAATTCCAGAAATTCGTGACATGCACCTCAGTCTGGCTGGGGTTGGAATGAACAGAGATGAGGCAGGAGAGATGCAGGGATCAGAGCCATCTCCAACCAGATTGTAGTATCCTGAAAAATTGGTTATCTTCACACATCTTTTGTCCTCTGAAGTTTCTAGGTTCATGTCTTCAACTTTGATGGTGCTTAATAAGAATAATAACATTCATAAAGTGGCTTTAATATGTTATTTTGCATACAGTATCTCATTCAGTCTTTATAAGAACCTTTTGAAGAAATAGGGCAGGTGACATGCAGCTCAATTTACAGTTTAGGAAAATCAAGAAGTCGGAAGAATTGTGATTTACACAAAATCAGGGGCCTGAAACTTGGACCCAAGTCTCTTGCCTCCAAATCCCACTCTCTTCTCACTATGCAGATTGCCTTGATTGAGCTGCAAGGAGAAAGTTTTGTACTGTATTTGAGAAAACTCACAACACAGAAGAACAATACTTCAGCCTTGTTGTCAGCATTTAACTATTTTAGTAGGTGGGTTTAGTAGCCCTGACAGATCAGGTCTAAGCTGTGGCCCCAGGTTTTGGTGATTGACCCATGAGTCTTGTGTGTGTCCCTGGTGAGCAGAATGCCCAGGATATGTGGGTCCCCAGTGGACACAGGTCAGGGAGCAAGTAATCCCCCACCCTGGAAGATGGCTTGTTCACAAGGCTGGGCATCCCTCTCAGACAAAACCCACTATCATATCTCTTCTGGTTTAATTCATGTTTTGACACTCAGCAAATTCCCCAACAACTTAGCTGAAGAGTTTCGTGAGCCAGAAGTGCCTCTGAAAGAAGTGAGCAGAGAGAACGTACACGGAACTTTATTCATAGTTGAGCAGGCAAATGATGACTCTCGGTTTTTCTCTGAAGGGGAGCTCTTCCTTGACGTGAAACAGGGGCTGAGGAGACATGAGAGAGAGAAGCACCACAGACTGACATCAACCTGAGGCCTTCTGATGCTAAGAACATCACAACTTCCCTGGTGGGCAACTGGGTTCATCTGTCCACTGTCTGCCATGATCGGCGGATATCAACAAACCACTTGCAAAGTCCAAAGAACAAATATGGTAAGATACTCAAGAAACTCACCAAAGAGTTTATTTGTAGTGGACCAGAGGTCACTGTGCTGCTGCTAGCACCCCACCCCCACCCCAGTGATCTTGATAAGTCTTTCATGATTTTGTACTCCAAAATTGTGATTACCTGGAACCCAACCTTACCATGCCAAAGCCTTCCACTAGATGGGATTTTTGCAGTACTAAATATCTACGAGAAAAAAGAGCTAGATTGGAGACAGTTGTTAGGTGGAGGACTAGTTTTATCTAGCTTTCTATTAAAAGCTTCTGTGATTGCCTGATAGGCTGATAACAGGAAGGTATTATTGAAATACATATTACAGAGTCCTGTCCTGAAGTCCCTGCAGATTCATCTCAGTTCATTGCAAACTCTGCCGAAGCCAACCTGGTAAAAGACAGAATTCTGATTGCTCAGGAGACAGAAGTGGAGGATAGAGAAAAGAGACTGAGATAACTGTATGGTTTTCTTTCCACTCTGGGCACCAGAATTTTGCCTCTTAATAGCTAGGAAGAAGCCACCCATCTCAAGAATTCAGATAGAGCAATGCTTTTGAGAGCAGCCAACTCTTCACTCTGATATAAAACCTCAGTGCCCATGTTATCTGAATAGTAACAACATATGTAGAATGTGAATACCATACAGCAGATGTGAACTGAACTTTCAGTTCCTCCTCACTGAGCAGGACACTTCAACAATACATTGGTCCCAACTGTTTCTCTTTCTCTTAGTGACCAAATTTTGCCATTTGCTGCTCCCATGTTCTTTTTTTTTTTTTCTTTTGAGACGGAGTCTCACTCTGTCGCCCAAGCTGGAGTGCAGTGGCGCGATCTCAGCTCACTGCAAGTTCCGCCTCCCGGTTCACGCCATTCTCCTGCCTCAGCCTCCCGAGTAGCTGGGACTACAGACGCCCGCCACCAGAACCGGCTAATTTTTTGTATTTTTAGTAGAGACGGGGTTTCACCATGTTAGCCAGGATGGTCTCCATCTCCTGACCTCGTGATCCGCCCACCTTGGCCTCCCAAAGTGCTGGGATTACAGGCGTGAACCACCACGCCTGTCCCCACCCACCCCATGTTCTTGTACACTGAAATTTCCCCTTCTTCATTTCAGTGAGCCTATCACTTAAGTCCTTGGTCTTTGCACCTTAAAAGTCTCTAAGATCCATTCTTTTTTTTTTTGGAGATGGAGTCTTGCTCTGTCACCCAGGCTGTAGTGCAATGAGGTGATCTTGGCTCACTGCAACCTCCACCTCCTGGGTTCAAGTGATTCTCCTGCCTCAGCCTCTCAAGTAGCTGGGACTATAGGCATGCTCCACCACACCCAGCTAATTGTGTTGTATTTTTTAGTAAGATGGGGTTTCACCATGTCAGTCAGGTGGTCTTGAACTCCTAACCTCAAACGATTTGCCTGCCTCAGCCTCCCAAAGTCCTGGGATTACAGGCGCGAGCCACCATGCCCAGCCTCTAAGATCCATTCTTTATGGAAATGTTATTAAGCTCCAATATTCTCTACAAAAATGCCTGTAGCCTGCATCTCTTTGTTAAATCCAGGACAACTTTGATTCATTCATTAATTCATTCAACTATTAGGGTGTACCTAATACATGCTAAGCATTGAGATTAAAATGATAACCACTTAATCACCCTATCGCTCAGTCTCTTTTTAAAAGAGTATTGACATACTACCAATAGCAATAGTAATAAAAACATGACCCATGCCTTGAAAAGGTTTAGTTAGTAGGAGAGATAAGTAAATAGACAGTCAGTGCAGTCTCATGGGCACCATAGTGAGAGACAGTACAGAGTGGTAGAGCAGCACAAGGGGGGTTCACAATCCAGGCCTGGGCAGCCAGGCATTCTGTCTTACTGCAGAGCCAAAGACAGGGCTTTTTGTGCACGTGGTTTATGGAGGGGATGCTCTAAGGAGAAAGGGAGTGAGGGAAGGGTGCAGGGCAAGAGAATAAAGGTAAGCAAGGAGACTACTTTCAGCTTAAACCAACTGTTTAGTTCATGACTGTGCTGTGTGGTTCTTCTGGTCTGGAACAGGCTCCACTGAGGTTGGCTTGGCTCCCTCATGTATCTAGGGTAGGTCAGATCAGGCTGCTAGTTCCAGAGAAACTCACACATATTAATTTCACCACAAAATTGGATGCACCCTGAGTCAAGGGGGCCAGTCTTTTAACCTTCCATCCATGTCAGCCAGCCACTGGCTGCAGGCTGCCACTGATGGGAGGGGAGGACTAGTTGTACTGTGGGAAGGTAGTAGGGAGTTGGCCATAAAAAAAGAGAAGAGGCCGGGCGCGGTGGCTCAAGCCTGTAATCCCAGCACTTTGGGAGGCCGAGACGAGTGGATCACGAGGTCAGGAGATCGAGACCATCCTGGCTAACACGGTGAAACCCCGTCTCTACTAAAAAATACAAAAAACTAGCCGGGCGAGGTGGCGGGCGCCTGTAGTCCCAGCTACTCGGGAGGCTGAGGCAGGAGAATGGTCTAAAACCCAGGAGGCGGAGCTTGCAGTGAGCTGAGATCCGGCCACTGCACCCCAGCCTGGGCGACAGAGCAAGACTCTGTCTCAAAAAAAAAAAAAAAAAAAAAGAGAAGAGGGCATCTGTGAGCTGTTAGCAGCCAACGCTCACAGTAGCTGGGGACTGAGTACGCCGGTCCACAAAGGGGAGTTGGGTGAGCATGATCAGCATCTGCTATCGGATTGGCCTCCAAGCTGACTTGAGTGATGAGCAATAGTTGGTCAGGTGACCAGCAGGGGAAGAGAATTCTAGGTTAAAGAAACAGTCTATTACAGCGGCGGTTCATGACTGTAATCCCAGCAGTTTGGGAGGCTGAGGCGAGCAGATCATCTGAGGTCAGGAGTTCGTGACCAGCCTGACCAACATGGTGAAACCCCACCTCTACGAAAAATACAAAAATTAGCTGGATATGGTGGCACACACCTGTAATCCCCGCTACTTGGGAGGCTGGCACAGGAGTGTCACTTGAACCCGGGAGGCAGAGGTTACAGTGAGCCGAGATCATGCCACTGCGCTCCAGCCTGGGAGACACAGCGAGACTCCATCTCAAAAAAAGAGAGAAACAGTCTATGCAGATGGCCAGAACTAAGAGAGAGCAAGACCATTCACAGCAACATAGGTGATGGGGACGGGCAGTGTTGAGAACACACGGGGCTGTAATAATATCAGGGAGCTTGATGTGCAGGGTCTTGTATGATTGTGTAAGAAGGAAAATATTTTTGAAGTATTTGCCCAATATTTCTGTATTAGTCAATATAGGCTAAGTTATGTTACATAACAAGCAGCACCCAAATCTTAGTAGCTTAAAACAAAAAGATGTATTTCTTATCCTTACTACATGTCCTTTGCCAATCAGTTGGGCTCTCTATTGCCCAGTGTTTTGATTCTGGGACCCAGTCCATAAAGGAAATTTGGACGGGCATCAGCAGCATCTGCTACAGGTCTCCAAACTGAGACCTGAACGATGAGTAGGGGCAGCTGACAGAGCAGCTACCGCCTCAAGCACTGCTTCCACAATTGCCAAAGCAGGCAAAAAGGAACATGGAAAATTACACACTGACTTAAAGCTCCACTTGCAAGTGATAACAGAAAAACAAACACATTTTAATTTTTAAAGCATCATTAAAAATAGAGAGTTGTCCAGATGCGGTGGCTCACACCTGTAATCCCAGCACTTCAGGAGGAAAAGGCAGCTGGATCACCTGAGGTCAGGAGTTCAAGACCAGCCTGGCCAACATGGGGAAGCCCTGTCTCTAATAAAAAATATAAAAATTAGCCAGACATGATGGTGCATGTCTATAGTCCCAGCTACTTGGGAGGCTGAGGTATGACAATCTCTTGAACCCGGGAGATGGAGGTTGCAGTGAGCTGATACCATGCCACTGCACTGAAATCTGGGTAACAGAGTGAGACTCCATCTCAAAAAATATACATAGAGAGAGTTATCACAAAAGTGATATAATTCCAATTTATCAAGAAGACACATCAATACTAAACACGCATATGCATAAAATAAAATATATATAAAAGTACATCATAAAATTAAAAATATAGGCCAGGCATGGTGGCTCACACCTTAATCCTAGCCTTTTGGGAGGCCAAAGCAGGCAGATCACTTGAGGTCAGGAGTTTGAGACCAGCCTGACCCACATGGTGACACCCTGTCTGTACTAAAAATCCAAAAAATTAGCCAGGAGTGGTGACAGACACCTGTAATCCCAGCTACTTGGGAGGCAGAGGCAGAAGAATCACTTGAACCTGGGAGGCAGAGGTTGCACTGAGTTGAGATTGCACCACTACACTCCAGCCTGGGCGACAGAGAGAGACTCCATCTCAAAAAAAAAAAAAAAAATTAAAAATATAAAGATACATCACTTCCAAACATGCAGATGCATAAAACAAAATATGTGAAGAAAATTTATACAACCACAAAAAAAATGACAAATCCTCCATTGTATGGTATTAAAAAGCTGATGGAATAGTAAGAAAGAGATAAATAAATCATTCAGAGACACTTTTTTTTTTTTTTTTTTTGAGGCAGAGTCTCGCTCTGTTGCCCAGGCTGAGGTGCAGTGGCCGGATCTTAGCTCACTGCAAGCTCCGCCTCCCGGGTTCACGCCATTCTCCTGCCTCAGCCTCCCGAGTAGCTGGGACTACAGGCGCCCGCCACCTCACCCAGCTAGTTTTTTGTATTTTTTTAGTAGAGACGGGGTTTCACCGTGTTAGCCAGGATGGTCTCAATCGCCTGACCTCGTGATCCGCCCGTCTCGGCCTCCCAAAGTGCTGGGATTACAGGCTTGAGCCACCGCGCCCGGCCCAGAGACACTTTTGCTTTTTTTTTTTTTTTTTTTGAGACAGAGTTTCACCCTGTTACCCAAGCTGGAGTGCAGTGGCATGAACACAGCTCACTGCAGCCTCAACCTCCTGGGCTCCAGCAGTTCTCCTGCCTCAGCCTCCCAAATAGCTGGGACCACAGATGCAGGCCACTACACCAGGCTAATTTTTTTTTTTTTTTTTTTTTTTTTTTTGAGATGGAGTCTCACTCTGTCACCCAGGCTGGAGTACAGTAGCGTGATCTCGGCTCACCACAACCTCTGCCTCCTGGGTTCAAGTGATTCTCCTGCGTCAGCCTCCTGTGTAGCTGGGACTACAGGCACGTGCCACCATGCTCAGCTAATTTTTGTATTTTTAGTAGAGACGAGGTTTCACCATGTTAGCCAGGATGGTCTCAAACTCCTGACCTCGTGATCCACCTGCCTCAGCCTCCCCTCCCAAAGTGCTGGGATTACAGGCGTGAGCCACCGCACCCGGCAACACCAGGCTAATTTTTAAATTTTTTAATAGAAACTTGGTCTCACTATGTTGCCCAGGCTAGTCTCAAATTTCTGGGTTCTGGTGATCCTCCTGCCTCAGCCTCACGAAGTGCTGGTATTATAGGCATGACCCACCACACCCAGCCATGTTTACATTTTATTATCCAAAGTAAAGTAAGTATGAAACTAAAAACTCTGTTTGGAAGGGTTTACCAAAGTTGAGAAGTCTAATAGGAAACTGATCCACATTAAGCTGAGTGGCTCTAGCTGGGGGATGCACTTGTCAGGGTAGGAGTATAACAGATGGAAAGCAAACCCCTTGAATTCTCCCCTGAGCAACGCCCTTGAATTCCCCTCAGAGGAACCCCTCTGAATTCTCAGGGGGATGTAGGGACAAGTACCTTGATGCTGAGCAAGGCAGGAATAACTAACAACCCATCTCTGATTGGTTGTAAGCACAGGCCAGCCTTAGTGTGGATTTATGTTCTAAATTTGTGTCACAGGATTAGTCCAATAAACTTAAGGTGATTAATTAGAGCATTATACAGAACTAATATTGCTTCTACGTGTCTGACAGAAGCAAACTCAAAATCATCTTGGAATAAGGGTATATTTATCCTAAACTTGGGAAATCCTCTCAAACAATATTCAAGGTCAGGCTAGGAGTGGCAGCTCAGGCCTGTAATCCCAGCACTTCGGGAGGCTGAGGTGGGAAGATTACTTCAGCCATGGAGTTCAAGACCAGCCTGGGCAACATAGGGAGACCCTGTCTCTACAAAAAAAAATTTTTTAGTTAGCTGGGCTTGGTGGTGGTACATCTATAGTCCCAGCTACTCAGGGGGCTGAGGTGGGAGGATTACTTGAACTCAGGGGATCAAGGTTATAGTGAGCCATGATTGCACCACTGCATTCCAGGCTGGGCAACAGAGTGAGACTTTATCTCAAAAACAATAATAATAATAATAATTATTATTATTATTTTCAAGGTCAAAGAGTAGCCCCAGCCAAATATAATCAAAGGCACAATGGAACAAAGCAACATAAGGACCACAGAAACAAATCCACATAGGCCTCAGATATTGAAATTATGAGACATATTTTAAAATAAACATTCCTACAATACTTAAATAAAACAACCTTGCAAATATTTACAGGAAGAGAAAACTACAAGGAAGCATCATAGATTTGCAAAAGAACAAAATAGCACTTTTGGAACTGCAAAATAAAATAACCAAATTTTAAAACACAACATATGGGTTTGGGAACTGGTTAGACACAGTAGAAGAGAGAATCAGTAAGTGGAATGTAGATCAGAAGAAATGATGCAGAATGTAGCATGGAAAGCAAACAAAAAGGAAAACATGAGAGAAACGTTTAGAGACACGGAGGATAAAGTGAAATGATTAAACATGTGCTTAATCCGAATTCCAGAAGTAGAAGATAAGATGAAGTAGAGGTAGTATTTGAAGAAATAATAGATGAGGATTTTCTAGAATCAGTGTTTAAGACACCAGTCCCTAGATTCAAGAAGCCCAACAAATACCAAACATTTAAATTGAAGTTCACACCTAGACGTGTCAAAGTAAAATTGAAGAGCACCAACAACAAATAGAAGCATCTTAAAAGCAGCCAGAGGATAGTCTACTGCCACTTCAAGGGAGTGGCAGTAGACTCAAAGAGGATTTCTCAAAAGTAAAAGCAGAAAACCAAAGATAATACAATGATATATTCAATATACTGAAAGGAAACAAATGCGGACCTAGAATTCTATATCCAATGAAATTCTCCCTCAAGAATGTTGGCAAAATGATGACATTTTATGATACACATAAACAGAGACTCTCATTGAAGGGTATACTAAAGTATGTACCTCAGTCAGAAGGAAGATGATTCTAGAAAGTTCTAGGATGTAAAAAAGACTGAA
The DNA here is from genome assembly GCF_049350105.2 of Macaca mulatta. Taxonomy (NCBI): domain Eukaryota; kingdom Metazoa; phylum Chordata; class Mammalia; order Primates; family Cercopithecidae; genus Macaca; species Macaca mulatta. The sequence continues at coordinate 15,547,402 of NC_133407.1, forward strand.
AAGCAAATAGAGTGGTAAACCTGTGTATAAATGTAAATAAATATTAAATTCATTACATACAATAATAATGGTTAGTGGACCTCATAAGATTGAATTACAATATACCATTGTAATTGTGTAAATTACAACTCGTGAAAACAAGAATTATAAGACAGGAACAATAGAAGTAGAGTTAAAACTTCTACTTTTGTTGTTTGTCTTTGGGTTTTGTTTTTTTTTTTTTTTTTTTAATGTCTGTAATAAGGGCAAAGGTAATTGGTTAATTTTAAACTTTGAAAATTATATATACTCCCCCAAAAAGGCAAAGAATGAAAGAAAAAGAAACCTGTAACAGGTGGTACAAATATAATCTATGAAACAAGATTTTTTTTGTTTTGAGACTGAGTTTCACTCTTGTTGCCCAGGCTGGAGTGCAATGGTGCCCTCTCAGCTTACTGCAACCTTCACCTCCCGGGTTCAAGTGATTCTCCTGCCTCAGCCTCCCAAGGAGCTGTCATTACAGGCATGCACCACCATGCCTGGCTAATTTTGTATTTTTAGTAGAGATGGGGTTTCTCCATGTTGGTCAGGCTGGTCTCAAACTCCCGACCTCAGTTGATCCACCTGCCTCGACCTCCCAAAGTGCTGGGATTACAGGCATGAGCCACCGCACCCGAAGGAAATAAGATTTATACAGGACTATCAGAAGTTGCATTAATATAAAATAGGGTGTATGCAACAGTGAAAAGACCAAGATTGTCAGATTGTGTCCTTAATAAACTATGCGTTGTCTACTAGAAATCAAGTTGAAAACATATGAATACCAAGAGGTTGAAAGTAAAAAGATGGAAACAAGTATACCATGCAAATTCAAACCAAAAAACAAACTGATGTAACTTTGTTAGCATCAGGCAAAATATCCTTTTTTTTTTTTTTTTTTTTTTTTGAGATGAAGTCTCGCTCTGTCTCCCAGGCTGAATTGCAGTGGCACAATCTCAGCTCACTGCAGCCTCTGCCCCCCAGGTTCAAGCGAGTCTCTGCCTCAGCTTCCCGAGTACCGGGGATTACAGGCATGTGCCATGATGCCTGGCTAATTTTTGTATTTTTAGTAGAAACGGGGTTTCCTCATGTTGGCCAGGCTGGTCTTGAACTCCTGGTCTCAAGTGATCCACCCACATCGGCCTCCCAAAGTGCTGGGATTACAGATGGGAGCCACCGTGCCCGGTCAGTATCAGGCAAAATATCTAATGTAAAAAGAGATACAGAAGATCTTTTCTTTTCTTCTTTTTCTTTTTTTTTTTGAAATGGGGTCTCACTCTGTCACCCAGGTTGGAGTGCAATGGTGTGGTCTTGGCTCACTGCAACCTCCACCTCCCGGGTTCAAGGGACTCTGCCTCAGCCTCCCGAGTAGCTGGGACTACAGGTGTATGCCACTACACTCAACTAATTTTTGTATTTTTAGTAGAGGTGGGGTTTCACTATGTTGGCTAGGCTGGTGTCGAACTCCTGACCTCGTGATCCGCCCACCTCTGCCTCCCAAAGTGTTGGATTACAGTCGTGAGCCACCACACCTGGCCCAGAAGATTTTGTTGTTGTTGTTGTTGTTGTTGTTGTTGTTTGTTTGTTTGATTGATTGTTTGTTTTTGAGATGGTGTCTCGCTCTGTTGCCCAGGCTAGAGTGCAGCAGCGTGATCTCGGCTCACTGCAACCTCTGCCTCCTGGGTTCATGTAATTCTCCTTCCTCAGCCTCCCAGGTAGCTAGAATTACAGGTGTGCACCACCATTCCCAGCTAATTTTTGTATTTTCAGTAGAGATGGGATTTCACCATGTTGCCCAGGCTGGTCTCGAACTCCTGACCTCAAGTGATCCACTTGCCTCAGCCTCCCAAAGTGCTAGGATTAGGGGCGTGAGCCACTGTACCTGACCCTGATTTTTTTTGTTTTTTGTTTGTTTGGGTGGTTGGTTGTTTTCTTGTTGTTGTTTTTGTTTGTTTGTTTTGAGAGGGAATCTCACTCTGTTGCCCAGTCTGGAGTGCAGTGGCATGATCTTGGCTCACTGCAACCTCTATCTCCCAGGTTCAAGCGATTCTCCTACCTCAGCCTCCCAAGTAGCTGGGATTACAGGTGTGCACCACCATGCCTGGCTAAATTTTGTATTTTTATTAGAGACAAGGTTTCACCATGCTGGCCAGGCTGGTCTCGAACTCCTGACCTTGTGATCCACCCACCTCAGCCTCCCAAAGCTGATGGTTTTAAATTAAGGATTTTAGGATACAGTTTGAGCTGAGGAATATAGAAAGCATTACATATCAAAACTTGTGAGATACAGCTAGCGCTATATTTAGAGGGAAAGTTATAGCCTTAAATGTTTTTATTAGAGAAAAAAGTCTGAAATTTAATGAGCAAAACATCTTCAAGAAGTAAGGAGGGCCAAGTGTGGTGTCTCATGCCTGTAATTCCAGCTACTTAGGAGGCCAAGGTGCAAGGATCACTTGAGGCCAGGAATTCCAGACCAGCCTGAACAACATAGCAAGATCTTATATTTTAAAAAAATGTAAGTAAGCCAGGAATGGAAAGAGGCTGATCAACGGGTTCAAAGTTATATTATGAGGAATAAATGCTGATGTCCTTATTGCACAGTAGGGTGACGATAGTTAACAATAATGTATTGAATATTTCAAAATAGCTAGAAGAAAGGATTTTGAGTGTTTTCACTAAAAAAAGACAAATGTTGAGGTGATGGATATGCTAATTATACTGATTTGATCATTACACAAAGTATGCATGTATTGAAACATCACATTATACCCATAAATATGTACAATTATTATGTGTCAATTACAATTTTTAATTAATTTTTTTCAGAGAAAAAAATTAATCTCTTAAAAGCTTCCTTTTCTTTTTTTTCCTTTTCTTTTTCTTTTCTTTTCTTTTCTTTTTTTTTTTTTTTTTTTTTGAGACAGGGTCTCACTATGTCACCCAGGCTGGAGTGCAGTGGCACCATCACAACTCACTGCAACCTTGACCCCTGAGCTCCAGCCATCCTCCCACTTCAGCCTCCTAAGTAGCTGGGACAACAGGCACATGCCACCATGCCCAGCTAATTTTTTATTTTTTGTAGAGACAGTGTCTCACTATGTTGCCCAGGCTGTTCTCAAAGTCCTATTCTCAAGAAATCCTCCCATCTTGACCTCCCAAAGTGCTGGGATTACAGGTGTGAGCCACCACTCCCGGCCAAGCGTGCCGTTTTGACAATAAAAATCTACCATTTCTTACCAAAAAAAAAAAAAAAAAAAGAATTTTTTAATGTGAAAGAAATACATGTAATACATGTAAAAGCAGAAAATAACGAAATAGAAAAATACATATTCAATAGAGAACATCAACAAAGTCAACAGTTTTTTATTTTGACTCATAAGTTGATAAACTCAGGGATGAAAAGTGTTTCCTCACCTCTGTAAGTGTTTTAGCCTAAGAGCTAAAGAAACTTTCTTTATTAGGAAAGTCTGGATCCACCCTCTAAAACAATGAATGTGACTTTATTGGGTTTCAGAAGGACAGAACTGTAAGGGAACTCAACTTCTCAATCTATATCATGAACTCAGGCAGAGAACTTTGAGTTCCAGAGAAGGGAAACAGAGGCTCAAATCATACAGCCAGTCAGCAGCAAACAGAAACCTAGGCACAGCCGGGTACAGTGATTCACTCCTGTGATCCCAGCACTTTGAAAGGCCGAGGCAGGCAGATCTCTTGAAGTCAGGAGTTTGAGACCAGCCTGGCCAACACATCGAAATCCCATCTCTAGGTTGGCCACGGTGGCTCATGCCTGTAATCCCAGCACTTTGGGAGATCAAGGCAGGTGGATCACCTGAGGTTGGGAGTTCGAGACCAACCTGACCAACATGGAGAAACCCTGTCTCTACTAAAAATACAAAATTAGCCAGGCGTGGTGGCACATGCCTGTAATCCCAGCTACTCGGGAGGCTGAGGCAGGAGAATTGCTTGAACCCAGGAGGCAGAGGTTGCAGTGAGCCGAGATCACGCCATTGCCCTCCAACCTGGGCTACAAGAGAGAAACTCCATCTCAGGGGGAAAAAAAGAAAAGAAAAGAAAAAAGAAAAGAAAAGAAAAGGAAAGGAAAGGAAAGGAAAGGAAAGGAAAGGAAAGGAAAGGAAAGGAAAGGAAAGAAAAGGAAAGAAGGAAGGAAGGAAGGAAGGAAGGAAGGAAGGAAGGAAGGAAGGAAGGAAGGAAGGAAGGAAGGAAGGAAGGAAATCTTGTCTCTACTAAAAATACAAAAAAAAAAAAAAATTAGCCAGGTGTGGTGGTGGGCACCTGTAATCCCAGCTACTCGGGAAGCTGAGGCAGGAGAATCACCTGAACCAAACCGAGATGGGGGTTGCAGTGAGCCGAGATCATGCCACTGCACTCCAGCCTGGGCCACAGAGCAAGACTCCGTCTCAAAAAAAAAAAAAAATCTAGATAAGGTTTGTCTTAAAAACTTTCCCACAATTTCTGTGAACCCCGGGAGCACTCACTTTCTCATGGTTTCCTCGGTCTAGACATTCTGCCTCTGCTTCCACTAAATCCATTCAGTTCATGAATGATCTCACCATCCTACACATTATTTTGCAGTATCTTGACTCAAATGTGGAACAGAGTCCCTTGAATTTCACAAAAAGCTTATCCACATTAGGCCTCTTTAATGTGTAAAAACTTTACAGAAGCGTTAAAGCGATGGAGGAGGAGGTGCAGTCTACATTGTCACAGCACAAGCTCAATAGTATTGACTGTCAAATATCCCAGTTTGTAAAAGATATTCTACCACCATCCATTTTCTTGATCATCCTTTTGTCTTCACTCTTCTCTTCTTTGTCCAACCCCACCTCCGAATTTCAAATAATTTTAAAATTAAAGCTGTCCCATCTGTATTCCTGAAATGACACATCCTCGCCTTTCTTCTCCAGGTCCAGCTTCTGAGGAAGGGGCCCTAAGAAGCATGAGGCTTCCACGGGCTAAGGCGGGAGGGAGAGAGGAGTCAGAAAGAAAGCAGAAGGCTTGGGAGCCTCCCAGAGAAGAGTCCGGGCACTGCTGCCTCCCATGGCCAAGCCCTTGGGATAAGGAAGCACAATAAAATCCCCACTCAGATTTTGGGATGTGAGAAAATAGGGCTTTTGGGCCACGTTCCCAATTTCAAGCTTGGGGAGGAAGCAAGATCCCTGAGTTCCCCATCACAGTGCAAGGGCAGATGCAACACAGTGCAGGTTGTATCTGCATGTGGACCAAGGCAGCCTGCAAGAGTTCCCATGAACCAGCCATGGAGGGGAGAGAGTAGGATGGTTTCCCACACCAACCTGAGCAGCAGGAAGCAGAAAAAGCCCTTGATAGCTCCAGTAAGTCTTCTGAGGCCACAGAGAAGAGCAAGAGAGAATAGAGCATTTCCCATGTCCCAAAAGGAGTGCCAGGGAATCTGAGTGAGACATAGCCCGGTATGTGGGAATGGATCAACTTAGCAGGTGACTTCATGGATGGATGGTTGAAACCCAGACAGGATGCAGTTACAGGCAGGAGCTGACATCAGCAAATCACAAAGACCAGAGTCACACTCGCAAAATTGCAACACCAGATGTTACTGAGGAAAGGGGGGATGGGTGAAATGCTGAATTGACTGAGATTAAGCCCCTGCCTTCTGGGGGAAATGAGGTCTGAAAATAAAAATGAAGTTCAGTTCTAGAAGGAAGTTTACCGTTGACAACCATGTTTCTCTCTCCTAACACCCTTGATCAGGAGCCACCTCCCTGGTGTCAGCAAATGTTTTACAATCTTTCGTTCTTTCTTAGTGGGTGTTACTTTATTCTCCTCCAGATAGGTCGGCATATTTATTTAAAAGTGTTTTCCACACTATCCTGTTATGGTGATTTCATCTCAAGTGAACTGCTGTTTGGATTGTTGATCTCGTTCATTGTTTTAGAATTATATTTCTTCCTTAGGCTATGGAACTGTGCTGTGCACACTCATTTTAAATGGGAGATTTTCTATTTGTTTGTAAATATTTGTTGCTCTTTCTCTCACAGTCTCTCTCTCTCTTTCCCTCTTTCTCTCCTTTTCTACTAATCCATCTTTGTATAGGAATTTTGAAGTTGCCCCGGTACTGGGTATTGTTGATGTCCTACCAAAAAAACCTATAGCTGCTTGTACATGACTCCCCTACCTGCTGTAAGGGTTGGTTACTCCCTTCCCCCAGAGAACTACTCTTTGTTTAATGGGAAGATGCCTCACTGACATATGAATAAAAAAGGCAAGACCCAGCCAGAGGCGGTATCTCACGCCCCTGTAATCCCAGCACTTTGGGGGGGTCAAGGTGGGAGGATCATTTGAGCCCAGGAGTTTAAAACCAGCCTGGGCAACATAGTGAGACCCTATCTCTGCAAATTAAAATTTAAAAATTAGTTGGGCATGGTGGTATATGGCTGTAGTCCCAGCTACTCAGGAGGCTGAGGTGGGAAGATCACTTGAGCTTGGGAGGTTGAGGCTGCAGTGAGCCATGATGATGCCACTGCACTCCAGCCTGAGTGACAGAGTGAGACCCTGTCTTAAAAATAAAAATAAAGAGGTGACACACTGCCTCAAAGTGGAATTCATTGTGTCATGTAATTCATGCTCCAAAATCTCCATGAGATCAGGCTGAGGCTAGACTCCAGCAGGGAACTTGTGACGGTTAATTTAATGTGCCAACTTGACTAGGTTACAGGGTGCCCAGACATTTGGTCAAACAGTATTCTGGGTGTGTCTGTGTGGGTGTATCTGTATGGCACTAACATTTGAATCAGTAAATTGAGTGAAGCAGATCACCCACCCTAATGTGGGTGGGTCTCATCCAATTAATTGAGGGTCTGAATAGACCCTTTCATGAGTAAGAGGGGACTCCTCTTGCCTGACTGACTTGAGCTGGGACATCAGTCTTTTCCTGCCTTCAGACTCTTAGTGGAAACATCAACTCTTCCTGGGTCTCAAGATGGCCAGGTTTTGGACTTACACCATAGGCTCTCCTGGTTCTTAGGCCTTTGGACTGAGGCTGGAACCACATCCTCAGTTCTCCTGGATCTCCAGCTTGGCAACTGCAGGCATTGGGACATTTCAGATTCCATAATCATGTGAGCAAATTTTTTATGATATTTATAAATTTACAGATATAGTACATAATATAGACACAGATATAGATATGGTTATAGATACACATAGATCGATGATATAGATATAGATATGGATGTAGATATATATCCTATATTCTGATTCTCTGGAGAACCCTAATACAGAGCACATTCTTACTTAGCTTCTTCCCTTTCCTGGTCTTATTTCTTTCCCTCCCTCCCCCTCTCCAGGAAGCACCCCCCATAAATTACTTGCATTAGAATCCCCGCCTCAGGTTCTGCTTCTCAGGAACCCAGTCGAAGACTCCTTCCAGTTAGCAGCCTAGAGTTGCAATCCAAAATCAGGTCTTCTGTTGTTGGTTTGAATCTCGCATCCTGTAAGGGTCTGGGCATACCACAGTTCTAGTTGCTGAGCAGTGAGCTCAGGGGTTGCTTCGAATCTTAGTCATGAGTTTGTGTTTATCCTCCAGCCTAACAAGCCTACAGCTGCCAACCAGCAGTTTCTTTGTCTCCTTGCAGATGAGGAATAACTCTGCCTTGCCCTAACCTCTGACTGTAGCCCCCCTCTCCATATTAGATGCAGCAGAGTTACCCTACAGGATCTGAGCTCCTGGCAGCTGCTACCTGCTTTGGGTGCCAAGACCCAGAGGACTTACAATCTCAGCTTTGCTCAACACTTTGCTTCTATTCCCTAGTTCTTGACCTCAAAGATGCTTAATCCTATTTGTTTGTTTGACATAGTGTTTATTTTTTATTGGTGTATAATTTACATGCCATAAAACATGTAGACCTTTAAGTGTATAGTACAATGAGTTTTGATAAATTTATATTAGGTTGGTGCAAACATAATTGTGGTTTTGGTCATTGAAAGTAATGGCCAAAACTGCAGTTAGGACAGGCGTGGTGGCTTATGCCTGTAATTCCAGCACTTTGGGAGGCTGAGGCGGGTGGATCACTTGAGGTTGGGAGTTCGAGACCAGCCTGGTCTCGAACGTGGTAAAACCCCATCTCCACTAAAAAATACAAAAATTAACTGGACATGGTGGCATGCACCTGTAATCCTAGCTACTGGGGAGGCTGAGGCATGAGAGTCACTTGAACCCAAGAGGTGGAGGTTGCAGTGAGCCATAGATCACTCCACTATACACCAGCCTGGGCAACAAAGTAAGACTCCATCTCAAAAAAAAAATGCAATTATGTTTACACCAACCAAATATATATACACACACACACACAGGTCACCCACATCCAAAAGATAGAGAATTTCCATCATCCAAAGTGTTCCCTTGCACTCCATTGTAGCGGGATTTTAAGGAATCAGAGAGACCGATGGGGTTCAGGAGGATATTTATTAATTATTTATGTGCACCGGCCCAGTCGGATTAACATCCAAAGGACTGAGCCCCGAACAAAGAGTTAAGTTACCTTTTAAGCATTTCTTGGGTGAGGGGAGATCTGTGCAGGGGGAAGCATACTACAGAAGCGAGAAACAAAGACAGTTATTCAGTTGAGACATGCATTACATCATTTCTTATGTTTCAAGGAAAAACATGTTTTGCGACTTGAGTTTATCTGTCTAGTGACCTTGCAGCTGCACAACTAGGGAAACAGGGTCTTCACAATGCCTGGGAAGGGAGGAGAGATAAGGCTCGCTAGCCACAGAAAAACAGGCAGTTTTTAAATAAGGACTCCAGCGCTTTCTCTTTCGCAGGTGGAGTTGGGTTTTCTCACATACAACTGAGTTTCTGCTTACGCACTCTTCAATTTCTCTTAATTCGTGTTCCATTCCTCCCTGTGGTGCTTTTTTATAACAGAGGTGTTAACAGAAAGCACCACTATTTGCCACCTCCTCGTAGAGCTGAGCTGCTTCTTCTACCGGCAGCGGCTGATATCTGGTTAATGTCATCAACTGCGCGGTAATGTGTCAGACTACTGTTGCCTCCATAGTTGACTGAATACTACCAATAAACAGGGGTAAAAGGCAAGGGAGGATGAGGCAGATGCCAAGAATAAGCAAGAACCCACTAATGATGGTTTTGAATCCTCCAAAGGCTGAGAACCATCCTTCAAACAAGGAATCTGGGGACCACCCGGACCAAGTGTGAACTGGAACATAGGCTAACTTGAGCATTCTAACTGTGATTTCCATGACAGCTCGGCCACTATCATTGATTTCTAGGCAACAGTTGGTTAAATTAAATTTTCCACATACTCCTCCTTTCGAGGCTAACAGGTAATCTAAAGCCAGCCTATTTTGTATATAGCATTCCTCATTTGTGTTGCTTGGATTGCCAATAAATCTAGTGCCTTTGATGTTTCATTGGTTATGATTTCAAGGACTGCCTGCAACCTTATGATGCAGTTGAACATATAAATGGGGGTATGGTACCCCCATGACCTGTCTTGCACCCAGGTAGCTGGCCCATAGTATTTAATGATTCTTTCAGGAGGCCATTCGTTATCTTTCCAGTTTCCTATGTCCATATTCTTTTTGATATTTGTGTCTATTTTTGTGATTATGCTTCTTCTAGTTTTTATTTTTTTTTTTATCATAAACTGGATATCTTAAGAGTTCCTCTTGCTTTAGAGGAATTAGAAAGAAGGATGGCTTGATTGCTTTTAACACACATGCTCCTCTCCATTTAGCCAGCAGTTGCCGATATGCCCGTGCTCCACAGATCCAATATAGGCCAGAGGGTGCCTTTCAAGAAGCTGGAGCCTCTAGCTGATGCCAAGAGTGGCTTAGAGTAGAGAACCAAGAGAAAGGTTTGGATCTGGTAAGTAGGAGTCATTCTGGGTGTGTCTCCATAGAGTTTTGTTTTTAGTCTCATCATAATGCTGTTGCCTTAGGCAGGTTGTTTCTCCTACTGCCTCTGTGAAAGCCTTTCCCCATCAGGCGATACAGTACTTTCCAATTATGGAGGCTTTGAACAACCAAACATGGGGTGAGGCTGTTGATTTACTGGCAGGGTTAGGGGAAGTGAAGTTATCTTGTGGCATTAATTCCTTTGCCTCCCACGGCTGCATTAATTCCTTTGCCTCCCATGGCCACATTAATTCCTTTGCCTCCCATGGCCACATTAATTCCTTTGCCTCCCATGGCCACTGGTTGCCCATATTAGTTCCTCCATATACATAACATGAGGAAATTCCTAAGCTGCCAGCTATGTTTTCAGCTAGCTGAGCAAATAAGTTTTTGGTTGATGGAAGAAGCTTGGGCACTGGCTGATTAAAATGCTTATAGAATGACTTATGGACCCAGAATTGTGGGGTTGGATGCATTTGAGTCCTTCTAGTCTTTTTGACAATTAGTAGTGGAACTCCAAGGCCTGCTCCTTTATCAACTCATAATAGTGCTGTCTGTCCTATAGACCAAAAAGGTAGCTCTGGCTTTAAGATGGTACAATTTAAAGGATTGCATGTCCTTGTCTTACAATCTGGTTTGGTTGACCTACTATTTAGTAGAGCAGTCCTTCCTAAATATAAATGTTGGAGCTGTGTTAGCGTAGACCACTGAATGTTGCAGTCTGGGCGTCCGATTTGTGGTTCTCCACACAGATGTTTAGGACTGTTGCTGCTAAGCTTTTCTTGTGTCAAACCATTGCAGACTGCTTCTGGTTTTTTTATGATTATGAACATACATGACATGGCAGGTATCAAAGTATAAGGAAATAGGCTCTTTATAGGAGGGAGGGGCTTCTTTGGTTTGAGCTATAAGCTTTCTTTCTTTTTCTCCCTCTGATTTAATATGTACCTCAAACCAGAATTCATAGGGTAAGAGCTTAGAGTCATAACATACACATAGCTGATTATTTCCTGGGTCACAGCCTGAGTAGGTGGTCTGGTTGTATGTGCAGGTTCTTAACTTGGTTCCTGTACATTCATAGTAGGTATGGTACAGTAGAGTTTTAACTATGGTATTCCTCCTTACCCAGGTAGTGTGTACACAGTGTGGGCATCCTTCTAGAGATTTCTCCCCTTTTAGTATAAGCAGAAATGGGCCGGGCACGGTGGCTCACGCTTGTAATCCCGGCACTTTGGGAGGCCGAGGTGGGCGGATCACGAGGTCAGGAGATCAAGACCATCCTGGCTAACACGGTGAAACCCCATCTCTACTAAAAATACAAAAAATTAGCCGGTTGTGGTGGCAGGGGCCTGTAGTCCCAGCTATACTCGGGAGGCTGAGGCAGGAGAATGGCGTGAACCCGGGAGGCGGAGCTTGCAGTGAGCCGAGATCGCGCCACAGCACTCTAGCCTGGGCGACAAAGCGAGACTCCGCCTCAAAAAAAAAAAAAAAAAAGTATAGGCAGAAATGGTAACAACATTAGTGTATGTAATAGAAACATGCTTACACTACACATAGGCACAGCAAACCTTCTTCCGGGCATAGACATTTGCAGCATTTGCAGTAATAACATAACAACAGAACAATCAGTATTGACAGAATTATAGCTAGGCTTATAAACTGTATATCTGGAGAGGGTTCTTTTAGCTTTGGCTGTGCATAGACTAGTCAGGTTCCTGGATGTGACTAGAGCAGAGCTTGCAGGATCCTCAAGCTTCAGCCGTGCATAGACTGACCAGCCTCCGGTGTGGCCAGAGCAGGGCAGTTGTCCTTCTTACTGGTGGTTAGGTTTCGCCGTAGGACTATTCGGGTGGGGCGATTTGGGTCTTGTTGGCCAATCCACTGGTCATCGTCAGGAGTCACTGCTGCTGCTGGTTTCAGCCAGCTATGGTGAATCCAAGGTGTGACACCTGCAACTTTAACAGCAGTGGGAGTAGACATGATCACAATGTGGGGCCTGTCCTATATGGGTCCTAGAGTGGTTGGATTCTGTTTTTCAACCTAAACAAAGTCCCAAAGTTTGAAAGGGTGTATGGGTCTGTTAGACTTACAGGCATTCTTTTCCACACCTTAGCCATGCATCTTTTGCGTGGCCATACTTAAAGCCTGCATTTGCCTTTTTAAAGTTAGTTTTTCTAGTTTACAGAGATTACCTTTAATCTGACTTATCATGGGGGGTGGCCGCTGAACAAAATCTCATAGGGCGAATACCCAGTTTGTTAGGTGGGCGTGCACCTGACTCGGAGGAGGACCATGGGCAAGACCTTGATCCCACCATGAGTTTCTTGACAAAATTTCTTCAGCATCTGTTTGAGTGTTCAGTCATGCACTCCAGTTTACCTGAGATCTGCAGCCTGTAGGCTCTATGTAATTTCTACCTTATTTTTAATAGTCGAGCTAAGTCCTGAACTGTTTCAGCCACAAATGTTGGTTCATTGTCTGATCTTAGAGTTAGAGGCTGTCCAAATCTGGGAATAATGTCTCTTAACACCTTGGTCCACCTCTAGTGCCTTCTCTGTCAAGGTGCGGAAGGCCTCGATCTATCCTGAAAAGGTGCAAATGAACACCAACATGTACTGATAGCCTCCCTCTCAGGGCAATCTGGTGAAGTCCGTAAGCAGTTTTTCACAGTGCATGGCTCCTGTTTCCTGAACTCCCGGGAGCCAAGTAGGCCCTTTTTGTGGATTGTTCTGAGTGCAAGTTAAACACTGTTTACAAATGGCTCAAGTAATAGCAGTGAGTCGTGGCACATAGAAATGATGCCTTTAATAATGTCTTTAGTGCTGTTTTTCCCATGTGAGTTCCTTGGTGGAACTCTTTTACAAATCTGGGGACCACTATTTCAGGTATGGCTAGCCTCCCATTGGAGAATTTTTACCATCCTCCTTCAATGTAGTTCTTCTTTTCCTGGGCAAGCCAAGCCTTCTCATTTGGAGTGTAGCTTGGGATCTCCAGGAGGGGAATCTCCAGGAGGAGAGGCATAGCTAAGGCTTCTTCTTTAGAAGGTGGAGTTGTCATTGCAGCCTACTTTGCCTCTTTGTCCGCCCTTCTGTATTCTTTAGCCTTTAGTGTTCTTGCTTTTTTTGGTGCCCCTTGCAGTGCATCACTGCCACCTCTTTTGGGGCCCATGCAGCATTTAAGAGCTGTAGAATTTCTTCCTTGTTACTTTATTTCTTTACTTCCAGCAGTTAAAAGTCTTTTTTTCTTTATAAGTAACCTCATGGGCCAGGCGCGGTGGCTCAAGCCTGTAATCCCAGCACTTTGGGAGGCTGAGGCGGGCAGATTACGAGGTCAGGAGATCAAGACCATCCTGGCTAACACGGTGAAACCCCGTCTCTACTAAAAAATACAAAAAACTAGCCAGGCGAAGTGGCGGGCGCCTGTAGTCCCAGCTACTGGGGAGGCTGAGGCAGGAGAATGGCGTGAACCCGGGAGGCGGAGCTTGCAGTGAACTGAGATCCGGCCACTGCACTCCAGCCTGGGCGACAGAGCGAGACTCCGTCTCAAAAAAACAAAACAAAAAAAAGTAACCTCATGAACATACAAAGTGGCAGAAGCATATTTGGAATCTGTGTAAATATTTGTTTTTTTGGCCTTTTGCTAGCCAGAGAGCTCTTGTCAGAGCTATTAGCTCTGCTTTCTAAGCAGAAGTTTCTGTAGACAAAGACTGCACCGCTATACTGAGTCCAAAGTTACCAATGCATACCCAGTTCGACGGACTCCCTTTAGTATGAAACTGCTTCCATCAGTAAAATAGTCAATGTCTGGGTCCCTAAGGGGCCAGTCTGTGAAATGGCTTGAGAACACTTTATCTACCACATCCACACAGCAATGAAGGGGCCTCCTGAGACTGACTCAGTGAGGAACTAAGTAGCCGGGTTTAGGCTATTCACAGTTTTTAAAGTCAGTTTATTAGCTTCCTGTGCCAGTAGGGCAGTGTCAGCTAGTGCTTTAAAACCAGGAGGCCATCCAGGTGCCATAGAATCTAATTGCCTGGGTAAGTATGTCACTGGGCAATGCCATGACTTTATGGCTTGAGTTAGAACCTCTTTGGCCTCCCTTTCATTTGTGGACATACAAGAAGAAAAGCTTAGTTAGTTAGATCTGGCAGTCCTAAAGCTGGGGCCTGAGTCAAGGCTTCTTTGATTTCTTTAAAAGCCTTCTCCTGGTTGGCCTCCTTCTTTCCTCTTCTTTGTGGCTTTGTGTAATGGCTTAGCCATGAGCAACAAATTTGGGATCTAAATGCAGCAGAACCTTGCTGCTCTTAGGAACTCTCTTATTTGACACCAGGTGGTTGGAGTAGGAAGTGCACAAACAGCCTGCTTTTGTTCATTACTAAGCCATCTTTTCTCTTGGCTTATATAAGAGCTTAAATGTTGGACACTTTTAGAGCAGATTTGAGCTTTTTTTCTTGACACTTTATACCCTGCCTTCCACAGCAGGTGCAGGGGGTCTTGGGTTTCTCCTGGGTGCAGTAGCCCTTGGCCAGTGTTTTTTTCATACCATGGCCTTGACCATTCTCCTTATTCTTTTGACATATATTCTTCCAATGTCCTTTCCTTTTGCACCATGCACATTAAGCTCTCTCTAGACTCGGCCAGCTTTTAAACTCCTGTCCAGACTAGCCTTTTCCATGACTGCGTTCACGCCCATGTCCATGCCTCCTTGCAAAGCAGGCTTCTCTTCTTTACTAGCTGCTGCTAGTAAATTAGCTTTTCTTTTTTTTTTCTTTTTTGAGACGGAGTCTCGCTCTGTCGCCCAGGCTGGAGTGCGGTGACGTGATCTCGGCTCACTGCAAGCTCTGCCTCCTGGGTTCAGGCCATTCTCCTGCCTCAGCCTCCCGAGTAGCTGGGACTACAGACGCCCGCCACCACACCTGGCTAATTTTTTGTATTTTTAGTAAAGACAGGGTTTCACTGTGTTAGCCAGGATGGTCTCAATCTTCTGACCTCGTGATCCGCCCGCCTCGGCCTCCCAAAGTGCTGGGATTACAGGCGTGAGCCACCACGCCCAGCCTAAATTAGCCTTTCTTAAGTTTCCGATCAGCCTCCTTCTTTGCCTCCTGATCTCGGTTAATGTACACCTTGGTAGCCACTTTCACTTTGTTAGTGGGGACACGAGGTTCATCCAAATTGGAAAGCCACTCCTGCCGCGGCTGGGGGCGTTGGATTAGTGGTCATTCCCCAGGAGGTGATAAAGCTCCCCTTTGTCCTTATGGGACGGGCTTCCCTGCCTTGGGCCCTTGCTCCTTACCATGGTTCCCAAAGTGCTGGTATTGTCCTGCAGCCCCATCCCCGGTTCCATTGCGCTACCAGGCAGGGTGCTGGGACACAGGGAGAGCTTGTTTCCATCCAGGTGAAGCTCCCCCATGACACACCTTGGATGCCAGGTCTTCACTGGCCCTGGGGCTCTAGTCCCACAGACAAAGGAGACAGTAAATCTGTTGTCTCCAATCATGGGTGAGTTCCCAGAAATATAACAGGATTTTAAGGAATCAGAGAGACCGATGGGGTTCAGAGGATATTTATTATTTAGGTGCACCAACCCAGTTGGATTAACATCCAAAGGACTGAGCCCCAAACAAAAAGTAACTTAAAAGTTACCTTTTAAGCAGTTTGTGGGTAGGGGAAGATATATAATTCACATACCAACTTGAACCTCCACCTCCCGGGTTCAAGCAATTCTCCTGCCTCAGCCTCCCAAGTAGCTGGGTTTATAGGCGCGCACCACCATGCCTGGATAATTTTTGTATTTTTAGTAGAGATGAGGTTTCGCCATGTTGGCCAGGCTGGTCTCTAACTCCTGATCTCAGGTGATCTGCCTGCCTTGGCCTCCCAAAGTAGATACAATTGGTTTTTGTATATTGATCTTGTATCCTGCAACCTGCTGAACTCATTTATAAAACTCACTAATAGTTTTATAGTGGATTTCTTAGAATTTTCTACATATAAGATCACATCATTTACAAAAAGAGATAATTTTACTTCTTCCTTTTCAATCTAGATCCCTTTTATTTCTTTTTCTTGGTGATTTTTTCCTGATGAGAACGTCCAATACAATATGAATAGAAATGGAAGAGCAGACATCCTAGTCTTGTTACTGATCCTGGGGAGAAAGCAGTCCATCTTGCACCATTAAGTATTGTATTAGTTCATTCTCATGCTGCTAGGCTGGGGAGGCCATCATGGCAGAAGGCAAGGAAGAGCAAAGGCACATCTTACATGGCAGCAGGCAACAGAGCATATGCAGGGGAACTGTCCTTTATAAAACCATGAGATCTTGCAAGACTTATTCACTATCATGAGAACAGCATGGGAAAATCCACCACCATGATTCAATTACCTCCCACCAGGTCCCTCCCAAGACACATGGAGATTATGGGAGCTACAATTCAAGATGAGATTTGGATGGGAACACAGCCAAACCATATCATTCTGCCCCAGCCCCTCCCAAATCTCATGTTCTTCCATTTCAAAGCCAATCATGCCTTTTCAACAGTCCCCTAAAGTCTTAACTCATTCCAGCATTAATGCAAAAGTCCAAGTCCAAAGTCTCATCTGAAGCAAGGCAACTCCCTTCTTACCTATGAGCCTGTAAAATCAAAAGCAAGTTAGTTACTTCCTAGATACAATGGGGGTACAGGCATTGGGTAAATACGGCTGTTCCAAATGGGAGAAATTGGCCAAAACAAAGGGGCTACAGGCTCCATGCAAGTCCAAAACCCAACAGGGCAGTCATTAAACCTTAAAGTTCCAAAGTGATATCCTTTAACTCCATTTCTCACATCCAGGTCATGGTGATGCCAGAGGTGGGCTCCTACAGCCTTGGGAAGCTCTGCCCCTGTGGTTTTGCAGGGTATAGCCCCCTCCCAGCTGGTTTAACAGACTGGCATTGAGAGTCTGCAGCTTTTTCAGATACACAGTGCAAGCTGTTGGTGGATCTACCATTCTAGGGTCTGGAGGACAGTGGCCCTCTTCTCACAGCTCCACTAGGCAATACACCAATGGGGACTTTGTTTGGGGACTTCAACCCCACATTCCCTTCTGCACTGCAGAGATTCTACATGAGGGCCCCACCACTGCAGCAAACTTCTGCCTGGACATCCCAGAGTTTCCATACATCCTCTGAAATCTAGGCAAGGTTCCCAAACCTCAATTCTTGACTTCTGTGCACCTGCAGTCTCAACACAACATGGAACCTGCCAAAGATTGGGGCTTGCACTCTCTGAAGTTCAGCCTGAGCTATACCTTGGCCCCTTTTAGCCATGGTTGGAGTGGCTGGGATGCAGGGCACCAAGTCCCTAAGCTGTCACTGCAGGGGAACCCTGGACCTGGCCCAGGAAACCATTTTTCCCTCCTAGGCCTCCAGGCCTGTAATGACCATGGCTGACACAAAGGACTCTGATATCCCCTCAAGATATTTTCCACATTATCTTAGTGAATAACATTCAGCTTCCTGTTACTTAGCAAATTTCTGCAGTAGGCCTGGATTTCTTCCCAGAAAATTTTTTTTCTTTTCTATTACATCATCAGTCTGCAAATTTTCCAAATTTTTATTCTCTGCTTCCTCTTGAACACTTTACCACTCAGAAATTTCTTCCACCAGATACCCTAAATCATCTCTCTCAAGTTCAATATTCCATAGATCTCTAGGCCAGGAGCAAAATGCCACCAGTCTCTTTGCTAAAGTATAACAAGAGTCACTTTTGCTCCAGTCCCCAAGAACTTCCTCATTTCCATCTGAGACCACCTAAATCTGGGCTTTATCACCCATATCACTATCAGCATTTTGGTCTAAGCCATTCAACAAGTCTCCAGGAAGTTCCAAACTTTCCCACATCTTTCTGTCTTCTTCTGAGCCCTCCAAACTGGTCCAACCTCTGCCTGTTACCCAGTTCCAAAGTCGCTTCCACATTTTCAGGTGTTTTTACAGCAGTGCTCCACTACCTGGTGCCAATTTACTGTATTAGTCTGTTCTCATGCTGCTAATAAGGATATATCTGAGACTGGGTAATTTGTACAGGAAAGAGGTTTCACAGACTCAGAGTTCCACATGGCTGGAGAGGCCTCACAATCATGGTGGAAGGTGAAAAAGGAGCAAAGGCACATCTTACATGACAGCAGGCAAGACAGTGTGTATGGGGAACTGCCCTTTATAAAACCATCAGATCTCATAAGACTTATTCACTATCACAAGAACTGCATGGGAAAAACCTAACCTCATGATTCAAATTACCTCCCACTGGGTCCCTCCCATGACACGTGGGGATTGTGGGAGCTACAATTCAAGATGAGATTTGGGTGGGGACACAGCAAAATCATATCAAGTATGATGTTACCAACATTCTTGAATGAGTCATTTTATGGACCAAAGTTTTCATTTCTCTTGGATCAATACCTAGGTATAGAATTATTGGATCATAAAATAGGTATATATTCAACTTTACACAGAGTTGTCTAACAGTTTTTCAAAGTGGCATTTGTACCCAGACATCAATCAGGCTTCTGTTGTTGTATATTGTCTATCACATTTCAATTAGTTTTAGAAAACAGGAAGATCCCCAAACTGTGAACTTTTTACTGCACCTTAATTTGAAGTCTTTCTAGTAATAGAATGAACAGATCTGTAACCCTCAAGAAGTTCTTAAGGACTCAGATTAGAAACAACTCTTGTATTTACAACTCAAATTCATTCCCTCATATATTTACCCTCTGTCCACTGCACGAACTCCCTCAAATTCTTCCCTGGTCATTCCATGAAGAGGAGCCCAACTAGATCACATAATGCTCCATGTGAACCATCGTTCACTTTATTTGCGTCTGACATTTTTCTAGTGACATCAAAACAATTAGGAGGAATCTCCCTAACCAAGGTAACCATGGAGAGGTGGTTGTACAGTCTAGTCTCGACGCAGATCTTTTTCCTGCCTGCTGCCCTCCCAATGATCATCTGTTTATATCAAGTATGATCAAAAGAATTCAAACATTCTGCAGGCTTCAGCATGCTATCTGGTACCTATCTCATACCACAAACTCAGCTATCCATCCTCAGGACTGATGTCAGCATCTTCTTCAAAGCACTGCACATCTCTGTGGGCAGGTGTTACATCAGGATGACATTCACATGCTCAAGTCACCTGGGAGCCCTATATTCTAGAATATCTCTGTGTGGTTTATTTTAGTCAGTTCTCCATCATCATAAAGTTCTCCTTTTTTTCCTAAAATGGAAATATTGCTACTGCTTTGGCAGATTATGAAAGTAATGCATGTTTGCTTAAAGAATTAAAGAAGCCTAGAACATACAAAGCATAATTTTTTCCTCTATAAAATGGCTGTTTGGGATTTATACTTCCGGGTTTTCAAAATGCACTTAAGATATTATGGACATTTGTGAATGGTATAGGTATATAGCTGAAAGTTATTCTTTTTAATGGCACCATATTTCATAGTATGAGTATATGTTAATTTACTTATTATTAAGCATTTCAGCCATATAGAAAAGTACCAAGAATAATGTAACAAATATCCATGTGCCACTTGCTAATTTGAAAAAAGTTCAGTTGCATTTAACTGCCATCAAATGACCCTGTTTGTCATTTGTCTTTTGAGTTTTTCTTTGGGGATGTTTTTGTCATGCATATTTTTAATTCACAGAGTTTAATTTATTAATCTTTTCCTTTATGGCTTCTGAATTTCCCTTATGGCTTCTGAATTTTGAGTTATTTTTAGAAAGGCTTTGCCTGCTGCACAAATTGTGAAGAAATTGTCCCATGTTTTCTTTTAAAACTTTTATTTTTCCAATTTTTACATTTAAATATTTTTTCTGTTTGGAATTAAGCCATGTATAGTGTAACATATGAATCAAGCTTAATTTTTTTTCCAGATGCCAATACATTTGGCCCACTTCTGAATAGTTTATTGTAGTCCTCCTTTGATTTAAGTTGCCATCGTTAATATGCACCAAATTCTCACGTGTATTTTGATCTCATACTAAACTAGATTTCCCATTCTGTTTCACTTGACTTTCTGCAACATTGCTGTATATTTTAATTAGCTAATTAATTTAACATACATATTAATTTATAATATGCATATCCTCATTGTTCTTCTTTTTCAGAGTGGTCCGGGCTATTTTTGTTGTTGTTCATTCTTACGTAAACTTTTAAATTGGTATATGTAATTATTAAAAGGCTATTAATATGTCTTGAAGAATAACATTGTATTTAATAATTTAACTGAAAATAATTTGCGTTTTTTATACCATTGAGCCTGCTTGTATAAGGCCTTTTCTGGCCTAGTGCTGTAATAGTGTTTTAGAGTAAGTTGTTCCCATATATTTTCTATCTATTTCATACTATGTATAGATAATATATATTTTAATTATTATTTATTTCTATTCTCTTTCATAATGTGGGTCTGTTATCCTACATCTTCTGACTGTTATTTGTAAATATAAAAGTAATTGAGTTTGATGTATTAACATCTTCCCTCATTAACTTACATAATTATCTTATTGTTAATAATAGTTTTTCAAGTAATTCTCTTGGGTGTTCCGATTATTCAACAGTATCATTGGAGCTGGAGATATTTTCCCTTCCCCTTTCCAATTTTTTAAATAAACTTTGTATTTTAGAACAGTTTTAGATTTCCAGAAAACTGGTGAAGATGGCACAGAAAGTTCCCATTTACCGCACCTCACATTTCCCCTATTATTAACACCATACATTAGAATGCTACATTTGTTACACTTGCTGAACCAATATTGATAATTATTAACTAATGTTCATTCTTTATTCATGCTTCTTTAATGTTTAGCTAATGTCCTCTTTCTGATCCAGAACTAATGACATGTAGTTGTCTCCTTAGGCTCCTCTTGGCCGTGACAGCTTCTCAGACTCGCTTTTTTTTTTTTTTTTTTTTTTTTTTTGAGATGTAGTCTCACTCTGTCGCCCAGACTGAAGTGCAATGGCGGGATCTCAGCTCACTGCAACCTCCGCCTCCCAGATTTAAGTGATTCTCCTACCTCGGCTCCTGAGTAGCTGGGACTAGCCGCATGCATCACCACGCCCAGCTAATTTTTGTATTTTTAGTAGACGGGGTTTCACCATGTTGGCCAAGCTGGTCTCAAACCCCTGACCTCCAGTGATCCGCCCGCCTCAGCCTCCCAAAGTACTGGGATTAGAGGCATGAGCCACTGACAATTTCTATGCCTCTAACTTATTCCCCTTATCTTGTGGAGCTGGTACCTCCAGAGCAATGTTATACAGAAGTGGAGATCACAGGCATTCTTTCCTATTTTTAGCTAGCTGGAATGCCTCTGGAGTGGCCTATGACGCCTTCTCAGCTGAGATAGACATATTTTATCAAGATAATGAAATCTTTTCTGTATTTTCCTATATTTCTCTAGTATTCCTCTCCAGATTACAGTCAATGGTGTCATTTTTCTTAGTATTTGTCTTTGCATTGTTTAATGTGCTTATGTTCGTGTTTCTGCCTAGGAGGAAAGGAATGGCAGCAGTTTTCCAGGCTAGCTGGCTTCACAACCCGATGGCTCTCTTCTGTTCCGCTGCCACAGACACAGACTGTCTGCCTCCTGAGAATTTGAAATTTGGCCAACCTGCCCCCTCTGCTTCTCTGAACCAAACTGGGGCCAGGAGGACTTCTGACCCAAGTGCTGATCACCCCTCTTCCTACAGCGCACCGTGCACCCTCTGCTCAGGAAATGCCTTTGGTGTGTTGCTGACGTCTGTGCCTGCTGCATCTCTCACCGCCCTGCACTTCACCCTATCCCACACAGGTTTCGCCTGATCTCAGCTGCTTTGGGCAGACCATCCAGGTATTTTGGAGTCCGAAAAGGATCTCTGTCTCCAAGTATGGTGCAAATGCAGTTTGGGGGTTTTAAAATGCATTCTTCTTAGTGCTGGTTCACAGTTTCTCAGAAAAGGTGAAAATGCAGACTTTTGCAGTTACATTCAATATGAAAAGTCTTAACAAAGTAATTTTTGACCTAAAGCCCATCAGTATTTCTGGAACAATTCAGTCAATCTTTGAACTTGGTCACATAAAGTCTTATTAGAAATACAATGGGGATTTTGGAGATAGGACTAGCGAACTTTGTGTAGTTAAACAGAAACTTGAATTGCCAGTGTAGAGTACTTGATTAAGAGATAAGGAAATCCACTCATTCAGTAAAAAATAATTGAGCTTTGTGCTAGCCATTTTACTAGGCAGTTAGGTGGTGGGTATTTTTGGTGGAGTGAGTCTAATTCATGATTAAAATATTGTTTCTCCTGAACCTCAATTTCTTGGAGTAATAAAATCAACCTTATCTACTTTAAGAAGAGGGTAAAATGAGTGTCAATATATAAAAGCACTTGGATTTCTGATTTTCTGAAAGGGGAATTTAGAGCTATTGTAAGCTTTCAAGGGGTAAAGTATTATGACCACAAAAAATAGGTGGAGTTTAGGTCTAGTTCATTTGAGTCAAGAAAGGCTGGAGATGGAGTGGACAGTCTCTGACTGGATGTAGGGTACAGGATACAGAATGACAGATGGTTGTGGCATGACCAAGGGTAGAGATGGGCTGTAACGATAACAGGAATAAGATGTGTAGGAAAGGCCGGGTGCGGTGGCTCATGCCTGTAATCCCAGCACTTTGGGAGGCCGAGACGGGCGGATCACGAGGTCAGGAAATCGAGACCATCCTGGCTAACACGGTGAAACCCCGTCTCTACTAAAAAAATACAAAAAACTAGCCGGGCGAGGTGGCGGGCGCCTATAGTCCCAGCTACTCGGGAGGCTGAGGCAGGAGAATGGCGTGAACCCGGGAGGCGGAGCTTGCAGTGAGCTGAGATCCGGCCACTGCACTCCAGCCTGGGTGACAGAGCGAGACTCCGTCTCAAAAAAAAAAAAAAAAAGATGTGTAGGAAAAAGATGCCTGAGGGCTTGAGACAGGCAAATTATGGGGCCAAAGGAAAACAGGAGCCAACAGTTAAGTGAGGTTGATGGTTAGAAGACAATGAATGAAACACATCCCTGATGCAAAGATTATGTCTCCTCATTTTCCCACTCCTAGGTCAGTTTCCATTTATGTTAGGTGCTCACTTGTCCCCAGTGTGATCAGAAAGTCCTTGTTTTAGGCTGGGATTCTGGAAGCATGCTCTGAGGCTCTGAGATTAGCATGCAGGAGATTTAGTAGGGAGTCCTCTTGGAAACCACACCTGTAAGGGCATAAACAAAGCAGACTGGGGCTGGACGTGGTGGCCCACGCCTGTAATCCCAGCACTTTGGGAGGCCAAGGCGGGCGGGCCACCTGAGGTCAGAAGTTTGAGACCAGCCTGGCCAACATGGTGAAACTCCATCTCTACTAAAAAATACCAAAAAATTAGCCAGGCTTAGGGGCGGGCACCTGTAATCCCAGCTACTCAAGAGGCTGATACAGGAGAATCGCTTGAACCCAGGAGGCAGCGGTTGCAGTGAGCCAAGATCACACCACTGCACTCCAGCCTGGGCAACAAGAGCAAAACTCCATCTCAAAAAAAAAAAAAAAAAAAAAGGAAGAAAGGAAGAAAGCAGTTTAGAAAGTGGGAAACGTGGAACTGCAACACAGTTGCAACAGAGGCCTCAGCTAATCTTATTGGAGCTCTGGAGTAGCAATGGCCCTTGAGAGTTATCCCAAATCTAGGCAAGGGGCAAGTGCTTGCATCTCCTTATTATCCAGTCACTGAATATGAGCTGCCCCCAGGGAGGATGAGTCCTGAAGGGAGACCAGCTGAGAGCTATCAGGGCCAACATTCCCGATGACTAGTAGAGTGAGTGCTTCAGTCCTGAACTGGTGGGTGTGTGGACAGCACCCCTTAACACCCTGACAGTCTCAAGCGCAGAGCAGGATGGCAGCTGACTCAGTCCGTGACTCAAGGCTGCTGCCTCTTGGCTCTGTACTTTCCTTTGGTCTCACCTTTCCCTACTTTGCTCCACTGCCCCACTCCCATGCACTTTAACTACAAGAAAACCCTACAACTACCCCCTGACCACACAGTGCCCTCTTAACACCACTCTGCCTTCTCAGAGGCTATTTCATCAGCCTGGGGAGCCCTTTCTCCCTTCCCTTCATCAAAATCATGCCTCTCCTACAAGGTCTACTTCAAAAGTTAATCATATTATGAGATTTGAAATGTAATCAACTTCTCCTTTCTCTGGAGTCCCAAAGTATCTTTCTTGTGGCTCGATGATCACACTTGTCTTGCTTGCAGTATAGTTAATCCTGTTTGTGTTTCCTTTATCAGATTGTTAATTCCATGAATGGCAGAACTTACTTCTTTATTCCTTTATTAGTTCCATAAACTAGCATTCTGCTTGGCACAAAATAGGCAACTATTTCAACAGAAATCGTTCCAAATTGTTATAAGAGTCTCTTGCAAATAATCTCCCTAAAGGTCTAAAGACCCTTTGGCTTCACCCTGTATTATTCCTTCTCATGAGAAGCAGATGAAATTAATTTACTTATTCTATAGAATTTGAGAGCCTACTATGGGACAGATATTGGCTGGACTAGTTCCTGTCACTCTTATTGTTATTGTTGTTGAGGTAAAATTCACATAATATAAAATGAACCATTTTTAAATGCACAATTCAGTAGCATTTAGTATATTCACAACATTGTACAACCCACCCTTCTATCTAGATCCAAAACATTTACATCACCCCAAAAGCAAACCCACTTCTATTGTTCCTGAGCAAATTACACCTAGGCTAGGTATGTTGCAACAAGAAAGACATGAATCTAATGTCTGAAAATTTATAGTTAAACCCATCTTTGTTTAGAAATCATGCTGGCTGGTCGGGTGCGGTGTCTCACACCTATAATCCCAGTACTTTGGGAGGCTGAGGCAGGCGGATCACCTGAGGTCAATAGTTCCAGACCAGCCTGGCCAACACGGTGAAAGCCTATCTCTACTAAAAATACAAAAATGAGCCAGGCGTGGTGGTGCATGCCTGTAATCCCAGCTACTCGGGAGGCTGAGGCAGGAGAATCACTTGAACCTGAAAGGCAGAGGTTGCAGTGAGCCAAGATCGCACCATGACACTCCAGCCTGGGCGACAGAGCAAGACTCCATCTCAAAAAAAAATATATATATATAGAAATCATGCTGGCTTTCTTTCTATGATTCTTTTGCTTAATGGGAAGAAACTTTATTTTGGGTGTTCTAAGAGGGTTATGTTTGGATGTCACCAGAGGTTCTACATTCCTGTCCTGAGGGAATATTCTCTCCAACTTTGGAATAAGAGGAGCTCTCACTGACTTTGAGAAAATGAAAGACCCATTCTCAGGCAGAGATATGGAAGCCACTTGGTTTGCACCTCACAGACTTGGTACAGCCTGTTATGGAAATGAAGGGGCAGTAAAGCCCCTTTGACCAGCTTTTGTATTTTGGTGCCCTAAAGTTTATGTCTTGCTATGATTAAATGAATAAAATTAACAGCTCTACCAGGAAAAGAGGCTTCTGATTGGGCATATCCAAAACTTTCCTTTATCTATGACCTAGGAACATAGGTGCTTTGCATTCATCATCTTTTTTTTTTTTTTTTAATCCCTCTGAAGTATGTTTTACAGAAGAGAAAACTGAGGCTAACAGAGAAAAGTAACATGCTCAGACTAACAAAGGAATGCAGAGCTAGGATTTGGCAGATCATAGCCCGCCTCACAGAGGTTGTCTAAGGAAACACTGCCTAGGAACTGGCCCATCCCTAACATCTTTTTTTTTTTTTTTTTTTTTTTTGAGACAGAGTCTCACTCACTCTGCACCCAGGCTGAAGTGCAGTGGCATGATCTCTGCTCACTGCAACCTCTGCCTCCCAGGTTCAAGTGATTGTCATGCCTCAGCCTCCAAAGTATCTGGGATTGCAAGCACATTGGCTACTTTTTGTGCTTTTAGTAGAGATGGGGTTTCACTATGTTGACCAGGCAGGTCTCAAACTCCTGACCTCAAGTTATAGGCCCACCTCTGCCTCCCAAAGTGCTGGGATTGCAGGCATGAGCCACCATGCCCACCCCTTAACTTATTCGCTCTCGTCTCCAAGTCCCCTACAGCGAGACAGCAACACACAGCCCAAAGTGGAGATGGCAACAGTGAATGCTTTGATTCCTCCCCTTGGGTGAGTTCACATCTACAGCATGTGGTGAAGCAATGGCTCATCAGCAGCTCTGATTCTCATCCACGTCAGGAGATTTAACACAGACACGATCAGGAAAAAAATGCTCCCTGGGGCTTTAAACGAGTTTATTTTATTTTATTTTCTATGAAGACAATATCAACTTTCCCTCTTTAAAATCACTTTACTGAAAATAAATTTTCTGGAAATGCATTCTTTATAAATGTAAAGCGTGCAAGAATGTATAAACATAACAGAAGCATTTGTAACTGGTTAACTCAATTAATAGCTTGCAAGATAAGTTTTTGTTTTGGGAGGAATTGGAGGTCTCCCAGATTTTGTTGGAGTATTTGCTTAATTAAGGCTGTAAGGACAGAGATAGCAATTTATCTTAATAGTATGAAAGGATTAATTATATTATTTAAATGACTTGTAAGAAATGACTAACCGGCTGGGCGCGGTGGCTCAAGCCTGTAATCCCAGCACTTTGGGAGGCCGAGGCGGGTGGATCACGAGGTCAGGAGATCGAGACCATCCTGGCTAACATAGTGAAACCCTGTCTCTACTAAAAATACAAAAAACTAGCCGGGCAAGGTGGCGGGCGCCTATAGTCCCAGCTACTCAGGAGGCTGAGGCAGGAGAATGGCGTAAACCCAGGAGGCAGAGCTTGCAGTGAGCCGAGATGGCACCACTGCACTCCAGCCTGGGCGACAGAGCAAGACTCTAGCATCAGAGCAATATCCTAGCTCTGCATTCCTTTGTTAGTCTGAGCATGTTACTTTTCTCTGTTAGCCTCAGTTTTCTGTTTTGTAAAACATACTTCAGAGGGATTTAAAAAAAAAAAAAAAAGATGATGAATGCAAATAAAAAATAAAAAAATAAAAATAAAAAAATAAAAAAAATAAATGACTAACCAGTCCGGGCGCGGTGGCTCACGCCTGTAATCCCAGCACTTTGGGAGGCCGAGGCAGGCGGATCACCAGGTCAGGAGACCGAGACCATCCCAGCTAACAGGGTGAAACCCCGTCTCTACTAAAAAATACAAAAAATTAGCCGGGCGCGGTGGCAGGCGCCTGTAGTCCCAGCTACTCGGGAGGCTCGGGCAGGAGAATGGAGTGAACCCGGGAGGCGGAGCTTGCAGTGAGCCGAGATCGCGCCACTGCACTCCAGCCTGGGCGACAGAGCAAGACTCCATCTCAAGGAAAAAAAAAAAAGAAATGACTAACCAAAAGTTAACAACTAGGGCCAATGGCTGGGCCCAGTGGCTCACACCTGTAATGCCAGCACTTTGGGAGGCCGAGGTAGGTGGATCGCCTGAGGTCAGGAGTTCAAGATCAGCCTGGCCAACATGGTAAAACTCTGTCTGTACTAAAAATACAAAAAAATTAGCTGGGCGTGGTGGCGGGCGCCTGTAATCCCAGCTACTTGGGAGGCTGAAGCAGGAGAATTGGTTGAACCCAGGAGGCGGAGGTTGCGGTGAGCTGAGATCATGCCATTGCACTCCAGCCTGGGCAATAAGAGCAAAACTCTGTCTCAAAAACAAAAACAAGGTCGGGCGCGGTGGCTCAAGCCTGTAATCCCAGCACTTTGGGAGGCCGAGACAGGCGGATCACGAGGTCAGGAGATCGAGACCATCCTGGCTAACATGGTGAAACCCCGTTTCTACTAAAAAAAAAACAAAAAAACTAGCCGGGCGTGGTGGCGGGCGCCTGTAGTCCCAGCTACTCAGGAGGCTGAGGCAGGAGAATGGCGTAAACCGGGGAGACGGAGCTTGCAGTGAGCTGAGATCTGGCCACTGCACTCCAGCCTGGGCGACAGAGCGAGACTCTGTCTCAAAAAAAAAAAAAACAAAAAAACTAGGGCCAATATTTTAAGAGAGGATGATACTTTTCAAATTTCATAATTTTTTAACAACCATATTTGTACAATGTCAACAATAACTTTTAGTTGATTATTTTTATTTCAATTGATAGCAGGCACTTCAAAATGATTGAGATATTGTCACGCTTTATTAATCCTTAATTTTAATTACGAAGGCATTGTTTATAAACAAGTAAAAGAACTTGGCTGGGCGAGGTGGCTCATGCCTGTAATCCCAGCACTTTGGGAGGCTAAGGCAGGCAGATCACCTGAGGTCAGGAGTTCAAGACCAGCCTGGCCCATATGGTGAAACCCTGTCTCTACTGAAAATACAAAAAATTAGCCTGGGGTGGTGGCGCTTGCCTGTAATCCCAGTTGCTTGAGAAGCTGAGGCAAGAGAATCGCTTGAACCCGGGAGGCAGAGGTTGCAGTGAACCTAGTACCACTGCATTCCAGCTTGGGTGACAGAGTGAGACTCCATCTCAAAAATAAAATAAAATAAGATAAAATATAAACAAGTAAATGACCTCAAATAAATGTATTCCTGGCCTATGTATTATTTAATTTTTTTTTTTTTTTTTTTTTTTAGACAGTGTTTCAGTCTTGTTGCCCAGGCTGGAGTGCAATGGCGTGATCTTGGCTCACCGCAACCTCCATCTCCCGGGTTCAAGCGATTCTCCTGCCTCAGCCTCCCGAGTAGCTGGGATTACAGGCATGTGCCCCCATGCCTGGCTAATTTTGTATCTTTTAGTAGAGACAGGGTTTTCTCCACGTTGGCCAGGCTGGTCTCAAACTCCTGACCTCAGGTGATCCACCCGCCTCGGCCTCCCAAAGTGCTGGGATTACAGGCCACCGTGCCCAGCCTATTTAAAACTTTTTAATATTCCTCTGTTATAATTAGAACAAAACATGGCCACAAACAAGTGAGAAACTGTGTTTGAATTTTCACAGATATGTTTGGATTTTAAATGCCTTGTAGTTTGTGTTGAGAAATCAGACCATTCTAATGTCTTCATATCCTCACCCTTATATCAGTATAAAAAGTTTGGCTTCAATGAACAGATAATCCTTTACAATAAAGAATTGAGATCTGGTTTCATCACTTCGCTAATTGTTTCTTCATACATCTGGCTCAATGGAATATACTATGCCTGAGATATATTATTAGAAAAACAGTTTTCTATATTGTTCCACAAAAGCAAGAAATTAATCTAGAGGGCCCATTTGCCACAGCAAAAGGTAGGGATTTACTCTATCAGCCAATGCTCTGCAATTCCCTCTGGAGAAACCCATCAGTTCAGGTTAGAAGGGAAAGTCTTTGCCTTGCAATATTACCTACAACTTCATTCAAACACTGCTCAGAGTTCTCATCAGACTGACTCATGGCTGCAGGCAAGCCTGGTGTGAGGAAGGATGCCTCAGCCCAGGTGAACCCTTGCCAGGCTGGACTTGTCTAGTGGGAGAGAAAAAGTTGCCTGCAGGGTGAGAATCCATCTTTCCACTATGGGTGTAGGCCTTCCTCCTGACACTGGCTCAGGAATCTCTTACTAAAATACAATTTTAAGTAAGCTTTGAATGTGGAAAGTTCATTGACTGTGCATTTCAGCTTTTCATTTTTCTACAGAGCATCATGGAGATCATGATCCATGGTGGACTGCGTGTAAGATGAGCTGGGGGTGTCAGCAGAATATATTTGGAGGAATCCACAGTATTGGCAGAGCACAAAAAGGCCCCTGCAGGTTTTGAAGAGCTGTAGGATGTACTTGCGAAATTTCTCCCCCAGAAAAAAGTAGATGATGGGATTAAGGCAGCAGTGAACAAAAGCCAGAGTTTCTGTGGCCTGGATGGCATAGTCCAAGTATCGTTCAAAAGTGCAGTCCTGAAGGACTTCTAGATCCACCAGGGTCTCTAGGAAGAGCACTATGTTGTAAGGTGTCCAGAACCCAAGGAAGAGGACCACCACGGCAAAGATCATCTTCACCGCCTTGTTCTTCTTCTCGTTTTTACAGTGCTGCAAGGTTCTGATGATCATGGAGTAGCAAAACAGCATGATCCCGAAGGGGATCACCAATCCGAGAATGTTGATTTCCAGGGAGCTGATAACCTTCCAGGTCGTGGAGTTGAGCGAGTACTTGGTTTTGCAGTAAGTATGGTTGCGCTCAGTATAACAAGTGCTGAACAGAAAGCCAGGAAGGGAGGCGAACACAGCCACTGACCATGTAGCTAAACTGGTGATGACCCCATAAGTCAAGGTCCTTGCCCTCAAGGAAAACACCGCATGCACAATTGCCAGGTATCTATCAATGCTCATAAGCATGACGAAGAATATGCCGCTGTAAAAGCCCACCAAGTAAATCCAGGAAATCATCTTGCACAGACCTAGCCCAAAAACCCACTGGTCTGCTGCATAGTAGCCCCAAAACGGGAGGGAAAACACGAAGAGCAGATCTGAGATGGCAAGGTTGAGCAGGTACACGTCAGTCATGGACCTGAGCCGCTTGTATTTGAACAGGACCAGAACCACCACAGAATTTCCAAGCAGCCCAAATACAAAAACCAAGGAGTACAGCGGGGGCAGGAAGAGCTCCCCAAATGCCTTGATGCCTTCTTTGGTGCAAGGCTTGGGGATACTTTCATACAGATAGTAATTGCTGTATATGCTTTCATCAAGGGTGGTGTCTGCTATATCCGTGGGGTTCATTTTTTAACTCTACAGGCTCCTCAAGGCAGGTCTGGGCCCAACCTGAAGAAGCTAATGAGGGGAAGAGCAAAGGAGATTTTTGTGAGAACAAAAATAAACCAAAGTGTTGCTAAATGCAGAGCATAGCTGCGTACTGTTTTGCTCTAGGTCTGTATATGCCTTTCCCAAGATGAAGGGCTCGATTACTCACAGGACCCTGCAGCCAGATGAAATAATTTTGGGCTTTGGAGGCAGACAGGTTTGTTTCAGATTCCAGTTCGGGCCCTCACTAATGTTCTTACCTCTCTGCTAGGAGCTTCAGTTCTCTCGTTTGTAAGTGAGGATCGTAAAACCTCCTTTTCAAGCAAGTGTTCTTCAAGGATGTATTTCAAAAAGATATTTCATAGTCTGGGGTTACTGAAATCACTTTCAGGGATGACAAAATCAGTTGAACAATTCTCAATTGGGTGTATTTTATATGCATGATCATGATCATGATCATCGTCAAACTGCATATAAAAATCATTTCTATGCACAGAATCCTATTAGAGTGGGAATTCGCCTGATGGATCTAGAAAACACATATTGCAGGCAGAAGTAAAACCTCTATCTCCCCAACCACCTTCACTCCTATCTCAATTGGTAGATAAAGAGGTTGAAATCTTCTTAAAATTTATCATATGCTGACGACATGTCTATCAGAGGGACTCAGGGCTAAAGGACTTTCCGACTCAAGGCCACTCCCTTGCTTCCTTTTGGAGGCTTTTGTGGGGCCCTCACATTCCTTGTTAAAATCCTTTTCACATTCGTCAGTAAATTCACATTCGATCTCTCCCCACACCCTCACCACCACACACCCAATGCCCAAACTGTGTTTCTCAAGAAAGAGCTTCTGAAACCGGGTGTGCGGTGGCCCATGCCTATAATCCCAGCACTTTGGGAGGCCGAGGAGGGAGGATCACTTGAGCCAAGGAGCTCCACACCAGCGTGAGCAACATAGGGAAACCCTGTCTCTACAAAAAAATTGTTTTAAAAGTTAGCTGGGTGTGATGGTATGTGTTGATAGTACCAGCTACTCAGGAGGCTGAGGCGGGAGGATCCCTTGAGCCCAGGAGTTCAAGGCTGCAGTGGGCTATGATGGCACCACTGCACTTCAACCTGGGCAGCAGAGTGAAACCCTGTCTCAAAAAAAAAAAAAAAGGAAAGAAAAGAGAAGAGAAGAAAAAGAAAAAAAGAAAAAGATTTTGGTTTACTCATGCAAATAGACACTGAACACCTGTTGCATCGCAGAGTCTCCAAAAAAGTTTGTTGAATGACTAACAATTCTACTCTTTCTCCACCATTTACCAGTAAAAATGAAAGGCATAAACAAGGCTGAGGAGTTAGGAAATTATCAGGAGAACAAAAAACCAGGAGACAGAGCTGGTAAGGGTCTGGAATTATTCTGTAGGTCTTGTGTGTGTGGTATTTCTTGCCTGGGAGTCTTGCTAGAAGCAAGAAGCAGACAAGTGTATATTTTTAATGAAAATGATCTATTTATTTTGGGCATGTGGACTCAGGCCAGATGTGTGCAGGAGGAGAGCCCCACATAAATGAATGCCCATCACATGAGGGCTCGGAGGGTGTGGGGACAGGTAGAAGGTGTGTGGGCTGCAAGGTAGGTGCCAAGTGTAAGCCCTAGACTCGCGAGGGGCCTGAGTGTCTGAGCCAGGTCCAGAAAGCAGTGTGCGACCCAAGACCCTGAGAATGTCCCCATCCCCACTTACCTTGCTTTTCTGAAAGCGGCTCTGAGGAAGGTCTGTGAGGGTCTGTGAGGCAATGCCAGGCTTGCTCAGGAAGCACGATGCTAAGAAGGACCGGTGCCTTTCAAGGGTGCGTGGCTTCCTGTGAGCACGAGTTCTCTCCCTCACCCAATTGTACTGAGTTCAAGTGGGGTTTTTTGATAGAAGTAGGAAGCAGAAAATGATTCTTAGTCATTTCCCAAGACTGAAGGCCAAGAAGATGTGCTAAGAAAAGATCAAGGAAAAAAATGAAGTCAGTTTCTTTTTAAAAAAGAAAATTTTTAGTTTTTAAAAATGTATTTGTTGGCTTTTAAAAAAGAGATGTTTTTAAAGAAATAGGGTCACCCAGACCGGTGTTCAGTGGTGCAATCACAGCTCACTGTAACCTCGAACTCCTAGGCTCAAGTGATCCTCCTGCCTCAGTCTCCCAAGTAGCTGAGACTAGAGGTGCAAGCCACCATGGCTGACTAATTTTATTTTTTGTGGAGATAGGGGTCTTGCTACATTGCCCAGGCTGATCTTGAACTCCTGGCCTCAAGTAATCCTCCCACCTCAGCTTCCTAAAGCACTGGGATTACAGGCATCAGCCACTGCTTTTTGGCTTTTTAGTTTAAAAAAAAAATTCCATTTAACTGGCCATATGCTGTAGCAACAATCTCTACATTTTGAAT
Source organism: Macaca mulatta (assembly GCF_049350105.2). Lineage (NCBI taxonomy): Eukaryota > Metazoa > Chordata > Mammalia > Primates > Cercopithecidae > Macaca > Macaca mulatta. The sequence continues at coordinate 15,580,517 of NC_133407.1, forward strand.
CAGCAACCTGTTTGTTAGTTTCTCATCATGGATATGCAGGGACCAGCAATCAAGATGTGCCATGTTCTCCTGACAACTGGGATCTGAGAGGCCAGAGTGAGAAGGAAGGCCAGAGATAGTCAAGAAAAAGGATATTCAAGAGGAGAGAAGAGAAAAACTTGTCCAAATGTATGTGTCTGTGAGTGACTTGGAGGGCATTAGCCAACCACATTGTTTGATTCAGTAGTTAACACGGCCTCAAACCGGTGTGAAGTGACCTGGCAAAATAGCTTCAAGTCCTTTTGCAACAGGAAGACCCTCACCCAAGCGCCTTCTGCTTGGAGATTGCGGAGCTTCGCTGGCCGTGGTCTTGGCTGAGGTCTTGATGTTCACTTTGGATGTGGGTAGCAGTCATAGCCAAGGAGTGGACATGAGCCCTAAGTCTCTCATAGCCTCAGCTTTTGGCAACTTCCAGATGCTTTCCCTGTGTTTCAACAGTTGCTTAGCTCTTTGGTTCAACTTAAAAGAGCCATAAATATCATTCTTTCTGAGGAATTGGCATAAATAGGAACTAAAACACTGAGCTAGAATGGAGTTAGAGAACCCTTTTTTTTTCATTATCACTTCCCCCAAGGAGTCTTTTGAGACTTTTTTTTCCTAACACTCCCTCATAAAATTTTAATGCTACAGATATACTGTATATCTATTTATACAGTGTATGTGTATCTGTGCTTTATACATAAAATGAGTAAGAAATTTTTCTCCCTCCAAGAGCTAAGTTTTACCTTGGGGGCAATATCGCCTCTACTGAGAATGCACGAGTTAGAGTAGAGAGTAGAGGCACTCAACTCAGGCTCTGTGTCCCTATGAGGCATAGCAATATCTGCAATATCTGGAGACATTTTAGCTTGGGGTGGGAGGGAGTTACTACTGGCTGGTTTTTTTTTTTTTTCTTTTTTTCTTTTTTTTGAGACGGAGTCTTGCTCTGTCACCAGGCTGGAGTACAGTGGCATGATCTCAGCTCACTGCAATCTGCACCTCCCAGGTTCAAGCAATTCCCCTGCCTCACCCTCCCGAGTAGCCAGGACTACAGGTGCACGCCACCACGTCCGGCTAATTTTTTTGTATTTCAGTAGAGACGGGGTTTCACCATGTTGGCCAGGATGGTCTTGAACTCCTGACCTCAGGTGATCTGCCTGCCTCAGCCTCCCAGAGTGCTGGGATTACAGGCATGAGCCACCACGCCTGGCCTGCTACTGGCTTCTAATGAGTAGAGTCCAGGAACGCTGCTAAAGTCCCACAATGCACAGGACAGCCCTCCACAGCAGAGTTATCTGACCAAGAAGATCAGTGGTGCTGAGGTTGAGAAACCCTGAACTAGAGCAGTGTTCCCCAGAGTATGAACTGTGGAACCAGATTCATAGATAGCCTGCAAAAGAGAAATGGGGACAGGTGCTCAGGTAGGTCTGGGGAACGGTAGGCTTGGGTTCAAGATAAACACAGTTCCATCCTGCAGTGCTTCCGGGGGCCCTTCCAATGCTGATATCATGTTGAGCCTCTGGAAGAAGGAGTTGCAATAAAAGCATCCCACGTGTATTTGACTAGCTAATCTATGCCCATTATATAGAGTAATTTATAAAATGAATGTATTTCCAGAAACATGGGGCCTGAAGAAGATTCTGCCATTAAATTATAGACTTTGAGATACAAGTTAGAGAGCTGGCCGGGGGCAAAGTGTGAAGGACAGGAAAGCACATGCCTCGGCAGGGGCCTGGGCAAGTTCATCTGAGCACACCACCTACATCTCCATGAGCTCTGGCCTGGGTGGGGGCAATGTTAAGGTTCTAGAACATATGCTATCTAGAGGTCCAAATCATCATAAATGAGCATTGATTCATGTGGGTCTATAGATGATCCCTGGAGAGCCAGTTAGTCCTCCCTTGACTGAACCTGGCCATGTGACACACCTCCTGGTCCCATGAGTGAGGCAGAGTTTGAGCTCCAGTGGCCTCATTGGTTGAGAGGACTTGCTTTGAGTCTGAGTTTGGATCTCAGTACCACCACTCACTAGCTGTGTAAACCTAAATTTTCTTATCTGTAAAAAGGGATGATAATACTTGAGGATTGTGAGGGAATTAAATGAGCTGATGTTTGTAAAACACTTAGCATAGTGCCTGGTACATACAGGTGTTCAACAACGCACTAGCAGTGATTAGAAATTAGTAGGATAGGCCAGGTGTGGTGGCTCACGCCTGTAATCCCAGCACTTTGGGAGACCAAGGTGGGCAGATCACGAGGTTAGGAGATCGAGATCATCCTGGCCAACACAGGTGAAACCCCGTCTCTACTAAAAATATGAAAAATTAGCCGGGCATAGTGGTGGGTGCCTGTAGTCCCAGCTACGCAGGAGGCTGAGGCCGGAGAATGGCATGAACCCATGGGGAGGCGGAGCTTGCAGTGAGCCGAGATCTGGCCACTGCACTCCAGCCTGGGAGACAGAGCTAGACTCCGTCTCAAAAAAAAAAAAAAAAGAAAAAACAAGAAATTAGTAGGATAAATACAATACACAGGAATAGCTTCCTCTCTTGAAATAGCTGAGCCCAGAGCGTGCCCTTGGCCATTGCTGGGATCCCAGGAAATATTTGGATTTAGACTTTTTGGGCCACATTCAATTTCCAAGTCAGGGTTCAGGTAAAAAGCAGGTTTCAGGTTTCCAAGTTGCAGAGGTTACGCCCCGGAGATAGTCAGTCTTCAGGTTGGCAAAGTAACAACATTACTGTCCTGGAGAAATACTAAGTAGGTGTCCCTTCAGTAAAGGTTTCAAAATTAAACATCCAAAAAAAAGGACCTCAGCCCCCAAAAAAGAATCTTTTTTTTTCCCCCCACTGAGACGGAGTTTCGCTCTTATTGCCCAGGCTGGAGTGCAGCGGCGCGATCTCGGCTCACTGCCATGTCTGGCTCCCCAGTTCAAGGGATTCTCCTGCCTCAGCCTCCCGAGTAGCTGGGATTATAGGCGCCTGCCACCACACTCAGCTAATTTTTTTGTATTTTTAGTAGAGATGGGGTTTCACCATTTTGGTCAGCCTGGTCTCAAAATCCTGACCTCAGGTGATCCAACTGCATTGGCCTCCCAAAGTGCTGAGGTTACAGCCTTGAGCCACGGCGCCCAGCCAGAATCATTTTTTAATTAATGCCCATTTCATTTCATAGATGGAGAAGTAGGAACACAGAGAGGGGAGGTGGTATGCTCAAGGCAACCCAGCCAGTCAGCGACACTCTCAGGGCTACACTCACACTCCTGACATTTTCATGGACACATGTTCCGTTAGGCTTAGTTTCTGAAACCTAAGCAGAGAGGAGCAGGCCAACAAAAAAGACTGCAAAGCCTACCCCAAACCATGGTGGTACACAGTGCAGCGCATGCTTCCAACACGAAGGAAAGCTGGAACATGAGACTACAGCGCCCCCTGGTGCACCAAGCCTTATTTCAGGGTCAAAGACATCAAGGTACATTGCCCAGGCTCTGGGCACAATACCAACCTACAGGGACCAGCATATCTGAAATTGTGCCTTCAAAAGGAGCGCCACAGGACTTAGCTGCAGAGCTATGGTGATTAAGCCTTCAAACCTGTTATTTACAGCTCAAAATGAGAGAAGGCTGCCAGGCAGGGCCACACCAGGAGTAACAGGGACAAGGTAACAATGAGCCAGAGCTGTACGGGCAGTTCATGTATGGCAAGCATGTGAGGTTACTTGGATTTCAAGGGCTTTCTGTCTATTGGCTATTTTGAATAATTTTGTGTGTTCAGAGCAATGGGGCTGTCCCTAGTGCCTGGTATCTGGCCTCAGGGCAATTAGAGCTAATGCACAATGGCCCCTGAGTATGAGGGCCTGATAAGGGAAGTGATTGGGGTGTGAACTTAGCTGTTCAAAAAGGGGAACTGACTGGCCTCTAGCCAGCACCTTAAAACTGGGTCAAGACAGCATTTAAAAACCAACAACAACTATATTACAAAGGAGGTCTGAATAAGCAGACAAACCTTTGGTAAGGAAATAGAAGGCTGCAAATGACTAAATTACTAGTCAATTTTTTTAAAGATAACTAAAAATTCCTACACATTTGGAAATTAGACAAGACATTTTCATGTTCATGTGACCCGAATGTCAAAGAAGATACAATGGAAAACAGAAAACACTTATAAGTGAATAAAAGTAAAATATCACTCATCAATGTTGTGGTGGGTAGCTAAATAGGGCCATAGAAATAGATGCCTGTAATCCCAGCACTTTGGGAGGCTGAGGCGGCCGGATCATTTGAGATCAGGAGTATGAGACCAGCCTGGCCAACATGGTGAAATCCCATCTCTACTAAAAATACAAAAAATTAGCTGGGCGTGGTGGCGTGCCTGTAGTCCTAGCTACTCAGGAGGCTGAGGTATAAGAATCGCTTGGACTCAGGAGGCGGAGGTTGCAGTGAGCCAAGATCGTGCCACTGCACTCCAGCCTGTGTGACAGAGTGAGACCCTGTCTCAAAAAAGAAAAAAAAAAAAAAAAGAAAGAAAAAGAAAATAATAGCAACATGTTGAGCCAAATAGTGGGGCCATGAACTACAAAACCCAGGCTTTCAACAAAGAAAAGTGAACCTGTTCAGAAACAGTAGAAGAAACCCAGGGCCAGCCCCTTAGGGTTACTCCTTCCTCAGAGTCCTCAGGTGTCAAATACTGTCAAATACTGTCTCTCCCATCCCTTGGGAGTAGATATCCTTTTCCTCCCCTCATCCCTCTCCCTCAGTCTCCTTTAGCCCCTGTCATTTCTTGGACACTCCCACATCAACACTCAGCCACTGACCCTGCTTAAATATTAGCACCACAGGGTTAAGGGCTGGGAAGTACTAAGCCTTCCTAAGTGCCAGATGTCAGTGTGGAGAGGGAAATGAAATATGAATGGCTGAACATCGTCACTGTGGTTCTCTCACTGCATTTGGACATTTGGACATTCCAAAGAACATTCCAAGATAAGTGATACTTAATGCGAAATTTAGTTTTTAAAAAGCTTTTTTAGAGAGACAGTATCTCTGTCACCCAGGCTGGAGTACAGTGCACTGTACTCACTGCAAACTCAGACTTCCTGGGTTCAAGTAATCTTCCTGCCTCGGCCTTCCAAAGTTCTGGAATTACAGTAATAAGCCATGTGCCTGGTTGAAACTTAATTTATTTTGATTCAAAATATTTTCAAAGGCCAGGCGCAGTGGCTCATGCCTGTAATCCCAGTACTTTGGGAGGCCAAGGTGGGTGGATCACCTGAGGTCAGGAGCTGGAGACTAGCCTGGCCAACATGGTAAAACCTCATCTCTACTAAAAATAAAAAAATTAGCCAGTCATGGTGGCACATGACTGTAATCCCAGCTACTTGGGAGGCTAAGGCAGGAGAATCACTTGAACCCAGGAGGCAGAGTTTGCAGTGAACCGAGATCGTGCCATTGCACTCCAGCCTAGGCAACAGAGCAAGACTCTATCTCAAAATATATATATATAATTTTTTTCATGTAATATTAATGGTACTTAAACAAAATAACTTTCTTTCTCTGAAAATATTTATAACTTTATATAACAAAATACCACGAAAATGATAACAGGAACATCTTATCAAACCACAGTGTGTTTCTATGTGTGTGCCTAAGTATACACATACCTTTGAGAACCAAAATCACTTATGTGAACAATATTTATAACACACAACAAGCAGATGTAATCAGTTCATGTAATAAAATACATCCATGGCACAACAGTATATCTCAATTATAAAACCCGTCATCTATCATCGTTTTAGGATCCAGGCTTATTTCCTGTATGAGACATGAACACGTGGTTAAAAATTCCAAGATGTATTTCTTTGAGTCCCCTGGTTTACTAAAAAAGGAAAAGAGATATGTCATTAATTACTGAGTGCTGGTGAATGATCCTTCTTGCATATAATTGAGAATGGCATCAATTTGGTTAAGGTTCAGTCAAGTTGAATTGTGAGATTTAAGAAAAATGTGAAACTGTTCACATGTCATTATACAATATCAAAATCTCAGTGTGAGAGTTTTTTGTTACTGTTGTACGAAACCACCACTACGAAATTCAGCAGCTTAAAAAACGTGAATTTACCACCTTACAGTCTGGCAGGCAAAAATCAGAAGTCAGTTTCTCTGGGTGTTAGTAGAGCTGGTTCCTTCCAGAGGTTCTAGGGAAGAATCTGTTTCCTTGTCTTTTCCAGCTTCCAGTGGCCACCTACATTCCTTGGTTCATGGCCTCTTCCTCTGTCTTTAAAGCCAGCAGTATAGCATCTTCTCTCCTCTCTTAACTCATGCCTTTTTTTTACAAGGACGCTTGTTATTACATCTAGCCCAGGTTCCTTTGGAATGTAGAGAAACACATTCACTGGTTCTGGGGATTAGAACATGGACATCCTTGGGGGCCATTATTCTGCCTACCATATGGGATTCAGTAATGTCACACCGATCTCATCAGAAAATTCTTCCTGGCAAGTTGTCATATTCATGGTAACAAATACAAATTTTCCTAGATTATAATTTTTGCTTGAAAACTCAAATTTTATCATTGGTGACAAACATTATCAGTTGTTTCACTTGAAATGACAAGCTTATTTTATTTATTTTCAATAAAATATCTACCAAATACCTTGTTTAAAGAATCATAAAGGGGCCTTGTGCAGTGGCTCATGCCTGTAGTCCCAGCACTTTGAGAGGCCAAGGCAGATGGATTGCTTGAGCCCAGGAGTTCAAGGCCAGCCTGGGCAACATGGGAAAACTCCATCTCTACAAAACATACAAAAATTAGCCAGGCGTCGTGGTGCATACCTGTAGTCCCAGCTACTCAGGAGACTGAAGAAGGAGGATCACTTGAGCCCTGGAGGCAGAGGTTGCAGTAAGCCAAGATCCCACCACTGCGCTCCAGCCTGGGGGACAGAGCCAGACCCTATATCAAAAAAAAAAAAAAAAAAATTCGTATGTGGTTTGTCATTCTTTCAAGCAAAATGGAGTTCCATGTGAATTCAAGAGTAGAGATAACAAAATTACTTTTTCCTACTTTATCAAAGAGATTATTATTATTATCTTTTTTTTTTTTTTTGAGATGGAGTCTTGCTCTGTCACTGGAGTGCAGTGGCGCGATCTCAGCTCACTGCAAGCTCCGCCTCCTAGGTTCATGCCATTCTCCTGCTTCAGCCTCCTGAGTAGCTGGGACTATAGGCACCCGCCACCACGCCTGGCTAATGTTTTGTATTTTTTGGTAGAGATGGTGTTTCACCGTGTTAGCCAGGATGGTCTCGATCTCCTGACCTCATGATCCACCCACCTCAGCCTCCCAAAGTGCTGGGATTACAGGCATGAGCCACTGCGCCCAGCCTATTATCATTATTATTATTACAGACAAAGTCTTGTGTCACCCAGGCTGAAGTGCAGTGGCATAATCATAGCTCACTGTAACCTTGAACTCCTGGGCTCAAACGATCCTCCTGCCTCAACCTCCCAAATAGCTAAGGACTACGGGTGCGTGCCACCACACCCAGCTAATTTTTTTAATTTATTTTTTATAGAGATGGGGTCTTGCTAGGTTGACCAGACTGGTCTTGAACTTCTGGTCTCAAGTGATCCTCCTGCCTCGGCCTCCCAAAGTGCTGGTATTATAGGTGTGAGCCACCATGCCTGGCCCTGCAAGGACATTATTAAGTGAAACTGGTTCTGGGAGTGCACAGCAATGAAGAAAGTACATTTTTCAGTTCAGTTTGGTGGTTGTGCCTTAATTTTTCCAAAGATCCCCAGTGGTTTTGCCCACCATCAGAGCAAATACCAACAGAGTGAAAAAGATAAAGTTATAGTATTATCAGGAATACAGTTTTGATATCATGGATACTCAGGAAGGGATCTCAGGGACCTCTTTCCCTTCATTCCCCACAGGATCCATAGACCACACTTTGAAAATTGCTGTTTTAAGGAAATGAAAGCTGCCAGCAGATGGCAGCAGGTACAGCAGCATTTTCCAATTTAGATTGACCATTATTTAGAAAATTGATTTCATGATAAGTTTAGTTTTGCCTTTAAAACTCACAGACAGCATTTCATTTCAGAAAATGTTTTTTTTTTTTTTTTTTTTGAGACGGAGTCTCACGCTGTTGCCCAGGCTGGAGTGCAGTGGCGCGATCTCGGCTCACTGCAAGCTCCGCCTCCTGGGTTCACGCCATTCTCCTGCCTCAGCCTCCTGAGTAGCTGGGACTACAGGCGCCCGCCACCGCGCCCGGCTAATTTTTTGTATTTTTAGTAGAGACGGGGTTTCACTGTGGTCTCGATCTCCTGACCTTGTGATCCGCCCGCCTCGGCCTCCCAAAGTGCTGGGATTACAGGCTTGAGCCACCGCACCCGGCCCAGAAAATGTTTTTAACTATATAAAAGAATTCCACGAAATAAATGCTACTTCAGCTCACAACTTAAATTATCCAAGAACGTTTTCTTTCTTTTCTTTTTTTTTTTTTTTTTTTTTTTTGAGATGGAGTGTCGCCCTGTCGTCCAGGCTGGAATGCAGTGGTGCGATCTCAGCTCACTGCAACCTCCGCCTCCCGAGTTCAAGCGATTCTCCTACTCCAGCCTTCCAAGTAGCTGGGATTACAGACGCGCACCACTACGCCCAGCTAATTTTTGTATTTTTAGTAGTGACGGGGTTTCATTATGTTGGTCAGGCTGGTCTCAAACTCTTGACCTTGTGATCCACCTGCCTCGGCCTCCCAAAGTGCTGGGATTACGGGCATCAGCCACCACGCCCAGCTTATCCATAACTTTTTCTTTCTCCCTTTCTTCCTTCCTTCATTCCTTCCTTCCTTCCTTCTTTCTTTTTTCTTTTTTTTTTTTTCTTTTCTTTTCTTTCTTTCTTTTTTTTTTCAGAGTCTTGCTCTGTCACCCAGGCTGAAATGCACTGGTGCTTTCTTTCATGGCTTATTGCAACCTTGACCTCCCAGGCTCAAGCAATTCTCCCACCTTTGACTCCCAAGTAGCTGGGACTACAGGCACATGCCACCATGCACAGCTAATTTCTTTTACTTTTTGTAGAGATAGGGTCTCACTAAGTTGCCCAGGCTGGTCTGAAACTCCTGGCCTCAAGCAATCCTCCCACTCTTTGTCCTCCCAAAGTGGTGAGATTACAGGCATGAGCCACTGCACCAGGCCCCAATAACTTTTTCTTGAGGCAACCATCATATTTCAGTACAGTCAGGACATCATAGCTGCAGGTTCTGCATCCTCAAATTCAACCAAGAAAGAATCGAAAATATTTGAGAAAAAAATTTAAAAATTAAAAATAGGTGCCGGGCGCGGTGGCTCAAGCCTGTAATCCCAGCACTTTGGGACGACGAGATGGGCGGATCACAAGGTCAGGAGATCGAGACCATCCTGGCTAACATGGTGAAACCCCGTCTCTACTAAAAAATACAAAAACACTAGCCGGGCGAGGTGGCGGCCGCCTGTAGTCCCAGCTACTTGGGAGACTGATGTAGTCTACTCAGTCCAGCTACTCAGGAGAATGGTGTAAACCCAGGAGGCGGAGCTTGCAGTGAGCTGAGATCCGGCCACCACACTCCAGCCTGGGCAACAGAGCGAGACTCTGTCTCAACAACAACAACAACAAATTTAAAATAGACTAGGTGCAGTGGCTCACGCCTATAATCCCAACACTTTGGGAGGCCGAAATATGAGGATTGTTTTGGGAGGCTGAGGTGGGAGGATTGCTTGATGATGATAGGACTGTATACCTAGAAATCCCTAAAGACTTATCCAAAAGGCTCCTAGATCTAATAAATTCAATGAAGTCTCAGTTTACACAATCAGTGTACACAAATCAGTAGCACTGCTGTACACCAATGATGACCAAACTGAGAATCAAATCAAGAATTCAATCCCCTTTATCACAACTGAAAAAAAAAAAAAAAACCTAGGAATATACTTAACCAAGGGAGGTGAAAGATCTCTACAAGGAAAACCACAAAACACTCCTGAAAGAAATCATAGATGACACAAAAAAATGGAAACATATACCATGCTCATGGATGGGAAGGTAATATTGTGAAAATGACCATACTGCCCAAAGCAAACTACAGATTTTATGATATTCCTAACAAAATACCATTATCATTTCTCACAGAACTAGAAAAACAATCCTAAAGTTCACATGAAACCAAAGAAGAGCCTGCATAGCCAAAGCAATCCTAAGCAAAAAGAACAAATGTGGAGGCATCACATTACTGGACTTCAAATTATACTACAAGGCTACAGTTACCAAAACAGCATGGTACTAGTATAAAAATAGGCACTTAGACCAATGGAACAGAATAGACAACCCAGAAATAAAACCAAATACAGCCAACTGATCTTCAACAAACCATATAAAAACATAAATTGGAGAAAGGATACCCTATTCAATAAATGGTGCTGAAAGGCCAAGCATGGTGGCTCATACCTGTAATCCCAGCACTTTGATTACAGGCCGAGGCAGGCAGATCACAAGGTCAGGAGTTTGAGACCAGCCTAGCCAACATGGTGAAACCCCATCTGTACTAAAAATACAAATATTAGCCTGGTATGGTGGTGGGCACCTATAATCCCAGCTACTTGGGAGGCTGAGGCAGGAGAATTGCTTGAACCCAGGAGGCAGAGGTTGCAGTGAACCAAGATCACACCACTGCACTCTAGCCTGGGTGACAGAGCAAGACTCCATCTCAAAAAAAAAAAAAAAAAAAATTAAAATAAATAAATAAATAAATGATGGTGCTGGGAAAACTGACAAGCCACATATAAAAGAGTGAAACTGGATCTCCATCTCTCACCTTATACAAAAATCAACTCAAGATGTATAAAGACTTAAATCTAAGACCTGAAACCATAAAAATTCTAGAATATAACATTGGAAAACTTTTCTGGACATTGGCCAAGGCAAAGAATTCATGACTAACACCCCAAAAGCAAATTCAACAAAACCAAAAATAAATAAATGGGGCCTATATTAATCTGTTTTCATGCTGCTGATAAAGACATACCTGAGATAGAGCAATTTACAAAAGAAAGAGGTTTAATTGGACTTACAGTTCCACATGGCTGGGGAAGTCTAACAATCATGGTGGAAAGCAAGGAGGAGCAAGTCATGTCTTACACAAACGGCAGCAGGCAAAGAGAGAGACCTTGTGCATGGGAACTCCTCTTTTTTTTTTTTTTTTTTTTTTTTGAGACGGAGTCTCGCTCTGTCGCCCAGGCTGGAGTGCAGTGGCACGATCTCAGCTCACTGCAAGCTCCGCCTCCCGGGTTCACACCATTCTCCTGCCTCAGCCTCCCGAGTAGCTGGGACTACAGGCGCTGCCACCACGCCCGGCTAGTTTTTTGTATTTTTAGTAGAGACGGGGTTTCACCGTGTTAGCCAGGATGGTCTCGATCTCCTGACCTCGTGATCCGCCCACCTCGGCCTCCCAAAGTGCTGGGATTACAGGCGTGAGCCACCGCGCCCGGCCAAGGAACTCCTCTTTTTAAAACCATCAGATCTCATGAGACTTATTCACTATCATGAGAACAGCACAGGAAAGACTTGCCCCCATGATTCAATTATCTCCCACCAGGTCCTTCCCACAACACATGGTAATTCAAGATGAGATTTGGGTGGGGACACAGCCAAACCATATCATCCTGCCCCTGGCCCCTCCCAAATCTCATGTCCTCACATTTCAAAACCAATCATGCCTTCCCAATAGTCCCCCAAGTCTTAACTCATTTCAGCATTAACTCAAAAATCCACAGTCCAAAGTCTCATCTGAGACAAGGCAAGTCTCTTCCACCTATGAGCTTGTAAAATCAAAAGCAGGTTAGTTACTTCCTAGATACAGTCAGGGTACAGGCATTGGGTAAATACAGCCATTCCAAATGTGAGAAATTGGGCAAAACAAGGGGGCTACAGTTCCCATGCAAGTCCAAAATCCAGTGGGGCGGTCAAATCTTAAATCTCCAAAATGATCTCCCTTGTCACCATATCTCACATCCAGGTCATGATGATGCAAGATGTGGGCTCCCATGGTCTTGGGCAGCTCTGCCCCTGTGACTCTGTGGGATACAGCCTACCTCCCAGCTGCTTTTATGGGCTGGCATTGAGTGTCTGTGGCTTTTCCAGGTGCACGGTGCAAGGTGTCAGTGAATCTACCATTCTGGGGTCTGGAGGACCCTGGCATCTGGTGGCCCTCTTTTCACAGCTCCACTAGGTGGTGCCCCAGTAGGGATTCTGTGTGGAGGCTCTGACCCCACATTTCCCTTCCGCACTGCCCTAGCAGAGGTTCTCCATGAGAGGCCCACCCTTGCAGCAAACTTCTGCCTGGACATCCAGGCATTGCCATACATTTTCTGAAATCTAGGCAGAGGTTCCCAAACCCCAATTCTTGACTTCTGTGCACTCAACACCACTTGGAAGCTGCCAAGGGTGGGGCTTGCACCCTCTAAAGCCATGGCCCGAGATCTACATTGGCCCCTTTCAGCCACAGCTGGAATGGCTGGGACACAGGGCACCAAGTCCCTAGGCTATGCACAGCACAGGGACCTTAGGCCCAGCCCACAAAACCATCCTTTCCTCCTAGGCCTCTGGGCCTGTGATGGGAGGGACTGCCATGAAGACCTCTGACATGCCCTGGAGACATTTTCTCCATTGTCTTGGGGATTAACATTTGGCTCCTTGTTACTTATGCAAATTTCTGCAGCCTTGAGTTTCTTCCCAGAATATGGGGCTTTCTTTTCTATCACATTGTCAGGCTGCAAATTTTCTGAACTTTTATGCTCTGTTTCCCTTATAAAACTGAACACCTTAACAGTACCCAAGTCACTTCTTGAATGCCTTGCTGCTTAGAAATTTCTTCTGCCAGTACCCTCAATCATCTATCTCAAGTTTAAAGTTCCACAAATCTCGGTCAGGTGTGATGGCTCACGCCTGTAATCCCAGCACTTTGGGAGGCCAAGGCGGGCAGATCACAAGGTCAGGAGATCAAGACCATCCTAGCTAACATGGTGAAATCCCATCTCTACTAAAAATACAAAAAATTAGCCGGGCGTGGTGGCGGGCGCCTGTAGTCCCAGCTACTCCAGAGGCTGAGGCAGGAGAATGGCGTGAACCCAGGAGGCGGAGCTTGCAGTGAACCGAGATCATGCCACTGCACTCCAGCCTGGGTGACAGGTGAGACTCTGTCTAAAAAAAAAAACAAGAAGAGGTTTAATTGGACTTATAGTTCCACATGGCTGGGAAAGCCTCACAATCATGACAAAAGGCAAGGAGGAACAAGTCATGTCTTACATGGATGGGTAGCAGGGATAAGAGAGAGAGAGCTGTGCAGGGGAACTCCTCTTTTTAAAACTATCAGATCTCACCATGTGTGGTGGCTCACACCTGTAATCCTAGCACTTTGGGAGGCCAAGGCAAGTGGATCATGAGGTCAAGAGATCAAGACCATACTAGCCAACATGGTGAAACCCCATCTCTACTAAAAATACAAAAATTAGCTGGGGGCGTTGGTGCGTGCCTGTAGTCCCAGCTGCTTGAGGCAGGAGAATCACTTGAAACCAGGAGGCGGAGGTTGCAGTGAACCGAGATCATACCACTGCACTCCAGCCTGGCAACAGAGTAAGACTGTAAAAAAAAAAAAAAAAAAAGCATCAGATCTCATGAGACTTATTCACTATCCTGAGAACAGCATGGGAAAGACTTGCCCCCATGATTCAATTATCTCCCACTGGGTCCCTCCCACAACATGTGGGAATTCAAGATGAGATTTGGGTGGGAACATAGCCAAACCATATCAGGACCTAATTAAACTAAAGAGCTTCTATACAACAAAAGAAATAATTAGCAGAGTAAACCGACAACCCACAGAGTGGGAGAAAATATTTGCAAACTATGTATCTGACAAAGGACTGGTATCCAGAATCTACAAGGAACTCAAACAAATCAGCAAGAAAAAAAAACAAATAATCCCATCAAAAAGTGGGCAAAAGCCATGAATAGACATTTCTTAAAAGAAGACATACAGCCAACAAACATAGGAAAAAATGCCCAACATCACTAATCATTAGGAAAATGCAAATTAAAACTGTAATGAGATACCACCTTACTCCTACAAGAATGGCCATAATTAAAAGCCAAAAAACAATAGATGTTGGCATGGAGGTGGTGAAGAGGGAATACATTTACACTGCTAGTAAGAATGTAAATTAGTACAACCTCAGAGGAAAATAGTATGGAGATTCCTTTAAAAAACTAAAAAGTAGGATCTACCATTTGATCCAGCAATTCCACTACTGGGGATCTACCCAAAGGAAAAAAAGTCATTCTATGAAAAAGACACATGCATACACACATTTATAGCAGCACAATTTGCAAATGCAAAGATAACCAACCTAGGTATCCATCGACTAAAGAGTGGATAAAGAAAATGTGGTATGTATACACCATGGAATACTTCTCAGTCACAGAAAGGAATAAAATGATGTATTTTGAGCCAACTTGGATGGAGCTGGAGGCCATTATTCTAAGTGACGCAACTCAAGAATGAAAAACTAAATACCATATATTTTGACTTATAAGTAAGAGCTAGGCTATGAGGATGCAAAGACATAGAGTGATATCATGGAGTTTGGGGACTCGGGTTGGGGAGGCTGGGAGGCGAGTGAGGGATAAAATACTACATATTGGGTACCATGTATACTGTTTGGGTGATGGGTGCCCTAAAATCTCAAAATTCACCACTGTAGAATTCATCCATGTAACCAAAAACCAATTGTACCCCAAAAGTTATTGAAATAAAAACAAATAAATAATAACAACACAACAATAAAAATAACACAAATAAAAACAATTCTGTGTAACAACTATTAAAATAGCACTTGCATTGTATTTGGTAAAATAAGTAATCTAGAGATGATTTATGTATTTTGGAGGATGTGCATAGGTTATATGCACATACTAACCATTTTATACAAGGAACCTGAGCCTCCTCGAATTTTGGTAACAACGGGGGGTCCTGGAACTAATCCCCTACTGGATACTGAGGGACCACACTGTATGCAGAATTGCTGTAGCCCAAAATAACTTCTCATTTTGTCATCCAGAATACTAAGAACAGCAACAGCCTTGGTATAGCAATTCTGTCATTTTTTTAAGCTGAAAAAATTTAAATGTTCTACCAACTGGAATTACTATTAAATTAAAGCATTTGGCCAGGCTTGGTGGCTCATGCCTGTAATCCCAGCACTTTGGGAGGCCCGAGATGGGTGGACCACTCGAGATCAGGAGTTCGAGACCAACCTGGCCAACATAGTGAAATCCTATCTCTACTAAAAATACAAAAATTACCTGGGTGTGGTGGCATGTGCCTGTAATCCCAGCTACTCAGGAGGCTGAGGTAAGAGAATCACTTGAACCTGGGAGGTAGAGGTTGCAGTGGGCCAATATCACGCCACTGCACTCCAGCCTGGGTAACAGAACAAGACTCTGTCTCAAAAAAAAAGTAAAAATAAATATTAAAGCATTTATCCAAAAAAATGTTGTATACAGTTTAATAAATTCCATCTTTTTTATTTTTTATTTTCTTTACTAAGGGTCTCACTGTCCCCCCAGTCTGGAGTGCAGTGGCACGATCACAGCTCACTACAGCCTCGACCTCCTGGGCTCAAGTGATCCTCTCACCTCAGCCTACCAAAGTGCTGGGATTACAGGCATGAGCCACCACATCTGGCATCTTTTTTTTTTTTTTTTTTGAGACGGAGTTTCAGTCTTGTTGCCCACACTGGAGTGCAATGGCGCCATCTTGGCTCCCTGCAACCTCCACCTCCAGGTTTCAAGCTATTCTCTTGCCTCAGCCTCCTGAGTAGCTGGGATTATAGGCGTGCGCCACCATGCCCAGCTAATTTTGTATTTTTAGTAGAAACAGGGTTTCTCTATGTTGGTCAGGCTGGTCTCAAACTCCCGACCTCAGGTGATCTGCCCGCCTCGGCTTCCCAAAGTGCTGGGATTACAGGCATGAGCCACCGCGCTCGACCAGTGTTGAACATATTTTCATATGGGTATTTGCTATCTGTGTATCTTCTTTGGTGACCAGATGTTCCCAACTCTAGGACTCTAGGAGTCTGATTATTTTCACCACAAAAGTGACCAGTGAATGGCCCTCATCAGTTGTGATGCAGCCACCCAGTGTCAGTGGTGAAACAGATCCCCAGTCTATCAATCCAGCACCATCCTAGCTGGGTGCAGTGGCTCACACCTGTAATCCCAGCCCTTTGGAAACCCAAGGCAGGAGGATCCTTTGAGCCCAGAAGATTGAGGTCAGCCTGGTCAACATAGTGAGACTCCATCTCTACAAAAAAATTAAAAATTAGCCAGGTGTGGTGATGGGTGCCTCTATTCCCAGCTACTCCGGAGGCTGAGGCAGGAGGATCACTTGAGCCCAAGAGTTTGAGGCTGCAGTGAGCTACGATCGTACCACTATACTCCAGCCTGGGTGACCTGCCTGAATCACAGAGTGGGACCCTGTCTCCAAAAAGGCAGGGCGCAGTGGCTCATGCCTGTAATCCCAGCACTTGAGAGGCCAAGGCGGGTGGATCACGAGGTCAGGAGATCGGGATCATCCTGGCCAACATGGTGAAACACCATCTCTACTAAAAATACAAAAAATTAGCCAAGCGTGGTGGCGCATGCCTGTAGTCCCAGCTACCAGGGAGCCTGAGGCAGGGGAATCGCTTGAACCCAGGAGACGGAGGTTGCAGTGAGCTGAGATCGCGCCACTTCCCTGCAGCCTGGCAACAAAGCAATACTCCATCTCAAAAAAAACAAAAAAACAAACAAAAAAAAACACCGTCTTAAAAGATTCTTCCGGCCGGGCACGGTGGCTCAAGCCTGTAATCCCAGCACTTTGGGAGGCCGAGACGGGCGGATCACGAGGTCAGGAGTTCGAGACCATCCTGGCTAACACGGTGAAACCCCGTCTCTACTAAAAAATACAAAAAACTAGCCGGGCGAGGTGGTGGGCGCCTGTAGTCCCGGCTACTCGGGAGGCTGAGGCAGGAGAATGGCGTAAAAACCCGGGAGGCAGAGCTTGCAGTGAGCTGAGATCCGGCCACTGCACTCCAGCCTGGGCGACACAGCGAGACTCCGTCTCAAAAAAAAAAAAAAAAAAAAAAAAAATTCTTCCTATGTGAAGCGAATTTCAGACCTACACTGGTGTGTTATGCCTTTACCAACACCTTGCGCTAGACAATGCCTTTCCTAACACAGGCAGCCGCCATCATCACGCTGGCTCCCATTCACCAAGGGTTTACACTGAGCCAGATACTCAGTGAGGCCCTTTCCATCCATTATTTTACTTCTTCTCGCCATGACCCTGCACAACAGCTAATAATCTCCATTTTTATAGGTGAGGGAATTGAGATTGAGAGGTGACCTGCCCAAGATCACCCTGCTAGTAAGTGATGATTTTGAAATCATTGCTGAACTGGGCTTCTCCTTCCCTTCTTACTGATGTCATTTGCTTTGCAGCAGATTGATAGCAATACTTGACTCCCAGCCTGAGGCCATTTTTAGGACATTCCCCACACAGTGAATTGTTTGGACTCCACCACAGTTCTGTGGGGCAAGACAGGGAAGGGTTTGGTGATTTGCACAAAGGTTCTTGGTTTGCTTGGAAGATGAGAAATGTGAGCCAAAAGTTAAGACAAATTCAGACTTCGGGAGGAGGCAGCAGGATCTGAATTAGAGTCCTCTGAAGGCTGAGATTTCTGGGCCACAACCCACAGGGGTCTTTTCCTGTGGGATGGATGACAAAAGCTGGGCAAGAAAAGAGAAAAGCTCCCCGTTGATGGACCCGGACCAAAATATAGAAAGATCACAGCACAGGCTGGAACCAGACCCTCCTGTTCTCGGACCCCTCTCTGACCTTGGGCAAGATACTGAACTAGAGGCAGAATCGCTCTGTTCTCCCACTTCCAACTCCACCTGTGTCTCTAAGCCTTCCAGATCCCCACTAACATCCTCACTCAGATTTTCCTTTTCTTTTCTTTTTTTTTTTCTTTTTTTTTTGTGAGACGAAGTCTCACTCTGTTGCCCAGGCTGGACTGCTGCAGTGGCACAATCTTGGCTCACTGCAATCTCCACCTCTTGGGTTCAAGCAATTCTTCTGCCTCAGCCTTCGAGTACAGTAACTGGGACTACAGGTGTGCACCACCATGCCCAGTTAATTTTTGCATTTTTAGTAGAGACGGGGTTTCACCATGTTGGCCAGGCTGGTCTCGAACTCCTGACCTCAGGTAATCCGCTCGCCTTGGCCTCCCAAAGTGTTAGGATTACAGGCATGAGCCAGCACGCCCAGCCCTCACTCAGATTTTCTTAGTTGGCAATCTTCCCACTTATTCCCACTCTCCCCTCTGGACCTGTCTCTGGCTTTTCATCCCTCACCTTGGCCTCCTGCACCTGCAATAGAACCAGTCTTCCCAGTGTGGCGATTCCTCAAGGATCTAGAACTAGAAATACCATTTGACCCAGCCATCCCATTACTGGGCATATATCCAAAGGATTATAAATTATGCTGCTATAAAGACACATGCACACATATGTTTATTGCGGCACTATTCACAATAGCAAAGACTTGGAACCAACCCAAATGTCCATCAATGATAGACTGGATTAAGAAAATGTGGCACATATACACCATGGAATACTATGCAGTCATAAAAAAGGATGAATTCGTGTCCTTTGTAGGGACATGGATGAAGCTGGAAGCCATCATTCTCAGCAAACTATCACAAGAACAGAAAACCAAACACTGCATGTTCTCACTCACAGGTGGGAATTGAACAATGAGAACACTTGGACACAGGGTGGGGAACATCACACACCAGAGCCTGTGGGGGACTGGGGGAGGGATAGCATTAGGAGATATACCTAATGTAAATGATGAGTTAATGGGTGCAGCCCACCAACATGGCATATGTATACATATGTAACAAACCTGCACGTTGTGCACATGTACCCTAGAATATAACAATATATTATAAAATACATCATTATATTATATAGTAATAATATATAGTATAATATATATATAATATATAGTATAATAATAATAATAGAACCAGTCTTCCAACACTTCACTCATCCCGACCCCGTTATTATCCCGCCCCATAAAACAAAACCACCAAAATGAGCTCCAGGGCCCCTTCCCTTCTCTTAGAACCCGTTTGTCTTCGCAGGAATCTGGGCCCAAGTGAACTGGGTTCCTCCTCACCCACACCTCCCCCATGTAATAAGCTCATCCCACTTATTCCAGAGTCTCTCCCAATCCAGAGCCATTTTTCCTTTGCAACCCCAACCCTGGGTCTGGAGAATTGGAGTCTTAGGCCTGGATTTTCTCTGCCTTTGTTTAGCTGTGGTAATTTATCTTGAAAGGTGGATGTTAAGGGAAAAATGAGAAATTTATATGAAAGTAACTTTTCTTTCTTCTTCTTCTTTTTTTTTTTTTTTTTTTTTTGAGACAGGGTCTAGCTTTGTCACCAGGCTGGAGTGTAGTGGTGCAATCACTGGTCACTGCAGCCTCCCTCCTGGGCTCAAGTGATCCTCCCCACTCAGCCTCTCAAATGCTGGGACTACAGGCATGTGCCACCATGACCAGCTAATTTTTTTTTTTTTTTTTGAGACGGAGTCTCGCTGTGTCGCCCAGGCTAGAGTGCAGTGGCCGGATCTCAGCTCACTACAAGCTCCGCCTCCCAGGTTTATGCCATTCTCCTGCCTCAGCCTCCCGAGTAGCTGGGACTACAGGCGCCTGCCACCTCGCCCGGCTAGTTTTTTGTATTTTTTAGTAGAGACGGGGTTTCACCGTGTTAGCCAGGATGGTCTCGATCTCCTGA
The DNA here is from genome assembly GCF_049350105.2 of Macaca mulatta. Lineage (NCBI taxonomy): Eukaryota > Metazoa > Chordata > Mammalia > Primates > Cercopithecidae > Macaca > Macaca mulatta. The sequence continues at coordinate 15,600,456 of NC_133407.1, forward strand.
CCTCGTGATCCACCCATCTCGGCATCCCAAAGTGCTGGGATTACAGGCTTGAGCCACCACGCCCAGCCATGACCAGCTAATTTTAAAAAAATTTTTTGTAGAGATGGGGTCTCAGTATGTTGCCCAAGCTAGTATTGAACTCCTGGGTTCATATTATCCCAGCCTCAGCCTCCCAACATGCTGGGATTACAGGTGTGAGTCACGGTGTCTGGCCTCTCCTTTTCTTATGTCACTACTTCCTTAAAGAGTTTTTCTGGGAACACTTCCTGATAGAAACACTTTTAAGGCCAGACGTGGTGGCTCACGCCTGTAATCCCAACACTTTGGGAGGCTGAGGAGCGTGGATCACGAGGTCAGGAGTTCGAGACCAGCTTGGCCAACATGGTGAAACCCCGTCTCTACTAAAAATACAAGAAAATTAGCCAGGCATGGTGGCGGGCGCCTGTAGTCCCAGCTACTTGGAAGGCTGAGGTAGGAGAATCGCTTGACCCTGGGAGGCAGAGGTTGCAGTGAGCCGAGATCGCGCCATTGCACTCCAGCCTGGTGACACAGCAAGACTCCATCTCAAAAGAAAAAAAAAAAAGAGGAAAGAGCCAATGATGGGGTCGTTTGAGGAAGACAAATCAAATGATCTGGTGAGAGACTGGAAACAGGGAATACAGTATGTGAGCTCCATGAGGACAGAGTTTTATTGGTGGTGTTCACTGTAGTGTCCTTAGTACTTTGAATAATGCCTGGCACATAAAGGCATTCAAAAAATGTGAGCACTCAAGCCTGTAATCCCAGCACTTTGGGAGGCCGAGGCGGGCGGATCACAAGGTCAGGAGATCGAGACCACAGTGAAACCCCGTCTCTACTAAAAATACAAAAAATTAGCCGGGCGCGGTGGCGGGCGCCTGTAGTCCCAGCTACTCAGGAGGCTGAGGCAGGAGAATGGCGGGAACCCGGGAGGCGGAGCTTGCAGTGAGCCGAGATCGCGCCACTGCACTCCAGCCTGGGCAACAGCGTGAGACTCCGTCTCAAAAAAAAAAAAAAAAAAAAAAAAAAAAAAAAATGTGAGCAGACAAGGTGACGCGATGGAAGATGAAACAAAAATCATCATAAAGTGGGGTGTAGTGCTACACACCAAGTCTCAGCTACTCAGGAGGCTGAAGCAGGAGGCAGTCTGGAGACTGGGAGTTTGAGACGTGATGCATAACGATGATGCCTGTGAATAGCCACTGCACTCCAGCCTAGACAACACAGTAAGCAGTAAGACCCTGTCTCTAAAAAAAAAAAAAAAAAAAAAAAGAATGGGCACGGTGGCTCACACCTATAATCCCAACACTTTGGGAGGCCAAGAAGGGCAGATCACCTGAGGTCAGGAGTTCGAGACCAGCCTGGCCAACACAGCAAAACCCCATTGCTACTAAAAAAATTCAAAAATTAGCTAGGCATGGTGGTGGGCACCTGTAATCTCAGCTACTCAGGAGGCTGAGACAGGAGAATCACTTGAATCCAGGAGACAGAGGTTGCAGCAAGCTGAGATCACACCACTGCACTCCAGCCTGGACAACAGAACGAGACTCCATCTCAAAAAAAAAAATAAATAAATAGACTGGGCATGGTAATCCCAGCACTTTGGGAGGCCAAGGCGGGCAGATCACCTGAGGTCGGGAGTTCAAGACCAGCCTGACCAACATGGAGAAATCCTGTCTGTACTAAAAGTACAAAATTAGCCCGGCATGGTGGCACATGCCTGTAATCCCAACTACTTGGGAGACTGAGGCAGGAGAATTGCTTGAACCCGGGAGGTGCAGGTTGCAGTGAGCCTAGACTGCACCATTGCACTCCAGCCTGGGCAACAAGAACAAAACTCTGTCTCAAAAATAAATAAATAAATACATACATACATAAAATTTAAAAATAAAATAAATAAAAGCAGAATTCATTAAATTGGTATTGCTTACTAAATTACAAATATCTTCCATAGATTTGTTCATTTATTCTTCAAATATGTGTTGAGCGTTCATTCCATACTGGACACTGTATTAGGCAATGTGAGTACAGCAGTGAATGAGCTCAATGAGGAAGAGGTAAAAAAACGACAAGCCAGGCGAGGTGGCTCCCACCTGTAACCCCAGCACTTTGGGAGGCCGAGGTGCGTGGATCACTTGAGGTCAGGAGTTCAAGACCAGCCTGGTACATGGTGAAACCCTGTCTCTACTAAAAATACGAAATTAGCCAGGCATGGCAGCGAGTGTCTGTAGTCCAAGCTACTCGGGAGGCTGAGGCAGGAGAATCGCTTGAACCCAGGAAGCAGAGGTTACAGTGAGCTGAGATTGCACCACTGCACTTCGGCCTGCGCAGAGTGAGACTCTATCTCAAAAAAAAAAAAAAAGAAAAGATAATAAGCAAGATAATTCAAGCTAGTGATAACTGCTAATAAAAATGAGAAAGAAAGAGGCCAGGCACAGTGGCCTACGCCTGTAATCCCAGCACTTTGGGAGGCCAAGGTGGGCAAGTCACCTGAGGTCGGGAGTTGGAGACCAGCCTAACCAACATGGAGAAACCCCGTCTTGACTAAAAATACAAAATTAGCCAGGCATGGTGGCACATGCCTGTAATCTCAGCTACTCGAGAGGCTGAGGAAGGAGAATCGCTTGAACTGGGGAGGTAGAGGCTGTGGTGAGCCGAGATCCCATCATTGCACTCCAGCCTGGGCAACAGAGTGAAACTCCGTTTCAACAAAAAAAAAAAGAGGAAGAAAAAGAAATGTTTGCTGGGTGCAGTGGCTCATGCCTGTAATCCCAGCACTTTGGGAGGCCGAGGCAGGCAGATCACAAGGTCAGGAGTTCAAGACCAACCTGGCCAATATGGTGAAACCCCCATCTCTACTAAAAATACAAAAATTGGCCGGGCACAGTGGCTCAAGCCTGTAATCCCAGCACTTTGGGAGGCCGAGACGGGCGGATCACGAGGTCAGGAGATCGAGACCATCCTGGCTAACACGGTGAAACCCCATCTCTACTAAAAAATACAAAAAACTAGCTGGGTGAGGTGGCGGGTGCCTGTAGTCCCAGCTCCTCGGGAGGCTGAGGCAGGAGAGTGGCGGGAACCCGGGAGGCGGAGCTTGCAGTGAGCTGAGATCCGGCCACTGCACTCCAGCCTGGGCGACAGAGCGAGACTCCATCTCAAAAACAAAACAAAAAAAATTACAAAAATTAGCCGGGAGTGGTGGCACATGCCTGTTGTTCTAGCTACTTGGGAGGCTGAGGCAGAAGAATTGCTTGAACCTTAAGGCAGAGGTTGCAGTGAACCAAGATGGCACCACTGCACTCCAGCCTGGGTGACAACGTGACATTCTGTCTCAAAAAAAAAAAAAAAAAAAAAAGAAATGGTCAGTAAGTATTTGAATATGTATTTGAATATTGAATGAGCTCATGAATAAGTAAAGGAGCATTGCTAAAGCCTCTAGTCTGAGAGTGAAACAGTGAAGGAAGCCCTCCCTGGGAGGAATGAGGAGGTTTCTAAGGGAAGCCAGCGGCGGGAAGAGAGGAGATGGGTTCAGTTTGACAGCATGTTGAATTTGGTAGTGGCAGAGGTTTCCTGGAGAACTGACAAATATAAAAATGACCTTTTCGGTGCAAACACACACGCCTGTCTGGCACGATCAAGAATAAAAATACTTACAGCAGAAAAGAACCCAGATGAGTAAGGAGTGGCTCTTCAAATACCAAGGGTGGTTAATTGGCCTGTTTCTCAACTGGGCAAATTGCCCCACTCACAAAAGGCACACACCAGGGTCTTGCTGTGTCTCCAGCACACATTCTCGTTCCTCAGAAGCGGACTTCTGCCTGCGTCTTGGCCTTGCTTTTGGAACAATGTCCTGGAGGGAGATCTTTTCAGGAGACATGTTGTGTGGAAGATGTAGCAATAATGGGTGGTGCTGGAATCACGACAGAGCTTGTTTCTCAGAGAATCTGCCAGAATTGGCTGGGAACCTTGACATGCTGGCACCTGCCCAGCCCTTCTTTGCATGAGGGACAGGGAACAGTGTGTTCTGGGTGGGTCCTTCACCCCTTCTCTTCTCATTCCCATCACAAACCTTAAAGTTGTGGGCACATTCCTAAACCGAGTTGCCAAACCTCAAAAGCAGATTGCTGAGTCCAGATTAGAGGCCGTGTTTCAGTCTCTACCCCACCCTACCCCATTCTCACTAAGCACTCATCCCAGTGCCAGCCTCACACAGACAACCAGTGCCTCATCTGGCAGAAGGTGGTCCATAGTGCAGTTGAAATCTCCCTGTACAATAGGATCTCCCTGTGGCTAGGACATAGTGTAAAAAGTTATAATTTTCAGATTAGTGCCAGTTAATTCAGTCCAGAGAAAATACTGTCTTTAGCCCTTTTTTTTTTTTGAGATGGAGTCTCACTATGTCACTCAGGCTGGAGTCCAGTGGCACGATCTAGGCTCACTACAACCTCCACCTTCCAGGTTCAAGCGATTCTCCTGCCTCAGTCTCCTGAATAGCTGGGATTACAGGTATGTGCCACCACGCCTGGCTAATTTTTGTATTTTTAGTAGAGACGGGGTTTCTCTATGTTGGTCAGGCTTGTCTCAAACTCCTGACCTCAGGTGATCCATCCGCCACGGCCTCCCAAAGTGCTGGGATTACAGGCGTGAGCCACCGTGCCCGGCCTCATTTTTTAAATTTAAAAATTGTTTTGGCCAGGCATGGTGGCTCACGCCTGTAATCCCAGCACTTTGGGAGGCCGAGACAGGCGGATCATGAGGTCAGGAGTTTGAGACCAGCCTGGCCAGTATGGTGAAACCCTTCTCTACTAAAAATACAAAAATTAGATGGGCCAGTGGCGCGTGTCTGTAGTCCCAGTTACTCAAGCAGCTGACACAGGAGAACTGTTTGAACCTGGGAGGCGGAGGTTGCAGTGATCCGAGATCCATCCACTGCACTCCAGACTGGGTAACAGAGCCAGATTCCATCTCAAAAAAAAAAAAAAAAAAAATTGTTTTTAAATTTTTTATAAGCGGGATCTCACTGTCACCCAGCTGGACTACAGTGGCACTATCACAGCTCACTGTATCCTTGACTTCCTGGCACAGGCAATCTTCCCATCACAGCTCCCTGAGTAGCTAGAATTAGAGGCTTGTTCCACCACACCCCGCTAATTTTTTTCATTTATTTGAAGAGATGGGGTCTTGCTATGTTACCCATGCTGGTCTCAAAATCCTGGCCTCAAGCGATGCTCCCACCTCAGCCTCCCGAAGTGCTGAGATTATATGCATGAGCCACTACACCTTGCCTGAAACCCATTTTAAAACATACTGAGGGCCGGGCGCGGTGGCTCAAGCCTGTAATCCCAGCACTTTGGGAGGCCGAGACGGGCGGATCACGAGTTCAGGAGATTGAGACCATCCTGGCTAACACGGTGAAACCCCGTCTCTACTAAAATACAAAAAAAATTAGCCGGACGAGGTGGCGGGCGCCTGTACTCCCAGCTACTCGGGAGGCTGAGGCAGGAGAATGGCGTGAACCCGGGAGGCGGGGCTTGCAGTGAGCTGAGATCCGGCCACTGCACTCCAGCCTGGGCAACAGAGCTAGACTCCGTCTCAAAAAAAAAAAAAAAAAAAAAAAACATACTGAGAATGCTTGACCATAAAAGTTGTCAAGATTAGCCTCCATCACTAAAATAAAAGTTGACATCTTTTGAGAAAAACACCAGGAAATTACTCCACCCAAGAAAACAAAGTTGTTTTTGAGCCACCTGTTTTAGCAGGCCCCAAGGGGTTGGTTCAGCAGAAAATACATTCACATCACAAAACTCAACAGGCAAAAGCATGTGACTACCCAGCCAAACCATGTATCTGTATGACTTTTGACTCAAAAGGTCATAGTCACATTTGTCAACATTGCAGAAAGTATCAGGTTCCAAACCCAGCCCCAAACTCCACTCCATATGTCTTCTTCCTCCCTACAAAAGAGTTCCTTTCCCAACCTCCTCACTTCTTCCAGGAGAGCCTTCATTTCTGTCACTAGGCTAAGTATAGAGAATCAAGAATAAATATAAGCCATAACGCTGCTTTCAAAAAATAAAACTGCTGGACATGATGGCTCGTGCCTGTGATTTCAGCACTTTGGGAGGCTAAGGCAGGAGGATTACTTGAGGCCAGGAGTTCAAGACCAGTCTGGGCAAACATAGCAAGACCCTGTATCTAGAAAAATTTTAAAGAGTGCTTACTTTGGCAGCACATATATAAAAATTGAAAAAAGAAATTATTCGGGCATAGTGGCACATGCCTGTAGTCCCAGCTGCTTGGGAGGCTGAGGTGGGAGGATTGCTTGAGCTCAGGAGGCCAAGGCTGCACTCTAGCCTGGGCAACCGAGCGAGACCCTGTCTCAAAAAAATAAATAAATAAATAAATAAATAAAAGAGAAAAGAAAAGAAAAAAGGCTGGGTGCGGTGGGTCACACTTGTAATCTCAGCACTTTGGGAGGCTGAGGTAGGAAAATTGCTTGAGGTCGAGAGTTTGAGACCAGCCTGGGCAACATAGCAAGACTGTGTCTCATCCTTTCTTTAAGGTATAAAAATGTTAAAAAAAAAAAAAAAAAAGTCTTGTTGAGAGAAAAATAAAGATACACTGGAAATGGTAAGTTAACTGAGAAGACAGTAATTTGTTTTAAATTGTCAGAAAGAGACTTAGCAAAATGGACTCTAGTGAACTTTTTTCCCCATCTTCCATTACTGGAAAATCTAATGATCAGAATGTCCTAGATAATGCCCAAACTAAATTACCACTCTTCCTAAATATGAAGATTTAGAAGGAATGAGCCAATACACCACAAATCATTTTGCAAGTAGGAACATGGCCCCAGCTTGTATGTGAAACTGCTAGAGGTCAGCCACAAGTTCAGTCTCCAAATGGACCATCTGGCTTTGCTTATGTCTATCAACATAGTTTACCTCCAACACCATCTAATATTCACCCTTCACCCTGAATGCAAGAAATGTTGGTTATTGAGAGGACACTATGAAATCATATCAAATAACGAGAAAATTAAGCCCATAGATTTCTGAAAAGGACAATAGCATCAAAGGCAGAACTACTGAGGAGACTCCTCAGTGAGAGTGGTCCAGAAAAGAGCTCTGGGAAACAATACCTCAATGAACAGACAAAATTAAGCTTCAATAAATAAATTTTATTAAACATTTCTTTTTTTTTTTATGGAGTTTCGTTCTTGTTGCCCAGGCTGGAGTGCAATGGCGCGATCTTGGCTCACTGCAACATCCGCCTCCCCGGTTCAAGCCTCAGCCTCCCAAGTAGCTGGGATTACAGGCATGCGCCATCATGCCCAGCTAATTTTATATTGTTAGTAGAGACAGGGTTTCTCCATGTTGGTCAGGCTGGTCTTGAATTCCTGACCTCAAGTGATCCACCAGCCTCGGCCTCCCAAAGTGCTGGGATTACAGGCGTGAGCCACTGCACCCAGCCTAAACATTTCTTTTAAATCAAGAAAGTGGGCCAAAATATTTTTGTCCTAAAATTTAAAAAAGAGTATCTTACTAACTTCTTCAGAAAAGCCACTAACTCATGATTGACTTCTTACAATTAATGACACGTCATTTTGTGAGTTTTAGGGAGCAAACTGTTGATGCTGAGAAAGACAGCAATAGGGCTATAGGCCATTTTTCTGAGTTGTCCAGGCCAAGCCCAAGGCCATTCCACACCTGGACATGAGAGTCTTTTTTTTTTTTTTTTTTTTTTTTTTTGAGACGGAGTCTCACGCTGTCACCCAGGCTGGAGTGCAGTGGCCGGATCTCAGCTCATTGCAAGCTCCGCCTCCCGGGTTCACGCCATTCTCCTGCCTCAGCCTCCCGAGTAGCTGGGACTACAGGCGTCCACCACCTCGCCCGGCTAGTTTTTTGTATTTTTTTTTTAGTAGAGACGGGGTTTCACCATGTTAACCAGGATGGTCTCGATCTCCTGACCTCGTGATCCGCCCATCTCGGCCTCCCAAAGTGCTGGGATTACAGGCTTGAGCCACCGCGCCCGGCCGACATGAGAGTCTTTTTTTTTTTTTTTTTTGAGACGGAGTCTTGCTCTGTCGCCCAGGCTGGAGTGCAGTGGCCAGATCTCAGCTCACTGCAAGCTCCGCCTCCCGGGTTCCCGCCATTCTCCTGCCTCAGCCTCCCGAGTAGCTGGGACCACAGGCGCCGCCACCTCGCCCGGCTAATTTTTTGTGTTTTTAGTAGAGACGGGGTTTCGCCGTGTTAGCCAGGATCGTCTCGATCTCCTGACCTTGGGATCCGCCCGTCTCGGCCTCCCAAAGTGCTGGGATTACAGGCTTGAGCCACCGCGCCCGGCCCCCTGAGAGTCTTAACTTCAGCCACTGGGGACCCTAGAATCTCATGCTATGTTGTTGTTGTTGTATATATTTTGGGTAGTATGGTATAAAGGAAATAAATTTAGACTGCTTCTTTCTTTCCTTCTTTTGTGCTCAAGATTTTACTAATACTTGTTTGGTGATCAGTATGTAAACACCATGAAAAATGTAAGTCTTAATATAAGCATGAGCTTCTAAAGTCATGTAAATATAATTCCTTAAATGGTGATTCCAACCACATTTCCAATTAAAATATACCGGCAATTTTTCCATAATACGAAAATTTCAAGTCCCAGTACATTAAAATGTTGAGAAGTTTTGGAGTCATTTATGAAGACTATCAGGACTTAATGACACAGGGAGTAATGTTATCAGGGACAATTGAAACAATCAGTACCAAAGAGAATATCATAGGCAGCACACAGTTGTGATGGGTAAAGCCAAGACAAAATAACAGTTATATTTAATAAAACATAATTCTTTTAAAAAATTAATTAATTAATTATTTTTGAGACAGAGTTTCACTTTTGTTGCCCAAGCTGGAGTGCAATGGCGCCATCTCAGCTCACCGTAACCTCCACCTACCAGGTTCGAGCAATTCTTCTGCCTCAGCTTCCCTAGTAGCAGGGATTACAGGAGCCTGCCACCATGCTTGACTAATTTTTTGTACTTTTAGTAGAAACGGGGTTTCACCATGTTAGCCAGGCTGGTCTCGAACTCCTGACCTCAGGTTAACCGCCAGTCTCGGCCTCGAACTCCTGATCTCAGGTTACCTGCCAGTCTTGGCCTCCTAAAATGTTGGGATTACAGGCGTGAGCCACCGCGCCCAGCCAGTAAAACATAATTCTTAAAGGGGAAATAAGACATAAACAAATAGATTTTGGAAAGGAATAAATAGTAACTTTGCAGACACCACCTTGACCAAGTCATCAAGGTTAACATCACCAACGATAAATCATTTTGAGAGTATGTACACCCTGATAGCAATAGAAACATTGATAGCAACAGCAATGAGAAGAGTACATCACCTCTGGGGCGTTCTATCCCAAAACTCCATAACACAGCTAATCATTTAAAACATCAGACAAATTCTAATTGAAGAAATACCTGACCAGTACACCCCAGCAGTGCCACGGTCATCAAAAACTAGGAAAGACTAAATAAACTGCCAGACTGGAGCAGATGAAGGAAGGCCACGCACGGGGGCTCACGCTTGTAATTCCTGCACTTTGGGAGGCCAAGGCAGGTGAATCACCTGAGGTCAGGAGTTCAAGACCAGCCTGGTCAAAAAGGTGACATCCCATCTCTACTAAAAATACAAAAAATTAGTCAGACATGGTGGCACACACCTGTAGTCCCAGCTCCTTGGGAGGCAGGAAAACAAGTGTAATCCATATAGTTTTCTTAATAGCATTGTACAAATGTCAGTTTATCAGTTTTGAATAAACGTACCACGGTTATGTAAGACATTAATATTAGTGGAATTTGGATGAAATATATACAGGGACTCTCTTCTACTATCTTTGGAATTATTCTGTAAGTCTAAACTTATTTCAAAATAAAAAGTTAAAAAAAATAGCAGTAAGAAGAAGAAACAGGTAAAGGAGAAAAGCAAAGAAGAAGAAAAAAACAGTAGGTAAGTTTTAATGCTTAAAACACTTTATGACTGGGCGTGGTGATTCACGCCTGTAAGCCCAGCTCTTTAGGAGGCCAAGGCAGGTGGATGACTTGAGGTCAGGAGTTCAAGACCACCCTGACCAACATGGCGAAACCCCATCTCTACTAAAAAAATACAAAATTAGGGCCGGGTATGGTGGCTCACACCTGTAATCCCAGCACTTTGGGAGTTTGAGGCGGGCAGATCACGAGGTCAGAAGATCGAGACCATCCTGACTAACATGGTGAAACCCTGTCTCTACTAAAAATACAAAAAATTAGCCGGGCATGGTGGTGGGCACCTGTAGTCCCAGCTATCAGGAGGCTGAGGCAGGAGAATGGCATGAACCCCGGAGATGGAGCTTGCAGTGAGCCAAGATTGTGCCCCTGCACTCCAGCCTGGACAACAGAGCAAGACTCCATACCAAAAATTAATAAATAAAAAATACAAAATTAGCTGGGCATGGTGGCACACGCCTGTAATCCCAGCTACTCAGGAGGTTGAGGCAAGAGAATTGCTTGAACCCAGGAGGCAGAGGTTGCAGTGAGCTGAGATCACACCATTGCACTCCAGCCTGGGCAACAAGAGCGAAACTCCATCTCAAAAAACAAAAACAAACAAATAAAAAAAAAAAACTTTATTAGTATTTTATTTTTGTAGAGATGGGGTCTCACTTTGTTGCCCAGGCTTCTGGTGAACTCCTGGCCTCAAGTGATCCTCCCACGTTGGCCTCCCAAAGTGCTGGGATTACAGACACGAGCCACCATGCCCGGCTAATTTTGTATTTTTAATAGGGACGGAGTTGGCCGGGCGCGGTGGCTCAAGCCTGTAATCCCAGCACTTTGGGAGGCCGAGACGGGTGGATCACGAGGTCAGGAGATCGAGACCATCCTGGCTAACACGGTGAAACCCTGTCTCTACTAAGAAATACAAAAAACTAGCCGGGCGAGGTGGCGGGCGCCTGTAGTCCCAGCTACTCGGGAGGCTGAGGCCGGAGAATGGCGTGAACCCGGGAGGCGGAGCTTGCAGTGAGCTGAGATCTGGCCACTGCACTCCAGCCTGGGCTACAGAGCGAGACTCTGTCTCAAAAAAAAAAAAAAAAAAAAAAAGGGACGGAGTTTCTCCATGTTGGTCTCAAACTCCTGACCTCCAGTGATCCACCCACCTCAACCTCCCAAAGTGCCGGGATTACAGGTGTGAGCCACCACGCCTGGCCATGTTAGCCACAGTCAATAGCCTATGCTCCTGGAATGGAGGGCAGGTGCTTGGTGCATGCAGAGTTCATGCCACCCGCACTGGATGTCCAGGAGCTCATAGAGACCTCTCTTTGTTTCTTTTTCATGAACTTTAATTTTTTCCTCTACTTTTTATCCCCCCAGTGGAACAAGTGACAATCTTAGTGAGAACAACTAAAAAAGGTGAAAAAATACTGAAAACATCCCACAGTAGAGAGTTAACTAACTACTGAAGAATTATTAGAACTTAGGAAAAACAGGAATCCAGAAGTTTAACTCAGCTCTTTGGGAGCTTTGTCAATTATTCAAGAAGTAGCCAACAGGCTCTTTGCACTTTTGACTACCTGTAGGGCTAAAAGGACAAAAGTCCGAGTCCGGGGCCTCTAGAGGAAGGTATGCCTGGTAAACACCCTTAACTTCGAGTTTGCACTCTGAAGAGCTGCCCTGTAGCATTACAGTAGACCAGGCCTCATGGATCTGAAGCCAGCTCCAAATCATCTCAAGCCCCAAAACCTGGTGATCCCCACTGTTAGTGCCCAAGGCGTCTGGTGAGACTTTCTGACTCTCTAGCCTAGTCTAGATAAAGATGACACTATTCTAGGATTCAAACAATGCCCCCAAAGAGGTTTTGAAATACAATATCTAACACGATCGAAGTGACCACGCACACAAAGAAATAGGGCCGGCGCAGTGGCTCACACGTGTAATCCCAGCACTTTGGGAGGCCAAGGCAGGTGGATTACTTGAGGTCAGGAGTTCAAGACCAGCCTGGCCAACGTGGAGAAACCCGGTCTCTACTAAAAATACAAAAATTAGCCAGGTGTGGTGGTGCACACCTGTAGTCCCAGCTACTTGGGAGGCTAAGGCACAAGAATGGCTTGAACCCAGGAGGTGGAGGTTGCAGTGACCCAAGATCACGCCTTTGCACTCCAGCCTAGGTGACAGAGTGAAACTGTGCCTCAAAAAAAAAAAAAAAAAAAAAAAAAAAGTGACCATGTACACAAAGAAATAGGACAAGAAAGAGAACACTGTCAGCATCAACAACAATAACAATAACAATTATTGGGCCGGCACGATGGCTCAGTCTTGTAATCTCAGCAATTTGGGAGGCCAAGGTGGACAGATCACAAGGTCAAAAGTTCGAGACCAGCCTGGCCAACATGGTGAAACCCCGTCTCTACTAAAAATACAAAAATTAGCCGGTTGCAGTGGCACGTGCCTGTCGTCCCAGCTACTCTGGAGGCTGAGGCAGAAGAATCACTTGAACCCGGGAGGCAGACATTGCAGTGAGCCGAGATCGCACCAGCCTTGGTGACAGAGCAAGACTCCATCTCAAAAACAAAAACAAACAAACAAAAAAATTATCAAACACTTTTACATAACTACTCCTAATACATTTAAAGAGATCAGAGACACAACTTAGAATTTCAGAGAACTTGAACCTGTAAAACGATATAACAGATTAAACTTCCTTATTTATTTATTTTTATTCTTTTCTTTGCAACAAAAGCCACATTCAATAGACTAAACTTTCAATAACTGAAAAATATAAAAATCAAAATTAAAAACTGAATGGGGCCAGGCGCAGTGGCTCACGCCTATAATCCCAGCACTTTGGGAGGCCAAGGCAGGCGGATCACAAGGTCAGGAGATCGGGACCATAATGGCTAACACGGTGAAACCCCGTCTCTACTTAAAATACAAAAAATTAGCTGGGCGTGGTGGTGGGCACCTGTAGTCCCAGCCACTCAGGAGGCTGAGGCAGTAGTGAACCCGGGAGGTGGAGTCTGCAGTGAGCCGAGATTGTGCCACTGCACTCCAGCCTGGGCAATAGAGTGAGACTCCGTCTCAAAAAAACAAAACAAAACAAAAAAAAACTGATGGGTTTAACAGCAGATTAGACACAAATGAAGAGAGATTTTTGTGAACTGGAACAGGTTTAAAAAATCCAAGAAGCCAAGTGTGGTGGCTCACCCTGTAATCCCAGCACTCTGGGAGGCCAAGGCAGGTAGATCACTTGAGGCCAAGAGTTTGAGACCAGCCTGGGCAACATGGCAAAACCTCTTCTCTACAAAAAAATACAATAATTACCTGGGCATGGTGGCACAAGCCTGTAGTCCCAGCTACTTGGGAGACTGAAAGGTGGGAGGATCACCTGAGACCAGGAGGTTGAGCAATGATTGTGACCCTGCACTCCAGCCTGGGCAATAGAATGAGATCCTATCTCAAAGAAAAAGAAAAATCCAAGAATAAAGCTCAGAAAAATAAAAAACGTGGAAAATTCAAAAGTACATTTTGGGCTGGGCATGGTATCTCATGCCTATAATTCCAGTACTTTGAGAGGCTGAGGTGGGAGGATCCCTTGAGCCCAGGAGTTCAACACCAACCTGGACAATACGGCAAGACCCCATCTCTAGCAACAAATTTAAAAATTAGTAGGACATGGTGGCATGTGCATATAGTCCCCGCTATTCTGGGGAAGCTAAGACAGGAGTATTGCTTGAGCTCAGAAGGTTGAGGCTGCAGTGAGCTATGATCATGTCCCTGCATTCCAGGCTGGATGATGGAGCAAGACTGACTCAAAAACGTAGATTTTGGAAAAGATGGAAAATTCAGTGAGACAAAAATGATTTATGAGAAAGTCCAGTATATATTTAATAGAAGTCCCAAAGATAGAAGTGAAAATAGGAGGCTGGGTGCGGTGGCTCACGTCTGTAATCCCAGCACTTTGGAAGGCCGAGGTGGGCAGATCAACTGTGGTTAGGAGTTTGAGACCAGCCTGGCCAACATGGTGAAACCCGTCGCTACTAAAAATACAAAAATTAGATGGGTGTGGTGGCGGGTGCCTGTAACCCCAGCTACTTGGGAGACTGGGGCAGGAGAATCGTTTGAACCTGGGAGTTGGAGGTTGCAGTGAGCCGAGATCAAGCCATTGCACTCCAGCCTGGATGACACAGTGAGACTCCATCTCAAAAAACAAAAAGAAAAAGAAAATAAGGTAGAAGAAACATTTGAAAAGAATCTGACCAAAACTTTCCAAAACTGATGAAATATGTCAAGGCAAATTAAACAATACAAAGAATCCAAAGCAGGATAAATAAAAATAAATCAACAAGTAAGCCCATCTGAAAACCAGAGAAGATCAGAAGGCCGGGTGCAGTGGCTTATGCCTTGTAATCCCAGCACTTTGGGAGGCTGAGGTCGGAGGATCACCTGAGTTGAGGAGTTCGAGACCAGCCTGGCCAGCCTGGCAAACATGGTGAAACCCCATCTCTACTAAAAATACCAAAAAAATTAGCCGGGTTTGGTGGCAGGTCCCTGTAATCCCAGCTACTCGGGAGGCTGAGGCAGGAGAATCGCTTGAACCTGGGAGGTGGAGGTTGCAGTGAGCCGAGATCACGCCACCGCACTCCAGCCTGAGCAACAAGAGCAAAACTCTGTGTCCAAAACAAAAACAAAAACAAAGATCATAAAAGGGACAGAGCCCATTATAAAAAGACAAATTACACTCAAAGGGGCCATACTGAAGTTGACAACAGACTTCTCGACAGAAACAACAGAAGCCTGAAGAAAAACTGTTTTCAAAATGCTGAAAGATTGTGGCAATGGTTGCACAATATTGCAAATCTGCTTAATGTCACTAAATTGTACATGTTAAAATGGCTAAAATGGTAAATTTATATATATATATTTATTATTTTTGAGATGGGAGTTTTGCTCTTGTTGCCCAGGCTGGAGTGCAATGGCACCAACTCGGCTCACCACAACCACTGCCTCCCAGGTTCAGGCGATTCTCCTGCCTCAGCCTCACAAGTAGCTGGGACTACAGGTGTGTGCCACCATGCCCGGCTAATTTTGTAGTTTTAGTAGAGATGGGGTTTCTTCATATTGGTCAGGCGGGTCTCTAACTCCTGACCTCAGGTGATCCGCCTGCCTCAGCCTCCCCAAAGTGCTGAGATTACAGGCTTGAATCACCATGCCCAGCTTATTATGTATATTTTACCACAATAAAAACTTAATTTTTTTTTTTGAGATGGAGTCTCACTCTGTTGCACAGGCTGGAGTACAGTGGTGCGATTTCAGCTCACTGCAACCTCTGCCTCCCTGGTTCAAGCGATTCTCCTGTCTCAGCTTCCTGAGTAGCTGGGATTACAGGAGCACACCACCACACCTGGCTAAATTTTGTATTTTTAGTAGAGACGGAGTTTCGCCATGTTGGCCAGGCTGGTCTCAAACTCCTGACCTCAGGTGATCCATGAGCCTTGGCCTCCTAAAGTGTTGGGATTACCGGCGTGAGCCACCAAGCTTGGCCGAAAATTTAATTTTAAAAAAGGCTGAAAGAAAATAAATTTCAACCTAGAATTATATTTCCAGCTAAAATGTCTACAAAATTAAAGGTGAAATACAGGCATTTTCAGACATGGAAAAATGAGAGAATTCATCATCAATGGACCCTTGCTAAAGAAAATAACGAAGAGTATTCTTCAGGCAGAGAGAAATGATCCCAAAAGGCAGCTCAAAGTTGCGGGAAGGTACGAAGAAAAAAGAATGAGGTAAATATGTGGGTTGATCTAAATGGATAGTGACTGTTTAAAACAATTGTAATGTTCTGTGGGTTCTAAGAACATAGAGAATATTAAAATACAGTCAACAAAGATATCTAAGTCAAAGAAGGCTGATTAACGGTGTTAGTGTTTTAAGGAACTGGCACCAATGAGAAGGGTATATAAGTACCAGTTAGGGCTAGGCGTGGTGGCTCACATCTGTAATCCCAGCACTTCGGGAGGCTGAGGCAGGTGGATCACCTGAGGTCAGTTTGAAACCAGCCTGGCCAACATGGTGAAACCCTGTCTCTACTAAAACAAGAAATTAGAAAAATTAGCCAGGCGTGGTGGCGGGTGCTTGTAATCCCAGCTACTCGGGAGGCTGAGGCAGGAAAATGGCTTCAACCCGGGAGGCAGAGGTTGCAGTGAGTGGAGATCACGCCACTACACTCCAGCCTGAGAAACGAGAGCGAAACTCCGTCTCAAAAAACAAAACAAAGCAAAACAAAACAAAACAAAAAAACTCATAAAAAAATTTTTAAAAAGTACCAGTTAGCATTAAACTTTCTTTTTAAAAAAAGATTTATTAGGCCGGGCTGGTGGCTCACACCTGTAATCCCAGCACTTTGGGAGGCCGAGGGCAGTGGATAACAAGGTCAGGAGTTTGAGACCAGCCTGGCCAACATGGTGAAACCCAGTCTCTACTAAATATACAAAAATTACCTGGGCGTGGTGGTGGGCGCCTTTAAACCCATCTACTTGGAAGGCTGAGGCAGGAGAATCACTTGAACCCGGGAGGTGGAGGTTGCAGTGAGCCGAGATCATGCCACTGCACTCCGGCCTGAGCAACAGAGCAAGACTCTGTCTCAAGGAAAAAAAAAAAAAAAAAAAAAAAAGATTGATTTTAAAATAATTTAAAAATTATAGAAGAGTTGCAGAAATAGTATTAAGAAATATTCCACTCATCCAGATGTACCAGTTTTTAACATTTTGCTATACTTGCTTTATCACTGTCTTCTTTTCTCTCTTCTTCCCTCTCTCTTCCTGTGTATTTATATACACTCGTCTGAATCATTTGAGAGTAGGATGCATTCATTATGCTCTTTTAAATCTTCATAAAAAGATATTTTACATAACCATTAAATACATCAAATTTAGGAAATTTAATATTGACAGAACACATATCTAATCTACTGATCATTTTCCAGTTTGCAAATTGTTCTTATAGCAAGATCATGTACAGTATTGCACTAGTTGCCATGTCTCTTTGGTCTTTTTTTTTTCTTTCTCTTTTTAAATCTGGAACACTTTCTTTGTCTTATTGACAATGATAGTTGAACAATAAAGACCAATTATTTTATAAAAATGTTAAGATTTTGACAGATTAAGCATGTATTACAATCTCATGGATAATGGCCATGAAACTAATGAGACATTCGCTTCTGTCTCCTTTAGGAAGCCAAGTTGGCTTTTCTGCCCTGATGGTGCTTGTTGTGTTGGTTATGTGATTGTGTTTTTGTTAAGATTTACAGAACCGTGTTCTAAAATGTGTTGTTTATTGTATGTAAAGTATACCTAAACCATAAAAATGCTAGTCTCTAAAAGTTGAATTGCCTGAATATTCCACCAAATTATATGCTTCAAGTGTGCTATTCTGGTGCTCAAACCATCTCCGTCTCAAAAAAAAAAAAACAACAAATAAAGAAATTAAATTTTAAAAACTCGGATTGTCGCTTGGGAGACATGAAACTTTGTATTTTTTTGCGACGTTGTCTCACTCTGTCGCCTAGGCTGGAGTACAGTGGCATGATCTCAGCTCACTGCAACCTCCGCCTCCTGTGTTCAAGGAATTCTCCTGCCTCAGCCTCCTGAGTAGCTGGGATTACAGGCATGTGCCACCACACCCAGGTAATTTTTTGTATTTTTAGTAGAGACAGGGTTTCACCATGTGGGCCAAGCTGGTCTTGAACTCCTGACCTCCGGTGATCCACCCGCCTCGGTCTCCCAAAGTGCTGGGATTACAGGTGTGAGCCACCGCGCCCAGCCAGATTCCCGGCCTGAAACGCATTTTTTGTCTATTGCTATATACTTAGGGACAAATATTGTTGTTAAAGGTAGAGAAAACAACATGTTTTGAAGAAAAGGAAGTGTTGGTGGGGGTGAGGTGGGGGCAGTTGCTTGTCTGTCCCGGAAAGGCAATTTCTTACTGCTTCATACCCTGGTATATACCCGTTTTGTACCCATTCCATTCTTTCTAGAAACACCGATTTCTGTCCTCATTGTTTTTATATTTCTGTCTCCTATTGTCATGTTTTATGAGCAAGTCGTAAAGGGAGGAAGAGGGAAAACAAAGTTCTGAGGCTTTCTTAATCTACTTGCTCAACCTCCATTTTTAGTAACCATAAAGAATTTGGTTTTTTTTTTTTTTTACAGTTTCCTCTTCTAGCAAGAGGTCCCACCACATGCCATCCACCTAGCCACTTAATGCTCGCCGAACAAGTCAAATCCACAGCAAATACGTAGTCTTTTTTGTACTTTTTTTCAAACGTTATGTAAAAGGTATACTGTAAAATCTTACCAGAACTTATTTCACTCAATACGATTTTTAGATGTACCTACACACATGTAGCGACCCATTCACTTTAACTTGCACTGAATAAATATATCAAAGGTACTCTTCTATTTCCCCACTGACAAGATACTTGGCATTACCTGCTCTAGACGACCAGGCAGCGACTTCTTCTTACGCTGTTGTTTGTGCTAGAATTTCTCCACAGCGTATTTTGTAGGTGAAATGACTGGATCCATGTGTGTGTCTACATCTTCAGCTTTACTGGACATGGACAAATTCCCCTGCAAAGAGGTTGTACTCCTTTTCCCTCCCACCGGCTGTGTAGGACAGTTCCCATTTCTCACCAACAGTTGCTATAATTAGACTTGGGTATTTCTATCAAAAGGATGAGTATAACATTGTATCTTATTGTTGCTTTGGTTTGTATTTCCCTGAGTTCTAGGGCAGTTGAGCTCAGGAAAGAACTTAACCCCATCCTTTGCCTCGTTGTTTGTAATTGGAGTATGTTTTCCTTATTGTAGTTCTTTAAATGTTCCGGATGGCAATCCTTTATTAGTTATACCTTTATATTCTCCCATTCTGAGGCTTATGCTTTTGCTTCTTTAATACTGCTCATTAGTTTTTCAAGTTTCATTTTTTGTAATTTAAAAATTGATATATAGGCCGGGCGCGGTGGCTCAAGCCTGTAATCCCAGCACTTTGGGAGGCCGAGACGGGCGGATCACGAGGTCAGGAGATCGAGACCATCCTGGCGAACACGGTGAAACCCCGTCTCTACTAAAAAAAAATACAAAAAACTAGACGGGCGCGGTGGCGGGCGCCTGTTGTCCCAGCTACTCGGGAGGCTGAGGCAGGAGAATGGCGTCAACCCGGGAGGCGGAGCTTGCAGTGAGCTGAGATCCGGCCACTGCACTCCAGCCTGGGCGACAGAGCGAGACTCCGTCTCAAAAAAAAAAAAAAAAAAAAAAAAATTGATATATAGGGGCCGGGCGCAGTGGCTCAAGCCTGTAATCCCAGCACTTTGGGAGGCCGAGACGGGCGGATCACGAGGTCAGGAGATCAAGACCATCCTGGCCTACACGGTGAAACCCCGTCTCTACTAAAAAAAAATACAAAAAACTAGACGGGCGCGGTGGCGGGCGCCTGTTGTCCCAGCTACTCGGGAGGCTGAGGCAGGAGAATGGCGTCAACCCGGGAGGCGGAGCTTGCAGTGAGCTGAGATCCGGCCACTGCACTCCAGCCTGGGCGACAGAGCGAGACTCCGTCTCAAAAAAAAAAAAAAAAAAAAAAATTGATATATAGGGGCCGGGCGCAGTGGCTCAAGCCTGTAATCCCAGCACTTTGGGAGGCCGAGACGGGCGGATCACGAGGTCAGGAGATCAAGACCATCCTGGCCTACACGGTGAAACCCCGTCTCTACTAAAAAATACAAAAAACTAGCCGGGCAAGGACGCGGGCGCCTGTAGTCCCAGCTACTCCGGAGGCTGAGGCAGGAGAATGGCGTCAACTCGGGAGGCGGAGCTTGCAGTGAGCTGAGATCCGGCCACTGCACTCCAGCCTGGGTGACAGAGCGAGACTCTGTCTCAAAAAAAAAAAAAAAAAAAAAAAAAAAAAAAAAAAAAAAAATTGATATATAGTAGCTGGACATATTTTGGGGGTCCATATGAGTTTTGAACTTGTAAAATGTGTGATTATTAAATCAGGGTACTTGGGGTATCCATCACCTCAAACATTTTTCTTTGTGCTAGGAACAACACAAATCTCTTCTATTTTGAAATTTACGATACATTATTGATAATTTCCCTACTGTACTTCATTGAACTGATTTTTAAAACATAAAACCACAACCAGAGTATATATTTTTATCACATGTGCATTCCTGGTTGCCTGGTGTGTTGCTGTGTCAGCCTCTCCCAGATCCAGGCTGATGACACTTCCTGCCACCAGGAATACTAGAATACTGCCTGTGGTCATGGGAGGTGAAGAGAGATCTAACAGTTCACTTGGATGCAATGAAATACAGCCATCCCTCAGCACCACGGGAGATTGCTTTCAAGACCGCTCACAGCTACCAAAAACGGCGCATGCTCCATTCGGCCACTCCGTGGAACCTGCATATACTCCATGCAGCTACTCTGTGGAACACAGGTATTCCATATGGTCTGCGGGACCCGTAGATACAAACTCGGCCCTCCACATAGGTCGGTTTCACATCCCACAAATGTTTTCCGTCCGTTTGTTTGCCGATGCGGCACCCGTGTTGTTCAAGGGTCAACTGCACTGCTGCTCACACTAGTTGCATGGAGGTCAGAAAAGAAAATCAAACCTCTTCACTTAACAGAAGTTTTTTGCCTTTTTTGTTTTTCCCAGAGACAGTCTTGCTCTGTTGCCCAGGTTGGGGTGCAGTGGCGTGATCTCGGCTCACTGCAACCTCCGCCTCCGGGTTGAAGCAATTCCCCTTCCACCTGAATTGTAGCTGGGATTACAGGTGCCCACCACCACGCCTGGCTCATTTTTGTATTATTAGTAGAGACAGGGTTTCACCATGCTGGCCAGGCTGGTCTTGAACTCCTGACCTCGTGATCTGCCTGCCTTGGCCTCCCAAAGTGCTGGGGTTACAGGCATAAGCCACCGTACCTGGTCAAACAGAAGTTTTTAATGCAGTCAGATATAAATTTGATTTGTTGCTGTGCCTTCTCATAATCTATATACCATAAAATGCACTTTACATTTAATATGTAAAGTTCAGGAATCTCCAGTATTTTCACCAGTTGTGAAACGACAACCACTATCCAATTCCGGAGCACTTGCATCACCCATGGCTGCCATGGAGTTTCACAAAGAAAACTGCCAATTCCTCCCAACCTCCAAGGCCCTGGCAACCACAAATCTATTTGCAACTATTTGCCTCTTCTGGACATTTCACATGTGAAATCAGTTATGTGCCTGACTTCTTTCCCTTAGCACTTCAAGGTTCACCCACGTTGTAACATGCATTAGTACCTCATGGCTGAATAATATTTCCCCTGAAAGGACATACTGCTGTTTGTCCAGTTTTCAGTTGAGGGAAATTTGGGTTGCTTGCATTTTGGGCTATTATGAATCATGTCGCTATGAACATTCATATACTAGTTTTTGTGTGGACATGTCATCAATCCTCTTGGATATGTGCTTAAGACTGACATTGTTGGGTTCTATGTCTAACACTATGATGAACAGTCAAGAAGTGTTCAACCAGTGTCTGTAACGTTTTACAATCCCACCAACCGTATACGAGGGCTCCAATTACTCCACATTCTTGCCAATACTCACTACTGTATTATTATTGGCTGTTAACCTTTAAGAAAGGAAGCCTAACGGCCTGCTACAAAGAGGTATAGGCATTCTTAGAAAGTTTAAGCCCTTTCAAGGCTCATCTCACCCTGTCGAAGAGGCTGTGAAATCAGGGAGGCTGAAGATCCGGTGTTCTTTGTATGCTTCCCTTCCCTGCACTTCCTTCAGAAATGGGTCCTGCTTCATTGTATTAGCTTCTCTTAGGTCTTTAACAGATTAAAGAGAAAAGACTCCTTATTTAAAAGAAAAAGTGCATCCACCCAACTTTTATATTCAACAAAAAAACACTTCCCGTGTCCAGCTATGGGTAAAAGGGAAAGTGAGATGGAAGATGGAATCATGGAGACAAGAATTTGGAGTCCATTAAGTTACACTTCAGGGTCTTTTTCCAACTGCTCAGGATGTGTTAATGTTGAAGCTGAAGGTATCAACACCAACAGGGGAACGAGTGAAGGAAAGAGCAGTGGTTCCCAAGCCAGGTGCTGAGGCGCTGCACTTTTAGGAGGGTGTTTCCTGTACTGTAGTGTAAGACCCAGCACCATTAGAACCTGTGTAAACGTCTCACGGAAGGAAAGGAACACAGGACAGGGAAAAAAAAAAAAAAAACCAGGAAAAGCAGAACCTAAGGGTGCTGGTTTCTCTAGTTTGTCAGATACTGCATTCAAAAGTCAAGCCTGAGGCTGTATGACTCGAAAGAAAATAGGTGAGCAAAGTTGGGAAAATGAAATCCAATGAAAAATTAAATCCCCAAATAAATTCTGAACACATTAAGCTCATGAGAAGAGTGTCGACCCACCTAGCATCTACAGTATCCCCCCGCTCAGGGAGAAGCCAGTTGGACGAGCTGCTCACATCTCCTGCGGCCACAGTTTAGACCCCAAATGGCTCTCTGGTATCCCTACTCAGGCAGAGGTGATAAGGCCAAGACCTTCCAGAAAAAGGGGGACAGGGCGCTGGCAGTTGGGAATCACGTACTTGCCTCTAGGGCGACATCTGCTACCCAGCTCCTTGGGAGAAGATACACACAGGGCTTCCAGGTCTGAAATTCCGTGATGATCCAGAACTTTTAAGCTCTTTAACATTTCCTCTATTTAAAAATGCTCCCATCACCGTTTTTTGAAGGCACTGCACCGGCCCAATCTGGCCCAGCAGTCACAGTGCAGCCCCTGAACTGTCCACCTCAGAGACTCCCTTTCCCTCCAGTACAGTGCACACACCCTTATTTACTATGGATTAAAGGACCACACAGACACACTGTAGCCATGGAAAAACCCTCTTGTTTATTTGATTAAACAAAAATAAAATAAGCTGCATAGGAACAATTTTAAAGTCCAAAGAGACACCAACTTTGTTTTAAGGCTGTAGTAGCTGATACAGCATCTCCTTGCTACCTTCTCCAGCCTTCTCTGTGGACCACAGCGATACATTCAGAAGCCTGTTAGCTTACACAGGAGTTTCTGAATACTTTTCCATTGGTTCTTCACCTGCTCATTGCCTGTCATGCCTGCGGCCTGCAACAGTTAACATTTAAGATTTAAAATGTGAAAGCCAAGAGGAGGGGGGGAAAAAGCAAAACCAACCAAACAAAAACTCACTTTTGCCTAAAGATTTGGGGGGAAATCTTCATTTCCCCACCCATCTACTGAATTGATGGGATTCACATTACCATGGCAATGCCCATTTCAAAGTGGCAAACGGCAGTCAGCACCCCACCCCGGACGGGCTGGCAGTGTGGTTTCTGCAGCCAGGGGAGTTACTACGGTAGTGCATATTCCTTATATCATGTCTGCCTTGGACAAATACAAATTAAGAGGTTTAACTTAGTCATTCTAACATAAGGCAACATGCCCAGGCTAATTCCCCCAACTCTGTGTTTACTTAAAAAAAAAAAAAAAAAAAAAAAGACAAAAAGACTCAACCGAGTCATATGTTCTACAGTTAAAAATTAAAGCATTTTGCTGACCCGGCATGAGAGCTAATGGACAGTATTAAGCAAGATTCAGTTTCACAACCCTCCCACCCACCCAAGTATAACTAACATGCTAGTTAAAAAACAACACCCCTTACCCACCCACCCTCACCTGCATCGATTTTAGGAGAAATGGGAAAAAAAGAAAGGAATCTTACCACCCTAAAAGCAAGAAAATCCCAGAAATGTGAAAAATCTTCCTCTGAAGAAGACAACTACACAGACGGCTAGAAACACAAAGAACTTACAGAGTTACAGAGCTGGTTATTTAAAGAAAGTAAACACTTCGCTACACACATCAACATTCAGTCAGTGTGCTCTGAGATAAGAGTCTTCAGAAAAATACTACCTGAGCTTGCAAGTTAATACAATCATTAAAAGGAGGTCTACGACCATGTGGATACACAAAACTTTTAGAACCATTATTGGTTAAATGATGATGGAAAACATCCCACCAGGCTGGCTTGTTAACCCGTAAGATCAGTTTTAAAAATAGACATCATTGAGGTATTTCTTCACCATGACATTTATAAGCCCCTCATGATAATGACAGTGGTCTTAGGACCCTCCTCTCTTCCAACCAACCAAAAATTAGGGCAGAAGAGAGGTGGGAAGGTCAATACAGTATATCCTGGTAATGTGCTTCTCAACTTTATCAAGTATTTAATAAACAAGGAAAAAAAAAAAAAACCCGTCAACATGTTACCTTTGGTAGAAAAAAATCAAAACACAAAACAAAAGAGCAATACATACTTCAACAGTCACTGCTCAGTCAAAACAGTGATTGCTGCAACATCATGGTGATGAACGTCCTGCTGGGTCCAGAGAGCTACAAATACAATCATGAAGTCAAGAGGATTCTCATTCCCTTCAAATATTTGATGTTTCCAAGAACTAGACCTTTAGAATTGCTCCTAAAGGGTATTATCTGCAGACATTTGAAATATAGATAAAATATTTTTCTCTTGAAGAGAAAGAGACCTAAAGAACTTTATTTGTAGTTAAGTCCTCCAATAGGCCAGATTAACCAGTAGTTTCATAATACTGAACAATAGTGACGGTATGCGTAATTCTTTTGGAGGGGGAAAAGGCCAGATTGAGAAGAACTACTTGGATTTATGACTACATTTGCCTGACATTTCTCTTTCAAGGTAAATAAAACATTTCTCCTGGGAGAAATCAGTTGTAGATTTATAGTAACATTTCTTTTAGAGGTAGCTTCCCACTCCCACCCACTCCCCACTGGATTAATACTATTCTTTTTGAGACCTGTCAGATGCTAACATGAGGTAGATGACTTGCCACAAGTGAGGTAGAAACTCAACAAAAGCAGTCAGTGTGGTCTGGAATGCTGTGTCCTATGCCCTTGGCCCTACAGAAAGCCAGAGAAAGCCGTAGAGCTCTGGAGGCCTGGCCCTGTGACACCATCACCTACAAGTACAAGAGTGTGACTTTTATACAGCCCCAGACTGTTGGAAACTCATTCAGAGTGATGTTTTAAATATACCTTAAATATACCCTAAATACTTTTTGGCACCACTGGATTAAAAAATAAAATAAAATCAGAAAAACAAGCCTAAAACTTTGGCATATCTTTCACCACCTACCAGAACAGAGCAATCTTAGAATCTTCCAATGAGGAAGGCAACATATATATAAACAGTATTTTGCTGCTTCAAGCCTAAGGGACTTTCCTCCTCAAATAATTAAGCTTTGGCTTAACTAGAATAAATCCGACTGAGCCGATCTCAAGCTATTCTCTTGCAACTCCATCACAAAGTGCCTCAATTCTGGCAACATTTTTGGCCCAACACGTAATCTGGATTCGGTTTATGGTACCCTTTGTTACGTGTTTTCCCAAGTAAGTTAGACTTAAAAGGGCATTGAGGAGTTAGTGCACTTGGGGTACAGCCCAGGTCACTGTGCTCTAGTCAACTTGAGTGCCACTTGCAGCCACAACAGGGCACATGTTCTGAGACAGCATTAGATCTCGGGACCACAAATAGCACTTTTGAAATGTTAAGTGTCAAGCAAAAGTAGTTTTTACCAATGGGTTAGATTTCCTTTAAACACCTCAATACCCAAACCTATATATCCAAACCCAATGGGCATCTCCAAACAGAAACTGAGCTTACATCATACCCCACCCAACCCTTGCCACCTGACCAGATCAGACCTCCATGGGGACTACTGTCTAATTGTCACATTTACTCCCCAGAAACCTTTTTATTCTCCTACCTCCTAACACCCAGGACCTTATTTTTTCCATCAGGCTGAAGACTCCCTTCTTTGACCCAACTCCTGGCTACCCTGGCATTACCTCATAACGGGCAGGAGATTACGTATTTAAACACAGGTACTTTTCACAGTTTCACACTAGGGACTGCCAAATGTTGGCTTTTATCATCTTTCTTTGATTTGAACACTTCACATCATACAATGAACTCTCCAAAGTGCTTCGCACCAATCCCTATGGGTCAGGAGTCAATCGTGGACAGCCAGAAACGGCCAATGTTTTAAAAACAGAAGCTTTCCAAGTGTGACCATGTTTCTCAAATACCAGTCATGCACCACTCTGGATACAGAACGGTAAGGAGATACACCACCCCTGAGGACAAAGGTAGTAGTATCTCTGACCTACACACATATTTCAGGGGATAGTTTCTAGTTGCTCTAAGCCTGCAAATTTTTAAGTCTGTAAATTAAGACCTGATAATTTCAGCCATGGAGCAAAAATCTTGGCTTTTGAATCACATTCATAGTAAAACGTCAAATAAGGAGCTCTAGCAACTGTTACGCACCAAGAACATTTCTCATTCAGGTCCCAAAATTTTCCTACATCTGGGGAAATTAGAAAGAAAAGAGCAGGATGAAAATGACTATGAAAGGATTTTAATCAAGATCCATCTCCTCAATAAATTTTTTTTTCAAGCATTTAAAACCAGTTGTCTTTGGTATTTAAAGGGTGGTTTGTTGGGCGGCTGCGGAGAGGGAAGGATCAGCACCAAGTTACTCCAAAATAGAAAACAGCAAAAATGTTTAATTATATTAACTCTACCAGAAAGAGCTTCATGGCCAACAGGCAACTGAACAGGCATTGGGGAAGGATTCGCTATTAAATTCTACAGTAAAAGGAGCTTCTAACAAACAAGATTTCTTAACACCTTCCCACCCTGTAACAGCAGCTGGGAGCCAGCAGCAGTTTGAAGTTACTTTCCAACTTTTGAATCTTTTATTGCATGCAGTTCTCTGTGAGATGAGGTTTTTTTTTTTTCCCTTCCCATTTTGGTCACTCAGAAACCCTAGAATTAAAGCAATGGGAAGAGACAGCGTAGCTTGTAGTAGTAGTAAATTAAACGTCCAAAAGAGGTATATGGGAAAAGAAACTTGATTGACTTGTCACATTGTCCCCATCATCTCCTTTTCTATTGGGATAATAGAAACAAATTGCTCCATTTGTTAATCTGTTTTGTTCATTTAAAACTATACCCATTTTGCAATAGAAATTTCTCTTAAATAGAGAACAGAAGTTGATCCCTAAGTCTTTATGTTTAAACAAGAGGTCTCCCTTGTAAGTCACTGACGTTTGTTTCCGAGTCCCTCTTTTCCCTGAGGAGGGCTCCTCCAGAATTTGGTTCTTATTTCAGTATTTGGGGCAATGCAGGAACCCACTGGGTTCTGACAAGCAGGGTATCAGCTACATCTGCTTTGCACTTGAGAGACAGACAATGCCCAGAAGCACAAGTTTTGTACCCAAGTCCAGCTTACAACCAACCAATCCTGTAAAGTGACACAGATTCTACCCCACAGTTCTGCAGTGGGAGCCTTAATTTTTCATTCTTTGGTACCGAGTTACAGGTTTAAGAAAAGACATTACATCCTACATTTCAGGTTTGGACAATTTGGTTTCTAGATCCTTTATGCTCAAAGGCCTTGAGGGGAGGGGGGCGGGGGGATTCATGTTAACCACGAGGTCCTAAAGCACGGCCTGGGTGCAAACAATCCTATAAAAAGTGACCCAAGCACAGGGTGTGGGACTGGGCTGTTGGTATTATTTTGACTTTCAAACATTGTATTTCCCTGAACTTTCAAAGCAGGAAAAAAATTGTGCTTGTAAAATGAAAGTTCTTTCCTTTGCCTGCTCTTCTTAGGAAAAGAAACTCCAAGGACTACAGAACAACTATAGATTAGGGGTGCCTTGTTATTTAATGTGCTCCCTGACTCTCTCAGCACACACATCCACCCACATTCATGTCCACATCAGCCCATGCCTGAAAACCCTCTCTGAGAATGAGGTTAACTTCCTTCTTCCTTCCATTTAACCCTTTATAACCTAACAGCAAAATAAGAAAGCTTAACTTTTGAGAATACGTTTAATCAAAAATCCTGAGCTACCATCTATATATTTTTTCAAGAAACCAAAGTGTGAAAAGGAGAGGTTCTTGGGGAGGCAGTGTGTCATTTTCAGCTACTTGGGTGCAAGATGGCTTTGAAACAAACATGCACACACCCTCCCTTAAAAGAAATAAAGATTATATACCCTAAAACATGAAGGGTCTGCTTTTCTTGGCTAGCAAGCCACAGCCACAACGTCTAAGATTAAGAAAAGATACAGAAGAGGATGTTAAACACACTGAGGTATGAACGGAGAACAGAGGAAATTTCTCTGTTGCAGCATTTAAAAAAAGAGAAGATTTTCCAAAAGATCAAAACGACACAACATAATCTAACCCCATATAAACACAGTATTCTCAAGAACACAGATACTCTATAATTATGCATTTCAAATCCTATTTTTTCCATGTTTTATAGTTTTTTGTTTTTTTACTTAGTAGTTTTTTTTGTGTTTCCTTGGCTCAATCTACAGAATACACCCCACCACACACACCCAGTGCCCTCCCAGCCATACGGATGCCAGGCTTGTGCATATCATGCCCCACGCAGGGGAAGAGGGAAATGCAAACTCCACTGAGGAGGGGAAGAGGGCCTGCTGCAGAAGGAAATGTAAAGATTTATGAGGTAGATAGAAATTATCACTTCACAGGCTCAATCCCTGCAGAAAAGATAAGTACATTCATCTGTAAAAAAATAAAGATGAGGTAGGACTTAAGCAATGTTGTACTTTTCTTGTTCTCTTTTAAAAAAAAAAGAAAAAAGAAATTTCCCTGAGACTGTTTCTTCTTTGAAATTCAAAAAGAGAGAGAGAGAGAGAGAGAAAGAGAGGGAGAGAGACGCACACACACCCCAAACACAGAAACCTAGGAAATGCAATTAGAAGACTAGGATTCGATTGTTGCCAAAGTCCACCACCACGATCATTCCGTCGGGGGTGATGGCGACGCCAGAAGGGCGGTCCATCTGCCCAAAGCCGCTGCCTTGAGCGCCAAACTTGCACAGGAAGCTGCCGTTGGATTCAAACATCTGTACCCGATGGTTCCTGGAATCTGCCACAATGATGCGCCCTTCCTGGTCCACGGCTACGCCTTGTGGGCGCAAGAACTGCCCATTGCCCGTGCCCTCCGAGCCCAGAAAGCGTGCCGACTGGCAGTCAGGGTGAATCACCAGGAGCCGGTGGTTGTTGAAGTCGGTGACCACCAAGTGGCCCTCATGGTTGAAGGCCACACCCCGTGGGGAGTCAAAGTGCTTCCAGAGAGCCCCCTCGAAGCCATACTTATTTAGGAAGACGCCATCAGGCCCAAACAGCTGGATCCGGTGGTTCCTCGTGTCTGAGACCAGGATCTTGCCCTCAGAATTCACCGCCACATCCCAAGGGTAGTTGAACTGCCCATTCTTGGTTCCTTTCTCACCAAACTTGAGGAGGAACTGGCCCTCGAAGGTGAAGATCTGGATGCGATGATTGTCCTTGTCAGCCACCACGATCCTGCGTGAGGCGTCACAGGCCACCCCGGCTGGTCGGTCGAACTGCCCAGGCCGGGAGCCCAGGGTGCCGAATTTGTGATGGAAGGCGCCGCAGGGCTTGAATACCTGGATGCGGTTGTTGCTGCGGTCGGCAACGATGATGTAGCCCTCCTTGTCTACACTCACGCCCCAAGGGCGGCAGAGCTTGCCATCGCTGTCACCCTCGCTGCCGAAGCTCAGGCCCGGGAGCCCAATGCCCACGTAGCTGCGGCCTGACTTGACCACCACCTTGAAAGGGCTGTTCTCAATGTGCTGGTTGCACAGTGTCACAGATACCAGGTGCTCACCCTCCAGCTGGGGCCGGTAACTCACCACATATGTCCCATTCTGCTGATCGCTCACCTCTGCACCAAACAGGTTGCCATCAGGGCCCAGGACCACAGCTGACATCAGGTCACCTCCTGAGAGACGGGGCTCACCATCGTGGTCATAACCAATGACCGTGAAGGAGGCCACCTTACCCTGGAGGGCGCGCTTGAGGCCATCGCCCGTGGCCTTGGTGAGTGGCGCAAAGGCCCCGCTGCTAACAAAGCCAAAAGACTTGATGGCAAGGTACAGTGCCTGATCAGGGGGTGTGAACATGACTCGGTCATCTTCCTGGGGCTGCAGGAGGCTCCGCACGGTCTTCAGCTCCTGCACCTGGGCCAGCATCCGGTCTCGGGCCAGCAGGATGTCTAGCGCTCTACCCTCCTCCAGGACCTGCTGCACGGCACTGATGGTGCTCTCAAGCTTGTTGAGGTTTTGCCGCAGCTTCTCCACCTGCAGGTACAGAGACTTGGCTTTCACCTGGCGGATCTTTTCTACCTGGAGGGAAAAGCAAGAGTGGAGAAAGACACAGAGGCTTAGAGCCAAGCACAGAAAATACCACATAAGCCACAACTCATCACAAGGAAGCACCAGACAAACACATATTGGGGAATGGTCTACAGAAGACATTGGGCTTTCTTCAAAGGCAGCAAAAGCAAAATGGACCAAAAAAACCCTGAAGAACTGTTCTGGGTTACAGAAGATAGTTACTAGACACAGGACAACTATGCAATCAGTGGCCCTGGACTGGGGGAAATGGCTGGGGCTGGGGTGAATAGAGTGCTGTTGGGACAATTGTGGAACCTTGATTATGGACTGAAGAATAGATGCTAGTACTGTATCAAAATCAAATTTCCTGATTTCTATAATTGCAATGTGATTAGGGGTAAAAGCGCTGTGCTTCCAATACGCCAACTCACTCTCAGATCACAAACATATATACATATACATACATACACACACACACACAAGACGCACACGCACACGCACGCCTCATGCCTGTAATCCTGGCACTTTGGGAGGACGAAGCAGGCAGGTCATCTGAGGTCAGGAGTTCGAGACCAGCCTGGCCAACATGGCAAAACCCTGTCTCTACTAAAAATAACAAAAGTTAGCCAAGTGTGGTGACGGGCACCTGTAATTCCAGCTACTTGGGAGGCTGATGTGGGGAGAATCCCTTGAACCTGGGAGGCGGAAGTTGCAGTGAGCAGAGATCACGCCATTGCACTCCAACCTGGGCAACAGGGCAAGACTCCATCTCAAAAAACAGTAATAGTAATAATTGGAACAAAACGTACATAATCAGTAAATCTGGATAAGGAATATATGGAGTTGCTATAATTAATGCAACTTTTCTGTAAGCTAGAAATTAAAGAAAAATAAAAGTTAAAACAGCCATCTAGAGCTGGGCACAGTGGCGTGCACCTGTAGTCCCAGCTACTCGGGAAGCTGAGGTGGAAGAATCACTTGAACCTAGGAGGCTGAGTCGGTAGTGTGCCATGACTGTACTTGTAAATAACCACTGCACTCCAGCCTGCGCAATACAGTAAGATCCCACCTTAAAAAAATAGCAAGATCCCACCACCAAAACCAAAAACAGCCACCTGACAAAGGAGTTTACTGAGCACCTACACTCTGCCAGGCATTGGAGGTACTGCCGTAATCCACAGAAAATATAAAATATGGTCTTTGCTTGCACAGAGTTGTAGTTTAGAAAAGGAATATTCGAAAGCAAACAAAGAAATATGGATCATGTCAGATAGTGATAGCCGTTAAAAAGTAGAAAAAGGGGCCGGGTGCAGTGGCTCACGTCTGTTATCCCAGCACTTTGGGAGGCTGAGGCGGGTGGATCACGAGGTCAGGATTTCGAGACCATCCTGGATAACATGGTGAAACCCTGTGTCTACTAAAAATACAAAAAATTAGCCATGTGTGGTGGCGGGCGCCTGTAGTCTCAGCTTCTTGGGAGGCTGAGGCAGGAGAATGGCGGGAACCCGGGAGGCGGAGCTTGCAGTGAGCTGAGATTGTGCCACTGCACTCCAGCCGGGGAGACAGAGCGAGACTCCGTCTCAAAAAAAAAAAAAAAAAAAAAAAAGTAGAAAAAGGATGTGGAAGACAGTGACTAGGGGCCCTGATACAGACAGAGTGCTGAGGGACAGTGCCTTTCACAAGTTCAGACCTACAGGCTGAGACCAGACAAAAGGCCAAAGGGAGAGCTATCTCAGCAAAGGAACAGCCAGCATGAAGGTCCTACTGCGGGCACAGGCTCAGCATTTCAAAACCACAGCTTTTAGTAGGGGAATGACATGACAGATTCATATTCTTAAAGCATTAGTTTGGGGCCGGGCACAGTGGCTCATGCTTGTAATCCCAGCACTTTGGGAGGCCAAGGTGGGTGGATCACCTGAGGTCAGGAGTTCAAAACCAGCCTGGCCAACATAGTGAGACCCTGTCTCTACTAAAAATACAAAATAAGCCGGGCATGGTGGCGCCTGTAATCCCAGCTACTTGAGAGGCTGAGGCAGGAGAATCGCTTGAACCCAGGAGACGAAGGTTGCAGTGAGCTGAGATCATGCCATTATACTCAAGCCTGGGCAACACTAGCAAAACTCTGTCTCAAAACAACAACAACAACAACAACACCACCACCACAAAAGGATTAGTTTGGGAAATGTTTATTAAAGGGGAACAAATGAGGGAACAGAGACCAGAGATCACCCAGCTGTGGGTTGGAAGTGGTTTAGCCAACAGAAGTAGCTGTGAAAGTGGAGAGAGTGACAGAGAGGCTACCAGAGGCAAAATCAGGCAGGACTTCATGGCTAGTCTTACCCCGCAAGAAGCCTGAAACCTCTTAAAGAACACACACACACGTAGTGTGTGGGTGCGGTGGCTCATGCCTGTAATCCCAGCACTTTGAGAGGCCGAGGCAGGCGGATCACTTGAAGTCAGGAGATTGAGACTATCCTGGCCAACATGCTGAAACCCCGTCTCCACCAAAAATACGAAAATTAGCCGGGCTTGGTGGCGTGTGCCTGTATATATATATATATGTGTGTATCTCTCTCTCTCTCTCAGAGAAGGATAAAGACTATGTGTTGACAATGGGCTCACTGCAGCCTCAGAACTCCCAGGCTCAAGTGATCTTTCCACCTCAGCCTCCTACGTAGCTGGGACTACGCATGCACCACCATAGGGCATCAAAAAAATTTTTTTTTCGTAGAGATGGGGTCTTAATGTTGCCAGGGGTGGCCTCAAACTCCTGGGCTCAAGCAATCTTCCCACCTCAGCCTCCTAAAGTGTTGGCATCACAGGCGTGAGTCGCTGTGCTTGGCCAGTTTCTCTTTACTTCTGTATTTTAAAAACAGTTTTAAAAACCCAACTGGGGGCCGGGTGCAGTGGCTCAAGCCTGTAATTCCAGCACTTTGGGAGGCCGAGGCGGGCGGATCACGAGGTCAGGAGATCGAGACCATCCTGGCTAACACGGTGAAACCCCGTCTCTACTAAAAATACAAAAAACTAGCCGGGCGCGGTGGCGGGCGCCTGTAGTCCCAGCTACTCGGGAGGCTGAGGCAGGAGAATGGCGTAAACCCGGGAGGTGGAGCTTGCAGTGAGCTGAGATCCGGCCACTGCACTCCAGCCTGG
Source organism: Macaca mulatta (assembly GCF_049350105.2). Classification (NCBI taxonomy): domain Eukaryota; kingdom Metazoa; phylum Chordata; class Mammalia; order Primates; family Cercopithecidae; genus Macaca; species Macaca mulatta. The sequence continues at coordinate 15,634,016 of NC_133407.1, forward strand.
GCGGCAGAGCAAGACTCCGTCTCAAAAAAAAAAAAAACCCAACTGGGAACCTGAGAAGCCCTATACCCCAAATTTTAAGATAGCACGCTTTTGGTAATAATTTGTCTATATTATTTCCAAAAGAGCCCTTTAAATCTAAAATGCTATAATATATATGGACATGGATTCTAACTTGCCGAAATAATTCCTGCTTGAGGTTCTCAAACCATGCTATTTAGAAATACGGGATTTTGTTTTGCCAGTGAAACATTAGTTTCTCTATTCTTTAGAAGTTCTCTAATTCTAAGCAATTTTCCCCTGTGAAGGGAATGAACTTATCCAAATAGTTTTCACAGAGGATCGTGACTTGAGTCGTTCTACAGATCTGAAAGCCATAGAAGGCTATTTCAGAATAAGCGTCCACTGTTGAAAGAGCTGGATTTCAACCTGACTTTCCCTTTAGGGTGGGAGGGGTGATTATATGATTTCGACTCATTCCTGCTTTTTCATCTGTTCAGTGAACCAGGATACATGTGTACGGAGAGGCCCACGTGGGGACAGATTTAAAGAAGCTTTGCCCATTGGGCCAAACCTCCACCTTTGGTTCTTACCCATGAACTACACATGCAGCTAACCCCATGAGGTAGCCAAGTCCACTGAAAATACATAAGGCCCAAGAATGAAGAGAGGCATCTGGATATTTACAACAGGGTTGTCTTAATCCTTGCACTTACATATCTTAAAGTGAAGTAACCAGAGATGCACGAAAACAAAACTTGTAACAAAGAGATGCCCAGACACAGACAGGCAAGGCAAGAGGGCTTTGCTGGGAAGGAACAGGGGGAAAAAAAAAAATCAGTAATTAGAGAGGGACCCCCACAGGATTCGGAGCAAGGTTCTACAGCAAAAGTGTCCAAACTAAGGCAGCTTCTTTTGGAATGCTCTGAGGATGAATTTTTGGGCACGCACTAACTGCTTACTACAACGAAGAAGGGATTTGACTCTTCTTTCAACAGGCTTCTCCCAAGAGTAAAAACTTGCTACTTCTTCTGAAACAGAACTGCCTTTAGAGAGGACAGTGGGTCAGCCTCACAGGAGGGAGGGTAACTAAGGTGAAAGCGGCAGAAACCCCCACACACAAAGGCCTTTTTCATCAGGAAATCCAGAAGAGCGAGTTTGTGGCAGAGTTCACTACAAAGCTCTCAGGTTGCAAGAAGTGGGCCCCTCAGTTATAATTAACATTCGTGGGTGGCATAACACTGGCAGACCCATGGGGACATCTGAGTGTCTGAAAACGATGTCATGCCCACAAAGGTGCTCAAAAAATGTGAATTAAAAACCTTGGGACTAACACCTCCAAAGTCTCTTCTTGTCAGAAAGCAATTGAGCCATATTCCTTAAGAGGTGAGAAGAGGCAGAAAGCATCCAGTTGTGAAGTTAACTAAATGGAAGATGCAATGCAAAATCCAGCGATGCCTTGCAGAACAGTGTAGGGCACAGTAGTTAGCAAAGGTCACTTGCAGAAACTGAGGCCCATCCCCACCATCATCATATTGTTTGGAGATGGAAACAGGCACGCTCCACAAGGATACTCTTTTAAGTCAGCTCTAGCCTTTTTCATGTGTTCAGAGAATGTAATTATAGCTAAAGAACTGGCATGGAGTACTGGCCCTTTCATAGACATAACTCTCCTCCTTTCTGAGCGGGGACATAAAATCAGAAAAGGAACAGTTGGAATGCTGGCCTGGGTGGGGCGAGTAGTCCTTCCAGCTGATTTTTATCTAAACCGCACACTAGTGTGCTCGGCACTCCTTCCTGCTCCAACAGGAAGAAAGGGCACACACTCACTGCCTCCGAAGAGGAAAACTGGTTTTCCACAAGAGATCAGGAAGTGCAACCAGCCAGGTCACCGAAAATAGGGATGCTTCCTACCAGCCTGCCTTTCTGAACAACAGTTTTGACTACGCTCCCTTCTTTAGCCTCCCTTTGAGTGAATGCAATATAAAACTGGAGACCGCTTCACCGCTTCCAGTCTTGGCTACCCATGTACTTCTGAAAACCCTTCTTGTTTTACCGCACACAGCACCCACAATGTTCCAGGGACCCCCTGCATCTTTCTGCCAACAGACTTTCTGGAAAATTACCAAATGTTTTACACTTAAGAGCTTGGCTCCTGGATCTGAAAAGAGTCCTGTAGAGCGCTGCTGGGGTTCATGGAAGCCAAGTGGGCACAGCGTGGGTGGGGGAGTGCTCCGTTACCTTCCACAGCAGCTCGCACTCGCGCTCCTCCAGGGCCTTCTTATGCCTCGCAGTCACCGCTTTGACCTCCGACTGCACAACCTTCGCCTTCATCTCCACCTGTTCCGCCACCGTCTGGGCCTGCTCGATGCTCAGCTGCAAAAACAAACAAAAAAAAAAACAACTTCGAGGCATTAGAAGGACTGTCATTCCTTATACAAAACATTTGAATCTGCTCTGCCAGACTTGAAAAGCTGACACCCTGGGCTCCCAGACCACTTGATTCACTCCCTTGGAAGGAAAACAGGCACTTAGGGAGAGGCTGGCATCTCTTTGACATGTAACTAAAGGAGTTGCTGGCAAGAGCTGGATTTCTTTGCATGAGAAATGGCACCTACACAGTGAATGTCAGAACTATTAAGAGATACTCTAACACAGTGAAACCAGTGTAGCTGGGTGACAGCCGAAAATGGGGAAGGAGGATCAGATGTAAAATGTGCAACTCCAGCCACACAAGTGGCTTCCCCAGACTTCCCTGCCTCACTCTCTTGCCTGGGCAAAACCCCATAGGCCAGGCCCATCCCTCACGTGAGGGTGTGCGATAGACTAGTGGCTAATCCATCCTGTTTTTGTCAAGGTACTGGCAACACAGCTCATCTCAGCCAGAACGAACGCCAAGTGCACACTGGGAATATCCCCCGATCTACCTAAGAAGCTGTGCCCCGTGGTCAGAGACCATCTACACGTCACCATACACGTCACCCTGTACCAGCCCTAGTAAATCAGCCAGTTTAATCAGACGTATTATTGTTCATAAAAAATTAATCCAGACAGAAGGCATGGTGTTTTCATTAATATTACATGCTGTGTCTTGAAAAGCCACAAGGATTTCTTTGAGATACCGAGGTATTAAATCAGGGATTCCAAAGTGATTGCTCTTGGTGCAACAGGTTTCAGGGCAGGTGATCCAATCAGGAGCGTGTCAGGGAAGCACAACGGGTTTGGAGCCTGGCATGGGCTTAGGAATCAGAGTGACCAGTCACCCAGTTTGCTCTGGACTGAGGGGTTTCTAGGATATGGACCTTTCAGTGCTAAAACTGGGACAGTCCTAGGCAAACCAGGCTAGTCAGTCATCCCTGGAGTCAGGTAACCCAGGTTCCAATTCTGGGTTAGTTTAGGGCCTCTTACTAGTTGTAAGGCCTCGGACAAGCTCCTGGTCTTCTCCAACCTTGGTAAAGGGGAGATGTGAGGGAAATGCAGAGCAATGC